>NC_050456.1:21389100-21989100 GCF_903995425.1 Onychomys torridus
TGGGTTAGGCGCCTTCATTATGGTCTCTTGTAGCATGCTATCTGTCCCCTAGCATGGTACCCTGGGGCCATCCTGGACTGCAACTGCTCGTTAAGTTGTCTATCTCTTTCCACCGATCTGAGAGCTTGCTCTGGCTCTCTTTTTCAGAGACTCATCACCAGCACAGACCACAGCACATAGCTGACCGTCAGTGGACGTGTGTGTGAGTGAACAGCAATTCAAGATCTCCCTGGACTGTAGAAAAGCAGCGAGTGTGAATTGGGACCCTCTCCTGTCCATACATGATGCTCTGTCCTGATTCTGTGGAGGCCATGGGAAGGGAAACCCTGATTTCCTGCCCCTTGTGTGCTAATTAAGCAAAGGAGACAAGCAGAAACTCGCTAAGATCCACATTCAGCTGGGGGGGGGAGATCCTGGAGCCTAAGAAGACCGAGGGGGCCGTAGGTGGTCCTGAAGAAGAACCTGAGTAGGCAGAGTGAGAAGACCTTTGCAGGGAGAAGGTATGAGAAATGAACAGAGACAAGGCCAGAGTGAGGCCAAGGAGCAGGGAAGAACTGTAGGTGGAGAATCCAGAGCTCCCGTGAGCACGGAAGGTCCGGCTGGGTTATTTGGAAGGACTCTGGAAGCCAGAGAGGTCTGAGCTTCAGATGCTGCCTGAACAAGAGAGTTTCAGTCCTTGTCTGAAGGTCGTTTAGGAAACGCTTCTTAAAGTCATGGCAGGGAGGACTGGAAAGGAGAAGGCTGTCCCTGAGAATGTCACATTGTGGCCATTGTAAGCATCCCAGAATGAGATGGCGAGAGCTAGGTAAGGATGAATGAACGAAGAGAAGAAGGTAAACCCGGAGGACATTTGGAAGAAGCAGCAGGCTGGTTCTCTGCTGAAGATGTACTTTAGAAGCCTGAGCTGCAAGTTCCCCGACTTTACAAGAAGCTGTTCCCAGGATCCAGTGGCTGTGACAGGGATGGCTGGTGAGGAAGGGGGCTTAGTGACAATGGCCTTTCTGCTGGTCTGACTCCCCTGTCTTCCCTAGGGCTGTGTTCCTCTGGACTTTCTGCTCATTCCCAGCCCCCACCCCCAAGCAGCTGCTTCTCCAGCACAGGGCCACCTGCTCCCTTCAGTAGCCGAATTATGTCCAGGTAGGCAGTGGTTACAGTTTGGATGGAAGTGTCCTTCAAGCTCCTGTGCCCAAGGCCTGCTCCCTGGTTGTGGATTGAATGCATTGGTGAGTTCCTGGCTGAGTGGGTTATTAGGGAAGGGAGTAGGTTGCTGTGAACTGAGAAGCCTTGGAAGGTTATTTCTTGTCCCAGGCCTACCAACTATGCTCCCTGCTTCCTGGCCACCATGAGATGAGCAGCTTTCTTGCACGTGTCCTTTTGGCATGGTGTTCTCTCTGCTTGTTATAAAACACCCACTTTTCCTTTTCCTGGTGCCCTGAGCCAGTGCCCTCGGGGTCTTATTTTAAGAAGTACTGACTCAGAGAATGCTCCTAAAAGCAATGAAGCCTGGGCTGAAAGTTCGGAAACCATAAGCCCTCCACCCCCTATCTTTCCTGCCTTGAGCTGTCTATCTCAGGCATATTTTGTCCAGTGATGAACACTAACTAACCTAACGGGTGAAGAAGGGTCATTGAAGTCTTGCTGCCTTGCAGAACGTAGAGTCCCTTCTGGTCTGAGTACAAGACCAGGTGCTTTGAAAGGGAGAGAGGGTCTCACAGAAAAATTTCCTATTCTTTTGTAATGTGACAGTTTTGGGAAGCCATCTCTAAGGCCTTACAGTCCTCCTGCCTTCCCCACAATGGCTTTTCTTTCTTTATTATTGGTGTGTGTGTGTGTGTGTGTGTGTGTGTGTGTGTGTGTGTGTGCTTGCATGTGCAAGTGCCATCAGAGGCCAGAGGAGGGCATTGGATTCCTTGGACCTGAAGTTACTAGAATTTTTGAGCCACCCAATGTGGATGCCAGGATCTGAACTCAGGTTCACTTAATTGAGCAGAAAGTCCTTTTAACCTTTTAACCTCTAGCTCCCAATGGCTTTTCTTCATGGTCTTAGAAATCTTCACATTAATCCAAAAGTCATCCCTTTTCAAAAACCAGGAGGGTAGCTGTCCTTTTGACCCTTGTCCATCATTGCTGAGCTCCTGGTCTGGAACCCGGAGCCTCGCTGTTATGACTTGTCATTCTGGTGTCATTTCCAGACAGGCTGCCTGCTTGCGGAGTTCAGTTTTCATCATCATTTTGGGGCTGTTTGCTCGGCCTTTGCTATTGCTGTTGCAATAGTGTTGGGATCTGACCTCCTGGCAAGCGGCAGGACTTGGCTGAGGAAGCTGCCAGAGGCTGAACCCAGCTAGTGGGAGGGCCCAGACCTCATGAAGAGGGCAAGGACATTGGGAGTGGGCTCGGAGGCAACCTTGGGCTTTCTGAGCCAGAAAAAGAATTCACAAAGCAACCAGCTTAGCTGGCATTTGGGAACATTCCCCAATGGTAGCAATGGCTGTCACCTCCATGGCTTGGCTTCCTCTTAGCCTCACTTTAATTCCCACTGCCCAACAGGCTGACATGCAGTTGTGACCTCCCAGCAAAATGGTTTGTAGCTCTCTTCAAGACGGGCTTCATCCGAAACAAATCTCAAGGCAACCTGAGTGTGCTGACTCGTATTTCACGCTTCCATGTACAAGTCAGGGACCTTGCGAGGGTGGAGGGGGGGGTCAGTGGGCCACCTTCTGAGTGTTTCCTCATCCCCTTCCCCATATCTGGAGGCAGCAGTTTGTACACTGTGCCCATGCCCCATATGCTGGTCTCCTGATGTTTAATCATATGTGTATTGGAAGAATGTTATTCAACACTAAAAACTTCCATTTATCAGGTCCCTTCATTGTAAGGCAAGGAAATACTTCTGTCTCTTATCGGCAAGATGGCATAAAAATTAGACACATGGAAGTTCTAAACACTTCTCTTCAGGGCTGCTCTGGGTACAATGATGTCACTGTTAGGCATTCCAGACGTTCAAGGATGTAGCAGCCTTTCTGCCGTCAGCCGAGGCAAGTCAGCGCTGTTCAGTGGGATTGGTGTCCTTGAACAAAGGGAGCCCCTGTTCTGATCCCAGCTGGCTCACTGTACATCAGAGGAGCAGGCGTGTAGCCTGTCTAGCTTTCAATTCCTCTACCCCCAAAGACACCGGAACCCCACGTCCTCCGGAGCCATGCTGAAGACAGATCTAAACATTTCACGTTCATATAAAAGGCCGAAGAAAGGGCAATCCTTAAGGTCGAGTCACATGTTTGGAGAACTACACTGCTCGATTTTTAAAATCATGTGAACATCACAGAGTATACTCACACACTAAGATGGTTGCAGTATTCCTAGGTAAAGAGCCTGTGGGACCACCATCTTGTATGCTGTCTGCTGCTTCCTGAAACGCTATACAGCACGTGACTGTAATTTTCCGTCGTCCCCCCCTTAGAAATCATGAGAAGAAAGGTCTCTCCCTCAATCTGCTTCCCCAGACCTCAGACAGGAACCCTTCACTCTCGAGTCTGTCCTCTTCCCCGTTGTCACAGGGCAGATGCAGCTAGTGCTATCAAATTCTATCCACCTGTGTTTCCGCACGGGCAGCGCATCCTCAGGAACAGGCAGCTTGTCTCCGAGGCAGGTTTCCTGGGAAGATGCAATTATTCACCCAGCTGGGAAGAAATGAATACTGTTTCTGTCCTCTTGAGCTAGCTGCCTGTTTACTCCGCCACACTCAGGTTTGGGGATAACTGGATTTGTTGGGTCACCTGACTTTGAGGCTCTGGCTATCTAAGGTCCCTTGCCCGCCTGGGTCTCAGATCCAACCCCAGCACTGGTCCTTGAGTTAGAATGAAGTCCCTTTGCATGCAGACAACGGTTTGAGTCTCAGCTCGTCCAGGAGGCTCCTCTCAAGGGTCCTTCCCCTCCCACCAAGATGACCTCAGAGGTTTCCATGGCCCTGTCTTTCCTCGTGGTTGATAAATTCCTATGTGTGTATCCTCACCAGCCAACCAGGAACAGCCCCACGGAATGGTGCTGGTAATGAGTCTGAAGTTAGCCTGGATTGGTGGGAAACAGCCTGACATAAATGGCAGCGCCCTCCCTAGACCTCAAAGGGAGGGGCGACATGCATTCCAGACGTTTATTTTCTCTGCACCTCTGTAAGAACCTGCTGCTGTGTGGTCTTAGATGGAGTGTTTTAGAAATCTTTATTCAGCTCACAGATTTCCCTCCTGAAGCCATGGCACCATCTTTCCCCCTGATAAGAATAGCATACTTAAAAGTACACATTTACACTTTATTATAAGTGCCCTTCTTAATGCAGAGATTTTTGGAGGAAGGATACTTTTTTTTATGCCAGTGAGTTCTGTGGACAAAATATAGAAATAGGTACTTGAAAATTTTTACCCAATAAATAAGGCTTTACTGGTAATTACTATATGCCAAGCATATAAAAATGAAACAACTCAGACTCTGCTTGCAAAAAGCTCATATTCTGGGCTGGAAAAAGTCACATGCTAACAAGTACTCTAGCTGTATCATGAAGTGTTCCCTCCAAGGGAAGCTGCTATGGTGTTCTTGGAAATGGAAATGTTTTCTTCACTCATCTTCATTTTCTAACAAGGCTAAGCTGCTGTGGGAAGATCTACATCTTTCCAGCTGTGTTCCAGTCTCAGTTCAGAGTGTCCAAGATCCCCGGGCCTTTCGAATGCTTCCCCACCACAACCCCTGAACTGGCTGCTGTCTCCACTGGAGATGGCAGCCGTTCTCCGACTCCTGTGGTCCCTGCTGCGGCTTCCCCACGCTCCTCTTGTGAAGTGTTGAGCTGTCTACCGGGCTCATGCGCAGCCTCCTCTCTGCACCTGAGACCTCAGGCACCAGCCTCACCCCTTCGTATTGGGAATGCCATCTGAAATCAGCGCCGCTGCTCTCTCTTCACACTGTCCTCTCAGGCCAGTCCTGATCCCTGAGTGATCTGGCATGCCCACAACCATTTCCACCGAGAGTCACTGTGTCACAGGCAATCACCCAAGCAGCTGTGGCATGGTGTGAGAGCTGGGAAATGTCTGGATCCATTTGGCGATATCCAGGTATTTCACATTTGTTTTCATAGTGATTCTGGGCTGAGTTACAGTGCTCATCAGCATGTTTGGCAATACAGAGACACAGCCTTGGCCTGGAGAAGGCTTCAGCCATCTGTTCTTTTAAATGATAGGAAGGAGGAGAGTGGATTTGCTAGAACCTGGAAAACACAGGAGTGCTTTCTGAAGACTGTGGTCCTGGTGGAAATTTGTGTTCCTCCCAGAAACAGAACACAGGTTATTGGTTTCTGAGGACTTGGGGAAGAGAGTAGGGAGTTGGGATTAATGCCACAGGACGTCTTAGAGTGATACAAATAATCTAAATAACTGCCCAACTCTTCAAATACCAGATTCTACTGAAACATACCCCAGCTAAGCTGTGAGTCAATCCAGGGCTTTGGGCAAGCTAGGCAGGTGCTCCAGCCACTTTCCTACCCCTTACTCTAAATTATGACTTTCATAAAGGAGAGTCTCTTTATTGTATAGGAAGTTATCTCAATAAAGATGTTGTTTTTTTTAAAAGGAACCCATTAGTTATAGCAAAAATGAATCTGAAAAGTTAGTTCACATTAATAAGGCATCTACTATGTGCTAGCTTTTTCTGTGTGATTGGAGACACCTGAGAGCAAGATAGACACTCATAAATGAAAGAATCTGTAGCTCCTAATAACCAAAGGATGCCTTGAAACTTGTAGTTATCCCTCTTAGGACTTGCCTGGAGTGTAGAGCCAGGTGTACACACCCACGGGGGTCACCTTTGGACTTGCAGGGAGACGTTGACTGTCTCAGCAAGCCACAGGTCCTTTCACCTCTAGGGGATGTCTTACTGATGAGCTCGTGTATCTCAGTGGTTTGATGGCAACCACAGAACAGAGCAGGCTGCATCTCTCTTCCTCCACCGTGTTGATGGGGCCATCAGGCTGTTCTCTGGAGCTGTTGGGCAGAGGTTGGGCAGTGAAGGCTCTAGAGGGCTCCCCTGAGTGGGTGGCACTCCTGCAGTCTGGCCTGCATGCCAGCTTCAGGCCCCTCCTTAGGTTATTATACCAAGTTTGCCTCCTCATTTTGAGGGGTTAAGTCAGCTCGAATGGCAGGTATGCCCTGGACACACAGGCCTTGCTTCTACCTTCTCTCTGGAAAACGGGATCTGTCTCGAGGGGAAGCACGGTGTTGATGTGAAATTACCCTCAGCTGTGGTACCGGACCTCAACTCCATACATGACCCAAATCCACAGATCTCAGAATTAAACCTTTTACACTCTACAGGTCTTTTTAGCTCCTACAAATGTTCAACATCTGGTCTTCACCCTTCCCTCCAAATCAGGACAAGACCAGACCCTGAATGACCCCGATAAATGCAACCCAGTTGTTCAACACCTACTCCTCCCCTGAAGAACAAAATCAATTGCAACCAGATGAGAGTTTCCATATGGACCAAAAGGACACCAGGCAGGAGAACAAAGGGACAGTGATGGGAAAATGTCACCTGGCAGGGAGGGAGGCAGGAGTCCACATCTTGGGGCCCACTGGCTGTGAAGTGCTCTGAGATGTGTGTGCCCCAGGGAAGGGAAGCTGGAGGAGCCAGCATAGTTCAGTGCTGTGTTTGGCAACTCCACAAGGAAAGGGCTGGTGGGAGGACAGGAAGACCCAGAGCTTCTAGAAAACAGATACTTCCCACTCAAAAGCTGTCTGAGGAGTGGGGTGGGCACTCAGGAGGCCTGTGAAGACCTGGGCTGGATGGGAAGTTCAGAGAGAATAGAAACAAGACAGTTCATTTTATTTTTGATGAAGTGAAACCAGCTTTAAAAAAAAAAGCTATTGTAACCACAGTCTGTTTCGTAGATAAATGTGCAAAAGCACCTTTGGCTATAGCCATCCTCCCTGGGGAATTGTGCCTTGAAAATCATGTAAGTGGCAGTTTGAAGGTCATGAATGAGTTTGAATTGCGTTGTCTAACAGGAGAAGAAAACATGGGAGCAGAAAAGGAAGAGTTTAAAATAACAAGGGGAAATCTTTAAATAGAGCTATAGAGCTGGGTAGCAAACCTAGTCCAAGGGTTAGAAACAAGCTTTTCCTCCAAAGTTTCTATGGTAACTAGAGAGGATCTATAGCAAGTGTGTAGTTGATGAAATACTTCTAGGCTAATAGGTAACAGTGAGTAATTCAGAGTGACTTTGTACAGGCTTCGAGGCAGGTCAGGTTTTAGCTGCTGCTTTCTTTATTCCCAGCAAAAATAAGACATTGAATTTGGTAAGACTTCATTTACTGTAGGCCTGATTTATCTCAAGAGCAGAGCCTTGAAAGCTGGTGTTGATCCAATTCACTTGGAATGAAGAGAGACCTCCCCCATCTCGCTTCCCTGTCTTCAGCAACCATTTGGATTCATTGGACACGCATGTGCAGTGTTAGTTTGCATGGTTAGAATAATGCTTGTGACTAATTTATCTGTACACAAAGGAGAAATCTGCAGAGGTCAGTTGGAAGCTATTTTATACATGGCTAGAAAGCGGTGGATACGGTAGGACAGAGGGGTCTAGAAATGACATCCTAACCCAGCCAATTGTGGCCAGTGAAACTGGGACAGATTGCTGGACCTTTCTGTCTCAGTAACTCATAAATTGACCCAATAGTTGGCTGATGGACTAAAAGAGATTAAAATATATGTTGTGTCCATAAAAATTTACCTACAAACCTATACATTTGCAACATTTACCCCATGTTCTTTTTCGATTGCATCTTTGACTGATATATCCCCAACTCCTTGTTGTAAGACCAGAAAACCATGAAACCAAAACTTTACAAAGCAAAAATAGGGGAAAATTGCAAATGGATATTCTTCATGAATGTAAATATGAAAATTCATAAGCAAAATTTATAATAAGAATTTTTTTTTACAAATCAATAGATATATAAACTCTGGTTAAAGCAGAATCATATAAGTCACCACTACTACCAACACTAATACATCTTGAATCCCACACAGTGCTAAACACATGTGTATATTATTTCATTCCACGCTCATAATTTGGTGTCATTATTTTATAGTGTAGCTTACTATAACACACATTTAGTCTTAAATCACAAGGCTATTAAATGGTAGAGTCTTGACTCAACATAACCAGTCTTGCTATATATTAAAAAAATATGGTTTTACCTTTTATAAAATATATTTATGATGCTTATTTCTTTTCTTGCTTTATTGCACTGGTTATGGCCTCTATGTTCAGTGATGACTACAAACAGTAAGATATACATCCTTGCCTAAGGCTCATCCTCAGCAGGGGAACAGCCTGTGCTTTGGTGCTAAGTATAATGTTTGTTGTAGTTTTTATAGACATTCTTTATCATACTCAGGAGAATTCACTTCCAGTTTTCACTTATGAAGAATTTTTTACCACATACAAATATAGAATTTGCCAACTGATTCTTCTGTTCTATTGAGACAGTGGTATGGCTTTTCTCTTTTTATTGAGCTAAAGTAATGAATTTCAATGACTGATTTCCAAATACTTCACTTTTATTCCAGTCATGAATGTATTATTGTTCTTAAATTTTTATTATGAATTTTTATGTTTATGGGAAATAAGGGCCTTTGACTTGCTTTACTTCTATAAAAAGGAGCTGAGAATGTATTAGCCTATGTTCCATGGGCAAAAAGAGCCCTAGTATGTGTGCATGCCACCAGGAAGGGCCGGCTAGGTACCCTGTGCAGAAGCTAGAGCACCACTCAACAGCCTTTCTCAGAGAACCACAATGTTGCTTTTTCAACTGACTGTTTTAGATCATAGATAATAATTTTCTTAAAACCAGCTAGTTGTAGTTGTTACTAATATCTACCTTCAAGTAACAGCTAGATGGTGAATGAAGCTGATGGATAAAACTGACCAGCTCGGGCTAGCCTTGTAACTTACACCCATACCCATTTCCTTAAGTCACACTTAAATACCCAGAGACAAGAACAAAGCCGTACTCTGTAAAATGTGGTACAATGACCCTGTGTATAACCAAAGCACAAACTTTATCCAGAGGAGGGTTCAAAGGCCTTGAGTGATTCCGCAGTTCTCTTAGTCTATAACTTCAATACTGTGACATAAAGTTAACTAAGATTAACAGAACTTCTGTCAAGTGATATAAGTCTAGGAGAAGAAAGGAAACAAAAAGATTTTGCATATAAAATGTTTATAACAAAATAAGAAAGAACTACTCATAATAATTACAGTCTTTATTTCTACAGTTTGTCACAGAGCTATGGGTGGTATTTATAATTACTCTCTTCCTCCACTGCCTTCATATTCCCTTTGCCTTCAGCCAGCACATTAGCTGAATATGGGGTTTGCCTAGTGAGGTGACCCACACTTTTGTACCTGAAGGGATGGGGCTTTCATCCCATTATTTAGTAGTGCTGCTCGGACGGGGTTGCTGTAGTTTTCTGTCATAAAGTGTGTGGCTTGGACAACAGAAGCTTTGCCACAGTTATAGAGGCTGGCCAGTTTGGTTCTAATCGGTGTCTTCTTCCTGGTTTGCAAATGGTGCCGCCTTCTTAGATGCTCACAAAATAGAAAGTGAGATGGTCTCCCATGTGAGGTCACTGATTCCACAAGAGTTCAACCCTAACAAATTCATTTCCTTTCAAAAGCACCACGTCAAAATGCTTCCATATTAGGCTTAGAACACATGAAGATAAGAGCACACAGACATTTATCTTTATAGCAGCATTACTCAGAAACACTCTAAGGGATTTCCTAACATACTGTTCCTGAACACCTTCATATAGTACCAACCCGATTTCTGCTTGACAGTCAGGACCAACACTCCCAGCCAGTGCAGTAAGCCCTCTTTTTTGCTTGTTGGCTGAGAGGAATGAGGAATCCAAACTGGCCAGATGCCAGCGTAACTTCTATTCCACTAGAATCATTGGTAGGATTATTCTCATTGGAACCAAGAACTTTAGACCAGCAGAGCCTATGGTCACAAGGACAAGAAACAAATGTTTTCTACTGGTTCTCTAGAGCCAAAATTAAGTGATGTTCCCCATTTTCTCTTACTGATCCTAGGTCTATGAGTCCTAGCTGTGTTAGAAGGAGCATTATAGGGCTGGAGAGATGGCTCAGAGGTTAAGAGCACTGACTGTTCTTCCAGAGGTCCTGAGTTCAATTCCCAGCAACCACATGGTGGCTCACAACCATCTGTAGTGAGATCTGGTGCCCTCTTTTGGTCTGCAGTCATACATGCTGTATGCATGATAAATAATTAAATAAATAAATAAACAAACAAAACAAACAAATAAATAAATAATTTTTTTTAAAGGAGCATTATATATTCCTTGCCATCTCAGTGCATTTCATAGCCTTTTGAAGGATGTTACTACAGGTGTATGAGATGTACTGTCTAGCTTGTGCTGTGGAAGAATCCCCTGAAGACTACTTTTTCCATTCTTTTCTCCTGTGTGATGATAGAGTGTTCCATGGCCATGATACTGTGACTGTATGTCAGTTGCTGTGAAGTGAGTTCTTTGATTTGAAGCAATACTGTATGGAATAGCACAGTGGTGAATGAGGTAACTGGTAAGCTTATGGATGATAGGTTTTTTTAGAGGTATTGTATACAATATCCATAACCACAGTAAGCACTGATTCCAGTAAGAACAAAGCATTTATCTTTCCAGAGTGGAAATGGTCCACATAACAAGGCAGCTGGCTGCCTTAGTTAGGGTTTCTAGTGCTGTGTGAAGACACACCATGACCATGGCAACGCCTATAAAGGAAAATTTTTGTTGTTGTTGTTTTCAGACAGGGTTTCTCTGTGTAGTTTTGGTGCCTGTCCTGGATCTCACCCTGCAGATCAGCCTGGGCTCAAATTCACAGAGATCCGGCTGGCTCTGCCTCCTGAGTGCTGGGATTAAAGGTCTATGCCACCACTGCCCAGCTTACAGGAAAACATTTAATTGGGGCTGGCTGATAGTTTCAGAGGTTTAGTCCATTATCATCATGGTGGGACATGGTAGTGTGTAGACAGACATGGTACTGCAGAAGGAGTTGAGAGTTCTACATCTTGATCTGCAGGCAAGAGGAAGTAAATTGTCCCACACTGAGCATA
The DNA here is from genome assembly GCF_903995425.1 of Onychomys torridus. Taxonomy (NCBI): domain Eukaryota; kingdom Metazoa; phylum Chordata; class Mammalia; order Rodentia; family Cricetidae; genus Onychomys; species Onychomys torridus. Next base: position 21,400,281 of record NC_050456.1, read on the forward strand.
GCTTGTTGCTAACTTTCCATTCATGTTACTTCCAAGATAGTTACAACACAAAAGGGAAACTCTCAGTGTTCTTTTTTGCTTAGAAAGGGAAGTATGAGTTTAGGTTCATATGAGGGTGTGCCTTCAGATGCCATTCAATGATTGTGGTAGCTAACCTTGGTTATCAGCTTGACACACCTGGCAAGAGGGAACCTTAATTAAGAATTATATCCACCATATCCATCAGATTGGCCTGCAGCCACTCCTGTACAGCATTTTCTTGGTCACTTATTGATATAGAAGGGCCCCACCCTCTGTGGGCAGTGCCATCCCCACCCTCCATGGGCGGTGCCATCCCTTGGCAGGTGGGACTGGGCTGTGTAAGAAAGGAGGCTGAGCACCGTCCGGTGAGCAGCACTCCTCAGGGCTCCTCTTCAGCTTCTGCTCCAGGTTCCTGCTTTGATTTCCCTTGGTGATGGGCGGTAGTAACCTGTGAGACAAACAGTTCTGATATTTTTATCAGAGCGACAGAAACCAAACCACAATGATGGAGTGCCATTGAGTAAGTGCCCTGAGCTTTATGCCTTAAGTCTGATAATACCTGGTTCACGATGAGAAGCTTGGGGAGGGTGTGGTAAATGATTGTCTCCAGGAACCACCACCCTTGATCAAGCTACAGCCATTTCTCAAAAAGAAGTAGTAATCCACAGAGAATGTCAGGACTCCAAATCCTTTGGATCTGGGTTGTGGTTGGCCAACAAGGGCCTGCAAAAGCCCCCAAACAGCATTTCTGTGAGCCGCTAATGCCTCAAGCACCACAGCATCTACTTATGAGATGGCCTCAGTGGTAATGCCGCTTCCATAGTAGCCTGGACCTATTACAGAGCCTCTTCTTATCCTAGCCACACTCAAAACTAAGGTCTTCATATACATAGTAATTGGACCAAAGACTTCACCAAACATAGACATACGTTGCCCGTATAATCCTAATATGTGTATGCCTCTGTTGTAATGTAGAGGTAGCCAGAAACATCAACTTTTCCTTCACCCCTGGAGGGACATTTCAATGTGCTCCACACTACTGAACTCTTAACATTTTCACCGAGATGTCTGAATCTTTGTTAATTTTATTTCCCGTTTTAGACAGTTTGTTACTTGTAGCTGAGTCTAGTCAGTGTAATGGACTCATGTGGTGCCTTCTGGAAGAGGAAGATATCAAGTTACCCACGGACTGAATTTTGACATTGGACTGGAGAACCGACTCACTCCAAGGTGAGACAGTAAAGGCACAGTGCTAGACTCAGCAGCCGGGAGGAAGGTGCTTGTGATGGCCTTATTTTTGGGGATGATGACGAGACATTCACCAGCACAATCATGGTATGCAGGTACCAGGGCCTGTGTTAATTTGCTCAAGCAATGAGAATACATCTGGAATATCTGCTGCTGCAAGCATCTCCTTTGGTTAAGTTTATAATCAAGTGTTCATTAGATTTCTATACAGGCCAATAGGCAAGTTGAGTGGGGCTATGGTAGAAATCAAAACACCTCATTTTTAGAAGTTCTTGGCGTGGTGACATTTCTTCTTCAATGTTTAAGAAAATGTGGTAGAAACTCTCTGGCTCTGAAGTTTTCTTTGTGAGAACAAAAAATGTGGTGATATTGTGTTCCCCAATATATTGTGCACCCTAATAAACTTATCTGGGGTCAGAGAACAGAACAGCCACTAGATATAGAGGCCAGAAAATGGTGGCACACATGCCTTTAATCCTAGCATTCCAAAGGCAGAGATCCCTCTGGACCTCTGTGAGTTCAATGTCACACTGGAAATAGCCAGGCATGGTGATACACGCCTTTAATCCCAGGAAGTGATGGCAGGAAGCAGAAAGGTATGTAAGGTGTGAGGACCAGGAACTAGAGCCTGTTAAGCTTTTAGGCTTTTGAGCAGCATTCTGAGATTCATTCAGGTGAGGACTCAGAGGCTTCCAGTCTGAGGAAACAGGATCAGCTGAGGAACTGGCAAGGTGAGGTTATCTGTGGCTGGTTCTGTCTCTCAGATCTTCTAACAGTCACCCCAATACCTGGCTTCAGGTTTGATTTTATTAATAAGACTTTTTCAGATTCATGCTACAAGAAAAATTTTAATTAGAAAGTACGTTTCTTTAACGGGGGTCAAGCTTTTCTCTTCTGGTTTTTGTTTGGGTAGTTTGAGTTTTTCAAGGAATTTCTCCACAACTTCTAAATGGTTAAATTGATTAGTGCAAACATTTCAGAATCCCATCCTGCCATGTCTCATGTGTAGGAGCTGTGGTGCCATCCTCTGTCATTCTTAATGTTAACTGTTTTTATTTCCTCTTTCCCCTTGATTTTTTCTCAATTGTTGCTTTGTTCTGTTTTATTGATTTTTATTATGTTTCTTATTTCTTAGTTTCAATTTGCTCAGGGTTTAATTTTCTCCTCTTCTTTGTGAAGTGAAAGCTGAGATCTTGAAATTTAGGAAAATTTCAAGGAAATTAACTCCTTTCCCCAGTATAAGCTAATTTTGGGGTGTACATTTTATTCTAAGTGCTGGCAGAGTTACACCACACACATTCCTCTGTGTTGTAATCACTATTATTCAATTTGGAATATTTTCTAATTTTCCTGGTGACTTCTTTGACCCGGGTTATTTAAAAGTCTGCTGTTTCATTTCAGAACACTTGAACATGGCACACATGTCTTTTGTGTTTCCAGTTTCGTTCCATTGTGGTTACTAAGCCTGTGTGTTAGATGTCGGCTTTTCGAATTTATTTAGACTCACTTTATGGGTTTATTGTGTCATCTTTTCTGGGTGAGCTCTGTGTACCCTTCTGCTATGTGTACTTTCGTGGTGCTGGGGATCGAACCCGGACCTTGCATGTGCTGGGCAGGCGCTCTCCGGTTGAGCTGAGCACTTAGCCTCTGAGGGATGGACTGTTTATAGTAGCAGTTGACTCAAGTTGTGTTGTTAGAGTCCTTGCCTTCCTGGTTCAGCTCGTTCTATGGGTTGCGGAGAGGCACTGCCATTTCCAGCTCCGATGACCAGCCTCCCCCCAGAGTGCTGTGAGGGACGGCTCTCTGCATGTGTGCATTCCTGGAATTCGATGGCTAGAATTGAGAATCTCTGTTTTTCTGACCAGTGACAATTTTCTTACTAAAACATATCCTTTTTAATCTCCTTACCTTATCCGATATTGTTATGCCACAGTGGATCCATTCCCCGCCCCGTTTTTTGTTTTTCCTGTTTACAATGTATGTTTCTCCATCATTTCACTTTCTGTTTATCTCTGCCTTTGTAGGTCAGCTGATCTCTTCTAGGCAGTGTTTGGGTCTCACTTTTAATGTCTCCCTTTAATTATAACAGTCTCACTCACGTGTAATATAAACACTAGCATAATGTCAATCACCCATCTCATTTTTTTTTTCCGTATTCACTGCATCTTTGTTCATTCCCATTTCTCTTTTCCTGCCTTCTTTTTTTTTTTTTTTTTTTCCCCTTTGGCTTTTCGAGACATGGTTTCTCTGTGTAGTTTTGGTGCCTGTCCTGTATCTCGCTCTGTAGACCAGGCTGGCCTCAAACTCACAGAGATCTACCTGGCTCTGCCTCCCAAGTGCTGGGATTAAAGGAGTGTGCCACCACTGCCCAGCTCTTTTAATGGGGTACTCTTTATTCCATTCATTACTCTACTGACTTTTTGGCTTAGTGTGTGTGTATGTGTGTGACATTTTTGTTTGTATTTTGCTTAACAATAGCTCTAGAAATTGCAATGTTAATTTTTCTGTAATTTTTTTTTCCTTGAGACAATCTCACTATGTAGCTCTGGGTAGCCTGGAAATCACAATGCAGACCAGGCTAGCCTCAAACTCAGAGAGATCTGCCTGCCAGATCTCCTCAGTGCTGGGATTAAAGGTGTATACCACCATGGCTGGCTATGAATTCTTAATTTATCCCACCATGTATAGAGTAATACGGTATAACTTCATGTAAAATATGAGAACCTCAGCTGGGAAAATTCCATTGTATCTCATTACCCTTCATGCCATTTTTAGACCTCCCTATGATATATTTTAATATCTACCTATAAGAGAATCCCTATGATAAAATTGTTATTTTTATTTTTTTAAACATTAGTGTGTGTGTGTGTGTGTGTGTGTGTGTGTGGTGTGTGTGTGTGTATGTGTGTGTGTGTGTGTGGTGTGTGTGTGTGTGTGTGTGGTGTGTGTGTGTGTGTGTGTGGTGTGTGTGTGTGTGGTGTGTGTGTGTGTGTGGTGTGTGTGTGTGTATGTGTGTGTGTGGTGTGTGTGTGTGTGTGTGTGTGGTGTGTGTGTGTGTGTGTGGTGTGTGTGTGTGTGTGGTGTGTGTGTGTGTGTGGTGTGTGGTGTGTGTGTGTGGTGTGTGGTGTGTGTGTGTGTGTGGTGTGTGTGTGTGTGTGTGTGGTGTGTGTGTGTGTGTGTGGTGTGTGTGTGTATGTGTGTGTGTGTGGTGTGTGTGTGTGTGTGTGTGTGTGTGTGGTGTGTGTGTGTGTGTGGTGTGTGTGTGTGTATGTGTGTGTGTGGTGTGTGTGTGTGGTGTGTGTGTGTGGTGTGTGTGTGTGTGTGGTGTGTGTGTGTGTGTGGTGTGTGTGGTGTGTGTGTGTGTGTGTGTGTGGTGTGTGTGGTGTGTGTGTGTGTGTGTGGTGTGTGTGTGTGTGGTGTGTGTGTGTGTGTGTGTGTGGTGTGTGTGTGTGTGGTGTGTGTGTGTGTGTGTGTGTGGTGTGTGTGTGTGTGTGTGGTGTGTGTGTGTGTGTGTGTGTGTGTGTGTGTACATGTCACACGTAGCACCTCTGTAGGGGTCAGTTCTCCTCTTCTCCCAGGTGAGTTCTGGGACTGAACTTGGGTCATCAGACTTAGTGGCAAGCTCCCCTATCCTCTGAGCCATCAATCTGGCCCGGCCTTAACATTCTTTAGCCTTTCAAAGAAACGGGAGGAGGAAGTTAACCTGGTTTAGTTTGTTTACGCCTGTATAAAATCAATAGCACCTTCACACCTTTGAGTCTTTATTCAGTGCGCTTTCTTCCTGGCCTAACTCTTTCTTCTTTCTTAGTACAAATCTTCTGGTATCAAATTCTCACAACTTTCCTTTATAGTATTTATTTCACCTTAATTATGAAGAATATTTTGCTTGAGTTTTGGATTTAAAGTGTTTAATGCCTTCAGTACTGTCTAGGTACTATTCAGTTATCCACCGTTCTCTAGTTCTTACCCCTTCTCTTCTCCCCCCCTCCTTTGACAGGGTCCTGCTGTGTAGCCCAGGCTGGCCTGAAATTCTTGATCCTCCTGCCTCCACCTTCTGGGTGCTGGGGTGGTTCTAAAATGCCTGATGACAAGATGGCATGATTTTCTCTTAAGTGTAATTGTCTACATCAGTTTGGACTGTTAAAGGTGTTATCATAGGTCTGTGGCTTAAAACTAGATATTTATTTCTCACAGCTCTGGCGATTAAGAAGTCCAGGTTCATAAGACTCTGCTGTCTGTACTGTCTGTCTACTGTCTGTCTGCTGTCTGTCTGTCTGCTTGTCTGCTGTCTGTCTGCTGTCTGTGCTGTCTGTCTGCTGTCTGTCTGCTGTCTGTCTGCTGTCTGTCTGCTGTTTGTCTGCTGTCTGTCTACTGTCTGTGCTGTCTGTCTGCTGTCTGCTGTCTGTCTGCTGTTTGTCTAATGTCTGTGCTGTCTGCTGTCATTCTACTGTCTGTGCTGTCTGTCTGCTGTCTGTCTGCTGTCTGTGCTGTCTGTCTGCTGTCTGTCTGCTGTCTGTCTGCTGTCTGCTGTCTGTCTGCTGTTTGTCTAATGTCTGTGCTGTCTGCTGTCTGTCTACTGTCTGTGCTGTCTGTCTGCTGTCTGTCTGCTGTCTGCTGTCTGTCTGCTGTCTGTCTGCTGTCTGTCTACTGTCTGTCTGCTGTCTGCTGTCTGTCTTCTGTTTGTCTAATGTCTGTGCTGTCTGCTGTCTGTCTACTGTCTGTGCTGTCTGTCTGCTGTCTGTCTGCTGTCTGTGCTGTCTGTCTGCTGTCTGTCTGCTGTCTGCTGTCTGTCTGCTGTTTGTCTAATGTCTGTGCTGTCTGTCTGCTGTCTGTGCTGTCTGTCTTCTGTCTGTCTGCTGTCTGTGTTGTCTGTCTATTGTCTGTCTGCTGTCTGTGCTGTCTGTCTACTGTCTGTGCTGTCTGTCTGCTGTCTGTCTGCTGTCTGCTGTCTGTCTGCTGTTTGTCTAATGTCTGTGCTGTCTGTCTGCTGTCTGTCTTCTGTCTGTCTGCTGTCTGTGTTGTCTGTCTATTGTCTGTCTGCTGTCTGTGCTGTCTGTCTACTGTCTGTGCTGTCTGTCTGCTGTCTTTCTGTACTGTCTGTCTACTGTCTGTGCTGTCTGTCTGCTGTCTGTGCTGTCTGTCTGCTGTCTGTACTGTCTGTCTACTGTCTGTGCTGTCTGTCTGCTGTCTGTGCTGTCTGTCTGCTGTCTGTGCTGTCTGTCTGCTGTCTGTCTACTGTCTGTCTACTGTCTGTGCTGTCTGCTGTCTGTCTGCTGTTTGTCTAATGTCTGTGCTGTCTGCTGTCTGTCTACTGTCTGTGCTGTCTGTCTGCTGTCTGTCTGCTGTCTGTGCTGTCTGTCTTCTGTCTGTCTGCTGTCTGTGTTGTCTGTCTATTGTCTGTCTGCTGTCTGTGCTGTCTGTCTACTGTCTGTGCTGTCTGTCTGCTGTCTGTCTGCTGTCTGTCTGTACTGTCTGTCTACTGTCTGTGCTGTCTGCTGTCTGTGCTGTCTGTCTGCTGTCTGTCTGCTGTTTGTCTAATGTCTGTGCTGTCTGCTGTCTGTTTTCTGTCTGCTGAGGACCTGCTTCCTGGTTGTGTCCTCCTGGGATAGAAAGCAAGCGATTTTGAGCCATGCCTGCTTCTAATAAGGGGACCATCTTGTTCTCACTTAGAGTTCTCCCTTCACGACCCAGTTACTTCCCAAAGGACTCGGCTGCAAAGACCATCCCAAAGTGCACTATGTTTCAGCACGAGTTTTGGTGGTGACACAAACATTCAGACCACAATAGGAGTGTTTCTTGGGATTTTGTTTGTTGTTTATCTGTTGTTTGTTTTTGTTTTGCTTTCCAAATATTGATTGGAAGGTTCATTTTCTAAATTAAACAGTAATTAATTAATTAGTTTCAGATGAGTGGGTATTTGGTCTGCATGTATGTCTGTGCACTGTGTGTGTGTGTGTGTGTGTGTGTGTGTGTGTGTGTGTGTGCTGCCAGGGGAGGCCAGAAGAAGAACTTGGGTCCCCTGAAAGGCCAGTGTGCTCATCCACTGAGCCATCTCTCCAGTCTCCTTTTGCTTCATTCTCATTGCTGTTGCTTTACCTTCGCTTTTCAGACTTTGGCTATGAGGTTCCTAGATACTTACTCCTGAGTATCTTGGATCTGGAGTTTGATGCTGTTTACCACTTTTGGATAATTTGGGCTGGTGTTTTTTTTCAAACACCTTTTTCTTCTCAGTTCTTTCTTCCCATGCCCCATGGAATTCCATATATATTAGATGACAAAATTGTCCCATTAACTGAGCTTTTTTCATTTTTTTTTATAAACTTCCCTTCAGGTGGATGGTTTCTACCTTCCCTCAAGATAACTAATCATATAATCTGAAGTGACTAATCTGCTGCTAAACCTAGCTAGTAAAGTTTTCACCTTATAATTACACTTGCACTTTAGGGATTTCCATTTAGTTCTTTTTTTTTTTTTTAACCCGTTCCATCTCTGTGCTGAGACCCCATATCTGTTTGTTCATTTTAAGCATCTTTCACTTACATCATCAAACATATTTGTGGTACCTACTTGACAGTCCTTATCTAATCATCTCAACATCCAAGTGGTCTTGCTTCTCTCTCTCTCCTTTACTGTTTTAGTCTGGGTCATAATTTTCCATCTCTTTGTGTGCCTAGTGTTATTTCACAGTACATTATGTCTGACAGGAGCTCAGGTCTGTATCCTAAGTGTAGCACGTAAAGAATGTCAACTTTGCCTGGGAAGTTCGACCCATTCTCAGTCTGTCAGGCCCAGTCCTGTGCTTTGTTAGGGCAGATCTATTTTGGATGTGAATTTGGGATTACCTGGATTGTATGATGTGATCTTCAGGTTCCTATTTCTAAAGCAGAGACTATTCCCAAGAATAGTTTTACCGCGGTGCTGACTGAGTCCTAGTCCGGAACGCCAGTGTATCTCCCGTGTTTCCACTCACCTCACATCCCTGCAGCATCAATTTCTGCTAAGTCTCAAGAAGACTTGTTCTGAGCAAGGGCATCTCAGCCCTTACCGAGGATACACGGCGAAGCCCTGCTCAGACTCTGGTGTGTCTCTCTGCATAGGTGTGTCTTTGGTCCCTGGAATCAAAATTCCCAGCCATTTTAGCAGTCAGGACTATAATCTCTGCCTGGCTCCTTCTCCCCATGCCATGGCAGGAACAGGTCCATGGGAGAAAGTTGGGCAGCTTCTCTTCTCTTGGAAGCTACAGTCTTGCGATGCCCGTTCATTTCCATAAACCAGTTGCTTTGTATATTTTGTTTAATGTTATAGTTCATTTTGATGGCAGTGTAAGTCAAGTATAGTCATCCGGTTGGTGTGGGAAACTGAAGTCTCTAAATATATCTGACAAATATTTTGAATGCACAAATGCTTATATGTGATGCTTGCAGTAAGACTAAACTTCTATAAAAAAAATATAACCTTTTGAGATCTTTAGTGATGGCTTTAAAATGTCTAATACCATAATTCACTTACCTATAGCTGTTGGGCCACTTTTGTGTCACATAGGAGAGCCACCACCAAGGCACAGAAGCCTCGTCACAAGGAACCCATCCATACCTAGGCCTTAGGCAATGTGATTTCCTTCCAATAACCTGAATTAAGAGGCTCTGTAATTGTGTTCAGATGGTAATTGATGTTTAGCTACAAAATCATGTAGAGCTGGCAACAGAGTAGACTTCAGAGCAAGCCAGAGTTATAAATGGTTGTGGCTATAGGAAAGAAATAATCATTTGTCCGCACTCTGTAGAGTTCAAAGTCGATGCAGAGAGCAGAACAAATGCTCTAGAGGGGGACATGCAGAATGTTGTCCCAATATACCTTCATAGTGCTTCTACTGTTTAATCCCAACAAGTGCCCACTATATCTTTCAATAATTCCCATTTTCTTTGATATGATTTCAGTGGCTATTCCTCCCCCACCCCAGCCCACCCTTCGCAGAAGAGTACATGCTAAGCAGGGATGCACTGTAGAGGAACAGTGTGTGAGGGCAACGTAGACCTGCCCCCGCTATGGAGGTCAGAGAAGACTTCACTGAAGGACAGAGACTTCAGGTTTAGCTACACCGAGAAAGGAGCCAAGTGGTGTCTGTGTGGCCTTTAGATGCCCCAGAAGTACTCTTGGGAGTCCACATCATACAGTCTTTTAAAAAAAAATCAACTAACCGACCAACCAACCAAAAACCCCTCTAACTTCAGTTTGCATTCTGTTTCCCCCTTCACTTACTGTTTATCTCCCTCCTGTGTGAATGCTGAACTATCTTGTCCTTCAGCAGTTTTCCGTGTTGAGAGTACTATGTCGTCTTTTCTTGGTTTTTGTTACAGTTTGGACAGGAAATATTTAAGTATTAAGGCAACTTCACGTAGTTAAAAGGGAGGTTTATTTTGTGGGGTAACTTACAAGAAAGGACCAAGACCTTTTATGCCTCTCAGATGTAGAACTATGTTAGGGTCACAGCAGCACTAAACTGGGATCTCAACATTGGGTCTTAACTCCAGCGTGTCTGGTTCCTTTGTGCCTTCCCCCCCCCCCCACCCCAGCATCTCGCTTCATTTCTCCAGTCTGCAGAGACAGCACTGAAGGTCTTGGTCCTTTCTTCATCTCAAAGTATCATTATGGAAACTAATGAGATCATATTCATAAGAGGATTTGATTTCTCCGCTGTGGCCAAACATCAAAGAATCAAAATCCACCCAGCAATTGTTGCCATAATAATTACAGTCCACAACAGGACAGCTAAAGAGAGAAGCAGTCCCCCACTTCTTCTATATTTGTAAAGGAAATTGAGAGGCAGAAAAGGAGGTCAGCCTGGGTGTGACTGACGTGATACCTGTCTGTCCTTTGAAAGTAGGTGGCATCGGGAACATCGTGGAAGCTCCTCATCTACTCTGTGGCCACATGCCCCCCCACCCCCGGCCTCCTGAGAAAGCCCCATAGAAAGCGGCTCTGTCCTTAGTAACGCCTTCTAATTGTGTGTGTCTAGGGGGCGGGGTACATGGTGACATCTGGTGTAATGGCAGTAGAGCTCAGTTTGAACAATCGCTTTCTGTGCCTGGATCTCAGAGTAGAAGACAGACCAGAACAGTATGAAGTTGGAAATCCCCAGTGGAATAAGGGCTGCATTTTTACAGGTTTGAGATGGCCAGTGCTTATGTGCAGAGAGCATTCTGACATGCTGTGTCAGAGGTCTCAGGCCTTACTTACTGCATGAGGGCTAATGTTGGCCTTGAAAGGAAAAGCTGGGGCCAGGAGGCAACCAACTATCATAAAAGTAATTAATTGTTCTACTTTTTAATGGTCTGGCAAGACTGCCTTTTGAAAAAAAAAATGAATCATACAAACAGGATCACGATGCCAGACAGACTGTCCATTGGGATGTAAAAGACTAGTCCCTGCTATAAATCATGATAATGAGTTCATTTTTAAGCCGGTTTATGAGGTTGAGAAGTGCGGTGTCACATTATTTTTTTTTCCCTAAATCTCTCACTGCCTCGAATGCTTTTCAGAATTCAGAGGCTAACATTTCCTTTCACAGCCTCCTTCCAGCTCGTTGTTTTACCAATTGGGTCTCTCTCCAAAGATGGTTTCAGCACATGGTTTCATGACTCAGCTTAAACGAACAAGCCCCCATTGTTGGCTTTGTGTTCACACCAGCGTTATTGACAAGCTCTGCCTAACTCTTGGGAAAAGGTCTGTTGTCTGACCAAGCTACTATGGAAACCTGATCCGGGCCCTTTAGCAGCCTAATGCCTGCCCTCTAGAATTTGTGAAGCATTTCGAGGCCAGTCAGACGCAGCTCAGAAAATATTCATCAGGGCAGAGGGTCCAGCTTGTTCACACCATTTCACTTTTCATCTCAAATCAGCTGTGCAAATAGACTCACTGGCCCAGGGCGAGGGCGGCACTGCCCATGGGGTCACTGTAATGCCCATGGGGTCATTGTGAACCATGGCGGCTTCATTTATTTCATTTCTACATTGTTCTGACCAGACAGAGACAGGCCATGGAAAAACAAGAGATTGGCTTCTTTGTAAAAATTTTTTCAAAGGAACTCTCTCCTTGAAAACTGATTAGTAGAGAAATCCTGTAGCTAACTGACCCACACCAGTAACCAGATCCTGCAGGTTTGAAAGAAGAGGCCGGAAGTACAGTCATTTTTCACTCTCCCATGAGACCCCCTCCCTTCTTTAGAAACCAGCCTGAAGAGAAGGCGAACACTGGGCAAGACGAAGAAAGACGCTGTGCTTGTGCTTGGGAACCTCATCTGCCATCTCTAGAGAGAAGTACGAAGAACATTCTGCACTTTGTCTTGTGAAGGCCTCGAGTCACTAAATTTTCTTGGGCATTTGCTTGCTCACTGTTGAGTGAGCCTTTAAAGGATAGAGGCAGGTTTACGTGTAAATTTCATCTCAGTGAAATAAGTATTACAAAATGTACCATGTGGTCATTCCTCGTTACTGGTGAGTCGTACGTCTTCCCTCCACCCCTTCGCTCTAGTTAAATGGGTGGTGTCATTAATGTTGGTACAAAAACAAAGAAAGAGGAGTTTTACGCCCCAGTATCATTTTGTCTTCCTCCAGTGGACAGGCACTGGTCATTCCAAGCCCAAGAGACAAATGACGTTGGTGTGGTTTAGACTTTCTCAGATTATTTTCTGGGGAAAGTACAGTTCTTTTCCCACCCTGGATTTCATTACAGAATCAAGAAAAAGGCCCAGGGCGTCAGGGAGGTGATGAGATTCCCAAAGACTCAGTGAGAGGCAGATTCTGGGACTGGGGCAGATAGTTGGATTATAAAATCACTGACTGATTCAGTCAGCAGTCTTTACTATCTACCAGAGGGAGTTCCAGAGGTTGGGGTACACCCCTAGCCAAAAAAGATAAAGGTTCCTGCCCTCCCAGAACCTAAATTCTAGTGGGAACGAATAGTAGAAACAGAATGGATATGTAAATAATAAAGTGTGTGTGGTGGGGGGGACCGTTAGAAGGGCGTGGTTCTTATGTTAATCAGAAACACTAGGGTAGATCCGCTTAAGTAGTGTACTTAAGGATAGTGAAGGGAAAGCCTCCAGATGGAAGGGGCAGACTGAACAGAAGCCCTTAGACAAGAGCCTATGGGTGCCTCTGAGTATAGAGGCTAGAGGGACTGAGCAGAGTGAGCAAGGTGGAGGGAGGGGACAGGAGAGGATGTCTGAGGTGACCGGATGGGGCAGAGTAAGAAGGGAGTGCAGCCCCAGTAAGGACTCTGGCTTTTCCTGGGCACGAAATGGGCTATGATCAGCTCTTTGGAAAGCATCCTTTCAGCCGCTCCAACAATGGACTCTGGAAGGATGAGGATGAAGCAGAGACCGGTAAGAAATGATGTATGGCCTCAGGCCACAGAGGTCAGAGCCACAGAGAGGGAGAGAAAGTGACAGGCAGAGTTCTGACTAATGCTAAAGGTAAAAGCCCAGACACCTCCTTGATGGGCCGAGAGAGGGTGAGTACCTCTCGCTCCAGAATACCCCGGTAGACCGAGCCCGGGAGGGAAATCTCATTGGCCAGTGACACCACCAACAGGCTGCAGTAGCAGTGATAGAGCCATCCTGATTGGCTCGCCTTGGTCCAGACCAACCTGTTCTTCTGTCTTGTCCGCTCCATTTCTCCTGCTGACCCAGATACTGGGTGGTACGGCACAATAATACCCAAGTTACTCTTTACGGCTTATTTCTGTATCCTGAACGTAGATGTTCGGCACATACCGGCAGTTGTGGAACAGGATGCTGAGCCTTGGAGTCTGGGGCTCAGGCTTTGGTCTGGTACCCCATGATGGCCTTAGTCCAATCCTGCCTACAATAGACGCCCAGATAAAAACTATTTTAGTTCCATTTTATGGGTGAGGAAACCAGGGCTCAAGGGGCTGTCAGAGATTGCACCTGAGTCAGGGGTGAGCCATGCTCTTGAGTATGTCAGGTCCATTCTATTCTCTAAAATTGTCCTGCAAAACTCCAGGAAATAACTGTGTGAAGTTTCTGAGGGTTTTGTAGTCTTTGTCACAATTGCTCTGTGGTTGCAATGAAACAGTCATTGCAAATATGTGAGCAAATAAGAACCGTGTTGTTCCAATAAGACTTGATTTGTGGGTGTTGAAACTTGAATTCCATGTATTTTCTTTGTTTTTTTTTTTTTTTTTTTTCCAAGATGGAGCTTCTCTGTGTAGCCCTGGTTGTCTTGGAACTCGCTCTGTAGATCAGGTTGACCTTGAACTCAGAGATGCCCCTGCCTCAGCCTCCTGAGTACTGGGATTAAAGGCATGCACTAGCATATATTTTCATGTCATGAAATATTATTCTTTTGACTTTCCTCCAACAATTTATAAGTATAATCACCATTGTTAACTCAGACATTATTTAAAAATCATGGACTGTGGACTCCTGACCTTAGAAAGATCTAAGAATTTTCTGGAACAGTGTGTCAATGAGAGTCTGGTTCTCATAACTATGGGATTTGGAGAAGGGGAAACAGAGGCCCTCAGGAGATGCTGCTCGCCGAGAGCCTCAGTGACCACTGGGTTGCCGTCATGGGCTTCCTGGTGACTCTTTCCTCTCACTGCGACCTGCTGCCTGTGGAGTACTGAGGGTAACCACATCCCAGGACCTTGTCAGGGTCCATTCTGACCTTTAGTGTGCTCAGTTCAGTTTAGCTAAGAAAAAAAAAAATCTCCACACCAGGAAGGAAACGAAACCTGGGCTCAGAGGAACCAAAAAGAGGACATGGGCGAGGCTTAGTTGCGCATCTTTCAGGAGCCATAGATTCGTTGTGAACAAAGTACCTGTCTCCTGCTAGTCAGTCTACCTTGACTGTAGTCATCTCAGTATCTCCCCATTGTCTAGTTCACGCAGAACTGGGGCTCACACAGAACTGGAGTTCACACAGAACTGGAGTTCACACAGAACTGGGGCTCACACAGAACTGGGGCTCACACAGAACTGGGGCTCACGCAGAACTGGGGCTCACGCAGAACTGGAGTTCACACAGAACTGGAGTTCACGCAGAACTGGGGCTCACACAGAACTGGAGTTCACACAGAACTGGAGTTCACACAGAACTGGGGCTCACACAGAACTGGGGCTCACACAGAACTGGAGCTCACGCAGAACTGGGGCTCACGCAGAACTGGGGCTCACGCAGAACTGGGGCTCACGCTGAACTGGGGCTCACGCAGAACTGGGGCTCACACAGAACTGGGGCTCACACAGAACTGGGGCTCACACAGAACTGGGGCTCACGCAGAACTGGGGTTCATGCAGAACTGGGGTTCACACAGAACTGGGGCTCACGCTGAACTGGGGCTCATGCAGAGCTGGGGCTCATGCAGAGCTGGGGCTCACGCTGAACTGGGGCTCACGCAGAACTGGGGCTCATGCAGAGCTGGGGCTCATGCAGAGCTGGGGCTCACGCAGAACTGGGGCTCATGCAGAACTGGGGCTCACGCTGAACTGGGGCTCATACAGAACTGGGGCTCACAGAACTGGAGCTCACACAGAACTGGAGTTCACGCAGAGCTGGGGCTCACGCAGAACTGGGGCTCATGCAGAACTGGGGCTCACGCTGAACTGGGGCTCATGCAGAACTGGGGCTCACGCAGAACTGGGGCTCACGCAGAACTGGAGCTCACACAGAACTAGCATGACCTATCCACACGGCTTCTCTTAGTTAGGTTATGGTGAGGACTCCCCAGCTGGGAGTGACTCAGAACCTGCAGCACCTGCTGGATTAGAATCTTCCCAGGATGGAGAAAATAAGAGTGATCATGGCACTTCTGATTCCACACTAATTGCAAATCCTATAACCAATATGGCTATAATGATCTTTTTCTCATGTCCTTTTGTGTTTCCTAAATTAAGTATTTTTGTCTGCTTGGTTTTTGTTTTTGGTCAAATGAACTGATTAAAATCATCAGTTGAAGTAGTATAATGAACCTCCTGGTACAGGGTCACTCAGAAGATAAATGAACATCACTGGAGAATGAAGAAGATGATGTTTGGGAGATCAATGGCCAGATCATTCTAGAAGGTGAGCTGCAAGTCAAGTGCCTTCTGGGGTGCACTCAGTATGACATCTGCTCCCCATCCTAGGTTAGTATCCCAGAGAGAGCACCAGTTCAGTGATGGAGAAGCTGAGAAGTTAGGAGCTCATGATCTCCCAACGGTAAGGTGGGATTTTGGACAGTTGATGGGGCAATGAAGCAGTGAACCGTGAGCTGGCACTGTTATATGGCGTAGTACACACAGGGAGGAGAGGAAACAAGGGGTCAGAGGAGAAGACATAAAGCAATCCTGGAATGTTGAGATCAAGGTCCAGGTCTTCCCTGAACTGACACTGAAGTTCTGGTAGCCCTTGCCAGTTCTCACCTCCAGGAGGTTCTAACCCACATTCCAGTGCTCAGATTTTTGTAGGATCCTTTCCAAGAAATCCTTTTATTCGAGCATGCTTGCACTAGTATCCCTGCCAACCAGGGAACCACAACTAACACAAACATCCAATTACCTGTTCATTCACTCTAGAGATTCTGGTTTCTAATGCTGGGACCTGGTCATTATCTGGAGAGGGGACCAAGATGCTAAACAGGTGACTATATAAGCTCTCAGACACTGATGCATACTGTGGAAGAATTTGAGGATTTGGGGAAAGGTGAAGAAAGGACAGAAGCTCTTTCTCCCTGTCAAGACTCAGGTGGAGGATTTTACAGGTAAAAGAACCAATGTCATGTATGAGTTAGAAACGTAGAAAGCACATGGTGCAGAGAAGCATCTGAACACTGGAGGGGGCAGACATGTTTTATATTCTCGTGGAGGATAGGATTGCACGAGTTCAGTGTTTCCATCAGACCATGCTTCACGGTCTGAGTCAGCCAGGGGAGTCGTGTGGCTGGACTGAGGAATGCAGGTGACCTCGGCAGACCACACAGCAGGGGCTGTAAGGTCTGTCAGACTTTTATACATCTACAACTTTTTTTGACCCCTCCTGTGTGCCAAGTATCCTGAAAGGTCCTCAAATGAGGAATCAGGACATGGATGGATCTTCTGTCTTCAAAGGC
Organism: Onychomys torridus; assembly: GCF_903995425.1. Classification (NCBI taxonomy): domain Eukaryota; kingdom Metazoa; phylum Chordata; class Mammalia; order Rodentia; family Cricetidae; genus Onychomys; species Onychomys torridus. Next base: position 21,416,661 of record NC_050456.1, read on the forward strand.
TGTAAATTTTGCTCCAACCTTCTGACACTGAACTAGCCTTCAGTGTGTGCTTCCTGTATTGGGGAAGTGAAACGGATGTGTTAGGAGAAATGAAGTGATGAGTGATGTGTGAACCGCTTACTTCCGGGGCCACATGGGGAAGATACAGAATGGCAAGGTTGACATGAGACTTTCAAGATGTCTTTATCTGCCTCTGCTTCGAGGGAGTACCCAGTGCAGCCTTCTCTCATGTCCCTGGAGGAGATCCATATGAGGAATTTCCATAGCTGTGGTTGGCAATGTCTTGTTCAATTCCAACACATTGAATTTGTGTGGTTCTACGTGAGCATATAAAGACTTCTCCTCTACCACCCACAATTTTATGCTACTCCCAAAAATGTCACAGTTGACCCAATTCCTTCATTCAAATGTTATTTTTAGTAGATGTCAGAAAAGGAAGAGTATCATTCTGAAGCTGAGAGCAAATCCCCTGCATGCGCTTCTTCTTTTCATCTGCACCACCCATGGAGGAAATGAGTGCTACTTGCCGGGTCTCACACAAGAAGATGATGTCTGCCTGAGACCCAAAATAGTCAGGCTTCAGCCAAAGGACGTCTGGATCTTTTCTCTTCCAAAGAAATCAAAACTGTCCCCAAATTAAGTTCCTCAGTGCATAATAACTCTGCTAAGTAATGGACCCAAATGCAATTTATCATTTCCCAAGAGACAGAAATAACACTAATAACTATAATTTAGATACAACTGCTCCTCAGATTTACAATCAATCTAACAGACTGTGTTTGTTTCTGGGTCTTCTAGGAAGTCTTAGCACTGACCTGTGATCCTTTACAGAAAATGCATGAAAATGAAGTGTTACCAAATCTCACGCTGTGTTCTTGTGATAGGCAGATCATGACCAACTTGTCTCTGCCAATCTGTTACTGGTCACTCTGTGGGTGTGCACACAGATGTGTTTTTGTGTGTGTGTATGCAGACATATATTTGTGTGTGTGTGTGTGTGTGTGTGTGAGTGAGAGAGAGAGAGAGAGAGAGAGAGACAGAGAGACAGAGACAGAGACAGAGAGACAGAGAGACACAGAGAGAGACACAGAGAGAGACAGAGAGAGAGACAGAGAGAGGCAGACAGACAGAGAGGGATTTGGAGAATGTAAGTTGCAACTGTCTCCTAGTAGTGAATTTCCATTTATCTATTCTTTTGTCCTCACAAGTCAAGAAAGGCAAAAAGAAAGTTATCTCAATTGTCAGAAGCCCCTAATCTTGCCATCTTTTTGTCAGAGTTTTAGAGAAAAGTTGTTGAAGGAGACATGAAGGATGTGATTAAGGCTGCTGGTTCTCTTGGGTGGACTAGAGCTAGTTTAAAGCAAGCACAGCCCAGTCCTGTATGGGCGCCTGAAGTCAAACATCCATGAAGCCAACTTCCCACAACTCCTCACACCTGACCCTTGGTCAGCTGACCTCCCAGTGTCTGTTGTAGGCCACATGGTATGAGTTTGACTCTAGGAGAATTATTACACAGGAAATGGCTCAAAGGGCTGGCCTCACTGATGGGAAGTACTAGCCATGTGCCATAGGAAGTGAAGTTGCCACCACTTGACGCATGTGTAAATAAAAGGCTAGCTCTAAGCCCCCATGTCCTGTCTTTGTTAGATGGAAGGACCTTTATCTTGTTTTGTTTTTTTATTACTATTTTTTGTTTGTTTTTAATTTTGTGCGTCGCTCTCTGTGTGAAGGTATGTGCATGTGAGTATAGGTGAGCCACCTGATACGGGTGCTGGAAACCAAACTCTGGTCCTCTAGAAGAAAAGGAAGTGCTCTTAACTGATGGGCCATCTCTCCAAGGCTCCCCTTAAATAGAGGTTTAGTGGCACCTAGTTGGTTAAAATGTGCAGTATGTGAATGATCCTTGTAAAGGTCCTCTGCATAAGAGCCCTCTGTGGCAAGTGCATTAGCCCATTTTCAGTTATGGTAGCAGGATACTGGAGACCGGGTAAGTTACAGAGAAAAGGTTATTTTGATTCTCAGTTCTGAAGGCTGGGAAATTCAGTGCCTCATCTAGGGAGGGCCTTGTGCAGTATCATGACCCAGCAGAAGAACAGTGGCAGGGTAAACAAATGGACAGAGAGAAGCATGTGTGTAGACGGAGGGAAGGCCCCAAGGTTCACTTTATAGTAACCCTTTCCAGAGGTCACCAAGCCAGGACTATGAGAGTGAGAACTCTCTCCCTCTAGAAAGATATTAAAGGTCCCATCTTCCAATGCCACTACATTAGCATCAATTTCAGGGAACCTTTGCGTGAATAAACAATATCCTAGCCCTAGAAATAAGCATTCAATAAATACTAGCTATTGTTATCCAGCATAATTTGCTTCTGTAGATAATAATAGTGTACATCAAGTAGTTAGAAACATTAAATGACATAAGAAATAAGTGTTAATGAAAATAACTAATTGCCTAAATCATTCTAAAAGTGCAACTGATGTTGGCTATGATAAACCTGGAGTTTATATTACAGTGAGCTAAGATCTGGTCATGAAGATGATCCCTCTGGAATCCTAATTTTTTTCACTTGGCATCAGAAAACAACTTCCTTGCTGTGCCTTACCTTGAGGAATAAGTGTTTTTATAGAACCACAATAGAAATCTGTTTTCTGGTTGGGGGTATAGCTCAGTGGTAGAGTGCTTTCCTTGCATGTATAAAGCCCTGGGTTCAATCCCAGCCCTTCAAAAACAGAAGACAAGTCCATTTCCTGTATTTTCTTTACATCATGAATTCACCATTTTTTCCATTCTGAATCATTTCCAATTGATTGGTCATTCTTCATAGAGAAAGAGAGTTTATCACATCTGGGAATATGCTGAGTACCACAGCAGTAGGAAGATGCTGGGTACCACAGCAGTAAGAAGATACTGAGTACCACAGCAGTAGGAAGATTCTGGGTACCACAGCAGTAGGAAGATGCTGGGTAACACAGCAGTAGGAAGATGCTGGGTACCACAGCAGTAGGAAGATGCTGGGTACCACAGCAGTAGGAAGATGCTGGGTACCACAGCAGTAAGAAGATGCTGTAAGGAAGGTGCTGAGTACTCTAGCTATAGGTACAAAGACAAGCTGAGTCCAGGTTCAAAACTACAGAATCTTACGCCTCCCAGAACTCTAGGGACTTCCCAAACAACAGAAATCACAGGCTTTAAATCCACCAGATGTAAATCTGGAAATGTTGTTGGCCAAATCTCCCATTTCCTACCTAGACACTGTCTAAGAAAAAAAACCTGTGGAGATTTTGGAGAAAAGCCTGAAATAATTTCAAAGAACATCGACCCCCAAGCTGCCACCCAGTGATTGAGTTTCCTACAAGTTCAAATTTAGCTGAATTCATTTTTTCAAGTTTAAATAAGAGAATGATAAAGTACACCTGTCATCACAGTCAGGTGTAGAGAAAGGCTATTGTCTAATCATGCTGCCTCGTCCCTGTGGTTTGAGATTGTTGAAGATGGGAGAGTCCATTCCCAGAGTGACCTGGAAAACTTCTTTCTCTAACAAAACTCATTTATATTCTATCACAACTTCTTATCATATTTATTTGTGCCAATTAATTATTGCTTTGGATTCAAGGTAACAAATAGTTTTCAAATGCGATTGCGCCTACAGCCCCTGGGATTCCCAGAGGACAATAACAGATCTCACAGTTGATGAGGCCTGCCATACATGTCTCGGAGAAATTAGAGGAGTCATTAAACATATTTTTCACTTTGGGGGCTTTTCTCAGACAAACCTTTCTTTCATCTTTCACGCCAGTCAAAGTCACACAAGGCAACAAAAAGAACTGGAGAGGAGAATGAGATGCGTTGAAACAAAGCCAAGTCTGGGCGTTATGGAAAGATGTTTCTAACCATGACAGGATGGTAGTGGAGACCAGAGGAAACCCATCTCTCATATCTCCCGAGCTGAACTTTCCCAGGATTGGGGTGGAGGGAGGAAGTAGCAACCCCAACACTTCATTCCAGCTTCAAGAGAAATAGTACACTCCTTGGTCACTCTGTACTTCCTGTACATGCAGCTCAGCACCTGTCTCTGCCTCCACGAAATAAGAAAAATAGCAAAGGCCTTCACTCCAGACCTTTGCATAGGTGGTGGGATTTGTATAAATATGGGGTGATGGGGATTTCACTCCTCTGCAATCTTAAACAACTTAAAGCGGAATTCAATGTGCCCCTGGGCTTAAATATTTCTTGCTCTGCCTCCTGATGTTGATAGGACCACGGCTTCTCCTTCCCTTTCCTTTTCTATGCAGAGCTGTTCAGTTTGGCCTGTGTTCTGCTCTCTCCTGCCAGGCGCTGCATGTGGCCTCTCTGAATGGCTCATCAGTATATGTTACTTCTTTCCTATTCTCCAACAAAATATTCGCCCAGCACCTACTGTGTGCTCAACCCTGAGCTGGACACTGGGGGTCAAAGAGAGTAGAAGAGAGAAAGCCCTCTCTTCATGGGAGTGAGCTGCCGATTCACAAGGGAATTCTAGCATTAGAGGACTTCTTTCTAAGCCTTACTGTATTAGTCATTGGCAGCTGAGTTTCTAAATTCAGCATGGCACCCAATATCCCATCATCACTGTGATTTTTGAAATGTATTCCTTCGATGGGACTAGGGTAGTTGGCTATTCCTGTTCCAGGTCAGTTTCCATACTGCAAAATCAACAAAGAGAACCAGATCTACACCGCACAGTGAAGATGCTTAATCAGAGTAGCTGATTCCCAGCTCTCCCTGAATAGTTGGACAGAGGCTTCACTGACCTCAGAGCACTTGTGAAGGAGGAGGAGAAAGGGCCCTGTCATCGCAGCCCAGCTTCCTTTTGCGGTGGGGGGCATAGGAAAGTAGGCGCCATACTTCTGGGAATGTGGGTCAAAATCAACAGTGCATTGTGGAGGCATGAAAACAGCATTCTCTAAACATGTTTATGCCTTAACTTAGACGGCCCCAAGACACACAAGAGTGGAACAAAAGTGTGGCCAGGAATCTGAATTAGCTCCAGAGGCTCCTTTTCTCTCCTCTCCCACGTGCCGCGCAGGTGCAACTGAAAGGCATTCAGTTGGGACCAGCCAGAAACATGCAAAATGAGAGTCTTGGCCAGGAGACTCTGGTACTCAGGGCTGCAAAAGAAGGCCAGCAGTCAATGGGCAGATTGTGCTGACTTCTTATCAGGCCTCCCACTCTACATAGTGCAGGACTTGTCCAATATGCAGATGGGGAAAGAGCAGACTCTTGTTGTCTACTAATGGCCTCCTAACCACTGTCAAGTGAGATGCAGTAGCATCCAGCAGACAGTGGGGATTTATTTGGAGTGGGGAGCGGGGAGTGGGGGGGGGGGGGTGGAATAGCTGGTTCTGGCACAAGCATCATTGCATCCAGCCTCGGTCAGATCTCCAACAGAACCCCAGCTGCCTCAGAACCCCAGGATAGCTGGAGTCTTTGGCAGGACAGGAATGCTTCACAAACGTACCTGTGCAAGGGCCCCACCCATAGGAGCAGGAGTAAGCCATGCAGCTCCCTGGGAGTCCTCACACGCTTCGGAACACTCACTTCAGCTGCAGAATTAGGTTTCACTCTCCCATTTGAGGTTAGAATATTATAACCTACACATGTTGTTTTAAAACATAAAAGTACTTAAATTAATTTCTCTATGTTCCAAATGCAAGTCTTTGAGGAAAAATTCACATCCCAGGAAAATGACCTTGTTTATCCCTTGGCTACCTTCCCCTGACACATGGCTACATACTCCCAGAGGAGCAGTGTGTGTGATCTGGTTTGTAAAACAGAACATAGGGAAGCCTGCCTCCACGCCAGCAGATTGGTTGTCTTGCTTGTGCTGGGGTTGGGGACAATTACCTGAGCGGTCATTTTGTACTGCCACCTCCACTGCCCTGCCCTTATATCCTCACGTGTCATTTGAATGTCTGTCCCTGCCAGTTCTCAGTCATGATAAACAGCCACACAGCCACCTCCCAGTGAACTGCAAAGCTCCATGTTGTTGAAACCCACTGGCCTCCACCTTTCACGGTCACAATCAGCTTGGCTTCCTTCCGCTCCAGGTGGGACCACGGCACATGTTCTGACAGAGACGAACAAGGAGGTCACCAACCTCTTCCTTTTTCACTTTGTGGTGGGAATAATGGGTATTTTAGAAATGTGTGACTCCTCCCTTTCCTAAAACTGTGTAGAAACTGAGAAGAAAGAACCAAAACTTGAATCCCTTCTCAATTTCACACTGTGACCCCATTTGAGGGGCTTTGTGAGCTGCTTGTTACATCCATGTCTTCAAGGCAGAGTAGATGACGGAGACAAGAAGCTGGGTGAAAATCCAGCCCATTCCTTGCTTGACCTTGCCTTAGATCTTTGTCTGAATGACCTAGAAAGGCAGAGGCAGGAAGGCCACGGCAAATCCAAGGCCAGACTGCTCTACAAATCACAGGCCAGCCAGGACTAAGCAGTGAACCCTTGTTTTAAAAAACAAACAAACAAACAAACAAACAAACAACCCCAAACCAGTGAGAGCTGGTATATCTCTGAAATCCCTGTACTTGGGAGGCTTGAGATAGGACTTCTAGACTTTAAGCCCAGGCTAGACTACATGGTGAGCTCAGGGCAGCCTGGACTCTCCCAATAAAAAGAAGAAAGAGTTTACACCCTGTGACCTTGTGTTTGGAGTTGCTAAGGGGACGCTATATCATCAGGAACTTGTGGTATAAAGAGGTCAGTTCTGACTGTCAGGAAAGAGCAGCCCAGTAGCCCGGACCCTCCTGCCATGCTCCATGGTAAACAGTTCTTACTTCCCTAAAGGTGACGGGACACATACCCACTTCCTTTTCTCCTTTTTCTTTTGGGGAAGAATAGGGTGGGGGATTTAACCTGAAAAACAATAGCCAAGTACCAAAGCTGAGATTCTGTTCACGTAACTTAACACCAGTCAGAAAAACTCCATATTGAAATAGAATAAGATCATAAAGGCACTGTTCTGAGCATGCATGTAAACAGGATGCTAGCTCAGGGGCCCAGCAAGCTGGAAGTAGTCTCGGTGTCTTCAATGCCACTGACTGGCTGGACCAAGGAAAAAGCCTGGACACTCTTATTCCTGTGTCTCCCACTTACAACCTCTTAATGGGGCACGGACAGGCTCACTAATGGAAGTCTGCCTGTGACTCCCAGGTCTGCTGTCTCTCTCTCATGTCTGTCCTGCTCTCTCTAATGCCCAGCCCTGACTCTGGGCACTTGGGGGCTCCAGAACCACACCTGTCTTCTCAAGTGTGCTTTCATGACCTGGCCTGCCAATGATTCACTCTGAATTTGTCTTCTCAAGAATGTAGCAAGCAAGGAATCACCAAGGACAGAGCCTGGGAGGGAGTGTTGCTGGTTATAGGGCCATTCTACCCCACCCTACCCCCAACCCCCGCATCTTCTCTGGCCCAAAGAAGGTCTGCCCACACTGGCAGCATCATACTTCCAGATGTGGAGCCAGGATCTGCCTCCCTGACCCAAGGGAAGCCTGTCTTGCTTGTTCTGTGGGGTCTTGCCTGGGATGAGGCGAAAGGATGCTGGTGCCTCTTCTGTAGGCACCTACATGTCCTGGAGATTAGAGAGTCTGTGTAAAGGTAAACAGCTATACGGGAAGACAGGCTTATCTGAGTCTTGAATCTTCTGTCTGGGAACCTGGGTACAACGTGAGGTATTAAAAAATAATGTGGAAATTACTGGCGTCTCTTCCCTGTTTGTTCTCCTGAGTCATGCTCTCACTTAAGCATCAGAAAAAGATGACCTTTCTCTTCAATTTCATTTAAGGAGGCCTAATGCCGAATGGAAAATTTTGAGAAAGTTATCATAAACCAATACAAGGTCGTGAGGATTTCCTGAAAGGCTTTTTTTTCCTTTCTGGAAAAAGAACTTGAGGGTCGAAGCCTGATGTTGCAGAGGAATGCACTGGGAAGCTGAGGGTCCCATGCCCTACTCACCTGTGATGGCTGAGAGACCAGAGTAAGCTCACCTCCCTGGCTACACTCTCAGAATATCCTGGAGGCTCTTCTGGCTTCTACCGAAAGAGAACTCTTCTTTCTTAAGGATATCTGGGCAAGAAAGCTGTAGCCCAGCCTCTGGGGCCTTCCCTGGCTGCACAGGTACTGTTGGGAGAAGATGCTCCATTTTCTCCCCTCCTGTGGAGGCAGCTATGCTCACCTGCAGGTGGCTATGAAGATATTTGAAAGATTATACAGCTAGGGTTTGGGCCAGAGCTAACAGCCTTCAAAGAAATGTGCAGCTAATCTCTAATCTGACATTATCGATTGTGACTCTCTTCCCTATGGCTACCCCACAATGCTGTGTTCTAGGATGTATTGGGAAATGGCACTGGGAACACATCTTATTATCTAGTTATACTGATTGTGGGGAGATGACCAAACTCTAGATATGAAGGAGTGTGCTGTGCATAAAACAGACAATACTTTGTTTCTCCTGCTGAGCCAAGAGAGAGGGGAGACATTGGAACCTGTATTAGAGAAGAGAAGTAAGTGAGATACTTAGCAAAGAACTTACTGATAGTTTCAGTTCCTGAGCAGGCTGAGGACAAGTCATTACCTTGGCCTTGGCCAGTAGAGACAGCAGTGCTTCAAGCCACGTTTTACACAAGCCAAGTCCACATTATCTGAATGATTCTGGTATGCCTTCTGGCAAAGGCAAATTTCATTTCCCTGAAGTATGCCCCTGCCCTGTGGGTAAGGCAGTGATAGGTCATGGTGGTAACTAGGGTCATGGTGGTGACTAGGCCATGGCAGTGACTAGGGTCATGGCAGTGATTAGGGTCTTGGCAGTGACTAGGGTCTTGGCAGTGACTAGGCCATGGCAGTGTCTAGGGTCATGGCGGTGACTAGGTCATAGCGGTGACTAGGGTCTTGGTAGTGACTAGGTCATGGTGGTGACTAGGGTCTTGGTGGTGACTAGGTAATGGCGGTGACTAGGCCATGGCAGTGTCAAGGGTCATGGCGGTGACTAGGGTCATGGTGGTGACTAGGTCATGGCGGTGACTAGGGTCTTGGTGGTGACTAGGGTCATGGTGGTGACTAGATCATGGTGGTGACTAGGGTCTTGGTAGTGACTAGGTTCATGGCAGCAACTAAGGTCTTGACAATGACTAGAGTTATGGCAGTGACTAGGGTCTCTTCCTAAAACTTCCCTCTGGAAACTGCATCTCTCGTCCCTTTGAAGGTAGACTCACTGCCAGTTCTCAGAAGACCAGAGTGTTTTAAGTTGAGAGGATTTTCTTTTCTTTTTTTTTAAATGATTTATTACATATAATATATATGTATATATATTTTTATATATAGCCTGCAAGTATGACTGTGTGCCACATGTGTACAGTGCCTGAGGAAGCCAGAAGAGGGTGTTGGGTCCCCTGGAACTGGAGATATAGACAGTTGTGAGCCACCATATGGGTGTTGGAAATTGACCCTGGGTCCTCTGGAAGAGCATTCAGCACTTTTAACTGCTGAGCCATCCCTCCAGCCAGAGAGGACTGTCTTTCCTTTCCTTCCACCCTCTCTAAAACCTTTTATTTGGTTTGTTAAACTGTCAGAGACAGAGTCTGCCCATGGGGCAGCTTGTGCCTCCCACTAATTGAGACTACCAGGTCACACTGCTTGTTTTAGACTAACCCAGAGCTATTTAAAGTTGCGATGGGACCACGAACCCCGTGACGGCCTGGTGTCGCCTCCTTCTCCTGTCCTTTCTGCTCTCCACACTCTCCCTTATGCCTTCCAGTGTCCTGGTGCTTCCTCCCCCCCCCCCCAAGCCCCCAACCACCCAACCCCCAACCCCCAACCCCCACCCCCGCCATCTCTCTCCCACTCACCTTGTAAGCGGTACTCTGAGCATCTTTCACAACCATGGTTGCTTCTTGTGCGCGCCAGAAGAATTTCTGACTGTGAGCACTGTGCGGAGGGCCAGGAGAACTGGGCCAGGCCCTTGGCATTGTTTATTCATCCAGCAGGGATTTACCAAGCGGCAATTGCGATGCCAGGGCCCTGAGATTAAAATCATTGGCAATCTGTGACCGGAATCAGAGTGATGGTCTTTGCATTTGGACATACGCAATGAACTGAAGAGCTGGCGGATGAACCAGAAGCCCCAGCTTGATTCCCCACTGTACTTACACTCCTCAGCAGCGGTTTTTGCTAGAAAGGAGGAGGGGGAGAAGGAGGAAAGAAGGAAGGTGGGGGGAAGGGGGAGCACAGCCAGGTACTTTCACAAGTGCTGCAGACGTCCTAACCACCACACTGGTTTGCCTGGAATGCCACTAGAGCTGGGGATGGTAATTAGTTTCCTCCTTCCAGCCAGGGACCCTTCCGCAGAGCGCATAGCAGCGCCTGTCCCTTACAAACTCCCTCTGAGCACCTGGTTTCTAAGTCATTGTAACCCATCATTTCCTATGGGCAAACCCTTCTTAATAATGAGCTCGTCATCCCATACGGTGAAAACATGGCAGCACAATTAATAGTGGGGGATGAAAATAAATTACTGTTTTCTGAATAATGAGCCTCGAGTCTCTCTTTAGAGCTCAAAATGCAGCCGCAAGACCAGATCTTAATTCTTTTCATGAGAACCAACAGACTTTACTTCAAACCCACTACACTTCATTAAAATTGTGATAAGAGCCTGCACAGCAGCATGGACATATTGCAGCTGTGGCTCTCTGAGAGCGGGAAAGAATCCTCAGATTGTTCAAGTATGACACAATGAGTCTGTAATGGAGTCACTCCATCCAGATACATCCGGGTTCATGCACTGGTTTTCTCCGCAGGCACTGGGGCTCTCTCAGCCAAAACGAAGGCCTCCCCTGAGGCAGCCATGGCTGTTAGTCGCTTTGATGGTAAGGAACTGAGTAACCTGGGGTGGGGGCAGAGAAGAAAGGAGGATGAACGGCCTCTGAATTCAAGTGTACTACCAGGACCAACCACACTTTGTCCAGCCAAGATGTGGAGGAGAAGGAACTGGGTAGAGATGTGATAGGAGGTCCATGGAGATGGAGAGCTGGCTAACTTCTGTTGGTCTGCATTAGTGACTCTGTCTCCGGACTAGGGATTGTTCTCTTCTGAGAATTCTTCTCTAACTTTTTACAGTAAGTCAGATTAATGTCTTAGGGCTTCTATTGCTGTATTGCTGTGATAAAACACCATGACCAAAAGCAACGTAGGAGGAAGGCTTTAGTTCAGCTTACAACTCCCGGGTCACACTCCATCACTCAGAGAAGTCAGGGCAAGAACTCAAGGCAGGAACCTGGAGGCAGGAACTGAAGTAGAGGCCATGGAGGAGTACTTCGTACTGGAGAACGCTTCCTTTCTTACACACCTAATGGCCATCTACCCACAGATGGCATCATCTACAATGAGCAGAGACCACACATACCAATCACCAATTAAAATGTTTCACAGGCTTTCCCATGGGCCAAACTGGTGAGCGCCATTTTCTCAATTGAGGTTCCCTCTTCCTGAATGATACTAGCTGTGTCCCATTGAACAATAACAACAACAATAACAACAACAACAACATAACCAACCAGGACGGTTACTCTATGAACTCTCAAGTTGTCTTCCACATACTCCTTTACAGTTCTCGTCACCTTTTGAAAATGTCTGCTTTGTCCATTGTTGTGTTAGTTTCCTCCCGGATTGAAATATTCCATTCTACACGGAAGCTCCTTGAACAGGAAGGTAAACAATAGAATATCTCCAGGAAGTTCCTGAAACTGACAAGATTCATTAGGTTCCATCTTCCCAAGAGTAAACAAGCCAAGCCCCTGAGAGTCGCTTTCAGATGAGCCAAGCTTCAAAGAAGATGCTGAGACCAGCCAAGCTGCCTGAAGAGGTTTAGGCCAGCTAAGTCACCTGGAAAGGACATTCTCCAACTTACTAAGCTGCCTGCAGACTGAAGTAGACTGCAGACTCCAGCTTCCCAGCATTTGTGATCTGTCACCTATGATGGGGTGGACCTTAGTGATGCAGGATGTCCTTGAGTCATTTCTGCTCCAGTAAGTAACCCCTCACCCATACTCCTGTAAGTAACCCAAATAAAGCTCACTGGTTTGCCAAGTTGGACTTTAGTAGTACCTGATCTTTGGTCTGTCATGAGCGTCCTATCTGGGGTCAGTAGATATGTATGTAATGTCTCCCCAGAACAATTTCTGTCACACAACAGATAGCAGTTGGCATGTGGTCTTTGGAGAAAGGCCACTTGTTCTGTCCCTAATCAGCTGTGTGACCTTGGGCAACTCAGCCTTTCTGAGTGTCAGCTTCTTTATGAATAAGGACATGCACTAGGGTGACTGGGAGATGAAATTGTTCAGTCCAGGGCCTGACAACTAGTCACATAGTCATCATCAAGAATAATACTGTCTCATACTTGATCATTGTTTCCCAAGGGCAGAGTTTGTGTCTTCACCTTCTAGAGCTCAGCACATAGGATGTTCTCAGTTCACACCTGCTGGATGATTGTACAGTGGTAGCTGCTAGTGAGGGACTAGTTGATCCTCCTGGGGTAATGGATTGAGCCTAGAGAAAGCTGAGGTTCAGCAGTGAGACAGACTGGGACGCCCTAGTAGAGTCAACCTAATCTACACTCACTGGGAAGTGATAGGAATGGCCTTTCCTACAGGGGGTTAGGACAAGAAGCATTTCTTGAGAAGATGGTATGATGAATCTGTGTATCCCTTTAGAAGTGTGGCTCTCCTGGGGAAGAATCTTCTAGGAAAAGCTCCTAGATAGAGAGCCCAACACTTCAACACTTAACACTGGGTTTTGAATGTAGATGCTGGTCAACTTGCTACCCTTCTCCATCTGCACTGCCTTCCATGGGCTCTGTAGCTGGGGATTTTCATAGGGCCCTTACTGCCCACATTGCTTATGCATGCTGTGTGCTCGCTCGTGGGGCTCAGGCATCTACAGGGCCTCCTGAGAGAAGGTTCCTCTGGGCAAACAGCCAGATTTGCTAGCAGTGAAAGCTGTAGCCATGTGTAAAGGGAAGAAACTAGATTACTGCTTAGGCTCCTTTTCAGTCCTTTGAATGTAACAACAGCAAAATCCTGGGTGGGAGAGAGGAAAGGAGGAAGAGATCAGGAAGAGGAGAGAAGCCAGGCATGGTGGGCCCATACCTGTACTGCTAGCAGTTGGTGGGCTGAAGCATGAGGGTTGCCATGAGTTCAAGGCCAGCTTGAGCTACATAGACTTTGTCTCCGGTGATGGGGGTGGGGTGGCAGAGGGAGGAATAGAGAAGAGATGTAGGGAGGGGGGAGGGGAAGAAGAGCAGAAGAAAAACTCATGGCTTTTCTAACAAGATTTCCCCTCCGTAACACGGCCCCTTCTAAAATTAGCACAGCTAGGCAGTGGAGGAATGGCTGCTGACTGAGAGACAGTTCAAACAGCAGTGTGTTCACCAGCTCGTTAGAAATGCCATCGAGCCCAAGAATGACTACAATCTAGTGATGTAAATACAGCTTTCCGCTGCCATTCTCAAGGAGTGAATCTGGCTTGCCTCTGGCACAGTGGACTTCAGAACCAAAGATGGAGGCATTTCTGTGACATGGTAGCAAAACCACAGCTAAGGAGAAAGCCTGGTTATGAAACAAGAAAGAGAAGCAGAAATGCCCAGCAGGAGTTCAGATATCTGGGCTCTCGTCCAGGATCTGCTACTAACTAATGTGTGACCTTGGGTGAGTTGATTCAATTCTTTGGACCACATTTTTTTTTTTAATCTGGAGGATCCCCACTAGCTCTAATAATATAACTTATTAAAGCATAGAAGTAGGTACAGGGGAGATTACAAAGAGGATGTACTGTACCCTTCACCTATCTTTGAACAGTAGACTTGTGACCCATATTAGGCCACATCCATCAAGGTCTAGACAGCTATCCAAGAGGCTTACACATCAGTTCCCGCTGTGCAAACTGTGCTACTGAGGGAGGAAAATGCACACATCCCGGCGGTGGCATTGAATGCAAACAGTGACTTCCAAAAGCAACTTGGTCATACAGTTATTGAATAACATGTTTAGTACCATCCATGTCCTCTGTGTTGTCTATAGGAGGTAATAATAAGGCCACAAGATGTTACCACAAGGTAACAACAAGAAACACACACAAGATGACCACCCAGTAAATCAACATCAGCAACATCTTAGAACCTGCTCCAGGCCGCTGATCTGCCCATGCATATCAAAGTGAGCATTTATCGACTTCTTCAGCCGAAGGCTGGACCTTCCTAACATAATGAAGCTTCCTTATTTCAGCCAAGTTTGTAATGGTTAACTTGAACCATGGCTAAAATAAAATCCCATATCCTTCGTCCAGGGGACAGTGACACTGTGAAGTGGAAGTTTCTACCACAAGTCTGAAAAGTCGAGGCCCGTGATCCTTAAGAACTCTGTAGAGGATAGTAAGCACCCCTTTGTGGTAGACCCATTCATTGGGTTCCATGTCCTGAGAGGTCATGACTGTGAGTGATGACTAGGTTTGGAATATATCAGGGTAGATATTCACGTTTGCATCTCTCTGATTCCCAAGGATATTTATTATCAACCTCCTGGTTGAAAGAGCCCAGATATTTTAACTTGAGGGGTACCTAAGAAGCCAGTAGGATCTGATCATCAAAGTCTGCACTAGGGAGGAAGATATGTGGTTGCAAGTATTGGAATCATTTCACAGAGGGGTTTGTTTGTTTGTTTGTTTGTTTATTTATTTATTTATTTATTTATTTGTTTGGTTTTTTTTTTCGAGACAGGGTTTCTCTGTAGTTTGGAGGCTGTCCTGGAACTCACTCAAACTCACAGAGATCCACCTGCCTCTGCCTCCTGAGTGCTGGGATTACAGGCATGCACCACCACTGCCCGGCTTTTTTTTTTTTTTAATGCCTTCAACACCAGCTCTTAAGTCTCGAACCTGATCATGTGTGTGTGTGTGTGTGTGTGTGTGTGTGTGCGCGCGCGCGCATGTGGGGGTGGGGGTGGTGGTGGGGGTGGTGGTAGTGGGGGATTCTCGGTTCTCCTTTCCTAGGCTGGCTGAGAACAGATGACCAGGAATGTCTGTAACACTGGTGATGGTGGGGTACTGTGGCTGTAGCAATCCCAATCCTCAGTGGTTATGGCTTCCAGGCATCTCGGGACCCTCTGCACAAGAAATTTATACCAAGTCTTCTAGTAAACTGGAAGAAAGAGATTTGAGGGGGAAATATCTCTCTGATACAAAAACTGCAAGAGCTATGTGGTTCCTGGGAGAAAATTTATCCTTGAGGGAAGAATAATTCTGGCATGGCCAGCTGGGCTTAGCAACAGGCCTTAAGGATCAAAAGGAGTAATGAGCCTTGGTTCTGCACAGAGGCTGTTATTTGATCCCATCCTGGCCCAATTATCTTGGTGTCGTATGTTAGCCCTAGAGAGAAGAATAAATAAGCCTGGAAAGAGCCATCACATGGAAGCACAGCAGAGTCCAAGCAACTCCCCTGCAGAGTGAGACGTCTCACCTAAAGAGCACAACTCCAGGAAGGTACCACTTCCTTCCTTACCTCCTTTTGGAAGTGACTCAGGAACTAGCTGAGTAGCAGAGCATTGTGGTAGCAGTCTTAGCAGTGTGGAGGGGCTGGCACATTGGGAAGAGGGAGCACAAGGAAGCATTGTCTTAGTGAGGGCAGTCCTGGAAGGAAGCGCAAATACTTCTGAAACCTCAGCAGGAGTGTGGGGCTGTGGAGAGGAAGTGATGAAGGTGCACTCCCATGAGCCAGTCAAATGCCATACTGGGAACAGTATTGCCACATTGATTCCTACAGCAGGTGGGCTCCCCCTCCTCGGAAATGCATTCAGGAGTGGAGTATCTTATCCCTGTTTCTTTTCTGGTACCCTCACTTGTCTTGTTCTGGCTCTTACAGCCTGGGCCAGCTCTACATGGGCTGCAGTTGATGCCACACAGGTACAACCTGATGCTATGTAGCCTCATAAACTTTTGCCTTCTTATGAGGTTTCCCTGTTGACACAAAGGCATAACCCCCACCCCATTAGGAGTGTGGGTGATGATTTAGAAATGCTACAGAGTCAAACATCTCCTGGGCTGAATCTTTGACCAGTGGAAAACTAGTCAGAAGTGAAAAATTCATTAAGTCCAGCTAGGCATTTCATGCCAGTGCAGTTATATCTGGCTTCTCCTCTCTGGATAGAGCAGCAGTTTATCTTGACTGCATAGTGACCTCATCTGCATTTGGGCTGTTTTCTCTTTTGCAGTTTCAACAGCATAACCATCCAGGCCTTTTATGATGTCTGGTATATTGATGTTGTTGCCTTTATAACATTGCCGAAAGCTGGGAGACCCATTCTATAACAATCAAAAGGAGGCATGGTAGCAGGCTAAGGGGTCTACCATGTACATCATCACTCAGAAGCTAACAGTCTTCCAGGGTGGCACGATGGACTATTTAAAGGCTCATCTAAGTCACCAGCTTGAGGAAAATAGCCTGCTTTGGCCCTTCACTATGTGGCTAGCTGAAAGCCAGGAATGATGTTATATTTCCAGTCATTAGAACACATGAGTCTGGGATTGGCAAGATGGCTCACTGCCAAGTCGGATGACCTGAGCTCAATCCCCAGGAACTATATGGTAGAAGAAAAGAACTGATTCCTAGAAATTGTCCTCTGACCTCCACCTGTTCATTCTCTTACCATGTACACACACACACACACACACACACACACACACACACACACACACACAATTAAATGTAAAAAAATATTTGAAAAGCACACATGGTTCTGGGAAATAAGTGTGACCTCATTCATCATCATTTTCAATGACCTACTTATGGAATTTTTGTTTTCCAAGCCCACACACTTAGACTTTTCCAGGCTTTGAGGCCCTAATTCCCAGAGGTCAGTATACTTTCCACTGACCTTGATGCTACAATTCCCATCTACTCAGTAGAGCTGCTTCTGCTGGAGAATGAGCAAGCAAACAAAGTCACTGAATAGCATGAAGAGCTGTAATTTGGTATATAAGCTGAACAGGGGAAAAGCATGTCTGAAACCCACAGGATTTCCAAGGATGTATTTTGGGTCACATGAATGGGTTATTGCTCAATCTCAGTCCAGCAAACCTTGGTAGGTGTGGTAGTTTGAATGTAATTGGTCCCCATAATCTTATAGGGAGTGACTCTATTAGGAGGTATGGCTTTGTTGGAGTGGGTGTGGCCTTGTTGGAGGAAGTGTGTTACTGTGGGGGTGGGCTTTGAGGTTTCCTATGCTCAGGATACTGCCCAGTGTCTCAGTTGACTTCCTGTTGCCTGAAAGCCAAGATGTAACCAGCACCACCACGTCTACCTGCATGCTGCCATGCTCCCAGTCATGATGATAATGGACTGAACCTCTGAAACTGTAAGCGAGCCACCCCAACTAAATGTTTTCTTTATAGTGTTGCTGTGGTCATGGTGTGTCTTCTCAGCAATAGAAACCCTAACTAAGACAGTCATGTAGGTCTTGACCATGCCACTAGGCAAACAGTGCAGGCCCCTGACAAAGCACTAGCCAAGGGTGACCAGAACCTAAAATGAGAAGTAGGGGAAGGAAATGGTAAATGTTGCTTACAGCCTTGGGATCAGTTCCAAATGTCTGACTGCAGTTTATTATTCTCTTGTCTTGGATCTATATACAATATATACTCCACATATGAATATAAATATATGGATATAAATATATATGAATTTTAAAAGTATGTATAAAGTTCAGCTGCCACCATCTTGAGAGAGAATCAAGCCAACTCTCCTAACTCCCCTTCAGGGTAAAAAAATGATGAGTGCCTCATAGCCACAGAAAAGTTAGCTTTTGAAGTGGCCAAGGGAGCCAGGTGATGGGGCCACAGGCCAGCTGTGTGATGGACTCCTTGCAATAGATTTATCCACTACATTAGCCCTCTCAGCTTCTCCTGCCTCCTTTGAGCTGTTACTGCAGCCAAGAGCGTCCCCTCGATAAGAAGGCTGTGTCTTGTGTATACCCATGCTTCCTGCTCTCTCTCACCACCTTGGGACCTCTCTGATACCCAAGACAAAGACATCTACAGTAGCCCTTACACCACACACACACACACACACACACACACACACACACACACACACACACATCCTGCCTGGCTACAGAATGAGCCCTTAGAATGAAACTTCAATCAATGGAATCTGGGAACAGGAGAAAAATTCTTCCCCTTTTCTCTCTAAGGGGCCCATTGCTGAGACTTTGATTCCATAGATTCATAGATGGTCCTATGATACCTATCAGTCCTGTTTAGTGGTAGCTACTTCAGTACTCTTCCTAGTAATGGTTTTATCTCCTCTTCCTGTCTCACTTTCCTGTTCTTTCCTCTTGGAACTTAGCACACGTGTCCTGAAAGAGACACACAAATTCTCACCTCTAGCTCTGCTTCATTTTTTTAAAAAAATTATTATTATTTTTTGAGAATTTCATAGATGTATACTATATGTCATATCCATTATTTCCTTTCCCCTCTTACCCCTTTCATGTCACAGTACTCACACTTGAATTCCTTACCTCTTCTTTAATTATTACTGTTTTATATATACACACACACACACACACACACACACACACACTTACTTATATATGTACAACCTACTGGGTCCATTTAGTATTGCTTTTATGTACCAGCTCTGCTTTCTTAGTAAACAAGGCTATGAGAATGAAGTCTCAGAGGGAAAATAATAAAATATATAACAATGAAAATACCTGTCTTCTATTAGGGGAACATAAGTCAAAAGTTAAGACAAAGCCAGGCGTGGTAGCACATACCTGTACTCTCAGAGCTTGGGGATAGAATCAAGAGGTTCATGAGTTCAAGGATAACTTAAGCTACATAAGGAGTTCAAGGCCAGCCAGACACATGGGCAAAATAACCACGGGGGAATAAAAGTTAAGCCTAACCACAGAAGAACAATTCTGGTTTTCCATGTTTTTCCCTGTGGAAAAGATTTATGCTTAAGTCCTTGGTATCAGATGGAAGAAAATAGAAAGGGTGGGTTAAAGATGCTTTTAAAACCAGGTATGATAGCACATGCCAGTAATCCTTCACTGGGGAAGCTGAGGCAGAAGGATTCAACACTAGCCTGGGCCACGTAACCAAGATGCTATCAAAAGTAAATCAAGGGCTCAGTGGTTGAGAGCACTGGCTACCCTTCCAGAGGACCTGGGTTCAATTCCTAGCACCCACATGGCAGGTCATAATTGTCTGTAACTCCAGTTGCAGGGGATCCGACACCCTCACACAGACATACATGCCAGCAAAACACTAATGCATATAAGATAAAAATAAATAAATTATTTTAAAAAGTAAATCCATAACATTAATAAAAATCCATTTTAAATTGTCATAATATACGCCCATTGGAATTTCAGAAATCCTTAATTTAGAATCTAAGAAAAGCAAACACTAGCACTGAGATTTGAGGGGGCCCAGGTTAGCCTCATAAAGAAGATGTTCTCTAGCACACCCCTGGAAGTCCATCATCTCCTGCTTCCCCCAAGTGATTATGTACTCTCTCCCTCTCCTCCATCCAGCCCTTTTAACAACTTTATCTCAAAGTGGTCATTGGACTTGGTTTGCAGTTGAGCGTTAATGACGAATGGAATTTAATCTGGTATTTCCCCAAGATCCCAAGTGGGTTTTTTTAAATATATAAAATAATCCCCTGTAACTCAAAAGACCAAGCATCTGTTAGTGAATTTTCTGGCTAGAAACAGAACAGTTGGCTAGCAGACACGGATTTGGGGTTCCCTTGAAAAAACGACATCGAATGCACAGTTACTACTTTAAATTCAGGTCTTGGTCCACATCATTTATTTCTATAACTTTCACCAATAATCCCGGCCAGAAAAAGGAACTAGACAAAGAAATTCCAGACTTGCTTTTAATCACTGATTTGGGTTTTCCCCCACCATACTGTTATAAAAATTTAATGGTTAAATTAAAAATTAAAATCAGTTTAAACAAAACTACTGTGCCTCCTGTGTAGATTTTTTCATTAATAGTTTACCATATTTACCTTGTCAGGTATCTGCCCAGCATCCACCTTTGTTTGTTTGTTTGTTTGTTTTTTGTTATGTTTTGTTTTTGTTTTTCGAGACAGGGTTTCTTTGTATAGTTTTTGGTGCCTGTCCTGGATCTCACTCTATAGACCAGGCTGGCCTCGAACTCACAGAGATCCACCTGCCTCTGCCTCCTGAGTGCTGGGATTAAAGGCGTGCACAACCACTACCCCTGGCACTGTGCTCTTCCCTTTAAGCACCCACGTGGCTTGATTTTCCTCTTAACTATCCCACATGTCAGATTAAAGGCAAGAACCATTCAACAGCTGCCACTTAATAACTCATTCATTATCGGGGACTCAAGACAAAAGGTCACACTGGACACAAGGAGGTCAATGGCTCCACCTGTCCCTTCTCTTGCAGGTAGGCGATCAAGCTTGCTTCCTGGGAAGTGCAGTCCTGACTTGTCACCTTTCAGCGATACTTAGTCCCTACACAGTTCCATGCTCTAGTGCAGCCTGCCAGCTAACACTCCCAAGAGCTCACCTCCTTTTACATCATCACTGTGCTTGTAAAGGCGAAGGCGTTTGAAGCTATAAATTGTACTTTGAACTGTGCACGGAGTTTGAGTCAGCCCAACACAAGCTGCCTGCTTCCTGACTCTCACTGATAGCCATTGTTGCTAGAACGTGCTATGGTCTCTTTTCGAATTCCCGATCTGTCTGACAGGGTTGCAGCAGGCAGGCCTGGACTTCCCCAACAAGCGGGTCCTGACTGCCTCAGCCATGGAGCTTCCTCCACCCAGTCCAGCACAAGCATTTCTTTATTTTGCATAGAATGGCTTTGTCTTTCTGCTAGAGACTAAATTCCAGGTGGGTAAGAGGCTTTCTAAACATTCTATCCTTAGTGTTTGCGGGGGGGGGGGGGGGGGTTGACATACTGTGGGGTATGACACCCTAAGATCAGAAAGTTTCATATATTCTTTTATTTAAACTTAAAACGTGTAGATAATTGCTTGGCTTGTTCGTGTCCCTCATGCTGACTTTGCCGAAGTTCTCTCTGGGAATATGAACATGGCAGCTGGTATCAGCTAGATTTTTTTTTCCAGCAAGACACAGGCTATTGCCATGGGCATTGACTTAGAGACAGGGCTCTGTTGTGTCAGCGCCACGGTTCAGAAACGCTCCACAGGCCCAGGGTCTCTCTTTTCAACACTCTTTTGCACTGACCTCTTTTTCTGGCTTCTCAAGTAAAGGATTAAAGCTGAAGAAGCATGGGATGGGGCTTAGCAGGGGCCTTGGCAGGACTGATTTGGGGGATCACAGGCTGTGAGAGGGCTTCCCTTACTCTCTGGGTCCCTTATATCCCTGGGTCACTCTACAGCGATGCATGAAAGTCAAGTAAACTTCCCTCTGGGAAACACGTCACTGGACTTAGCAGAACATAGGGTGCCCACACTCGGGAACTCCATTAGCTAATACTCTCATGAACCATCAGCTTCTGAGAATGCAACCATGACATTATATATATAGCCTTGCATGTGACACCGTGTCACTAAACAAGTACTTTGATGTCCTTATAAAATGAAGAGATTCAGGCAATAGGTTAATATAATTTCCTTTCTTCTGAATTTCCCTAGAGAAAATGTCTTCTCATCTAAATTTTATGTGATGGGAAAAAAAGTGTCTACAGATGCACTGGAAACATTGAAAATAAGTTCACTGTGGTCTCATAGTTGGTAACAGCAACTGGGTCTCAGGCGTCCTTCCTACCCGAGCTGCGTTTCATTCTGGAACCCAGGGAAGCTCAGGATGACCTTTTTTTTTTTTTTTTTTTCTTTTTAATCCTGTTTCCATTGAGATTGTTCAGTGAAGAAGAGTCTGAGCAGAACCCTGAGGGGCTTGTCATCAAAGCTGAATCCAGAAACAGAAATGTAAGACTCTCAGCTCAAAGCCAGTCATCTGGAGAGGAACGAGTCCCAGAGTTCCTATTTTTCATAGTTTCTGCTTGCTCTGTTATCTGTGAGTCCATCATCATCAACGTATTTCAGAATGGTCTGCCTGGGACTGATACAGAAAACAAAGAAACATGGGCAAACAGCCAGAAGGAACACAGGCCACCCTGGAGGCAGAGATGGGCTACTTGACAATGACCTTGACAAAGAACATACAATCTTTGGGTGGCGTTCAGTCCCCTCATTGTGGGGCACCCGCCCTCACCTTTTGTAGGGTTCTCATGAGGAGGAGAGAGGCATAAGGAATTAGTAGATAGAAAGACAGCAGAGATGAGACAGACAGAAACACAGGACAGCTTTGGGAGGACCTGGGTCAATACCCAACGGCCCCCTCTGTCTCTTCTAAAGGGCTTTTAAAAAAGGAATGCAAGGGGTGGAGCAAAAGACCCTCCCCCAGCACAGCCAAGTGCAGACCATCCCAGACAAGACATCCCCTAATGCAGCCCTGCTGGGTAAAGCAAGTTCAGATCTCTCTAGGAAACCTCTGTGGGCTCCCATACCTCACCACCTCCAAACATGCAGTAGTTTGCGGCTTCCAGCCCTCCCTTTTGTGTGGCACCTGAAGACTGATAGCTCCTCAGATGGGCCTTTGGGCTGCCAGATCAGAACCCACAGCCTTGTGTGCCCATCAAGATGTCTGAGCACTGCAGCCAGCCTCAAGTGAGCCCAGAAAGTCTGCTGCTGGCTGCTAGATCCAACACGGTTGCCCCTCCCCCGTGGTACTCTAGCTTTCACACCCAAGCTTGTTATCAGTCCCACAGCCTATTCCACGGTGCTCCCAGAGCAGATTAAACAACATTAGTCTTAGATAGCTAGAAGGTAGATTCTCATCTCATCTCCACAGAGCTAGCCAGTCCCAGGAATGGACCAGTGTCTCTGCAATGCGAAGACAGGGAGACTAATTCCCAGTTCTCTTGACCTTTCCCCCACGGTCGCCAGGTTGGTGGCAGGAGGCAAGAGTGTTCATCCCATGCCTTCCTTTCTATTGGTTGTGATAGTCATTAGCGGATTTAGGAGGCACTATACTAAGTCCTCTCTGTATGTGACGTTTCATTTAATTCTGTATCATAGAAAGAAAACCAAGGCGTCAAAGGCACAGCTAACTTTGTCAGCATCACACAGACAGAAGATGGTAGAGAACAGAGGCCCAAGCTCGGGCAGTTTGGCTCCAGAGCCCTCCCGGGGTCAAGCCACTTCTTAATGGGGGGGGGGGGCGGGGGGGGGGGGAGAAGTTTCCCAGAAGCTCTTGGGGAGATTTTTACCTTATGCCTCATTGGTTAAACCTGGGTCACATGACTGCCCTGGCTGCAGTACAAGTGCAGCTTTATGGAATTGACCTTAAGGCTGTAAAGGTCAGCGGAGTAGCCAACCAATGGGCTGCCCCAGGTTCAGAAAAAACAATGGCCTTTGTTGTTAGGGGAGAAGTCCTTGGCGCACTAACCTCCTAGGGTGGAAGTCCCAGGTCAGTGGTTGTTTGGCTTGCTGCCACTGGGGGAAGAGACCTCGCTTTTGTTAATAGCCAGCAGACACAGTGAAACGGCCGGCAGCCGGACTTCAACCCGTGAGCCAGTGTCTGAGCAGAAGCAGGTCTTATTAAATTATTCATCCTGATTGAATGGGGGAGGAAATCGGATGCAACAGGTGTGGCGCTTCCTGCTTGCCGAATGGCTTAAAACCAGCTTTTAGATACTTGCCGCCTCAGGGGAAGGCAGCAGGCAGACAAATCAACTGTATTTTAAGCTAATTACTGAAATGCTGCAATACCCATCAAATGGGGACATTTTGTTCTGTTGTCAGTGGCCACAGAATAGAACCTTGGGAAGGAAAAAGCAATATTAAGTAGGCAATTTTCTGTACGCACACCCAGAAAAAGCCTCTTAGATACATGGTTACATTCCAAGGCTTATTTTACCTTCCTATAAACTCGGGTTGAATCCCATTTTTACAAGCTCAAAGAGACTCCTCAATTGCTACATGAGAGAGGAAGCTCATTAAACTTGAAGCCTATTGGTATCATATGCTAAAGTAGACGGCGTTGTTTCCACTTAAATGGCCTGGCACAAAGCAAATGTTAGCCATGGAGTTGGTTTGCAAACCGCTCGTGGAGTAGGGAGGAAGGTAATGCGAAGATGAGCCTGGCCTGTTCCGTGTTTGAGAAGCAGAGAAGGGAAATGATGTTCTGTCCTTCTGTGGTGATGTATTTGAATGCAGAAATGGAGTTTAATGAAATGTGATGTGCTTTTCAAATCGTAGGTAGTCACGTTTTGGCTATTTTATAATTTGCTTGGTTTTCTCTCGCGGGAGCCGGAGCTGGGGCTTGTTGTATTAGCACTAAGAGCTTAAAAATGCTGTGAAATGAGCAGCGGTTTGAATTGCTATTCAGAAAATAACTACAGCCCCCGCAGAGACATGCTGTAACCTGCAGACACCAGAAGCTCACAGAGAGCATCTGCTCTGCTGCTCCAGTTTCCCAGAGACTCAGTTTGCTTATCTGTAAAATAGAGAACTAGATTCCATCATCAGTGAAGCTTGTGACCCCTGGAGCCTTTGAAGTTCTGAAGTTCTAAAGGTCTGTGATTGGCCACATTCCGAGATGGGATTTAACAAAGTCTCCTGTCATAAATACGAGTCACAAGTGACATGCTTGGTTATATGCTGCTAAGAATGCTAAAAAAAAAAAGCTGATCGAGCACTCCATGAGAGGAAAACTCCTCCAAAGGATGGGCTGTTAGGAGGATAAATGTTTTATCCTTCTAAATGACAGTATGTTTCCCCTCTCAGTGTTTCCTGTACCCACACTGACAAATGATGCTAATAAGTGAGGCTCTCTCAAGGCATGGATGTGGAGACGGCATTCTCCCTGCATTATGCTTTATGAATGGAAGGTTAATGAAATTGTGCATGTCTCGGTTTTCACTCTGCAGGTAATTTTGTCAGTGAGATGAGACTGTCCTATCTTTAATTTGGGATTCTATTAAATTAAAGGCACTGTAAAGGAAGGGCCATTTTATTCTTCTATTCTGTCATATTTAATAGCAAGATGGCGTGCTGAATGCCCTTGCCCATTGATTCTTCCCAGAGTCTCCTGTTTCCATCTTCTGGGATCTGGGGGTGGAGCTCTGGTTGTTAGGCCCACGCACTAGCCCTTTAATCTCCTGAGCCATCCTCAAGTGAACCAGGAGTTTCCTGTGGCTTGGGCTCCTCTCCTGTAGAGAAAAAAAACTAAAGGGTTTCAGCTTACCTACCCATTGCCATGTCTGTTAATCAGTTGTAGCTGTTTGGGATGCTACCAGCCAAACGTTGAGTGGTTCAGTTTGCATGACTGTTCCATGTATTGCAAGGTCTTTAATTCCTGCTCCCACCTACTGGATCCCAGGTGTAAGCCCTGTTCATTCTGGGCCCACACACATTTCCAAATGCCAATTTTTCTGAAAAAAATCCAAAGTCGGTATGCCCCTCCAGCGAGAGGAACACTTGCCTAGCATGTCTACGACCCTGAGTTCAAGCCCCCAAGCACCACGACTACCAACCCCCAAAGGGTCTGTGTATATATGTGGGGGTGTAAAGCAGAGTGGCTTGATCATTCCATCCATCTCCAGTTAACATGTCTGGCCAATGCCATTCCCTGGATTGATGGCATTTGTATAAAAAAGAAAAGGCAGAAGAGGGCATGTTTGTACACTTTTCCTAGACCTTAGGCAAGATAGGAACCTTTCACCGTGTTGCTTTATAGAAAGTGTAGTCTTGTTTCTCTTTCGCATTTCTATGGAGTAGGTTAAAAGAAATCCACTATGGAGTTTTCAAAGAAAGTACACTACAAGGACATGCACAAAGGCAAAGGAGTGGACATTGCCCTCATATCTAATAAGTTTTTGCACCCGATAAACCTCTCTGCTGACATGGCAATCCAGATCAGACTGAATTAGAAAAAGCCCCTTTTAATGGGTAAAGTGTTCCCTGGTGATTCTCCGCCCCCCTACTCCCCACCCCGCAGAGAAGAGACGGGATGAGAGACCAGAAAACCACGTGTCTGTTTTCTAGGATGCAGCTTATATACCCTATGGGAGTGGTCTTGAGCCTCTCTGGGGGAGGAGCTGTGTTTGGCGGGCTTTGAAGGGGCAGGTTTGGGGAAAGAGATGGGGGAAGGGAGTTGAAGTGGATCTTCCACCAGAACATTCCAGACTCTTTGGGTATATGGATGCCAGGACACCAGGGGTTGAGGTGGAGCTCCCATCCAAACAATGTCTAGACTGCTGTGTGGTGTCAGTGTTCAAAATCCAATCATATCACATGCAGGTCCTGGGTGAGTACTAAGTAAGACAGACACTCTCTTGTACTCTGGAACAATAAAAGATAGCTAAGTTCTCTGCTTTCGAGGCTCACAGCTGCCCCTGGGACACTCAGTCTAGAATGTCCAGGGTATAAAATAAACACCACAAAGGAGGTTGGCTTACATGCTTTGGGAATCTGGTACGGGGTAGGTGACTTCACCCTGGCACAGAGGAATGGTGGTAGTGGGATGCAGAGTCCAGTGGGTCCCAGGAAAGTCTCCCACAGATCCAACTGGGCTGAGCCTCAAAGAGTAAGTGCACATTTACCAGATGTTAAAGGGATAGAGACCAGCATGCCAACTGAGAACAGCATATGCCAGGTCACAAAAGTGTGAGAGAATGGAGAAGGTCCCCTGTGGTGGGGAGACATCCATGGAAGTGACTAGGGGATGAGCCAGGACCAGCAGACGGAAGTTGGTGTCTTGTCATCTATGTAGAAGGTTTTGGAACATAGGAGCAAAACTATGGGTCTTATATAGAAACAAAAACTCTGATGACCACACAGAACCTGGCCAGAGGCCAGCAAACTTCAGCCAAGGACCCCAGGTTTAGGCTCATATGTTTGAGTCCTTGGTCCCCTGTTGGAACTCTTTGGGGAGGATTAGAAGGTGTGCCCTTGTTAGATGAGGTGTGTCATTGGGGGTGGGCTTGGGCCATTCCAAAACACGTTCTCTCCTCCTCCTCCTTCTCCTCCTCCTCCTCCTCCTCCTCCTCTTCTTCCTCCTCCTCTTCCTCTCTCTCTCTCTCTCTCTCTCTCTCTCTCTCTCTCTCTCTCTCTCTCACTGCTTTGTGATTATGTCTCAAGATGTGAACTCCCAGCTACTGCTCCAGTCTCACTTCTGCCTGCCTGCTGTCATGCTCCTGGCCATGACCCTCATGGACTCTGAAACCGTGATCCCCCAAATAAACACTTTTTATGAGTTGCCTTGGTCATGGTGTCTTATCGCAACAATAGAAAAATATCCGTGGCAGGGGTCTGTTTGTCCCCACAGTCTAATACAGCTGTGCTGCCTCTCTCTTCCCATCAAGGCTTAGAGCCTGACACCAGACGAACAGCTTGAACTGCTGTTGCTCCAAGACTGTGGGAGCTATCTCAGATGGTACTGCTTCCCACATCCAGAGAAGCTTCCTCTTTTTATCCAGCACAACCGAAAAACCAGAAGGCGTCATAAACAGAGAGCGGTGTTTGTAAACACATTATTCTTAGGCTTTCCCCAGATCCTTGAAAACCCGCCAGGGGTGGGGAGAGGGAAAGCGGAACACGGAGCCTAGCGGCACCTCTCATCTGTTAGAGGTTCCCATTCTAGTCGAACTGATATTTAGATGTCGTTCCGCACATCACACCTCCGCCCGCCGGAATGCAGCCACCTTTTGGTGCGAAACACAGCACCTGTTTAATGGGCTCACAAGAAATGACGCAGATGTTTTCAATAGTAAACAAAAGAGTAACACACCTAGGGATAGGCAGCGTGCCTGGAGGCAGGGGAAGTTGGTAATTTGGAGTTTGTATTATTGCTGTCCAGTTGTAGATGGCAGTGTGGATGGAAGCAACTGGGGTGGATCCCACTAGGACCCTCCGAGAGGACAGATGAGAAGTTCTATCCCATGAGCTCTTATCCTGTTTGCCAAAGCCCCTGGCATTTCTGGGTTGGCTGTTCAGGAGAACCAGATCCAACTCGTAGACCATGCTCAGGGGTCCTTCTCCTTCATGTCTTTAAGGGGAGGATGTGAGGTAGGCTCTCAGGACAGTGATGTGGACGGCAATGCTAGGGAATGCAGGTGGGATTTCAACATAATACTTCCTAATACTGAACAGCAGTGTACTACCCACACACCACTACTCACCTGGCCTCCATGTTGGCAGTCTGAGAGATGGGACATTTGTCTCTTATTCTGGAACGGATGCTGGTAATAGATGGCTTTAGCAAACCACTTACTATTTGGGCCTCAGTTTCCTTACAAGGTTCAAAACTAGGGACACTAAATTGATCCATCATCTCCCAAGGTGTATTCATAGTACAATGGGTGTTAATAGAATGTTAACAGGCATAAGAGGGAAGAAAGAGTGTGTTGGTAAAATAATATAAGCAGATGGAGATAGCGAACAGTTATACAGATCTGCTTCCCAAGAATATCTTTATAATGTCTATGCATAGACCCTTCATTTGAGAAATACCTCTCAGAACTAGGTTATCTTTTATTCTAATATTTATTGTGCACCTATTATTTTTAATCATTGTTAGGCTTTATGTTAGGAATTTCTCAGATGTTCATTTATTCATTTATATATTTAAAAATGTGCTGGCTTATGATATGAATATCAGGTTGTTCTTGACACTGGAAATAATCTCCATGAAAAAAGAAAAAGTTCTTATTTTTACGTGGGTTAAAGTCAAAAGAAGGAGAGAAAAAAACCACAACTAGTGAGACAAAGCTAAATTTTTATCAAGCCCATTTCATAAATAATGAGACTGGGGAGGTGACTTTTGGAATCACGCAGGTAGAAATGCCAGAGCTGAACTCTACTTGTGTTGAAATCTACTTTCAGATGTTTTTGAGCTGAGTGTGGCAGCATGCACCTATAGTCCTAGAACTCAAGAGGCTAAGTCAAGGAGGGCCACTTGACCCCAGGTGTTGGAGACCAGCCTGGGAAACTTATTAAGAGCCCCCCAGCTTTACAATGTCTTTGACATCATCTGAACAGAATGCAGTTAACCAGTACCCTGGGGCTCATTACATATCTCATCACAGGTCCACATAAAAACTAGAGGCGGTAACCAGTGTAACCAATATGGCCCCTACCACTATCTCTTCTCTCTTCTACAACTTTGAAGGTTAATGCTCTTCAAATTGCGTTTGAGACTTGGTGTACTAAATAGTTTGAAGAAAAGACTTTCTGGCTATAATGAGACAGGCAGCTGCAAAAGATTTCATTTATACCAGGTGAGAATCAGAAGGGGAATGATTGAGAGGCAACGGTACCTCAGAGTGACGCATATGTCTTGTCAATGGTGCCTCTCAACAGGCCTGTGTAGTCTGACGCTGTTACTCCTCTTTACTATACTAATTAAATTTCCCCTCTGTAGGTAGTAGATGATGCTGTGGAAGTTCTTGCAACTTTAATACTCCAAGGAGTGACGTCAGCGATAAGCTGATTTTTAAGAAGCATGTATTTCATCTTGAAGTTCTTTGAAGAAAAAACTTAAGTTCCAACTTTGATGATCCTGTGGTCTCTGATACCAGTATCAGACATAATAAAGTGGGAAAGGAGGGTTATACTTTCTGCATGTAGAATGTTGAAATGGTCAGGATTGTTGAATGGTAGAAAGTGAAACTATCCTTTGAAGGTCTCAACTATTTATATGTAGATAACGATTTTCTTAAGTGCTGAGCCTCTCTTTTCTTTTGCTAGTGAAAGCCACAGCCCTGCCCCCAGCTTTAAACTCAGTCTAGACAGTAAAGCTTCCTGACCTAAGGAAACGTCAGGGGTTATGATTTCTAAATCTCCACAGGTGAGGACAGCACACATACGTGTGCACACACATGATTTCTCTCTTCATTTTCACGGCTCGACATTCAGCTAGTGTGCCTGGGTTTGGTAAAGGTACGATACTAGAAGAATGAAAGGGAGTGTTAACTTACTGACCACTCACCATGTAAACTGTCTTGAATATTTTCCAACAGTTATTAATCACAATCTCTTACATAGTTGCAAATTTCAAGCTGCAGTAAGGACTTCGGTATTTATTTTCCTACTTCATTGTGTGTGTTTTGTTGATACATTTTATATATATATAAAATTTCCATATCACATATGGTACTGTCATACATACACACACCCCATATCAGAGTTATGAGCACTTTTTCCTCAAACATGTTTAATTTTATTGAAAATAATTTTTCATACAGTCTATTCTGATCACAGTTTCCCCTCCGCATCTCCTACCACAACCTCCCCACCTCTCCACTCATCCAACTCCATGCCTTCTCTCTCTTTAGAAAACAAGCAGGGCCAAAAAAGGAATTAGAAAAAAAAACACAAGAAACACACACACACACACACACACACATACACACACACACACCATAAAAACACCAAATTGGAAACCATAATATATAAGCAAAAGACCAGTAAGACTAAACAAACAAACAAACAAAGCAGTCTGAGACAAGGAATGTACAAAACACCACTGAGTTTGCTTTGTATTGTCCGTCTGCTGGGCATGGGACCTCGCCTTCAGTGTGGCTTGTATACCCAGTGAAAATCCAATGAAGAAAATTAATTTTCCCTTGCAAATGGTTGTTTATTGAGGATAGCATCTTGGCTAGGGATGGGAGATCATGTCTGTTTCCGCCTCTCAGTGCTGGGACCCCATCTGGCTTGGATGTGCACAGGCCCTGTGCATGCTGCCACAGTCTCTGTGAGTTCGTGTGTGTCAGTCCTGTGTGGTGGTATTGTGTTCCCCAAAATATTGTGCACTAATAAACTTATCCTGGGTCAGAGAACAGACAGCCACTAGATATAGAGGCCAGAAAATGGTGGCGCACACACCTTTAATCCTAGCATTCCAGAGGCAGAGATCTACCTGGATCTCCGTGTGTTCAAGGATACAGCCAAGCATGGTGACTCACGCCTTTAATCCCAGGGAGTGATGGCAGAAAGCAGAAAAGTATATAAGGTGTGAGGACCAGGAACTAGGCTGGTTAAGCTTATAGGCTTTGCACAATAGTCCAGCTGAGATTCATTCTGGATGAGGACTGAGAGGCTTCTAGTTTGAGGAAACAGGATCAGCTGAGGAACTGGCAAGGTGAGGTGGCTGTGGCTTGTTCTGCTTCTCTGATCTTCCAGCGTTCACCCCAATACCTGTCTCTGGGTTTGATTTTATTAATAAGAACTTTTAAGATTCCTGCCACAGTCCTGTGTCTGGAAGACAAGTTGTCCTTGGTGACATCTATCCTCTTTGGCTCTTGCTTCTTCTTCCACATAGTTCTCTGAGCCCCGAGGGGAGGAATGTGATGAAGAAATCCCATTTAGGACTGGATATTCCAAAGTCTCTACACATTGTCCAGCTATGGGTCTCTGCATTAGTTCCCACCTACTGCAGGGTGCAGCTTTTCTGACGATGGCTGAATGAGATACTGATCTATGGGTACAGTAGACTGTTGTTAAGAGACATGTGTGTGTGTGTGTGTGTGTGTGTGTGTGTGTGTGTGTGTGGTGTGTGTTTGATTTTCCTGTAGGCCCATGAGCTATCTAATCTCAGATTCTTAGCCGCTCAAGCAGTTTCAGACATGGGCTCCATTTCATGGAGTGGGTCTTGAATCCAATCAGATAATGATTGGTTACTCTCACAACATTTGTGCCACTATTATACCAGATTACCAGGCAGGCAGGTTTTTACCAGTAAAGACTGCCAGGATTGTAGCCAGGTTGAGGTTTGCCTTGCTCCTTTGGCAGTGTGTAGAGTACCTTCCAGTACCATGAACCCATGTCAGTAGGGCTGAAGGTTCTAATTAGATGCCAGATTGGCTTCTCCATGTTCAGTGAGATATTTAAGTATTGTCTTCAACAGTAGGGCCTTACTGTTGGTTTGTTGGAAGCAACCAATAGCTTTGGCAAATAGCCTGAGATGTTTGGGGTTTCCATGGGACTCTCTTTAGCCAACAACTCAATTAGATGTAACCCATTCCAAGCTCTGGAGATTTCACTTGTTGGAAAAAGATAGCTAGTTGGGGTGTTTATTGATTTACATACATTTGTAATTTCTATCAGAAAGTTTCTGATTACTCTTTTCTAGTTATTTTGAAATATGCCATTAGTTGTTGTGGATTATAGATACACTAACTATGGAAGACCAGGACTGCTTCCTGCTATCTAGCCAAACTTTGGTACCCATTAGGTATCCTCTTCCAGTACTCCACATCTCCACTCTTCTTAGTTCCTATGGCCATGGTTCCACTCTCTTCTTTTATGAGATTGATGTTTCAGTATCTGTCTTTTTGTGCCTGGTTTAGCTCATTCAGCACCATCAGTGCCATCCTTGTTGCTACTGATAACAGAATTCCATACTATTATGGCTGCAAAGTATGTTTCATATATCTGTCACATTGTCTTTATTTATTCATCCATCAGTGAGCACCTTGGTTTATCCTGTGTCTTGGTTCTAGTGCTGAATTAAATTATATTCCTCATAAAGGTTTTGTTTCTTCCATACAGTTACTCAGTAGTAGGGTGGTTTGCATGGGTCAGTCAGTTCTATTTTTGGTTTTTAAGCCACCTCCACACTGTTTTCCATCGTTGTCTGGATGAAGTTACATTCTCATCAACAGTGTGTAAGAGTTTTATGTTCTTGCCAGCACTTGCAATCCAGTCTTACGGAATGAGGTGATACCTCACTGTAGTATTGGGTTGTTGTTTGCCTGGTGGCAAGTGATGCTGATCATGGTTTTACGTATTTGCTGACTATCTTTTAATTTTTCCTATGTCCTTCTTCTTTAACAAGGCAGAGGCAAAGACTGTGTACCTTAAATATCTGAGACACAGGAAAGGTGACTTACATGTTAGAGACTTCACTGGGAAAATGTTGAAAGTTCCTACTATTTCTGGGACTCTCCACTAATCCTGCCTCCCTGTTAAGAAAATACGGTAATCTGCACCCAACCAGTTTTAATAGCCTAGGTTTCATCAAATGTGGAGTTAATTATACAGTATTCAAGTAGGTGATCAAAAGGCTGTATCTTCTGTTCTAAATAGGAAAACTAATTGCAGATAATTGCAAAAAGAAAATGGCAGTGTGTGTGTGTGTGTGTGTGTGTGTGTGTGTGTGTGTGTGTGTGTGTGTGTAATGAGATAGAAAAACACATTGGAAAGCATGGGCCATCTCGTTTAGTCTTTGAAATTATTGATTCCAGATTCCCAGACCCTGGTTGAGAGGGAGGAAGAAAATGTTGAAGCTGTAACTCTCTGGAACAGGATCATTTGCTACCCAAGAATCTTTGCAAAGTCATGCAGAGTCAGGAAGATGGGCACATGCAGTGTCAGGGGAAGCATCCGCCTGCCTGCTGCAGTTGGTCAAGCTCAGGACCACTCTTAGCAATGACAGGGAAGGGAAGGTCCAATGCTTTCTCTTTTGCAGGAGATGCGGTCCATAGGCGCATCCTATGTAGACCTCTTTTCTGCCTCATTACTATCAGGCTAACAAAGTCACCCTCCCCACTCTCAGGGTGAAAACACACACAGACACAGACACAGACACACACACACACACACACACACACACACACACACACACACACACACACACACACACACACAACACACCCCTTCAGTCTGAGGCAGCCCACTTTATCATCATGTTAACCAAAATAAACACTTCACATTAAAAAAAAAAAAATGAGTGTCATTAAGAGGAACTCCCTATGATAGTATAAGTGACTAATTTCCCCCTTCATCAATTTGTCCAACTTATATGGAGTTCTATCCATGCCATCAAGGAGGCCTTTGGGCCACACAGTGAGTTACACCTTGTCCTCACAGAGCTTGCAGTTTAGCGTGTGTGACAGATGAAATCTAGCAAACCACAGTGTGGTAGTTAAGGAAGGGAAGGCTAGGAGTATAGATGCAAAGATGCTTGAGAAGTCCTTAGGACATCGGTGAAAACTGCCACATGTTGCCAAGCAACAAATGCCTTATGAAAAGAGGATTCAGACCTAGGGGGAAAATTCCCCTTTATGCAGACTGGTTTTTTTGTTGTTGTTGTTGTTTTTTGGTTTTTTTGTTTTGTTTTTGTTTTTGCTATCCAGGGCACAGAACCCTTTTTAGAAGTCTACTATATTTTTTTCCCTCACTGCCACAACACTATGATGTGGTTGACTCCAGTGGCCTTGCTGTGACCCCTTGTTTACAGGTCACATTGGTTACATGCTGTTTGACTGCTTCTCTGGGCTTGGTACAAAGGCAGCGCTGGGCATGGGGCCAGTCGAAGAGCTTGGCCTTCATCATTATCTTTGAACCAAAGCACAATGTCAGCTCTGTCTCTTGTATTATGCCGGTAGCTGCCCTAATCAAATTTAACATTCTTGTCCTTGCATCCATTTTCCACAGCTGGTGTTCCTTGCTACTTTCTTACCTATTTCTTTGGGAGAAAAGGTTTTGAGCCATTATTTGAGAGGTAGAGCTAGAAATGAACTGAACAGCAAAAGACTTACCTCAATAGATTTACTATAAAAACTGTTAATAGCATTGTAACAAAATATTAACAGTTGATTATGTGGTGAATATAGACAATTTAAATTTGGGGTCTTGGAATCTATAACTTGACCTACATGCAAATCAATGAGTGAGTGATTGAGAGAAGACTGAGCGGCTGGATATGAAAGAACAATCAAACATATTTATAATATATAATATAATATATATATATATAATACACACACAGACAAAATGAAAGCAATTCATATCCCTTTTTGGAATATGTCATAACCCCAGCTGCCATGTCATCTCAGTCAAGCTTCCTGAGTGTTTGGCGTACTGATATGAATAAAAGACTCTCAGGGTTGGGGATTTAGCTCAGTGGTAGAGCGCTCGTCTAGCAAGTGCAAGGCCCTGGGTTTGGTCCTCAGCTCTGGCAAAAAACAAAAACAATAACAAAAACAAAACACTCTCTTAAAAGAACAAATTATCTCTGACCAAGAAAAGAAGGATGTCTATTGCATGTCCAAGGAGAGCCAAACACTGCGTCAGTAAGAACTCCATGGGCAAGAGCGCAGAGTAACTCAAGGTTTGCTTTGAAGGCTGGGCAGGAAGCATGGAAGAGAGAGATTAGAGATGGCTGTAAAGGAGATTTTTTTCTCTGTGGGAAATAGGGAGCCATAGGTGAAGTGGTGGTTTTGATGACAAATAGGAAAGTAGAGAAAGAAATGTCGGAATGCATCTTGACCTGCAGAACTAAAAACTCCGTCTCAGTTCAATTCAGTTCCACTGGTGAACATTAAAACTTGAAGGAGGCTGATCTGTGACCCAGCATCTAGTCCAACACCCCTCACCTTCAAATGACTTGAATGTCTTGCCTATCTTCTTAAGTGACCCTCACTTAAAGTGATAAAGCCCAACACCGATATGCTACTTCTCTGAGTCTTAACCTCTTCATCTACAAAGTGGGTAGTTACTGTGATGACATTGGGAGTGCTTAGTAAAATGTCTGCCCTGTGAGAGTACTAATATTAACAAACTAGCACCAATCGTATTGTTACTTCCCATACTCTGCCCAAAGTCTGTGAAAGTAGTGCTGAGTCCAGGCTGATCTTGGGAACAGTACAGGCTGTCTCAGAAAGTTATATTTCCTGGGCACTCAAGACTCACTGAATCTGAATCTTGAGGTGGCTGGGGACTGAACCCTCAGCGAGCTCTCTAGGTGATCCTGACGGGAAGCCCAAAGATAAGCAACAACTGTGTATATTTGATGCTGTTTAAACGTTGATTTTCTTGGTCTTTGGATGAGAACCTAAAATATTCTCCAAGTGGTTCAGTCCTTCAAGTGTAGGTGTTAGCACACAAATTTGGGGTGAAGAGACATCTACTGAACATATGCTGAGCTCCTAGGGGATTAGAAATATACATTCATGCCCAAAAGAAAGAGAATGGGGATTGGCAAAACTGAGCAGTGGGATATTCATCGTTGGTAGAAATGATTAATTATGCCCAGTTTTGCACATACATTTGCATGCCTCTTAATATAACATATGCAAATCCATCTTTAATAGCATGACTTGTTTGCCAATGTTGAATACTAACTGTAAATAATTTCTATTTTCTGTAGTATTTAGGAAACTTCAATATGGCATTTTCTGGCAGACCACTTCTATCTTCTGGATTTAGCAACATATTAAGTAATCATCACAAAAACATTTTTCACTTACTACTAACAAAAGAAGTCTAGACAACAATTTGTGGTTGCCTATAAAAACAGAATAGGTAAGAATGCAAATAATTTAAATTTGTGAAAAAATTTAACAGATGGTCTAGTTTCCAGTTTTGTTGTGTTTTTTTCTCTATGGAGATTTTTGCTAATACAGAACAACATAGATCATTAGAAGGTTTACCTTGTTGGGGATTTAGCTCAGTGGTAGAATCCTCAGCTTAAAAAAAAAAAAAAAAAAAAAAAAGAACTGTTGCCGGGCAGTGGTGGCGCACGCCTTTAATCCCAGCACTTGGGAGGCAGAGGCAGGCGGATCTCTGTGAGTTCGAGGCCAGCCTAGGCTACCAAGTGAGTCCCAGGAAAGGCGCAAAAAGGTACACAGAGAAACCCTGTCTCGAAAAACCAAAAAAAAAAAAAAAGAAAAAGAAAAAGAAAAAGTTTTACCTCATATTTTAAGATCCTCTTATCTTTTCTGATGATTTCATCAATGGCTAACAAAAGACAAACTGTTATAGAATATTATTTTAAAATGTGTTACTTTTGTTTTTGCTGAGGAACTTTTTTTTAATGGTGCAAAGGTGTGTTGCATTCTTTTATGTTTTATTTGTTTAACTTTGTGAAGCTGTGTTACTTGCCTGTCTAAAACACCTGATGGTTTAATAAGACACTGAATGGCCAATAGTGAGGCAGGAGAAAGGCTAGGTGGGGCTGGCAGGCAGAGAGAATAAATAGAAGGAGAAATCTGGGGGAGGAGGGGGAGAAAGATCAAGGAATGAGAGAGAAGGGAAGAGGACTTCAGGGGCCAGATACACAGATACACAGCCACCCAGCCACTCAGACACCCAGACACCCAGACACACAGCTAGACATGGAGTAAGAAGGAAAGAAAAGGTATACAGGAATGGGGAAAGATAAAAGCCCAGAGGCAAAAGATAGATGGGATAATTTAAAGCTAAGAAAAGCTGGGAAGAAACAAGCCAAGCTAAGGCAGAGCATTTATAATTAAGAATAAGCCTCCGTGTGTGATTTATTTGGGAACTGGGTGGTGGGTTCTCAAGAAACTCTTGTTTGACGTGAAGAACATGTGTCCCACCTCCAAAGCTTCTGGTAGACCAGGAACCCCCCCCCCCCTTTCAACAGCTGAAGGATTTTAATACTGATAGTCCTTAAGGTATACCTGTAGAAACACTGTCCTAGTTATATCAGGACAGTGAAACTCAGTGTGATTCTCGGGTCAACACCATGGCTTGAGAGCTTGTTAGAAATGTAGAATTAAAGAACCCATCCCATTCCTGTCACTTTGAATCTGCACATTCAATTTCAAAAGGACTGGGCTAACCAAGCAGAGGTAATTTCTTTCTTCTTTGCATTTACTAATCTAATACACACAGACACAGACAGACAGACAGACAGACGACAGATACACACACACACACACACACACACACACACACACACAGAGAGAGAGAGAGAGAGAGAGAGAGAGAGAGAGAGAGAGCTCCCTGCAGCCTCCCCTTCTTAAATACCTGGTATTGCTTAGAGCCATGATCTTTATGGTGTGTCCCCAGACATACTGAGTTGGAAACTCTGGGGAGGGTTCAGCGCTGTGTTTCAGCACATTCCACTCCAGACGATTCTGGTGAGGCACAGAGGACTGCTGACAGAGTCAATGTTTTGGCTTGCACATAAACACAAAGATGACTGGACTACTTCCTATATGCTAATGGAATGCCAAGCCAACATCATCAGCTGTCTGGCTGTATAACTGTATTGCCATTTCCCCAGACTCAGTCACCTTTACAGTATCTCTACTCCTGCTTTGTAGGGGCAGAGATTGCCTTGACTAAAGCAAGTGTCCAAAGGCACGATCTCCGGTAGCAACTGAGGAGAAGCCAGGCTCCCAGAGTAATGTGGGCCACAGTGTATGGAATGGTAGCAACAGTTGAGTTTCAGATGAACGGGAACTTCAGGATCTGAAGAGTCTGGAGATTACAGTTGGTACACATCACGTTCTGGAGAGGAGTGTCACAGGAATGTATGAGTGGAAACTCCAAGGTTGGATGTTTCTCAGAAGACCACCCCAGAACAAGGACCATGGTGTGGTTAAAAAACAAACAAACAAACAAACAAACAGGCAGCTGGGTTGCTGAGCAAGCCAGTGTCCACTGAGCGTCACCTGCCTTTTAGTCTTGCTTGAACTTACCAGTAGATTCTTTTACTCAAATCCCACCACAAAGTAGCTCTCTCTGCTCCCTCTCCAGGTCATCCATCTGTGCCCTTTGCCCCTCGCTCGCTTCTCACTGTCTGTCTTTTCCTCTCCCTGTATCTGTTTCTCAGACTCTCTGTCCCTCAGAGTCTTTACCCTCCCTTCTCATCCCAATATCGTTAATGAAAAGATTCACCATACCTCCCAGGCTGCAGATGGAGGGTGGCTTCCACATGGACCACAGCAAAGAAGCTGCTGTAAGTTTTCGTTGGAATGGTTGACTTCCCAATTCTCAGGAGCTCTGTCTTAGTCCTCAGCTTCTCCCCTTAAAAAGTGAGTGTTGGCTGCAGATTGCTCTCAAGCTCTTCTCAAATGGACCTGGAGTACTAGATTATCAG
The DNA here is from genome assembly GCF_903995425.1 of Onychomys torridus. Lineage (NCBI taxonomy): Eukaryota > Metazoa > Chordata > Mammalia > Rodentia > Cricetidae > Onychomys > Onychomys torridus. The sequence goes on from NC_050456.1 coordinate 21,455,622, forward strand.
AATGTCAGCCTAAAGAGCCGCGGTCAAGCCAATTGGCTGCAACAAGGGAAGAAACCGTCTTGAATATGACGTACAGGGGCGGCAGAAAGCATTTTTAATAAGTGTTAATGAAGGAGAGTGAGGTTAGCATAGTGTGCATGCACTTTAATCTTGTGCCTTGTTAAATTTCTCAGTTTTAACAACTGGGGCCAATTATGTATGCTACAATTCTGGGATCTATGTGAGAATACTTAAAACATGAAATCAGGTTCATTGTGCTAATTTCATCTGTTGAAATGCATATCTATCCCCCTTCCTGTCCCTTAGAATGTTAATGGTGATATACTCTGGACTAACTTTCAAGTCTTTGTTATAGTTTGGTTTTTTAAAAAAATGAACCACTTGAATATTGAAAATATTTGGCAAATAAGCCTATCAAATAAATTTCATGAAATTTCTAGTTGAATTGTCTTGGATACGATCATAAAGAGATTGAGCATGTAAAGAAGACATTTGTCTCCTTAGAATTTTAAGTCTTTTCTGAATTATACTAAACAATGGCATCAGAAGACAAAAAAATTGCCTCAAATCTAATTATCAAAAAGCAATTTATCTTGTATGAGCATCTCAATCATCATATGCCTGAAGCCACTTTCCCAATCCATCCTTCTGTCTGAGATATGGATTTTTTTGTGTGTATTATCATTTGGAGAAACCTTTCAGCATATGGTGGGGGCGGGTGAATAATGCAGATTTACCATTTTTCTGTCATTTCTTAACAACATACTTGCCGGTAGCAGTGTCAATGGAATGGTAGAAACTTGGCCTGGTGTGTGTGTGTGTGTGTGTGTGTGTGTGTGTGTGTGTGTGTGTGTGTCCTTTCCTCTGTGCAGTGACTCAACTGTCACAGAGCTGTTTATGCGACAGAGTTGTGGTTTCACTGGCCTCGGCTTCTGCTCTTGTAGAGATCTTACAAATTGTAGGCACTCAGAATAAGTGGTGTCATTAGCGGGTATAAAATGCCCTAGGGGTATAGGAGTGATCTGGAGCTCCAGCATTTCATGAAGTGAGGCTGGCACAGGTGTCCAAGGGCAAATGCACCGGGAGTGCCGGGAGTGACACTGAAAGGTGACCTTGGCTAAATCACTTGGCCTTAGTTAGTCACCTCTGTCATAAGGTAAACATATTCATTTCCCTTCTATTGAAATGCTGCAGCTTGCCAGGACAATATTGGCCCGGCACATTGAAATCTGATTAACAGATTAGTTTTAGGGAAGGTTTTGCAGAAGTGTATTTCACATAGGCCTCTCCACATCTAAGAGCCTGTGTAATTACATGTGTCATAGAGGACTTCGGCTCCTAACTGAAGATATCATTGGCAGAATAATGGTTTTGTTTCTCTTTTTTGGGGAGGGGGAAATGGTCTGGTTCTTTAGAAATTTGATCTTTTGCAACTAAAGTTAAAATTGCATTAATAATTTAATTAGTCTTTCACAGCTTAGGCTAGTGTTATTTTTCCTCATTAAATTATGAATATTGAAAGCAAAACACAGCACTCATCTGAATTTCTCCTCTGCAGTCACTGTTAGGCACTGTTGGGCTTCCAGAACCTCTGGGGTTTAAAAATGAGAAGAGAAGATTGAAGGTAAAGGACACAGTCTATATTGGTGCTGTCTAATTGAAGTGTGGCTAGTGTAAATGAAAAAACATAACTTTAAACTTTACTTCATCCTATTCAATTACGTCTAGAAATAATCAGATGATGGTGCATGCTGATATTCCCACCACTTGGGAGGCTGGAGCAGGAGGATTGCCATAAGTTTGAGATGAGTCTGAGCTGCAAAGTTAGACCATGTCTCAACAAATGAACAAACCCAATAAAACAAACAATAATTAAAATGTAAATAATATACATTTTTTTTTAAATTTTCCAGAGCTGAGGACCGAACCTAGGGCCTTGTGCTTGCTAGGCAAGCCCTCTACCACTGAGCTAAATCCCCAACCCCAAAATGTAAATAATATACATTTTGATTGAGGGTAGAAATTAATGTTCATAAAGGTCAGTACTGACCACCTAACTATAGGGACAGATGAAATAGCATTGTTTTGGATCCAGCTTCTTAGGCTGACTCTTGTTGGATAGAAAAAGAGAAAGTACAAAGAAAAAGCAGGCTCTTCTTGGGTGAGGGATTAGGAGAGCAGTGAGGTAGAAGCAAGAGCCTGGAACTGTTTCTTAACAGGTAGACAGGCCTCTTGATGGGATCTGAAGACCCCTAGATGGTCAAAAGGGTAAGAACAGATTCTGAGAGGGTAAGCAATTTTTCCAAGATCACACAGCGAACGAGTAGCAAGCCAGGCCCTACAACTTAGATTTCTTCCCAATACCATGTTTTCTAATTGCCTCGCTCCACCAAGATGCTTAAGAATTTGGACTCCAGATTTACTCAACTTTGGTCTCATTAGTTGGTGACCACGAGTACCTCCAAGTTGAGGGCTGAAGAAAGCTCATCATTCTAAGTTACTGAGCTCCAATTGCAGAAGAGATTCTACACACACTTAGCAGTGTCCGGCTTGCAGCAACAGCTCCATCTGCCTTGGCCGGATCTCACTTTGTCAGAACTCCATTGGAGAAATGAGGGAGTGGGTGTTGGAATCAACCCATCCAGCTTCTTTCAACGAGGACTGCCATACTGAAACTGTTGCAAAGGACAGAGGGCCCCGGTGGGGAGAGGAAAACCAGACTGAAATTGAGAGGTCTCTGGGAGGCACTGCTGGTCTTAACTAGGGTGGGGGGCTCAAGTGGACAGATAGAAGCAATGTGATTTTCTTCCTCTCTTAGAAACAAAAGCAATGCACACTGCTCAGGGGGGGTCATCTTCAAACCTCAGAAAGAGACAAGGACAAAAATTTAATCTTCTGAAATATGCATTAAGGAGATGATCCTCATTGGTATGTTGGTGTATAGCCTTTCAGTTTTTCATGTTTTCATCTGCCTATGCCAGCTTACTCTTTATATGTACAGTATTGACCTACAGAGAAGTCATACTTTTGGGCTGTGAGACTATGATCTTTGACATTCACACAGTTACATTTTGGTCAAAAATCTCCATTCTTGGCTTTATCTTCAATCCCTCCTCAAGGTCTAATCCCAGCTTCTGGGGAGCACTCAACTATTTTCTGTGGTATGATTTTTTTTTCCTTTGCTGGGCTGTTGTGTAAGTGATCCCTGGGGTCCAGTTTTTGGGTCTTTCACTTAGCAAGAGGCATTTACAGTTCATCCCTGCTGCTGCATGAGTGAGTAGGTCATAGTTTTGTATTGCTAAGTGATGATCTCATTCCCGAGACTGTGAAAGAAAGAAAAGCACCATGTTGTCTCTCCAGTTTGTTTTTAACCAATAAAAAGCCTTAAAACAGTATATAATAAATGTTTTGTATGTAAACATTTTTGTATGCAAACAACATTTGTATGAGTTTTCATTTCTCTTGGGTAATATCTAGAAACAGGATTGCAAAATACATAGTTAACTTTATAAAAATTTAAAAAAAGAAAAGCTGTTTTCCATAGTGGCTCCATCAATATTTATTTCCACCACAATCACCAATAGAGTTCTATTGTTCTGCATACCAACATAAACACACCACACCTTAAGTAGCTTTAAGCTACTGTAATAAGTATGTAGGTGTATGTCACTATAATTTTAATTTGCATTTCCCTAATAACTAATGTTATTGATACCTCAGATACCTTCATTTATCTTCAAACAGAGAACATTCTACTTGCTTCCTATTTGTCTGCATTTCTGTTTTCTACTGTTTTCTGTTTGCTAAGACCTTCAGTAGATGCTGAGTGGGACGGTGAAAGCGGACGTCCTTATCTTATTCTTGCTGGTAGGGAGAAAACATTTGTTCTTTCCGCATTTACTGTGATACTAGCTGAAGGTCTAGTGTAGACACACTTTATTGCCTGAAGCCGTTTTTATTTATTTTTATTTTTGGCTTACTAAATGCATCATGTATAGATATCAAGATGATCATGTGTGTTATGTCAATGGATTTTCCAGTGTTGAACCAGCCTTGCATTCCTAGTACAAATCTTACTTTGCCATGACATACTATCCTCTTATATGTGATGTATTTGATATGTTGTGTGTGCTTAAATAAAATAAGACAGTAATACACACACACATACTCCTGATTGGTAATCTTTTTTGAAAAATTTTATTTTCTGAAATCTAGAAGAAATAGATGCTTATAATAAAGGCCTATGAGGGCTGGAAAGATGGTTCAGTGGTTAAGAGCACTTGCTGCTCTTCCAGAGGACTGGGGTTTACAACACCAGTGTTGGGCAGCTCCCAACTATCTGCAACTTCAGTTCTAGGGTATCTATCCAACTGTTCTGGCCCCCATACACACACACACACACAAACAGACACACATAAATACGTAAAAACTAAAGACAAGAAAAGATATTTTTGTGTACTTCCGTAGATTCTCTTTTCTCTCTGTTTCTTTCGGTGGAGGAGTAGACAAGTATTATGTGTATTTTATTTCAAGTTCAAAATAGATTCCAAATTTGAGCTGAGAGATGAGAAGTTTTTAGCCCACACAAACCAGCTCTTCTAATGAGCTGATAAACCCTGAAAAAAAATCAGTTGCATCTTTGACAGAATTCGAAGGGGAAACTGTTTTGTGTTTAAAGGCCATTATCAATGCCAAGGGTAGAAAGAAAGGAGTTCTGAGGGTGTGTAATGCTCTCCCACATACTAATCCTAAACCTGCATCAGAGAGTTTAGATATTTGTAAAGCAAGATTTGTGGGAATAGAGATAGAGAAAGCGTCGACAATCTTTTGGTAAGTTTCATTTTCTAAAATATTTTAATTTTGAGATGTGTCTTCCCTAAACAAGTAAGCCTTTTCACTTTTAAAATTAAAAATAAAATGTTGCCTATTCCCTATTCCAGAAACATGAATATTTTCTAGGTAACCACTTCAGACTTAATTTTAGAATTCTGAAAGTCTGGATCCCCCGCCTTCTGCCCAGTTTTGCTTTAGGAGGTTCAGGCTGAGTACTCTTCACATCTTCATGAAGGCATGCTCTGTTTTATATGTGGGACACAGTAAAGATAATGGCCAATCTTACCAGAGGCCTCATGGCCACTAAACTTTTTTTTTTTTTTTTTGGAGACTTCATTTGCTCATTTGTTAGGGTTTTCAGCAAGCCGGAGTCCGGGGTGGGGGTGGGGGTGGGGATCCTCCAGGCCCTGCATCCGGTTAATATGATTCTAGGTCTCTCAATCATTTGTATGAGAGGATGAACTTGGATGTTTGCATTGTTCACCCTGTTTTATACTCTCCTCGCATAGACCACAGCTGAGGGTTTGAGAGAAAAGGCGCTTTGGGCAAGTGCAAAGTGGTATTGTCGTGTTGCTACTGGAGCTGACTATGAGAGCCAAGAAAATAGGACAGAGTAAAAAGGAAGTCCAATAAGTCCTAGTGAAACCTTCTCCCTCAGAGGAAGGAGAGCAAACACTGAAATATTGCTTTTTCCTGGCTGCTTATTAAAGGGGAAATTTGCCTGCCGTGCTGGAAGAGGCTTTTATTCATCGTTCTGTTGATGTGAAGCAGGCAGCCCGAGGTTGGTTTTTGTATGCACAGCCCATTTTGTTACTTACAGTGAACTTCACTGACAGTGGGTGTACCACAGTTTCAGCATTTCTCACCATGTTGATTTGCTGTAATCAGTCAATAATTTGAATGAGGGCCAATTCTCCGAAACGATGCAGTAGAAATGTTTTCTGCAAAGTCAGTCTGTATTGGTGAAATAGCTAAAGTTGTTTACGTGGCCATCTTGTTTTATTTTACTGATGGACTGACACGTTTCGAATAAAGTGCTACTCAAGCATTTTGTGGAGCTTAACATAGCTTTGTTGCTTTTAGAGATATTTAGGTCAAGGGTATTGTAAGTTAATCAACTAATACAAAAGCCTTGAGTTTGGCAGTATAGAATTGTAATGATGTATTATGCAATGCAATACCCCGACTTCTATTTTCATAAATCCAAGGTCGTTGGTCTAAATTACAATTATATAATTTCTGTTATTATTACTAGTGATTGGTATAATTTGACAAATTGTTGTCTAAACAATGGAAGTTGGCTCCGACTCAAACTGCAACAAATGGTTTTCTGTGTGAGATGAACAAGGAAACAGTACGTTTTTCTCCTGTCACTCACTGAGGAACTGTGATTAATCCTAAATATTGTACTGGAGGAGCAGGAGTATGGAGAGCTTTCTTTAGGTTTTATGATCGGCTTTCTTAGTTGAGGTAGAAGGCAACCCTCCAGAGAGAGATAAATGGCCATGTTTGGAGAAACATCACTTGGACTGACTAATTGAAAGGGTGGTGGGAAAAAATCCCACAGGAAATGGCCTGGAGCCTGTGACTCTTGGAGTCAATACTCTGCTTAGGCAGGGCAAACGTTCCTTTTAATGGAATAAAAATCCATTTGAATTGAAAGTACCATCTGCCCAACCTCCTAATCTGACCACGGGTTCAAGAATAACCATTGTTCAATAAGGAAATAATAAAATGTTTTGTGAAATATGGGATGGACTCGTAGTTAGTAAGAATGTGATTACTAATGGGGGTAATTTTGAGAAAGATGCTTGCATTTTTAGGAATTTTAAACATGGCATGGTTTATTAAAATCTTTTTAGCCTTTCCAGGGTTTTCCAGCAACTTCCTTTTCTGTTTTTGACTTTAAGCTTCAAATGAACTGAAAATACAAGAACTTGGTTATTGTCATTGTACAGAGGCATCTGTGTGAGAGCAGATAATAAATAACCTGCAATGCTGAGTAGGACCTTAGGATAACAGTGTACTCTAGCTGGCTGTACCCTTAAGATGCTTGGATTTGCACAGGTTCTGGGATCCTTAGCATCTCTGCTGGGACTGAATCCCTTTGATCCCCAAACATGAGAGATGAACTATTAAGGTTCCACTGCTAACAAAGTAAGTCTGGGCCAAGCTTTCTATTTAGAGATGTCAATATGTTCTTGCAGGCACATCAAGGAAGTGGTGTGAACACAAATTCTGTCTTATGGCCACTCATAAGAATTTATCCTTGTGAATTCTAAGTGGAGCTGCCCCGTTTTCCTCAACACCCGACATTAAGACTTGGAATCTGTCCATGAAAACTGTAATTCAGGCCAGGAGAGATGGTTCTGTGGATAAAGTGTTTATCCTGCAAGCATGAGGACCAGAGTTCAGATCCCCAGATCCCATATAAAGTGGGATGCAATAGCTTATATCTGCAGTCCTAGCTTGCCTGTGGGGAGGCAGGGACAGGAGAATCCCTATAATATGCAGCTTAGCATGTGTGGTAATGAACAACAGAAAGGAGGACCAGGAAAGAAGAGATTGTGTGTGTGTGTGTGCATGCATGCATGCATGCAGGCGTGCGCACACGTGCACACATTTTAAAAAGAAACTGCAGTCCTTTGCTACTGAGCTTTTTTTCCACTATGCTAAGGAAATTCCTGTTGAAAAGAAGAACAGGTTTAAGGTGGCATGTCTTCTGCGCAGTGTCAACAGAGTTCCATCCAAGACCAAGTTAAGTAAATTATCTTTAATATGGTGCAATGTATCATAAATTAAAGGTGTTCCCATTTCCTATCTCTTCTAAATGTGTCATATTGCTGACTTTAGGGATGACTGCCTCAGTTTCTTGACAGCTCATGACAAGTAGGCAGGAATCTAACTGCCTGGGTACTGATTCCACTAGTCCGAGCTAGGACTCTTTTGATGTGTTGCATAACTTTGGGAAAGCCTCCATTTCCTTATCTGCAAAACAAAGTCTATAGCTTCACTTGCCTCAGGGGATTGCTGTGAAGAATTATTTAGAATATGAAAATCTGAATACCTAGAAGCAATTAAAGAAAATTTAGATTTACCCTTTAGTTACAAAATAGATATATTCTCAACAATATCTCTTCCTCTCTCTCTAAGTGTGTGTGTGTGTGTGTGTGTGTGTGTGTGTGTGTGTGCGTGCGTGTGTGTGTTCACCTCAGCACTGATAGGATTTCTTTAAACTGTAATCACTCCCAAAGTTGTTTAAGTGGGCCCAAAGCCTGTCAGAAATTAGATAATCAAATTAAAAATCGCAGGTCAAGTTGCATTGCAGTGATTTCTGAAAGTCATTATTATAGAAGTTTGAAGTCTGTTCATCTTCTCTTTGTCTTGGTGGAAAAGCTGTGTCATCTCCCCAGTCCCTTTCAGGCTCACGGAGCTGTTTTATCCACTTCAAAGGAAGAGAGAAACATGAAGGTACAAGATGCCTCGGTTAGCGTCTGTCTAGCCTGCTCCCCATTGATGGCTCTGCTTCAGATCTGAAGTCAGGTTCTGAGTTGTGTGTGGATTACAAGTTAGGAGCTGGAATTCTGTTTTTATAAGTCAGAAAATAAAATTCAGTTCTTGGCTTTTTAGGTCATAGGATTCTTGGATGTTATTAAAGATTAGTAGAGAGTATTTTAAAAATTGTACTCTTGACCTAAAAAATAATCTTCTCATTTTAACTTTTGAGCCTGTCTTCTAAGTAGAGAGCCTGTAGTGGTATTCTATTGTTTAGGAGAAAACATCTTATGCCTCTTGGATGCTATGAAATCCAACTGAAGAAGTCAAAGTCAATTTATGAACTCTCCAAATCTTGCTAAGGAAATCGCAAGCAAATGCTTAGAAAAAATTGTATTTATCCTTATAAAGTGTGAAAAATAATTTCAGTGTACTTCCCTAAGTGACTCTGCTACGCTGTATAAGCTGTGTAAGAGTATGCCTGCATTGAATTTACTTCATACGATGCTTTGGGGAATGTGGTATAATTGAAAGATTTGAAGATAAAACTAGCATCAATTGAGTCGAAGAGTTCCGTTTTAAATAAGATCTGTTAAATTATGCTACAAAGTACTGGAGAAAATATTACATACTATCTAAATGTGAAATCAGTGTCTCCCTGAGCATTACTGTAAGTAGTGCATCTCAACTTAGTTCATAGCTAAGTGAATTGGTTCCTTCATTTCTGATGATTCAGATTTTCCAGACAGTCATGTCTTTTCATCATCCATTTCTTCAACCAAATTCTCTTGCCAGATTGTTGTATTTGAAGATGCATATTCATGCCTCCTAGGAAGGTGTTACCAAGCCTCAGAAGAGGAATTGCTCCATGGGAGTAAATGTGTGCATGATTCTCTGAAGGGGCCATAATGCACTTCATGATTGTTCTCATTGTGTTCGAACCATATAGCTCTTCTTCCAGTGGTCTTCGTCCCCTGGTGACTGTGTTTTCATTTGTGTGACTAATTTCACTTGTTAAATTTGTCCCTGTGGACACCAGCCATCCACTGTGCCACACTGTGGCCATTTATCCAAGTCATAAATCAGCAATTCTTAGCCTATGTTTTTAATATCTGAGGGCATGTTAATATAAGCCAAGAGCTATCTTTAGTTCTTTAAAAGCAAACTCAAAATAGCTTTCAATTTTAAGATGCCATTGGAAATAGGATGGATGATTGGACAATAACTTGATTTGTAGGATTTAATATACTATACTAGAAGTATTCCTGGGCACAGATGTAATCACCTGATTGAAGGAACTGGTTGCTAAGCAAACAACTGAATTGCCTCAAAGATATAACTAAAGTTACAGCTGCTTCCAACTTTGGGTACCCATTTTCTTCTTCCAGATCCATGATATTTTGCTGTTATCAATTAATAAAGAAACTAAATCCTGCTACTTACATCTCAACACCAAAATGTTTAACCTCTGTGGTTTCTTATTTTAACAATTGGCTTTCTCGTGCTAAATAAAGTCATAGGTCTTGGATTTCAGGAACTCTTCATTTTATATTAAGTATAAAGTGACAAAGACCCACAGAATGTCAAGTGATTCCATGTGTTTCCAAAGTTGTTAGCAGCGGAGCTTTACCTGGCCAGAACAACTTTCACGAGCCTCATGCTTTTTTCTATCTATACCAGGAACATCTCCGAGGCCCAGCTCATATGTCTTAGCATGAACAAGAACGTAAAGAATGCTACTTTGAGAACTGGCAGTTGGAGATAAGGTCCCTGGCACTATTCCTCAACCTGTGAACTGACAATGGCTTATATCAATGAGGGATCCATTTATGTCATATCTAGTGTGACATGTCTGTAATCCCAATACTAGGTGCGCCGAGACAGGAATATTGTGAATTTAAAGCTAGCATAGGGGCTGGAGAGATGGCTCAGGTTAAGAGCATGGCCTGCTCTTCCAGAGGTCCTGAGTTCAATTCCCAGCACCCACATGGTGGTTCACAACCATCTGTAATGAGATCTGGCGCCCTCTTATGTATATATAATAAATAAATAAATCTTAAAAAAAAAAAAAGCTAGCCTAGGCTACATAGTGATAGCTTTTAAAAAAGTAGATTTGTTTTTTAGACCCTTCCCCAGACTTAATGAATCTTGATCTTTAAGGATGGACACAGAAACAAGTACTGTAAACTAGCTCTCTGGGTGATTTTTGTACACATTAAGGTTTATATCTATAGGCCAATGATGTGTTTTATTAGAATGTTATTTAATGTTTTAATTGGCATAAGCATAATATAGTCCCATTTGAGGAAGGTATAATGCTTTACAGTAGATTCTCAGGTATGTACAGAGGAGATATGTGGCCAAAGGGAAAAATATTGACTCTGATTCCCATCTAGGCTCTACCACCTTTCTATACAGACTTGGGCAAGCTACAGAACATCCTGGGGCTCCAAATTTTCTTTTGATGAGTAATAATAATGCTACTTTTGCAAGATTGCTGAGAAATTATAGATATAAAATACCTGGCAAGCACTGGGCTTGGCGTGTTAAAATACATGCAGCTATTAATTAGTATCATTATCTGAAATCACATCACTATTATTTCCTCATCTCTCCTTTCACCTTGTAAAGTGGGGATTTGCAGAATTCTACATTGTTTCAGACCTAACTACCCATTGTGACTTATTTCTGTCCTTTGCTCTTCCTGCTCTCTGCCCTGGCGTCCTGCCTGCTTACCTCTTGGCCATTTCACTGTTCATTAGTTTCCTTAAATGGGAGGGGGAGAGGGAAACATGAAATGCATTTCAAAGCATCTATTTTCCTCACGTTATTACTTCTTGCAAAAGGTTGATTAAAAGGAAAGGTTGAGTCACTGGCCAAAATATTTATTGTGTTTTCTGAGAGTTTAATCTACCTTTTTAAAAGACAGGTTTTGTCCCAGCTCCTGTATAATGGATACATGGTAGTGGTTCACTTGAAATACGCTTGCTTTAAAACAGAGCTTTTAATAAAATTGCATATGATGAAGAGATATTTTTAATCTTGTTTCTTTCCCTACATTTTAGGGAAACCAAAAAGATCCAGTTTGAGGGAACTCATTAAGATCCAAGGGAGAGAGAAGTGCATGTAAAGTAGGTCATATCCAGCCTCCCTGGTCATGCCCTTCAGCAGGCTGACATAGGGTTCCGGATCAGCAGCAGTGGAATGTATGTAGACAGAGTCCTAGGGAGCGGAGCCTCCTGGTTTGGCCTCTAACCTAATGAGAAGGTGTTCATGCAGAGTTTGCACAGCCTGGGGAAATGATGAAGAGAAAGAGAGAGAGCCTCAACTTCAGCTGCAAGAAACGAAGTCTCAGGTGGTAACAAACCTTAGCCTAACCACTTGGGTGTGAAGCACACTCTGGCAGGGGGTGCAGGTTGGGGGCCGGGTAGCTTTCTGGCATGGTTCATCTCTTCCCCCCACTATTCTCTTGACAGACCTTGGTTCTGTCAACCTGCCAGACCCTCAAGTGGACAGGAGGTCTGGCTAAGATGCTTGGGGAGATTAGTGTAGTGGCAGGGCAGCAATGAAGCCTTTAATAACCATGTGTTGGGTAAATTATGAATTAGAGATCAGGATTAAATGGTGTATGTTGAAAGGAAGAAAAAAAGAGGGGTAAATGAAGAGAAACCATGAGATAGTACTTAGCTTGTTTGGACAAATCTGGTTATTTGAAGGATGTGCTCTTCAAATCAAAGATGTCTTGTTTTGTCTTGAATTGGGGACCAGACCCAGGGCTTCACATATTCTAGGCAAGTGTTCCACCACTGAATTGTATCCTAGCCCCTTTTCATTTTTGAAATGTGCACTTAGACTTTTTTTTAATTAAAAGCATATAGTATCCCTGCTATTAGACCCTCTTCACCAGGTTTCAGGGTCTACACTTGGTAATACCAATGCTGATGACTGATTTGTTATGAAATATTAAAGATGTATTACATTCTCTTATGTTGTGCAATATTTGTTTAATGATGCAAAGAGGTGTTGCATTCTGTTATGTTGCATTTATTTAACTCTGTGAAGCTGTGTTACTTTGCCTGCCTAAAACACCTGATTGATTGGTCTAATAAAGAGCTGAATGGCCAATAGCTAGGCAGGAGAAAGAAATAGGTGGGGCTGGCAGGCAGAGAGAATAAACAGGAGGAGGAATCTAGGGAGAAGAGGGAAGAGTAAGGAAAGGAGAAGGAGAGGAGGACACCAGGAGTCAATCACCCAGCCACTCAGTCAGTAACAGAACAAGAAGGAAAGAAAGGAATAGAGAATAGAGAAAGGTAAAAGCCCAGAGGTGAAAGGTAGATGGGATAATTTAAGTTAAAAAAAAAAAAAAAAAAAGCTGGCTAGAAACAAGCCAAGCTAAGGCTGGGCATTCCTAAGTAAGAAAGAATAAGTCTCCGTGTATTTATTTGGAAGCTAGGTGGTGGGTACCCAAAGAATAAAGAGAGAAAGAAAAAAAAAACCAACTACATTGATTGGATTGGAAAAATAGTTATAACAACAATGATTATAAATAAGAAAACAAAAACAATGACACCAACTGTTTATATAATACTTGCACCATGTGGGTTATCTTTTCCAATTTGTAGACGTTAGTGGTTGGTAGGAATAGCATCGTGGCACTTGGTGAAGCTTGATAGAACATGACAGAACATATCAAGGGTATTCAGCCATGGAATACAATCTTGTAAGTAGCTCCAATGGGCAGCAGAGTAGCCTGGTTTCTCTAAATAAATACTGCTCATGCTCTTGCATGTGTGTGTGTGTGTGTGTGTGTGTGTGTGTGTGTGTGTGTGTGTACATATACATGCATAAATCTACTCAAAATAATTTGTGATGACCTTATTCTTGGAGTTGGATTACTAGGTGTAATTTTTACTTTGATGTCTTATATAGACCATCATTTCCTGAGAAGTTGCCAAAACCACAAATGCAAATGGCATGCATCTCTATAAATTCCCCTTGGAGTAAAGAGAACGGCAGTGTGCCAGCAGAGGTGAACTAGAGGGTGTATTTTCCAAGAATCCCTAACTAGTCCTACATTTTAAGCATCTGCTTATTATATGGCCCTTATTGTATTGTGTTTGCTTAACGCCTCAACACTTTAGCTCTTGAATTACCTTACTTAAGTTCAGTAAAGGCAAATGAGATGAATGAGACTGTAAACTGTAGTTTCCTTGTGTGTGTGTGTGTATGTGTGTGTCCATCGAAAGGTGTGGACCGAGTGGGCAGGCAGATGGTTTGGATTCCAGCTCTGCTGGCGACCTTCTGTATGACCTTGGATAACTTTCTTAACAATCAGAATTCTCCTCTGTAAAGAACAGAGAAAACTTCTCAGGGATGTACTGGGTGTTACATAAGGTATTACATATAAAATGTTTGCTCAGGTAACATGGCTTGTAAAAGATGTGTACCTACATTATTTCCACCATTGCCTCATTCTCTACACACTCTCAGCATCCTGCACAACACAGGCAGCCTGAATACCTGATAATCTTCAGGACTACAGTCTCAGGGTAGCTCCTTGGATCGCTCCTAGATGATGACAGCTGCATAGGCCAGCCTGCTCTCTACTTTGCAACACACACACACACACACACACACACACACACACACACACACACACACTTGTTATTCTGCTCACTTCTTAGTTTTCTGCAGCCTATGGACTTAACTCCTGGCTGAAGCATGCAAACCTTGTTCTTTCAGCTTTAGATTATTGACTTATTTTTCTTTAACCTTGCCATGTCCTTTCATAACCCTGTGGCCATATAAATGTGGTGTGTGTGTGTGTGTGTGTGTGTGTGTGTGTGTGTGTGTGTGTGTGTGTGTATTTCTCAGCCTAGAATACCCTTCCCCTCTTCACCAAGTAAATATTTCCTATTTCTTCTTTCAAGCTAAGTCCCAAATGTTATCTCCTTTGTAGAGCATCTCTGGATAAAGCATCCTTGGGCTGCCTGGAGCTAAGTGGGTCATCCACTTTTACATCTTTCTAGCTTCCACAGTTCTCTATAATTCTATCACAGCAGCAATATGTGCCCGTTGAACTACAAACATGCCCAGTAATGCAATGTTCTGAATTTGTAAGGTTGAGTGAGTACTTAACGCCTGTTCATCTTGTGTTTTTGTCCATAAGATGAAGACAATGTTCATATCGACCCAACACAGTAATGTTAAGTATTAACTGAGATAATCTTTGTATTGCACATGAGGCAGTGCTCTAGCATGGTGACCGTGATCACAGGACAGCAGTACCTCTACTGTCACTGAATAATTTCTTTGTAGTCTGTCATGCTTGGACTGTCTGGAGTGTCTATCCCCAAGCCCAGAGCATAATAGATATTTAATTTACATTTGTTGGAAGGAAAGAAGAAAGCACATAAGCTTTCATCTTTATTAACAAAGAAAAAATGTTAAACTAAGCCATATTTTTGGAAGTTTCATTAGTGGTCCTTTTAGTTAATACTTTTGGTTACTACTTAGATCTTCCATTTTATAACCACAGAACGCCAGTGTTGCCCAGACCCATTCTGCTCACGGAACCCTGAGTCAACTTGTAATAAAATGATAGTGCTGTCTGCTTATACCTGAAGTTTAGTGCTCAGTTTTTAAAATAAGCACTGTGTTTCATTGTGATGGCCTTCCCCAGCCCCTGTCTTTTTTTTTCTAAAAGTGGGCTTTGATAGTGGGTACCAAAATTTGGGATCCAGTTCTAGAGCAGGTATCTGAGAGTCAATTAGTCCAGCTGAGTTTATGATGTAACACTCTAAACACCTTGATCAGCTTGCTGATTACATGTTATTTGCGATTATGTGTTAGGTGCTCCAGAATTGTTTTAGCACTTACT
Source organism: Onychomys torridus (assembly GCF_903995425.1). NCBI lineage: Eukaryota > Metazoa > Chordata > Mammalia > Rodentia > Cricetidae > Onychomys > Onychomys torridus. The sequence goes on from NC_050456.1 coordinate 21,470,830, forward strand.
TTGTCTTTGTGTTTCTAGCTTAGAAGAGGTGAGAGAGAGAGAGAGAGAGAGAGAGAGAGAGAGAGAGAGAGAGAGAAGGCTAAACTAAATGTGAGTTGTATGCATGATGCACCTAAATTGTCTCCTGTACTGTTTGACGTTTGACATATGGGAGATGCCCAATTAATGTTATTTCATTTCTCATCCAAGTTTATTTATGACACTGTTTTATTCAGACTCCCTTGTTTACATACATGTCTTTCCTACTACAGTGCACACTCATACAGAGCAGGCATGTGTTACGCTCAGCCTTGGTTCTAGCGCCCAGTACATTGAGTGACACATAATGTATAATATATATTTATGGAAAGCAATCAGGAATAAAAGATAGGAGAGAAAAAGGAAAAAGGATTGGAGGAAAGGAAGAAGGGAAAGAACTGAGAACATGAGTACACAGGACGAAAATTCTCACAGTTTACCCTGTTATTATGTTTTAGTTACTTGTGTTGTATATCAACTCTAATAATTCTGAGAAGTTAGAGAATTACACAAACATATTTAATCCTAACAGTGTTGAGTGAAGAGTACTTAAAAGTCCTTTTTATGTTATGCCAATGAGCAAGTGTTACTGACTAAAAACTGCTTGTCAAAAATTTAACAAAAGCAAGATAGGGCTGTGAATTTGATGATCTGTGTCATTCATGTGTACAACACGTGAGGTACATCACAATGCTCAGGACTCTTAAGTACTTAGAAAACTTGACAGTCGGCAATCTGTTTGTTCTGTGACCTCGTCAGGGTGATATATCTCAGGTAAGATGCATGTGTTTTATGCTTTTTAACTGACGCACTTGACACAGAACGAAACGATACAATCTATGTCGTGTAAAATCGCAGTGCAATGCACACCAACCAGAGAAGCTGTGCTTTGGACCTACACAATTTGGAGTTTGAAAATGTTGCATTTGATACCAAGAAAAGAGCAAGGAAGCCGGTGCTGAGGCAGTCTCAGCCTTCCCCAGGAGGCTTCCACCCTTTCTCTAATGTGTGCTCACACACCCTGTGAGGGTTTTGTCTATCTGCTTGAAGTTGTTCTTTTCTCTAGTTAACAATTGATACTGGCTATGTGGTTATGTGTATTTAATTATTTTTAAAAGGTTTCAGCATAGGAAGTTTTAAGTAATATAAAAGTAAACAAAGGGGTTGGGGATTTAGTTCAGTGGTAGAGGGCTTGCCTAGCAAGCACAAGGCCCTGGGTTCGATCCTCAGCTCAAAAAAAAAAAAGTAGGCAAAGTAACAAATCCTTCTTTACCAGCTCCTTACATTTCCCTCCAACTCAGTCCCACTCCTCTGTAAGGCACGTCTTCCAAGTTCTTTGCCCACTTATTACAGGCACAGGTATATACGCAAGTATGTGGACAGATGCTAGTCCATGTGAGTGGTCCCAGCTCTGTATATTAGCGAGCAGCAAGCTTTTTTGCACTCATTCTTTATCTTAGAAGTCTTCCCAGGTCAGTATACAGGAGTGAAACTGGTTCTTTTTACTAGCTATGTAGTATTCCATGCATTGCTCACGAGACACAACAATTGCTCCTCCGGTGGAATAAGTCTGTTTGGCCCCTTTAGCCAAGGCAAACAGTGAAGGGTGGTGCTTGATCCTGTGTTTTTGCCTCTCCACAAGGAGGGACGGCCACACTAAAGTACAGAGCCATTTGGAGTACCAACCAGAAGAGTCTACCTCAACACTTGGTGACGGTCCTTTGTTGTTTCTATATGAGGATGTGATTTGCTCTGCCTTAACCAATCTTTGAAACCCAGTGGGATGTCAGTATAAAGAAACCTGAGGCTGGGTGGTGGTGGTGCACGCCTTTAATCCCAGCACTTGGGAGGCAGAGGTGAGTTCGAGGCCAACCTGGTCTACAGAGCGAGAACCAGGACAGGCACCAAAACTACACGGAGAAACTCTGTCTTGAAAAAGAAAGGAAGGAAGGAAGGAAGGAGGGAGGGAGGGAGGGAGGGAGGGAGGGAGGGAGGGAGGGAGGGAGGAAGAAAAAAAGAAAGAAAGAAAGAAACTTGAGTGTCTTAAACAGAAGAAGAACAAAGGAAAAGATGTGCCACTTCTGATCATTCAGTCACAAAGCTTAACTACCTCTTCATTTGGGGGTTGTCCTCTCGAGAGATCTGCTTTAACATCACGTTCAGTTTAAGTTTTAGCTGCATTCATCTCATATTACATGCAAGGAGAGTCTAACTAGTTAAATAAGTTCAACCAGTTAAATTTACTTCAAAATGATTCCATAGCATAGATTTTAAGCGGCAAGTCAAAATAAAGTGACATGGATGAGACAGTAGCAATCCCTGTCTAGTGAAGCCCCACAAAATGACGGGTTAAATTTAATACATGCTTTCTAATTGTTTCTTTTTGTTTTCTTTTCTTTCTGTAGTCGGTCTCTCTGCCTGCCTGTACCTACTCCAGGCGCTGTGATCACAAACAGGAGCTGACCTTTTTTTATAGCATCTATCATTAAAGACTGTGCTGTGGCTTCAGGTCCTTGGAGATCATAGACTCTCCTCTGGCCTGGAGCAATGACACTGTGTTGATAACACATGTCGTCATAGGTCGTCTGTCTTTCCAAATGATTCCCAGTGAAGTTTGTTTTCTTCCTTTTGCCTTTTGAGAACTTGAGGGCTGTGGAGATGGCTTAGCAGTGGGGAACATTTAGTGCTTTTCTGGAGAACCTGAGTTTGGTTCCCAGCGCTCATGTTGGGAGGTCATAGCTGCCTGCAACTCTAGCTCCAGGGTAAGCTGCTGCTTCTGATCTCTGTGGGAACCTGCATCCACAAGCAAGTACCCACACACAGACACAGACACTGCACATACACAAGAAAAAGTAAGTCTATACAACTTTTGAAGGAAATTATGGATAATAAAAACAGACTGAAATTTAATAAAACCAAAACAAATAAAACTGCCTTCTGTGCACACCCTCTGACACCTGTCTGTTCCTCAGACCTAGGACTCTTTTCCACACCAGCTCTCCTCCCACCCCAGCACCTCTCTCACTGGACTGTGGCCTGCGATGTAGCACTGTGATATGCTGTGTTTGTTGTTCACATTCAACAATGGCTGACTGGCTGTGCCTTTATCTCAAAGCCAGCTTAATGAATTGGTCATCTTTATTAAATACTAACTATTTATTAATTATACTTTAAGCACATACATATTATAGATGGAAATACTAAGTATTTCTTAAGTATAACATTGTGTTTTTTGTCTAAAGAAGAAACTTGCTTCTTTACCTGCCCCTACCTTCTTGAGTCTCCATTAAACCTGTGATCATTTTTCTTCACATCCTGAGATGACTGCTTGCATGTCTCATGCAGGCCCACTGGGGAAGTCTTGGCTGCCAGCCTGTGGCCCTCCTGAGAGGTGCTGGAACTTCTAGGGGCCCAGTGGAAGGACATTGGATTTCAGGGGACATGGCCTTGAAGAAAATACCGAAAGTCACTTCTTCCTGTCTTCCTTTCCCCACAGCCTGACCACCATAAAGGTGGACAGTTCTCCTCTGCCGTGTGCTCTGCCATGATGTACTCCTGTGCCATTACAGGCCCCAAACAACCATAGACTGAAACCTCTGAGAAATGAGCTAAATGAAGCCCTCCTCCTTGCAACTTTAATAGCTCAGGTATTTTGTTACGGCAAAAGGGCTCCCACAAGGGAGAAACTACTCTCCCAGAAATGATTACTACATGATTCTGTGGCTCCTGGTGACATGGTAGAATCATGACAGCAGCCGTCATCTCTCACTTAATAATTTGCTGGATTCTCACTTGGTCTGGGACAAACTGAGGCATACAATTTTGTTTATTTTAGGGCATGTACTAGCTTCCCAAAATGTGTGTGTGTGTGTGTGTGTGTGTGTGAGAGAGAGAGAGAGGTGGGGGGGAGATTGTGTTTAGGTTTGAGTGCCCCTTTTTGTTTGTTAGGATGAGCATAAGAATAATAATGCCTGTATCAAGACTAAATATGCTATGAAAACTCTAAAACAGGGGCATTTAGAAAACATAGTTAAGTGTGTGTGGTGATTAAACTCAAACAGGATTAGCAACAAATTTAGGGTTCAAGATTAGCATAGAAATTAATTTCTGAGCAAGCAGGTCGTCTTGTTTCATTTAATTCTTTCCTATGCGATTATGTAAAGTTGAAATTAATTGCTGAACTTTTTTCTTTTCGCTTTAAAAACTAGTAGCACTTCTCAGGGCCTGGTTTGTGCCTGTGTCTAGAGTCCCATTGGCGTCCTCTTCATCACGCACATCTAATCAAGGGCCTATTTATACCCTTTTGAGTTCCTGACTAGTTACTTCTGACCCTAATTATCTCATGCAGCACTTTGCAGTTTATATCTCAGCCATTTCCTACTCGGTATATTTTAGGAAGTTCCTCCTCTGCTGACTCCGCCGAGCAATCCCGGCAAAGCATCTTGAAGAGGCCGCTCAGTAGCCTCGAATCTGCAAGGCTTGCTCAGGACATGGAGTTAGTTCATCTGCCGATCTGATCTGCGGAGTCACCTTCTGCCAATGCATCAATCTCTGCCTGACAGATGGACGGTGAGAGGCTGACCCCTCACAGGGGCTGACAATATGGTTCAGTCCTCATCCTTCATTCAGGGATGAGGCAGACGAAGGGGTGGACAGGCCGGGTGACAGACATCTCGGTGCCACGCTGGAGGCTTTCTAGGGTTAGGTCCCTGGCTGTTTTTCTCTTCCCCACTGCCTGTTAACCCTGGACTTCCTCCTGCTTATCTCCTAATGACTTCTTACCTCCTTGTTCTGAGAGACATTTTTTGGATGTATATGTGATAGCATCTTACTAGATAGCTGAGGCTAGCCTCATATCTGATCATACTGTCTCATTCTTCCTAGCAGTTCAGGCATCTGTTACCATGCTTCTTCAGTATGATTTTTTTTTTAATCTGGGTGAAAACAAAGCCTATGATCACGTTTTAAACCTGAGTGAACTATCCTGGACAGGCATTCTCAGGCTCTACATCGAAAGCTCATTTCCCTGGCACATTGGGTACTCATTTGCTCTCAAAGCATCGGCTAGCTGACTTCTTAGAGAAGAAATCTTTGCCTTTTTAAATTCCTGCTTGAAAACAAAATGTGTTTCTACGATTAAGATTTGCAATGATGGGCATTCAAAATAACCAAGAGGAGAAAGATATGTCTGTATGGCATTTCACTGTGTATTTGAACATAAAGTCGTCACAATGTTGTACTTTAGAGATAAAACATGGCCAGAAAGACAAAATAAATGCTATCATAATCCCAGAAGAGAACAAACATATCAAGTAGGTCTAGAGATACTGACTAAAATGTAATTGTATATTTTTATTGAGAATTAATAATCTCAGAAGTTTCCTGCAAATCCCCCGTATATAAGCAGTATTAACTAAGCATTTTAAGGTAACATTTTAAAACATAGACATACCTGATACTACAGCATTATTATCTTAACCTTTTCTAATCAAGTAACATAAAATAGACACAGTGTGAGTGTCAATAGTCATCAGTCATTAAAGAAGTAATTATTTTGGAGGAGAAAATCACCTCCAGTTGTCATTTCAATAACTTAGTCATTATTATGATGGGAGTGTAAGCAGATTCTCTTCGCATGGTCTTCTTTTAAAATTTATTTATTTTACATCCCAGCTGCAATTTCCCCTCCCTCCTTTCCTCTCAGTCCCAACCCCCATCCCTTTTCTACTCCCCCCCCCCCCCCCCCGCTCCCCACTCCCAATCCACTCCTCCTCTGTTTCTGTTTAGGAAAGGGCAGGTCTCCCATGGGTATCAACAAAGCATGGCGTATCAAGTTGCAGTAAGACTAATTACTTCTTATTGTGTTAAGACTGGACATGGCAACCCAGTATGAGGAATAGGGTCCCAACGGCCTATAAAAGAGTCTCACCAGAGGACCAAACTACACAACTGTCACATATATGCAGAATGCCTAGGTCAGTCCCATGCAGGCTCCCTGATGTCAGTTCAGTCTCTGTGAGCCCAGGTTAGTTGATTTTCTTGTGGTGTCCTTGACCCCTCTGGCTCCTACAATCCTGTCTCCTTTTCTTCTGCAGGATTCCCAGAACTCCGCCTAATGTTTGGCTGTGGGTCTGCATCTGTCTCCATCAGTTGATGGAGGAAGCCTCTCTGATGACAGCTGGGCTAGGCACTGATCTATGGGTAGAGCAGAATATCATTAGCCATCATTACATTGACATTTTTCCTTCCCTCCGGTCGTGTTTGGTTCTATCCTAGGTGGTCTCTGGGTCATCCAGCCTGTGTTCTTAGAAATCATTTCTAATGACAGCATGGTTCTGAACTCCATTTCTAACTTAATATGTGATCTTTTCAACAGACCCCAATGTTTCTAAAGTATCTCAGTTGTGAGTATTTCTGTTATTTCAGCCCAAGGACACAAAGATGCTGATTGACTAAGTTCAATATAAAGCATTGAGAGTTGACATGCAGCCGGGCGGTGGTGGCGCTGGCCTTTAATCCCAGCACTCGGGAGGCAGAGGCAGGTGGATCTCTGTGAGTTCAAGGCCAGCCTGGGCTACCGAGTGAGTTCCAGGAAAGGCGCAAAGCTACACAGAGAAACCTTGTCTCGAAAAACCAAAAAAAAAAAAAAATTAAATTAAATTAAAAAAAATACACATGCTGGGGCCAGAGAGAAAGCTCGGTTGATAGAGTGCTTATCATGAGAGCATGAGGACCCGAGTTTGATCCTCGGCATCCACTTAAAATCGGATGAGATGCTACAGGACAGCTGTAGTCTCGCTGCTGTGAAAGCAGAGACTCAGGAGCTCTGGGACGCTCCGGTAAGCCAGCCTGGCTGAATTAGTGGGCTCGAGGTTCAGCGAGAGACACTGTGTCCAAAAATAAAGTGGAGCGTGGCTGAGTGAGGACAGCACCAAGTGTTGGCGGCAAGCCCGGTCCCTCCATTTTCCCATGAAAACACTGGCAACAGAAGGAGCTACCGCAGACTGATTTCACTAAAGAAATCTATGCCCTACATGTGTGTCTGCCGACCACTATCTGGACATTAAATACAGAGAGTAACACAAGTACTGCTCCTTCAGTGCAGATAGACGTATTTTTAAAGATCCGCCTTTTTATTAAGGTTTGGTGAGACGGGGTCTCGCTATGCAGAACAACTTGCACGTGTTAGTCAGGCTAACTTGGAACTTTCTATCTCCCACCCCCACCTCTCAGATGTGCCACTGCTCTTGGGTACTCGTTTATTTTCAAAGGATAAGAAACCCAGGCTTTGCCACTGCAGTTATTTGTACTTGTCAAAAATTCTTAAAATATTATATGGAAACCAGTTGGGTTTTTGAAGTGAATATGAAAATGTAGGGAACCATGGCACTGTTGATTAAAATATTGGATAATTCAAAATATTACAAATATTGGAAAGGGATAATGATTTCACCTCATAAATTCACATTATTATTGTTATGCCCATTATGTATTCACATAATTAATTATAGGAGGAGAGACTGGTCGTGTGGATGCAACTATGACTTGTCGAGACAAGTCCTCCCAGGAAGCACGCATCTTGTTCTGTTGCTGTGTTTACAGTATACTGGCAGAAGAGCCCTGGCCACCGTGCAGATTGTCTAAGCAGCAGCCAGCCTTGGGTTAGGGGCACATGAAGACACATTGATGTCAGTGGAGAGCTTTCCCTTGACAGAAGTGTCATAGGAACATACACTTAGGCTTTTATCTTGATCCAGTCGGCAGCACACCTGACATTTTTATTTTAGTTAACATATAAAAATAATCTACGCATTAGTGGAGTGACACACAGGTTTTGATCCATGTGCATCCCTCTGATCAAGGTAATTTACCTCCTAAAGTGCTTGTCATTCCTTTGTAATGACAACTGTGGTCAAGCCCATTCTTCTAACTTGAAAATATATATATCACATTATCATATCTGGAGTCACTATGCAATAGAATGCCAGATTCCTTTTCTCCTATATGAATATAACTTAACATTTGTTGACCAGTGTCTCCCTATCCTTCCCTCCCCAGCCTCTGGTGACCACTATTCTGTTATCAGCTTCTCTGTGATCCACTTTTGGATCCTATGAATGACTGAGTTCCCACAGTATTTGTCTTTCTGTGCCCGACTTTCAAATAACAATCTCCCTTTCTGTTCGTGTTACTGAAATGAAATGGATGTCATCCTTGTTGTGGCTGAAGAGTATGCAGCTGCTCATTTGCTTCCTAGTCTCTCCTTCAGTTGATGGCCAGGGTGTTTCTATTTCTTGGCCATTGTGAATAATGCTGCAATAAACATAAATATAAGGCTGTCTCCTCAACAGGTTTATTTCATTCCTTTTGGATTTACAGCTAGCAGTGGTGGTATGTATTATATGCTAGTTATATTTTTAATTTTTTAAAGAACCTTCATACTCTTTTCCATATGGGTGCACCAATTCCATTTCCACCAGCAGTGTGTAAGGGCCCTCTTTTTCTACATCTTTGAAACACTTGTGACTTTTGCCTTTTGGAAGAGAGTCTTTTTAACAGGTATAAGGTGGTGTCTCATTGATACGCATGCTCTAAAGTTCATATGTAACAACAAAAACAAAGCCCAAGTGACCAAAGTCATTTTGAGCAAAAAGAGCAAAGCAGAAGGTGTGATACTACCTAACCGCAAACACAGTACAAAGCTATAGTGATCAAAGTAGCATGCCATTTGCATAAAAACAGATACCTATAGATCAAAGGAACGAAACAGAGTGACCAGGAAGGGAACCTACAGATCTGTAATGAGCTGGCCTGCAACAAAGATGCTACAATCATGTATCAAAGAAAGGATAGTTTCCTACATAAATAGTACTGACTAAATCGGGTGTCCTTGAGCAGAAGAATAAAGGTGAACATATTTCTCACCATATTTGAAACAAAACAAAATAAAACAAAACAAAAAACTCAAAATGTATTAGAAACTTAACTGTAAGATAGGAAACTCATTTGAATTAGATCAGACTAGAAATATTTTGCAGAGAAAAGAAAACAGCAGAATGAAGGATGGGAGAAAATATTGGTCAACTCCAGAACGAGTAAGAAACTCAAACAACACAATTGCACATAGTCTATTTGGCAAATGGGCATGTGACCTAAATAGATAGTTTTCAAAAGATGTACACCTTGTCAACAACAACGAAGAAAGTCAATGTCACTAGTTCCCCCCGGTTTTTAAACACCCCAACGAAAGCTCACAAAACCCAGCAGAATCATAAGATTCAGTATAGTCAGGACATTACCCCCCGCCCCCCTTCCCTTCCACATCATGACAGTGCAAGCTCATTTTCTTGTGTTCCTTCTTCACTGCGTCCTTCATAGGCTTAAAAAACACTTTCCTTCCCAAGCAAAAGCATCCAAGTTACTTCAGCTCTTATGGGGCTTATTCCAAAGATTAGTGCACTCACAGCCGGCCCCATTAAATCACACTCAGTGAAGGGCTAGTAGCACAAAGCATCTTGCCAGTGATCACATAAAGTAAAGGTGTGCCAGGGAACAGAATACAACCTCATTGCTCTTTAGCAAACCAACTGGACATCAGAAAGTCCTGAGTTCCCTCTGTGAGTTTGATGTTCACTTAGGAGTGTATGGTGATATTTCATTTGTGCTGAAATGTGATTTTATTTGTATGTTAATAAATACAGTTGCCTGGGGGTCAGAGCTAATAGCGAGCCATAGCAGAAGTCTGGCAGTGGTAGTGCACACCCTTAATCCAGATCACATGACAGGCAGATCTCTGTGTGTTCAAGGACACCACCAGCATGGAGACCCACGCCTTTAATCGCAATACCAACCATAGAAGACCTGGAGGTCTGTATAGACAGGCAGTGATGAGGAGGTCATGTGGTTGGGTTTACAACCAATGAGAAGGCAGAACAGTCAATAAAAAGACAGATGCACAGGAAGTAGGTCTCTTTCTGAGGGGAAGGACAGTAGCGGCAACAGGTGGTAAGAAGGTGGTTTTAGTCTCAGCTCTTAGCTACTGCTCTGACCTCTTGGGCATTTAACTCTGTGTTTGACTCTGTGTTTCTTATTTAATAAGACCATTACATCTACAGGGGTGTGTCCCTTATCTCTACTTCAAAGAGACTGGCTCTGGGGCTGAGTGTGGTGGAACAGGCCTTTAATCACAGCACATGGGAGGCTGAGGCAGGTAAAACTAAACTAAAACTGTGAGGTTGAGCTGATCACCAGATCATAGATCAGTGGTTCTCAACCTTCCTAATGCTCCGACCCTTTAATAGTTCCTCATGTCATGGTGACCCCCCACACCATAAAATTATTTTCATTGCTACCACATAACTGTAGTTTTGCTACTGCTATGAATCATAGTGTAAATATCTGTGCTTTCTAATGGTCCTAGGCGACCCATGTGGAAGGGTTGTTCAACCCCCAAAGGGGTCGCAACCCAGATGTTGAGAACCAGTAACATAGAGAGTTCTCAGATAGCCAGGACTATGTAGAGAGACACCATCTTAGCTCAGAGAGAGAAGAGAGAGAGAGAGAGAGACCCATATGTGGAAATGTGTCCCTCTGTTTCACTTTGCAGCTGTTTCTGTTCCACTGGGCCTGGTGGCAAAAGCCTGGAATCCCAGCATTCACAAAATCCAGGCAGAAGATTAGAGCTCAGGATAATCCAAAAATACTAGCAAGTTGGAGCACAGCCTGGACTACATGAGGCCATTCCAGGAAATTAAAGCTACAACAACAACAACAACAGTATTTGAGTTCCAAATAAATTTTTGCTTTAAAAGAAAAAAAGAATTGACCAAGCACAAAACCTGGTTTTTATTTAAACAATGTGAGACAGCACATGTCGCTGAAGAAGTATGAATCTTATTTGTATTAGATCATCTAGTATATGTATAAATGCCATTTTTTAATTCTGGGATTTTGTGAATTCCTTTAACAGACCTGACATTTTAACTGTTTAAGTGTATTGTGATTTTTCTTATCCTTACTGCTATAATTCTGTGTCTGGTACTAAGCACTCACCCAGGAGGCCTTGCCGGGCCAGAGTTCTCAGTTCTGCTTATCTTGAAACGCCTCCCTTCGTCACTTTCCCTGGAATGTCTGCTAAAAGCTGAGTTACACTAAAGGAAATTGAAACAGTATATGAAAGAGGTGCGGCTTTCATGAAATGGAATTTGTGGAATGCCCTTATTCTGGATGAGTTGCAGGCTTCCAAATTCCACAGAAACCCAAATAAAAACAGTCATATGCCAGTTAAAACAAGACTTCACTCAGTCTCAGAGTGGCCTCTACGCCTCTTGGTGGCATGGTCCTAACTTGAACACTGTCAAAACTCAAAACCACAAGACTACAAATCTGACCATGGAAGATGAAACAACAGGGTTCCTTCAAGCCACAAGCTTTGCAAGCACAGAAGTTATCTGAGTAAATCAGTGGTCAGTTTAATAGAAGAGAAATTACCATCTTCATCCTCTGAAAGACCTTACTGGGGCTGTTGTGTTTAGAATGAGAAATCATAAACAAGGAAGCCATTATAGTGTGACAGACATGGACAGGTCTGTTTGTTCCTCACCCAAAGCCATAGTCTGTAGCTCTATATCTTACTAGTCCTAAAACAAGAATAGGAACTTGCAGGCAGGAATCAGGCCTTTCCTTTTCTCTATTGGTGGCATCACAGACAGGCAGACAGTGGGTGTGACTTGATACTTGTTCCAGGGGAGGGTGACACAGACTAGTGCTCCAAAGAAAAAGTTTACCCAGCCAGGACTCAAAACTCATGTCGATGATACTATCTCAATAAATACAATAAAGGATGTTTTAAGCAGGAAGATGTGATTAGCATGAGCAATGTTACAAAATATCTGCTCTTTTCTCAAGTCTAAGGGAGCTTATGGCTATGTCATGTGAATATGTAAGACACACAAGGGGAGCGCATAATTTTAAACTCAGATATAGCTACTATTAATGTTTTATTTATTTTTCTTCTGGATTATTTAGTTCTTCATATTTTTGTACAAATTTAAAATCATAATTGAATTTTCAGAATATACTAACCCTAAGTAGAGCATTGTTTCAGTAATTAAAGGTAAACTAGAAATGATCAGCCTATAGCCAGCTTATAAGTAATATATTTAACTTTTCAATAGTACGAGCTCCCACCATGCATTGATGCAGCCTGCAATCCTGATGCTCAGGAGCCCAAGCAGAAGGAACCTGTGTTTCAGGTCACCCTCAGCGGCAGAACAATAACTGTCTCATGGCAAAGGAACAAACAGCAACAAGTAAAATGTTTAGGGTCACTTCAGAAATTGTTGGAGCTTCTGTGTCACACTCAAGACAAAAGTTAATTTAATGGTCTTTTCATGGCGCTCAAACAGCAATTTTTAAACCAAGCATAACGATATCGTCCAAAGATACATTAATCTGATACTCACCTGCTGAAGAATGACAATGGGAAAACATTGAAAGTCATCCCCTGCAATGAAATCATTATGTTTCTACAAGAGCAAAAACTCTGCTGCAGACAGGGAAAAGACGGCAATTCACGACATGCCAGAGTCTGGAGTTTGAGTGGAGGCATTGTATGGCATGCACCAGGTGAAGTGCACAAGCTGTGGCTTAGAACCTAGACTGAGGTGAAGTCATGCGATGCAGCATGGGAGAGCGCTGCCACAGACAGCTCCCGGAGATGTTTGGTTTGGAATGGTTGTTTTGGCCATTGTATATTCAGAGACCTGGATGTGGCTGCCAGCCTTTCACAATCCTAACATTAAGTTTTATGACTCCTTCTGGGGTTGGGATGTATGGTTTAAGAAGCTGGGTTCTATGCTAAGACATCTGGTGAGAATCCGTCTGCACATGTCTTTTGTTCGGATGATTTAGCTTAAAATGTTTAACTAAAGGGCAGTTGTGGCAGCGTCCCGAGCTGCATCATGAGTTGACTGCTAAGATGAGGGGGAGAGGTGGGAGTCTCACCCTTATGTAAGTCACCTGAATTGTCAGCTGCCCATCCCATGGCCAGGCAGACACACAGAACACTGTCAAAACCAGCGCTCTCTCGTTAGAATCGGTCTGACACTTGGGATGTATACCAAAATACCATGAACCCGCAGGCCGTACTGAAGATGTACACAGAGGAAATCAGAAGTGAATAGCCAAACAGCAGTAACCTATTTTCTTTCTCATCTCTAACTCACTGTGGCATGGGATTTCTTTGGAGCCTAGATGTTGCCTTGCCCTGTAAAATAGTCAAAGGTATGGCTGTAGGAACTGAAAAGATCCATTTGAACCACTCTGAAAATTGTCCTTGGCTTAAAGGAGTTCAGCACCTTTTGAAGGCACTGGCCGTGAATTTGGTGTCAAGGAGACTGGTTGTGGTCCCTGGCTTTTGATCACTGTGCCTCAAAAGTCCCCTCAAGGCTTGGGATATCGAGACGAGGGTCCTGAGAGTAAGTGGACCCAGATGCATATTTCACATATATTAGATCTTCACCTAGATTTTCTGATAGAATGATTATAATGTTGCTATAAACAGATCAATAAAAGGCCAGACAGAACGAGTAACGTGCGAGGCAAGTCTAGCTAACCGAGTCCTACCGCAGAGGACTGACTCCAAGAGCGCACTACAGTCCGAGGTTTCAGTCGGTGATGTTACAGCTTTTACAAGTTTTGGATGTTGGGAAGAACTCAAGCATTGCAAACATCGACATGGGAATGAACTGTAGGAAGCATTATGGGGCAAATGGAAAGCTAACATTATCACTGAGTTAAGAAACAGTTTAAGGATTTGTTACGAAAACTCAGTTAACAACGTAAGCTCTAAAAAGGGTCAGCTCAGTGATAAAACAACAACCTGGTTTTAAATGGGCAAAATACTGAAGAGCTACATTAAAGAGATACCAGTGACTAATAAGCACATTGAAAGGTACTCAGCATCATTTACCATATAGAGACATGCAGGTTCAAACAATAGTGAACTATCACTGTATACTTATTAGAATGTCTATAATAACGAGTGTTGACCAGGGTGTGGGACAACTATAGCATTCATACATTGTTGGTAGAAATATAAAATAATGCTTTGGAAAATGTTTGAGATTTTCTTGTAAAGTTAAACATAAAGGCTTACCATAAAACCTGTCAACTAACTGCCTGCTCAAGACAGATTAAAACTTACACTCATACAAATATTTGTATGTTATTATTTATAGTAGTATCACCCACAGAGGGCAAATGATGGGAACTATTTAAATGTTGGTTAGCTGGTGAGTGAACAGACAATGGAATGCTACTCAGTAATGAAGAGGAACTACTGAAGCATGCTAAAAGCATGTATGAACCTCAAAAGTATCAAGCTAAGTAGGAGACAAGTCCTTAAGATCACATACAGTACATGACATGTCCAGAATAAGCAAGTATTTGGAAAAAAAGTACATTAGTGGCTATCTGGAGGTAAGGATAGGAACAAAACATCATAAATGGCAAAAATGGAAAACATGTAGCCTAAATAGATTACTAAACATAGTTATTGGGACCCAGAATGTGCTATGTAGCTATCCAGCTTGGAGGCAGAGTAATGAATGAATTTGGGAAGTTTAAAGATCTATAATCTTAGAAAATACAAGGCAATATGGGGGGGGGGGAGAAGGTATGAATCAGTAGATGTTACAACATAAATGGGAAAATGCAGGACCCACAAGAAGGTGACCACTAAACTTTGCAAGGCAAAATGGTCCTTCAGGTTCCTGCTTCACAGAAGAAACTACCAGACATTCTACAGGACACAGAGAAAAAAAATGACTGAGAGACTAGACCTATGGGCTGAAGATGGATGCCCCAATGTTGCAGAGGAACTTTGGGTAACTGTCCAGGCAGGCAGCTGTCTCTGTCATTTCCAGAATTTTGGAAGTTGCTTACAATGTTCTTCCTGTTTACTTAGGTAATATTATATCCTCCTGAGGTCTTTGATGTAGTTGAAGACTAGATAGTTATAATTATAATTTTCCTTGGTTATGACAAAAGATAAATTAGATATGAAACTTTAGACTCACAAATATAGTATACATAAAATATTTTCTTTAATTTTACAAAATACAAATAGACTAGATATTGTAACTGTGATTCTTGTTTGATAACTGTTATGATGTGTAATTTTACTATGTTAAAGTTAAAACCTTCCTTTCTGATTAGACAGAAAAGGGGAAACGCTGTGGGATAATGCTCATGTAAATTGATTTAATAAAATTCTGATTGACCGGTATGCAGGTAGGAAGTATAGGTGGGATAAACAGACAAGGAGAATTCTGGGAAGTGGAAGGCTGAGTCAGGAGACACAGCCTGCTGTCCAGGGAGCAGCATGTAATGGCACATAGATAAAGCCGTGGAACACGTGGTGACATGTAAATGAACAGAAATGGGCTGAGTTTAAGTGTAAGAGCTAGTCAGTAATAAGTCTGAGCTAAATGACTGAGCAGTTATAATTAATATAAGCTTCTGAGTGATTATATTTATAATTATATTTATAAGCAGGCCATGAGACTGCAGGGGCTTGGCAGGACTGGAGAAAAACTTCTGGCTACAGGAAAAGTTTGTTCAGAAAGGTCTAGATATCCAAACCTAAAGACATGGAATAGGGGTTAGGCTATGTTTTTTTGTTTGTTTTCTTTTTTTTTTTTTTTTTTTTTTTTTTGAGATAGGGTTTCACCCTGGAGTCCAGGGTGGCCTGGAATTCACTATGTAGCCCAGACTAGCTTTGAATGTGTAGTAGTGTGACCTCTTACCCTCCTAAGTGCTGTGATTACAGGATCGAGGCACCATGCCTCTCTTAGAATTGAGGTTGAATGAGAATACATTTACCTGGAGTGAAGGTGAGGGAGTGGAAGGTCGGGCTTGTTGTTGTTGTCATAATTTGTTTCATTTGGTTCACTTTTAATCTTTGTGGAGAGGGATGCAGCAAGAACAAAACTAAAAAGGAAGCCAAAGCCAGGAGCCACAGCTTCAGCCAAAGCCAGGAGCCACAACTTTGTCCTGGGTGTGGCAGTGGGTGTGGGTGAGTTCCATTCATAGTAAACCAGGAAGAGCTGAAGCCTGGTCTGTGGGTTCACTGTTGAAGATAACGTCACCAAATAACACCAGAATGGATAGACGACTGTTGCCTAGATAAGCACAGATATAGCCAAAGACCTCTGAAGATCCCAACAGCAAGCAGAACCTGAGCTACAATTTGGCTTTTTATCTGAGGTCTTCTGCTTTTCCAGTTCAGTGTTCTTTCATGACAGATTCGTATAATCCTTTTGCACTGTAGTTAAGACCATTTTTTTCTTTTCCTAAACTGGCGCTGTGTTCAGGAGCATGCACTAGTACAGAGAGCTGCAGAATAGCCTCAGCTTAGAAGAGCAGCCCTCATTGACATGGGGTAGTGGAATGCAAAAATAAACTATATGTAACAATTCATCTAAATGAAATATATTCTGTGGTAAATCCTTCGTTCCAAAAGAGAAAGATGGAAATTCCTGGAAGGATCCATTTTTTTTTTTTTTTTTAAATCAGCATTTGTGTAAACTATCTAGTAGATGTTCCAAGAGATCATCTTCAGTCTGGATAATGCTATTCTTGAAACAGGGTCTCATGTAGCCCAGACTGGCTTTAAACTTGATGTATAGCTGAGGATAACGTTGAACTCCTGACCCTCTTGTCTGTGCCTCCCAGGTGCTAGGATCACAGACACTGACTGCTTATGTGGGGCTTGATCTTGAACTGCATACATACTAGATAGACTAGCACTCTACCAACTGAACCACATCTTCCACCTTGGATAATACTATTGAGTTCAGAATTTAAAAATAGAGTTGAATCCTCAAATATAAGCATGTCCTTTGGTTGGCATAGTGTGTTCTGTAGAAACTTAAAAAAGCCATCAAAGCAATATTATCTAGAATCAACATGTGGCAATAATGTGCTTACCAAGGCTGTTTCATTTTGCTAGGAGTTACCGTAAATAGAACCAGAAAATGCCCCAAAGTGGCCAGCCTGTAAGAGACAAAGAGAAAGATGGAAAATCTAAAAGCTAGAAGACAGAAAAGTGGAAGGAACACCTAGAAGCTGAGTAAATGGATAAAAAGAAAAGAGAAGACCAATGAGGAAAAGAAGGAAGCCAACACTAGCTACAATTCCCCAGTGTGGATTAAATATTAACATATTGGTCAATAATGTTGCCTTCTTGTTTGTGAACCTTTTCTATTTACACAAACCATTATGGCATTATTGCTTTTTAGTGAGACTTCACTCTTCATAAAATACTGTGGTTATTTTTCTCAGTGAATATATGCTTCTAAAATATAATTTTAAACATCTGCTTGCAGGGCTAGGTGTATAGATCAGTGACAAAGTGCTTGCCTAACATTGTGAGTCCTTGGGTTCCATCCTCAGCACTGCAGAAAAGATGATGATGATGATGATGATGACGACGCCGACAACGACAATGATGAACTCCATTTAAACTTTTTTTTTTGAGCTGAGGATCAAACCCAGAGCCTTGCACTTGCTAGGCGAGGGCTCTTACCACTGAGCTAAATCCCCAACCCCCATTTAAACTTAATCTTGTAAGAATTTGACTTATTTGATGTAAGGGGCACATGAAATGCTTCATTTGCCATGTTAAAAAAATCTCAGAATTAATAATGTAAATACTTTTATGGGAAAAACAAAAAGCAATTATTTAATATCCATTCCCATATGAACAAGAGTTAGAAACAAAGTATGTGACATGGGCCTGTTCTGGGCTCTGCTAAGGAGGGATGGAAAGCCTGATTATGGAAAGACTTTGATTAATATTCCTTACTGTCTAACAGTACTAAGGAGGAGGAAGTATTCAGGGATAAATGTAGGATAAGATATGAAATCCTGTCTCAAAAAAAGCATTTAGAAATATATAATAATAGAAGAATCATACTATTTTTGGTTTCTTTTTTTCCTCAAGAAAATGCATAAGCATGGGCAGGCGAAGCAAATATTTACCATCTACTGTGGTTTATAATAAGGAGAACTGATAGAGCCTTAATTGCAGAGTGATTAGCTACCTTATTGTTGATTACAGAAAGCAAGCTCGTATGCTGTACCAGTTCTTTAGCATGGCCCTTGATGTTTCAGATTCAGTTATCTGTTGCCAGTGACTCATACTTACCTGCTAGAGAGATGTTATGTGGAGAGGTGTGGGCTGTACACTGGGTAGGACAACTAACTCAACTTGTATAGGCCTTTTCCCCCGTTAAAGTGATTATCTCAGCTGGTACTTCAAAACATCATCTAAATCCTTCTGTCAGTAACAAATCCTAGAAATCCATAAAACCTAGGGTGTTTCATATTAGCAAATATTTACAAAGCTTTGGACCAATAATCATGTATTTTATTATTGTATAGAGCCAAACACACATTCATAATTCCCATCTGGAAGAGCTCACAATCTGAATTTGGTCTACACTAAGGATGAGAGAATTCACAAAAACTAAAATGTGCCCGTGATCAGACTGTCAAGCAATATAGTTTCTGCTTCTTACTTAAAGGATTTGGGAATGACAGAAGAAACAACCTAAAAGAAAGAGTGAACCCTTTCTTTACTCACCTTTTCACTTATTTTTCAGCTTTATAGAGTTAACCTGATTGGGGTTGATTAAATTCAAGCTGCGCTCTTTCATAAAAAAACGCAATGGAGGGTCCAGTTGGCCTAGCAATACCCCGTTTGTGACGGGAAATAACTCGAAGACCTTTTTGTCTAAAGTATTTGTGCTGGTGGGACCTGAGTGAATTATTATCACCTTAAGAATAGGTCTGCATTTCAAATACTTGTTAGAAAATAGTGATTGTTTTATAGTAGAGTGCTATGTTGACAATTTCAGTTATATCCTTGGACTAGAGTGTCAGGAACATGACATTTTGAAGCTAGACTCTGATGTCATCTTTGGGATTTCAGTCTGAAATTATGGTTCTGGAGAGTCAACCGGACAAGGCTCAGTGCAACACAAGGCCAGGAAGGTCATTGTATTTACTCCTCCTCTGTTCCATCCCCATACTCATGATTACCTTAACTCTTGTCAAAATATTTCCTACCATAGCAGCCAAGACATAATTAGCACTCTTTCTTCAACTATCATTGGGAGCAGTAAACCAAACACGAGGAAAGCCCTATGCATCTTAACTCATCAGAGGGCTCCCGGGGCTTCATACGCCATCATTTTCCAGCTGCAGGAGCAAAGCCCTATCTTGCCATGTCTTTCCGAGTCACCCGCCTTAACTGTCAGAGACAGAAGATTCTAGTGAGCAGATGGGATTAGGTTAGGAGGGTTGGAAACAAGTTGAGAAATGCAGCAGACACTATTGCATGTGCTTTGGATTGGCCGTTTGTATCATTAGTCTCCATCTTCTTCGTGTATTTTGCCTGTAAGCAAGACAATATTCCGAGATAGGCTCTTCTCGGAAAACCCATCTTGTGCGAGCTAGGCAAAAATACTGGTTACTTGCGTCACGGGTGGAAAAGTCCTGTTTGACTTTTTGTGTGTTCTTGGCAGAGGCTACCAAAGACAATGGTGTTATGATCAAAGATTCCAGCAGGGGGTGTATCTATAGGGTAAGTTCCTGTGAGGACATCATAGTTCACGCATTTCCAACAGAGGTGGAATTCTGGTAACATTTTTATGACTGTCTTACCTTTTGGTCCAAAAACAACAATGCAAATTAATACTCTGTTAGGATATGTTGAAGAACTAGATATTGTACAGACCAATATTTAAATTAAAACCCTAAAATGCCCGACTGGAATGTTATTCTGCCTCCCCCTCCCCCAAGTAAAAAAAAAAGAACAAAGCTCTGGATGATTTTAATTATCCACTACAGCAGAAGAAATGTTTAAAATTTTAATTCCAGATAAGAAGAGTAATAGATTTAACAAAGCTGGGTAATATTTATTCCAGCTCCCCCACAGTACCATGAATGAGTTTAAAGACAATTTCCTCATGTTTCTGGAAACAGTCACTTTTGGGTGGGGAGAGTGTTTCAAAGCTCTGGTTTACGGGAGGGCACCTCGCACACACTATTCAATGCCTCTCACTTATAAATAAATAGACATGATCAATCACAGAACTTTGGCCTCTAACCCCCACTTTCAAATTTCTATGGCATCAGAAGACCATGCTTCATTTTTTTAGAGAGAAATAAGTAACAGAGAGACAACAGCAGTGGTAACTTATGTAATTAGTAAATCATTTACTATTAATAATAGGCAGAGTTTTACATTTCCAGATCTAAGTCAAGATGGATGATGCAGGACTAAAAATAATGTCAGCTATGAAAATTATTGCTTGAAAAACCATGGCAAAATGGGTGGGTGGGGTTTTCTAATTAAGAAATTAGATTTCAAGTCCTTTTCGCACCTAGTATCATATCCTACAGCTGAAAAATTACACCCTCTTATACTAATATTTTCCTTTATGAGTCCTGATTTATTTGACTTCAGATATGCTTGATAAATACCCACGGTTAAAGATTTGTGTGGTTGTTTAAAAGTAATTCCAAAATTTTCTCAGTATATGGGTACAGTACTTGATATTTTATTCAGGTTATGTTTTTTAACTGGCTCCGTTCATAAGGGCTTTCACTACAAAGATAAAAAATACACAAAACACATTCAGCGCAAGCCTACAGAACTTCTGTGTTCCCCTCTAAGGCAAACACTCCTCAGCTCTCTCCTGTTGCAGTGTTTGTAAGCATCGGCAGACCACAGCCTACCCGTACCTTCTTGGTAACATTCAGATGCAGCAAGGGATGGAATCAGATTTTTTGAGAGGAAGGAGTGAATTATACACAGAGAAATTAAAGGTCGTTTCTGCCTTTAAACTATTTTAACTTGAACCTTTGAGGAATTTGGACAGTGGAAGGACACGGGGAAGGAACAAACGAACAGATCTTTCTGCTAGAATATTCTGACAGAAACACTGACAAATATTGTCTAACAAATGTGTACCGACAGACAGCTTTTGTTTCCTTCCCTGACAGAAAACTGTAAATATACTTCCGGGTGGTAGCAGCTATGCCATTATAAGACTAAAGCGACCTTGGCTAGCTTCAGTACCTTATGTAGCGTAAGAATAACTTGAATTTTAAAGCATCTTTATAAGTTTACTGACGATAAACTATTTTCAGTGCAGGAAATAAATCTTTCCCCAAAGAGAAATTCTTCCCCAAATTACTTTACATGAACCAATGAACTGGAGCAGATTTGTGTTTTTCCTTATTCTTTTATCTTCTGGCAGCTCCTGTAACATCCCTGTATAAACTTGGGGTGACCTTGGGAAAGTCACAGATAGCTTTTTTCAGAGATTAAAGGCCGAGATTTCTATCGTTCATTCTATCTTTCTATGCACAGAAGAAAAAAATACATGGAAAGCTCAACGTACTCCCAAACTTGTGATATTTCTAGAAGTCTCAAAAAAAGACTGCATACATTTTAAAGCAGTATCAGGAGAGCCAGGAGGCAGATAGTTTCTGAAGTTGAGCTGGTTGTGAGCTGGGGCCCTTGGGGTCACCCTAAACCACCCAAATCTCGGCGTCTCACTCAACTTCCCTAAAAATGGCCAGGATCAAGGGCCTGTGTCACTAGGTCGTGCCCGCGGAGACACACAAACACACACGAGGCAAGTCCTGCCACACACACACACAAGGCTTACACACAGAGATATCACACACACTCACACACACACACACACACACACAGCAGCTCCACACGAGGCAAGTCCTGCCACACACACACAGAGCTTACACGGAGCTATCACACACACACACACACAGCTTACACACAGAGCTCACACACACACACACGGAGCTATCACACACACACACACAGCTTACACACACAGAGCTTACACACACACACAGAGCTTACACGGAGCTATCACACACACACACACACACACAGCTTACACACAGAGCTCACACACACACACACACACACACACACACACACACACGGAGCTCCACACGAGGCAAGTCCTGCCACACACACACACACACACACACACACACACCACACACAGGGCTTACACACAGAGCTATCTCACACACACACACACACACACACGGAGCCCCACACGAGGCAAGTCCTGCCACACACACACACACCACACAGAGCTATCACACACACACACACACACAGCTTACACACACACACACACACCACAGAGCTATCACACACACACACACACCACAGAGCTATCACACACACACACACACACACCACAGAGCTATCACACACACACACACACACACACACACACACACACACACGCAGCTCCGGGGCATTCTTTCCTCCTTTGCATTCCTCGGGGCTCGGGGAGAGAGAGGAGAGGGACCTTAGCCTCCAAGGCTTGGGGGGGACATAATCGGGGAGCGGTGGGCTCCCGGGCCACGGCTCACACAAGTTCCTCCGCAGGACTCGGAGTTAGCGCCGGACGCCGGGAACGCAGGCCGGCGAGCGGGCCGCGGGGAGGCCCGGCCACGGTGCACGGCGGCGTGCGGGCGCCTGGAGCGTGGAGGAGGATGGGACGGAGGAGGAGCAGGGCGGCGGAGAAAGGGGAGCGCGGCGGCTGAGCGCTCACGCCAATGGGTGACCGGGAAAAGGTGAGAAGGAAGGGAGTCGGAGCGGGAACCAATGGCCGGGAGAGGCGGAGACGGCGCGGGGGAGGGGCCGAAGCCAATGGGGAGCGGGGGCCGAGCGGGGACGCGGCCGGCGCGCCCCCTCCCTCCCCCCTCTCCCTCCCTCCCTCCCCACTCCCCACTCCCGCCCGCGCGGCCCGCTCGCGCCTCCCCGGCTCCCGGGAGACCAGGGCAGGGGCGGGGCCGGCCCGGGAGCGCGGTCCGGGAGGCGTCTGGAGGTGAGCGCGGCGGGGCGGGGCGGGGTGGGGGGGTGCAGGGGAGGGGGCGGGAGGTTCTGGGGCGGGCACGCACGCGCGCCCCCGTGCTGCCCGCGCCGCCCCCCGGCCGGGTGTGAGTGTGTATGTGTGTGTGAGTGTGTGTGTGTGTGTGTGTGGCTGGGCGCGCGCGCGGGTGCGCGGGTGCGCGCGTTCCGGCGGTGCGCGCCGGGAGAGATGCTAAGGTAAAGTTCGGGAGAGAGAGGGAGAGAGAAGGAGAGGGAGCCGGGGGGAAGAGATCCGCCAGCGCGAGGGAGCCCGAGTGGCCGCCATTACTGAGCCGAGCGCGACGGCGGGCGCGGAGGGACCGGGGGGAGGGTCGGGGCCGGCGCTGCCGGCGGGCGGGCGGGTTACCAGGCAGCGGGAGCCGCCGCCGCCGCCGCCGCCGCCGCCGCGGGGCTCGGGCTTTCGGGGCGTGTGCGGCGGCGAGGGCGGGGGGAGCGCGCCGGGCGCGAGAGGCGAGCCGAGAGTGGAGGAGGCGGCGGCGGCGGGAGCGCTCCCCAGGAATGTCGCTGCTGCCGCCGCCACCGCCACCGCCGGGGCCGCTGCCGTTGAGGAGGCGACGGAGGAGACCCGCGTTGTTAGGTAGGAGCTCGGGAGCCGGCTGCGCGGGGCCTGCCGCTCCCCTCCCTGCCTTCCCTCCCTCCCTCCCGCCCGCCCTCCCTCCCGCCGGGGACCCTCGCTCGCCGCCGCCGGTTGTAACCAGTTCAAGGGGCTGGGGCCCGGCCGGCTCGGTGCTCGCAGGGCCGGGCCGCGGGGAGACGGGCGGCTGAAGGGCAGAGAGGCCGGGGACCGGGCCGCCGTGGCCACAGGTGACCGGGCCGGGGTCGGCGGAGGCCTGCTGCTGCTGCTGCTGCTGCTGCGGCGGCGGCGGCGGCTGCTGGGCGCCGAGCTCGCGCCGGCCCCGCCAGGCGTCCGCTCCCCCGCGCCACCTTCACTTGTCCGGGGCTCGGAGGGTGCGCGGGGAAAGGAAGGTGGCGGGGTCTGGCGCTGGCGGCCAAGGCTAAGGCTAAGGCTAAGGCTGCTGCTGCTAACGAGTTCCACCTGGAAGGGCGAGCGCGGGGGCCGCCGAGAGGCGCAGCCACCCGAGCTGTGGGCTGCAAAAACTTCACCGCCTTTCCCGGGGATCGGCCCTTGCACTTTTTCCTCCTCATCTCCCCGGCTCCTCCCTGGGTCCACCGCCACATTCCCATCTGCTCACAGCTCGGGGTAGGGAGTGAGAAGTTGCACTGCGCAACCCAAACACAGGACTCCTTCCTGTGGTGGCTGGCTGGCGTTGGGCTGCTTCCCCGGGCCGCGGCTTTGATCCCGACTTTTCTTGCGCTGGAATAACCTCTAAAATTTCCCTCGGTTCCCAGCGAAGAAAAAGTATCGGGGTGGGGGTGGGGAGCGGCTCGGGAGCGCGCGTGCACTTATCCACACTGAAATACACTCGCTCACACCCTCCCTCTCCGGCGTTATTGGAAATGCAAGGGAGGTGCAAGCTGTGTGTGTGTGTGTGTGTGTGTGTATAGCTGAGGCTGGAGGGTGCTAGAAAGTAAGGACAAACTCTTAGGGCGGCAGATAAAATTCCGAGGAAGTTGCAGGGGAGACACGTTCATACTTTTACCATAGGATGGAAATCCAGTTTGGGCCAGCGCTTAGTAAATCACAAGTAAAATGTACCAAATCTGAACCAAAAGAGTGAGACGAGTGGATTTTTTTTTTTTTTTGCAAGCGTTTCTAAACTTAAATTTTATCAGTCTAGTTGTGTGTGTGTGTGTGTGTGTGTGTGTGTGTGCGCGTGTGCGCGGAAGCAAGGGCAATTTTCAGAATGTTCCAGTGTGAAACAGTGACGTGCCTCTCTGTTTACTAGTGTTTGTGCATGTTGTCTTCTGCAGGTGTTTGAGGTGGGAATTGCCCATTCTCCTTAAATCCAAATCCATATCCAGTTTGAACAGGATGTTAGGAGATGTTTCCCTGCATCGAGGAGACCACTCACTTCATGGACTAATTATCTCAATCTCCACTTAAAACGATTCTTCCAGCAACCATTTCTGAAAAATATTTTGGTTTCAATATGGACTTAGGTAAAATGTCTTTGGAGATGTTTTTGCTGTCAATTCCAGTTTATACTGCATGATACTCCTTTTCAGTATTTTTACATATTGAGGTTAATAGTGTAGGTAAACTGCAGCTTCCAGAGAAATTTTGCTTTGATTTTAAATTTCTCATTTTGTGCTCTTTTGTCTTTTGTAATTGCCCTACATTCCTCTCACCTATAGAAGGTGGAGCAGAGGGAGAAAGTTAGAAGTGTGGGTCGCAAAAACCTGCTAAGGCATTAGAGAAGGTTATATAATTTGTGGATTGAAAGGCTAGGGCTGTATGGGCTTTTTAATGTCAAGAAATTGATCTGATTGATTTGAAGCAGAATCCAACAGTATAGGTAATTAGATAACTATTGATTTGGTTGTCTTCTTTAGGCTACATTCTTTAACCCAGGTCAGCATACCTATACCATTCTTTGCATACATATTCATTATTAAGAGCATTGAGAGTGGGCTTGGTTGCATGTGGATAGAAAAAAAAACTGTCACAAAATTGTGCTTATTAGTTTTCTAAAGTACCTTTTTCCATTTAACTGTTTTGGCAATTAGATTTTTTCTTCCTGTGGTGCTGGACATTGAAACCAGGACCTTGCACAATGCTCTACCACAGGGCTACATCTCCAGCTCCTTTCAAAATCATCCCAATATCTGAATATCTTAATTCTCTTACATGGTATTTACCTTGACTATTTTGGAGACCCATTAGAATAGCAGATGTAGCACACTTTTGTTGGAGACAATAATTTTCACCTTGAACGTTAAGGTTTTTGTTTTTTTTTTTAGGAAATAAAATGCTGTATTTGCTTTTTGGGGGTTATTGAAAGTTATGTTTCAGCTTTGAATAATAGTTATGTCTCAACCCCCTCCCCCCCACACACACTCTGCTGGGAATTGAACCCAGGTCCTTGAGCATACTAGGCTGTCACTGCCAACATCCTTAGGCCTTAACTTTTTAAATTGGACAAAAGTGTGTTTCGTGAATATTGTACTAAACTTTTCCAATTGTTTATTTGGATTACTAGTTTTTTCTTTGCAAATCAAGAAGGCACTGTGGTGAATTGACTCAAGAAGCATTCTGTAGTATTTCATGTTTCTAATATTAAGTACAAGAAAGAAATGTGTCTAAAAGAATAGTGAAGAAATTTTAATAAAGTCATGTCATCCATTTGCTAATTTGTATAATGAACCCTTTAAGTGCAAGGCTTTGTTGATTATATCAAACTGGGGAAAAATGTTAGATTGTGTTGGGTTGGTGTAGAATACTTATCTAGCAGGTATGTGCAGGGCCCTTGGTACATTCCCTAGTACTGCAAACATACTAGAACGAAAGGCTAGACTTTGAGAAAAGTCAACATATGAATTTAAAATATGCTCTTTGAATTTCATACCTTCCCCTGCATGCCTTGAGACTTCCTCTGACAAGTCTCCCTCCCAAACTAAGGCAGTTTCTGTCTTTAACCCATTTAAGTAGTCTGTATTAAGAAGTGTTAAAACCTCTGGTATATTATTTAATAATCTGATTATTTTTATTTAGCACTTAATTACGTGCTGTGGGGATAAAATGATGAATTAGAGGTTAGGATTGTTCAAATTTTGTTAAGAGGTAGAGACTGAAAAGGACTAACCAGATAAAGAACCTGAGGTACAGAGAAGCGGACAACTCGTTCTGTCATTGTCTCTGGGAATCCTTCACAGAAGATAACATTGGGAGTTCTTTTAACCCCGTCTGTGTTCTGGAAGCTGACTCTCCACAGGCTATGCAGTAAAACACTTAACTTTTCATCTTACCCTCAGAATTAGAAGTTAGGAAAAGTTGTATGTAACTCTGATTTCATGATTAAACCATGACTAGAATTGGTCACATATTTTTCCTCCAGCTTTTTTGTCATGCACAGTTACTGTCAACCATGAGTTTGAATTTTACCCTTTAACTTCAGGTTAATGTTACTAACTTCAGCAAATATGTTGAGCGTCTGGGCCCTGTCAGTAGCACGAGAAAGGGCTTGAACTATAGCCTTACCTCCTTTCAGAGCTTGCAGTTTGTTCACTCTTAATTTTGAAGCCCCCCCCTCCCCTCACGTGTGTGTCTATGCACATGTGCATGCAGATGCCCTTGAAGGCCAGAAGAGGGCATCAGCTCTCCTGGAGCTAGAGTGGTGGTGAGCTTCTGGGAACCAAACTCCCAGCCTCTGCAAGAGCAGTACCTGCTCTTATCTGCTGAGCCATGTCTCCGCCCCTAGGGCTTACAGTTTTGAGGGAGAGAAGGAATTTGAGACATGAAGCAATATAAAGATAGTGAAATGTGAGTCGAACACATTACAGGTGAATTTGGCTATAGAATAGTACATTGCTGATTTAAAATTTGCTATAAAGGGTTAAAGATTGGGCTTAGCAGTAAGAGCACTAGCTGCTCTTCTGGAGGATCTGGGTTCTAGTCCCAGCACCCATATGGTAGCTAACAAGATCTGTAACTCCAGTTCCAGGGGAATCTAATGACCTTTTATTGCCTCCCTGGGCATTTCATCCACTCAGTACACAGACATACATCCAGGCAAATTACCCATACACATTAAATAAAACTTAAAAAAAAAAACATAAAATACGGTATAAAGAAATTTCTATAAAAGAGGTACTGTCAGCCGGGCGATGGTGGTGCACGCCTTTAATCCCAGCACTCAGGAGGCAGAGGCAGGCGGATCTTTGTGAGTTCAAGGCCAGCCTGGTCTATAGAGCGAGATCCAGGAAAGTTACACAGAGAAACCCTGTCTCGAAAACAAACAAACAAACAAACAAAAACCCCAAACAAACAAAAAAGAGGTACTATGTGCAAGTAGTATATAGTTAGGATAGTGAGGAGGAAAAAAAAAGACACTGAAGTAGTAATGAAGGTGTAGGCCAGATTGGTAAGTGAGAAGAAAATGCAAGGTAAAAGTGTAAGAACATCAGTTTGAACCTCATGAGTAAGTTGAAGTGTTAGGAGAAAATACAAGAGTAATAAAGAGATTGTGGAGAAATAAGCTGTCTATTCTCACTGTATTTGACATCAGATTGCCCTGGGGAAGATAGACCACGTTCTTGGCTTCTGGTTTGGTGTAGTTTGTCCATTTTCTTATTGATTATGCCCTTTTACTGATTAAATACTGTGTTTACTATTTCTATTACTTTTCAAAGCCAAGGTGACACTTCTTTTCGGCTGTTGACTATTTAAAGAAATGGCTGGTGTATGGGATTCTTCAGATATTTCTAAGAATACCAAGGAGGTCTTAAAATTTTCTGAACTTTATGGTCTTGTTAGTCATCTTGCCCTTACCTCATTTCATTACTAAGTTCCGTGTCTTTGGAGCTAACACCTGAAACTCAGGTGTTATCACCATCTGTTGCTAAAACTGATTAGCTTTTCATTGAGAAACGTTGACTCATTTATTTCATGTCTAGTGCCAGTCATGCAGCCCTCTGTCTAGCATTGTTCTCAGTTTTGCTGAGATGGTTCCGGTGCTTAAGCGTACAATATTTATCCGTTTTGTGGACTTTGTAAGCCCGTCAGATTCCATCTTGTATTCTACTTTCAGACTCTTCTGTTTCCTTTTACAAGGTCTACCTCCTGTTTGCCCTTTTAAAGGATGCTTTAAGCATATTTTGTATCTAACTGTGTTTGTCTGATTTCCTATGTGGTTGCTGTGTTCAGTTTATTCCACATGAATCACACTTCTAGAATGTCTTCTCTTTGAAAACCAAACCCCATCAAATCTTTTATTCACATCTTTTTTGGTTACAAAAATTCTTCATCACAGGGCTAGAGAAGTAGCTCAGTGAATAAGAGCACTGGCTACTTTCGTAGACGACCTGGGTTGATTCCCAGCGCACACATGGCTGCTTACAGTTGGCCTGGCACCCTCTTTTGGCTACCACAGGCACTGGTACACATGTGGTGCACGTACATACATAAGGCAGAATGCTTAAACACATAAAATACAAATAAAAAATTTATCTAAGACTTACAAACTTTGGCCTTTGGGTCAAATCTGCCTATTTATTTCTCTGTAATGCCCTTTTACATTGTGGAATAGCTGTCAAAATTGTAAGAATAATATTTTGGAGTGTATGAAAATTATATAGACTACAAATATCTGTCTAAATAAAGTTTTATTATAATATATCAAGATCACTTTCTCAAGTAGTAGGACAGACTTTAGACAGCATGCAAAACCTACTTAGTGCCTAACTCATTATGGAAAAACATTTTCCAAACATTGGCCTATTATAGCTTGTAACTTACCTTCATTATTTGAATTTATACTGCATTTTTCAACTCCTTGATCTATGTCATTAGTTTTATCTCCTTAGCTATAGTAATGTATATGTGTTTGTGGGGGGGGACGTCAGTGTTGTTAGTGGTATGGGATTTTGTTTGTTTGTTTATTTTTAAGACAAAGTCTCATGTATCCCAGGCTGGCCCCCAGGTCGCCCTTTAGCCAAGGATAACTTTGAGTTTCTGACCCTCCTGTCTTTGCTTTCTGTGATTGTGTTATGACTACAGGTACATGTCACTGTGCTTGTTTATTTGTTTATTTTATTTTATTTTTTCCCTTGTTTTTTTAGAGTTACTGAGGCTATTCCAAAACTCACTATGTATACAAGACTGGATGTGCCTTCTGCCTCGACTTCCCATGTGATGGAATTACAGGCATTGGGTCACCTTGACCAGCAAAAGTCTGTATCTAGTGTGGAAAATGTCTTTTAACTTCCTGACCCCTTTTTAGAAATGTCCACCATGTCCCTTCCTATGATTATCTGGCTTGCTACTGTTCCCTTTGTCAAGTTTCCCTTCTTTCCCAAAAAAATGATGACACCGAGGACCACTTAGATGGCTCAGTGTTTGTAAAGGTACTTGCTGTCAAGAATGACAGCCTGAGTTTGATCCCCAGGGCCCATATGATGGGAGAAGAGAACTGACTTCTGCGAATCTTCCTCAGATCTGTACACACACCAATGGCATACATACCCACACACACACAAAATGAATGCAAGTTTAAAACATTGTGGAATCTTGTTTACAGTCATCCACATAATGGGTCGTCTTCTGTGTAGCATTACAAATACAGAGAGTAAAAGTATTCCCTTCTCCCACTTTTTGGTGTTTCCAGGAGGGGTGCGCCTATTCATAGTACTGGCTTTAGTGGATTTCTAGAGCCTTTGGACCTTCTGAGTCACTGCCATAAGCTTAAGTAGATAGTGGCTAAACTTAGGCAATGCAGCTTGTTCTCTCAGGCTAATAGAAATGAGATGGCCTTGTATGCTTTAATTTCCGCTCTAGAATAAGGAAATAGACTAGTATAAATGTGGAATAACTTTCTTTTAAAGGCATAGGAAAACATGTTATCAGAGAAAGGTAGATTAAGTAGTAAGGTCCTCAGTTGGTTGGTTTGGGAATAGTTTACCTGGCTTGCAGTTGCTTTCATCGATGAAACCTCTGTTGTGTGAAGTACTTTTAGGCTTGTGGGTTAGACTAGTCTAGTGAACATAGATTTGTGCCTTTTTGGCTCTTTAGTTAAATCTAGAATGAAATGGGAGAAGGGTAGAGCTAGTGACATGTAATTATTATGTTATATAATAGTTTTGGAAATAATAGGGCAAGTGCAAAGGCAAGAATGTGTTAAGCATGTTGTGTGCCTCAGTGGGACTGAAGCAGAATGTGAATTTAGGGAAGTGTTATTAGAGTAGCTCAGGTATGAGAACACTCTGGAAGGCAGAAAGTGTAGTAGTAGAACATTAAAGATTTGGCTTTTCCTTTGAAAAGTACTGGAAAGTTTTGAACAAAAGGCTCTGGTTTATATTTTAACAAGAACCTGGCTACTCTGATAATAACAGATCAGAGAAAGGGAACAGAAATTATGCAAGGAAGTGAAATTGGAGTAATTTACCAAACCTGATAATGAATAGAGCCTAGGTTGTTGTAGTAAAGGTGTCAGGAACTGCTAAGTTCTATGTGAACTTTAAAGATGGGGCCAATAGGACAAAGTGCGACAATGTAAAGGCATAAACATTGTGAAAATTGACTTCTATTACTAATTGCAACAATTGTATGAAAAGGGATTAAAATTTTATTTAAAGGTTAGTGGTTATAGATTTGTGTGTGTCTTAATTGACAGAAATTGTGTGTATATGGAATCCAGTGTGGCATTTTAGTATACATGATAAATGATTGGTTCATGGTAATTGACGTATCTTTGCCACTTTAGGCTTTTTTTTTTTTTTGGAGAATAGTTAGAATCTCTTGTATTGGTTTGCTGCTTAATACTGTTATAAAATGTGGTCTAAAACCAACTTGAGAAGAAAAGGATTTATTTGGCTTATGCATTCCCGTCACAGTCCATCACTGAGGAAATCAGAGTAGTAATTCAAGAGGAACAGAGGCAAGAACCATAGAGGAAACTTCTAGGCTTATTTCCATTGGCTTGCTCTGTTACCTTTCTTATAAAGTCCATGCTCGTTGACAGTCTAATGGAGGCAGTCCCTCAGTTGTGCTTCTTTCTTAGGCATGGCAGGCTAACAACCAAGATTGGCTGTCACAGATGTGTTACTTTGACAAACACATCACTGTGACATCTGTAACCCTTCCTTTCTTTGCTCCCTATGGCTTATGCTAATATTAATATCATAATATAAAACACAGTCCAACTTTTAACGCTCAATCTTTAAAATTTTCAACATATTTAAAGTCCAGATTCTCTTTAAAAATCCCAAGTCTCTTTTTTTAACTGTGTATTTCTGTAAAATCTAAAATAAATGATGTAATTTATTTTAAGAGGAAAGAAGAACCTGAACATAGTTTTAATCAAATAAAAGCAAAACCGAAGTCCAACGAAAGCTCTACATCTTAACATCTGGGATTCACTCATGAGCTTCTGGGCTGCAAAGGGCTTGGATAGCCCCACACCTTGATTCCACCATTCACAGCTCCTGCAGCTTGTCTCCTAGTCTCAGGCCAAGTCTACTATGCACCTTTCACTGTCCTTGGTCTTCATCCTAGTATCTAGTCTCTACTGTATACTAGTCTCTACTGTAACAGGCTGTGTCTTTTACCAGTAACCTCTCTTGGCTTCATACAGTGTTAGCCACAGCTGTTGTCCATGACTCTTTCAGTCCTGGGGTTTCTACTGCAACTGAGACTGAACTTTCACCAATAGCCTCTCCTGCCTCTTTTCAGGGAATCTTTGACCTTCCCATCTAGTGCCAGGCCTCAGCTGGTCTCTGTGACCTCTTCATGCCTTCAAAACCAGTACCATATGGAAGACTTACACATTGTCACGTCTTCTTTCAGCTTGAGATAGAGCTCCTACCCCTATTTCAACTGTGTGCTGACCCTGAGGAACTACTTCCCAGATTTCACCTCAGTGATGCTGGTCTCTTACTGATTGATCATGGCTAATTTTTCAGCACCAGCTAACCAGCACTGATTGTCCCAGTAAAGGAAAGATTTTTACTTATATAGATTCTTTATTAAAATATCACAGGAACAGTAGTAGTCTTTGAGAGACTCCTTCCTATGAAACGTCACAAGCCAGGACTTGGTCTGCATTTCTGTCTACATTTGCATCTTCTAAGCTCCAGCAACAGTTCAGTAAGTTCTGAGCACTCAGTGGTTTTTCTAGCCAAAAGCTCCCAAAAGAGCCACAGTCCTCCTCCAAAACAACATGGTCAGGTTCATTACAATACCCCACTTTCTTGGTACAGTTCTGCTCAAGTTAGTTTCTTTGTTACTGTGATAAAACACTGCCCAAAGCAAACTTGAGGAAGAAAGGGTTTATTTGATGGACAGGTTACAGTTTATTATTGAGGTAAGTCAAGGCAGGAACTGCAGAGGAAAGCACAATAATGGCTTATTTCCCCTGTCTTGCTCAGCCAGCTTATACAGCTCATGCCCACCTGTCCACAGTAGGTAAGGTCCTCCTGTGTCAATTAACACAGTGTCCCTCCGGTATGCCCACAGCCCAGTCTAAGGCAGTTTATTGAAGTTCCTTTAACTAAAATTAGCTATCACATCTCTCTATTAGCTATTTTAAAATACGTAATTGTCGATTCTTATTAATCTGCTGTAGTGTAGAACATTAGAAGTTATTCCTACTATCCAACTGTATCTCAATACCCATTAACTGTCCTCTGTCCATTTTTCTCTACCCTCACACTTTACCCAGGCTCCAGTTAATAGTATTATAGTCTCTAAAAATATTTTAGGTTAAATTGTGAATTCTTAAAAATCTTTTTCATTTTTTTCTGGATTTCTTGTATAGCTTTTAATTTGTAAAAAGCCACTTCTTGTTATTCAGCCTTACTTAAAAGTGAATGCAATCTATGAATGCCCTAGTAAACTTTTAGAAAGCTTAGTTCCAGGAAATGGCTTCATTTTAACAGAGGTATATTTCACCCAGATATATGTATTCTCATTAAATTCTGTAAAGATAATTGACTTTCTTGACATAAACCTAAGTTTCTAAGATAACCTTAAAGGAAAAGGAGAACGCTCACTATGTACTACTAAAAGCAAAACTGATTGAATGTGTAAAAACTGATCCAAACTGTATTTTTCATGCAGGCCATTATTATTTTCTTGCTTTCCTCATAAGTAAAAATAAGTTTACTAAATGTTATGAGACAAGTTACTGTGTATGAAAATAAAGTTTCATAAGAAATAAAGATGCTATATGTGTTAGTGACTCAGTAACATTATTACTGGTCATATTTGAAAGAAAGCTTCAAATTTAATCTAAACACCACCTTCATAGTTGAAGAACAGTGTGTTTGGATCATTAGTTTATTAGAGACTTTGCTCTTTGCCCTTAAAAATACCAAAATCACATTGACTAATTAATGGAGGATAATTTTGATCTGGTTATTAGAGGTCAATGGAATTCAGATGATAATACAATTTTATTTTCTAGACAGCTTTCTCAAACTAAGATTTCTGGGTTAAACTTGCTAGTCAGTAAAGAAGACTGATGAGGATTGAGAAAGGGAGGCCTACTTGCCTAATGCTATCCCTAGGTGAGTTCCTAGATACTATCCCTAGGTGAATTCCTAGGTGAATTTTTTCAACCATAATTTAAAAACCACTATATGATGATTCATGTCATAAGCTCTGGAGTTGACTTCAAAGTAGCTTACCTGAGCTCTGCTGGAAGGGTGGATTAGGATGTTCCTCACTGTGTCTAATTGGCAGTTTTACTCTCGAGAATTGTTGTGAAAACCGTAAAAGTTATGGAGACTTCCTTATTTTAATATAAATTTTATATTTATGATTCAGAACTCGTCACTGTGAAATTAAGTAGGATATGCAGAAGCTTTAAAATTAAACCCCAATTGATTCAGCCTCAATATAAGTTTTATTTACCTTTTAGATAAAAAGCTTTTCACTTCCCAGTGACCAATGAATGATGTGATGGCATATATAAAACTCAGATATACTCATTTTCATTTAATATTATCACCCTTTACTTTTTTTAAAACTTTCAAAATACCTTTTATGGTAATGCTTTCTTCTGTTTCTTAACTTTTTCATTTTAAGCTATAGAGTACACTCATAAATGTAAATATGTATATACATATATATATGTACACACATGTCTATGTATATGTATGTATATTAAGTATGTATGTAAATATATTTACATATATGTCTACATGTATGTGTGTGTATATTCATTGTTTTGGGGTTGCTATAGGAGAACAAAGTGAATTTGCTGTTTGGGGCATCAAAACCAGGGACCCATAAATATTAGGCAAGTTGTCTACCACTAAGCTATGTCTTCCAGCCCCAAGTCTGAACTCTCAGTAAGCCATGATATCCAGAGTTACACTGTATTTGGATAAGCACATGTAAGAGATATTACTAAAAAGTTTAAACATTTTGATAGAGAATAGGTTGGAGCTGGAGTTTTTCTGGTCCTGCCTGGCCCACCGTCAGGATAAATCTTTTTCACCCACCAGTCCCGCAGCCGCTCAGACCCAACCAAGTAAACACACAGAGACTTCTACTACTTATAAACTGTACGGCCGTGGCAGGCTTTTTGCTATTTGTTCTTATATCTTAAATTAACTCATTTCTTTAAATCTATACCTTGCCACATGGCTTGTGGCTTACCAGTGTCTTACATGTTGGTACTCATGGCAGCAGCTGGCAGCAGTCTCCTGTCTCGGCCTTCTTCCTTCCAGAATTTTCCTCCCTTTTTGTCCTGCCTGTACTTCCTGTCTGGCTACTGGCCAATCAGCACTTTATTTATTAACCAGTCAGAGCAATACATTCACAGCATAGAGAACATCCCACCGCAATAGGTTTTAGTTAGAAGTTTTCTGCATTATTAACTTGTTCCCTTTTCCTCTCCTCTTTGCTCTGCTATGCTCTCTCAATTTTGGGAGGAACATGAAATCTAATAGACTTCACAGAAGCATTGGAAGTTACTGGGGGAAAAAGAAACCTAAAATTCAAAAATGTTGGGAAAGTAGATTTTGCGAAATTCTGTTACCTGAAGCCGGTTATTTCACACTTTGAAGTCATGAGGCTGGAGAGACAGCTTTAAGAGGACTTGCTTAGAGCATGCTGGAGTTAGGGCCTTGGTTCTGTTGCTGACACAGTCAAAACAAAACTGAGTAAGGGTTGTAAGGCAGTTGATAAAGCAGCACAGTGTAGTTACTACTAACATGTTAGTACAGAAAGAAGGAAAATTTATTTCCTCAAATCTATAGGATAGAGTAATTAGAAGCAGAATTCATGTTTGGTTAATAGAGGCTGTAGAGAGTTCATTTTAAAGTTAGTGAGCCATCAGCTTTACATATTTAATAATTTATTGTTAGCTTTACCTTAAAATTTGAGGCCACTGTGCATTTATAAAAGTAAATTATAAATTGTTTATGTGGTTTCTTTACATAGATTCAACAGTATTACAATTACTGGTTTCTGTAATACCTTGTTATGGACATTTTTACTTTGTGTACAATAACTCACATAAGATTTTTTTATCTTTTTTTCTCTTTGTAGGAAGATGATCCATATGATCTTGAAGACCTTTCTTTGGTGATGAAGGAATTACAAAGAACCAAATATAATTCTGAAATTCAGGATCTGTATTTTGAGATGGTTTTATTTTCAGAATGAAAAATATATATGGTTACCTTTATGAATGTAGAGACATGAGAAAAGAGTTATGATGGCGAAAAACAAAGAGCCTCGTCCTCCAGCCTATACTGTCAGTGTAGTTGGACTCTCTGGGACTGAAAAAGACAAAGGGAACTGTGGAGTTGGAAAATCTTGTTTGTGCAATAGATTTGTACGCTCAAAGGCAGATGAATATTATCCAGAGCATACTTCTGTGCTTAGCACCATTGACTTTGGAGGCCGAGTAGTAAACAATGATCACTTTTTATACTGGGGTGACATAACTCAAAATGGTGAAGATGGAGTAGAATGCAAAATTCATGTCATTGAACAAACAGAGTTCATTGATGACCAGACTTTCTTGCCTCATCGAAGTACAAATTTACAACCATATATAAAACGTGCAGCTGCCTCTAAATTGCAGTCAGCAGAAAAACTAATGTACATTTGCACTGATCAGCTAGGCTTGGAGCAAGACTTTGAACAGAAGCAAATGCCTGAAGGGAAGCTCAATGTAGATGGATTTTTATTGTGTATTGATGTAAGTCAAGGATGTAATAGGAAGTTTGATGATCAACTTAAATTTGTGAATAACCTTTTTGTCCAGCTGTCAAAATCCAAAAAGCCTGTGATAATAGCAGCAACTAAATGTGATGAATGTGTGGATCATTATCTTAGAGAAGTTCAAGCATTTGCTTCAAACAAGAAGAACCTTCTCGTAGTGGAAACATCAGCACGATTTAATGTTAACATTGAGACATGTTTCACTGCATTGGTACAAATGTTGGATAAAACTCGTGGCAAACCTAAAATTATTCCCTATCTGGATGCTTATAAAACACAGAGACAACTTGTTGTCACAGCAACAGATAAGTTTGAAAAACTTGTACAGACTGTGAGAGATTATCATGCAACTTGGAAAACTGTTAGTAATAAATTAAAAAATCATCCTGATTATGAAGAATACATCAACTTAGAGGGTACAAGAAAGGCCAGAAATACGTTCTCAAAGCATATAGAACAACTCAAGCAGGAACATATAAGAAAAAGGAGAGAAGAATATATAAGTTCCTTACCACGGGCTTTCAATACTCTCTTGCCTGATCTAGAAGAGATTGAACATTTGAATTGGTTGGAAGCTTTGAAGTTAATGGAAAAAAGAGCAGATTTCCAGTTATGTTTTGTGGTGCTAGAAAAAACCCCTTGGGATGAAACTGACCACATCGACAAAATCAATGATAGACGAATCCCATTCGACCTCCTGAGCACTTTAGAAGCAGAAAAGGTTTATCAGAACCATGTGCAACATCTGATATCAGAGAAAAGAAGACTGGAAATGAAGGAGAAATTCAAGAAGACTTTAGAAAAAATTCAGTTCATTTCACCTGGGCAACCATGGGAGGAAGTGATGTGTTTTGTTATGGAAGATGAAGCATTCAAATACATCACTGAGGCTGATAGCAAAGAAGTATATGGTAGGCATCAGCGAGAGATAGTTGAAAGAGCCAAAGAAGAGTTTCAGGAAATGCTTTTTGAACATTCGGAACTTTTTTATGATTTAGATCTTAATGCAACACCAAGTTCAGATAAAATGAGTGAAATTCATACAGTTCTAAGTGAAGAACCTAGATATAAAGCTTTACAGAAACTTGCACCTGATAGGGAATCTCTTCTACTTAAGCATATAGGATTTGTTTATCATCCCACTAAAGAAACCTGCCTCAGTGGCCAATATTGTACAGACATTAAAGTGGAACACTTACTTGCCAGTAGTCTTTTACAGTTGGATCATGGCCGCTTACGCTTGTATCATGATAGTACCAATATAGACAAAGTTAATCTTTTTATTTTAGGGAAAGATGGCCTTGCCCAGGAACTAGCAAATGAGATAAGGACTCAATCCACTGATGATGAGTATGCCTTAGATGGAAAAATTTATGAACTTGATCTTCGGCCTGTTGATGCCAAATCGCCTTACCTTTTGAGTCAGTTATGGACTGCAGCCTTTAAACCACATGGGTGCTTCTGTGTATTTAATTCCATTGAGTCACTGAGTTTTATTGGGGAATTTATTGGAAAAATAAGAACTGAAGCTTCTCAGATCAGAAAAGATAAATATATGGCTAATCTTCCATTTACATTAATTCTTGCTAATCAGAGGGACTCCATTAGTAAAAATCTACCAATTCTCAGGCACCAAGGACAGCAGTTGGCCAACAAATTGCAGTGTCCTTTTGTGGATGTACCTACTGGTACATATCCTCGTAAATTTAATGAATCACAAATAAAGCAAGCTCTAAGAGGAGTATTGGAATCAGTTAAACACAATTTAGATGTGGTGAGCCCAGTTCCTATCAATAAGGACGTGTCGGAAGCTGACTTGAGGATTGTCATGTGTGCCATGTGTGGTGACCCATTTAGTGTGGATCTCATTCTCTCACCCTTCCTCGAGTCTCACTCCTGCAGTGCTGCTCAAGCTGGACAGAGTAATTCCTTAATGCTTGACAAAATTATTGGTGAGAAAAGGAGGCGCATACAGATCACAATATTGTCATACCACTCCTCAATTGGAGTAAGAAAAGATGAACTGGTTCATGGGTATATATTGGTTTATTCTGCAAAACGGAAAGCATCAATGGGAATGCTTCGTGCATTTCTGTCAGAAGTTCAAGATACCATTCCTGTGCAACTGGTGGCAGTTACTGACAGTCAAGCAGATTTTTTTGAAAACGAGGCCATCAAGGAGTTAATGACTGAAGGAGAACACATTGCAACTGAGATAACTGCTAAATTTACAGCATTGTATTCTTTATCTCAGTATCATCGGCAAACTGAGGTCTTTACTCTGTTTTTCAGTGACGTTCTAGAGAAAAAAAATATGATAGAAAATTCCTATTTGTCTGATAACACAAGGGAATCCACCCATCCAAGTGAAGATGTTTTCCTCCCATCTCCACGAGACTGTTTTCCCTACAACAACTACCCTGATTCCGATGATGACACAGAAGCACCACCTCCTTACAGTCCTATTGGGGATGATGTACAGTTGCTTCCAACACCCAGTGACCGCTCCAGATACAGGTTAGATCTAGAAGGGAATGAGTATCCAGTTCACAGCACCCCAAACTGTCACGATCATGAACGTAACCACAAAGTGCCTCCGCCTATTAAACCTAAACCAGTTGTACCTAAAACAAATGTGAAAAAACTGGATCCAAATCTTTTAAAAACAATTGAAGCTGGTATTGGTAAAAATCCAAGAAAACAGACTTCCCGGATGCCTTTGCCACATCCTGAAGATATGGATTCTTCAGATAACTATGCGGAACCCCTTGACACAATTTTCAAACAGAAGGGCTATTCTGATGAGATTTATGTTGTCCCAGATGATAGTCAGAATCGAATTATTAAAATTCGAAACTCATTTGTAAATAACACTCAAGGAGATGAAGAAAATGGGTTTTCTGATAGAACCTCCAAAGGTCATGGGGAACGTAGGCCTTCAAAATACAAATATAAATCTAAAACGCTGTTTAGTAAAGCCAAGTCATACTATAGAAGAACACATTCAGATGCAAGTGATGATGAGGCCTTCACTACTTCTAAAACAAAAAGAAAAGGAAGACATCGTGGAAGTGAAGAAGACCCACTGCTTTCGCCTGTTGAAACCTGGAAAGGTGGGATCGATAATCCTGCGATCACATCTGACCAGGAGGTAGATGATAAGAAGATAAAGAAGAAAACCCACAAAGTAAAGGAAGATAAAAAGGTAAGTTTAGTTTATCTTTATAAAAGTGCTTGCTTTTGCCTTAAAAGGAATACATACATGCATATATAAGATAGTGAGTTTGCTGTTAATAAGAACTTAAGACCAGTAAGTAAATATAGTATCTCTTGAATTTTTAAAAATTTAAAATATTTTTTAGGAGCAGATTTATTTTTTTAGTTTTAGTACATTTTATTTCTTTATACTTTATTTGGAATAGAAGTTTGAGTTTATATTCTTCAGTGTGAAAATTGTGGGTGGTTGTTTATTTTCTTTTTTATATTTTCAATAACTTAATTCATCTAATAGTATTAAACATTAGACCCTTTATGTGTATCAGATTTGTATTAAAGTTACATTTAATGCTTTCTACTTGTTTTTCACAGTAGTATTTCAGGAATTTCTATTACTATGTGATTTGATTTCATATAAGCCTTCATTCAAGGATTTTATGGTTATTAAGATAGTATTCAATATATTTTTATTCTATTGTATTGAGCATTTCATCAGTTTGATTTATGGTCTTGATTTAAATTATTAATGTGAAGTTCCTACATCTGATTGCTATTTATCAGACCCAATTAAGGATATTTCTAGTAATTATAATATTCTATTTTTTCAGCATATAGTAAACTGCTCATTATGCTTTAGATAGACGAGGCAGGTGGATCTCTCTGAGTTCGAGGCCAGCCTGGGCTACAAAGTGAGTTCCAGGAAAGGTGCCAAAGTTACACAGAGAAACCCTTTCTCGAGAAAACCAAAAAAAAAAAAAAGACTTGGATAGACATTTTAAAAGTTTAAGCTATAGTATTTAGTTTCTTTGTTTTGGTAGACTAAACATTTAAATTGTCTTCTTATGTAGCCTAGACATGTAACAAATATTCTTATGACCTCATGACACATGATACTGACTGTAAAAATCTCCAGCATCTTACACACACCACCTTTTATTGTTAGTCCAGTCTACAATTCTGAGGTGGGTGTTTTTGTTTGGGTTTTGTTTTTGAAATAGGGACTTATGTTTCTCAGGTTAGCCTTGAACTGTGTACTCTTCATGCAATTTAAATAAGAAATACTCAACTTTGTTATTCAGACTTTCATAAACACCAAGAATCTATAGCGTTGGTTCTCCACCTTCCTAATGCTGTGTGTGACCCTTTAATACAGTTCCACATGTTGTGGTGACTCCAACCATAAAATTATTTTGTTGCTACTTCATAACTGTAATTTTGCTACTGTTATGAATGTAATATAAATATCTGACAAGCAGGCTATCCCCACTACAGGTTGAGAACCACTGGTTTATAATCTTTCCACTTCAATAGTGTCTTTAGGTGTATTTTCTGTTTTGATTCACAAATTCTGATTGTTTTGCTGTCTTTTGAGAGAGAAACAGACTATGTGTGTGTATATGTGTGTACATGTATGTTTGTGGAAGCCAGAGGTTGATGTTTGGTGTCTTTCTGGCCTGTTTTCTGTCCTTTAAGACAGGTCTCTCACCTGGAGCTCACCAGTTAGCTAGGCTGTCTAGTCATGAGGCTAGCTTTTATGTGGCTGTTGATCAGAATTCAAGTCTCTGCTTATGCAACAGGCACTTTACCAACTGGCCCAACTCTCCATCCCCCAGTATAATTTCAGCTTAATATTATTGCAGGAATAGCCAAAAGTTCCTGTATGCCCTTCATCGGCTTTCCTGGTTGTTTACATTTATCCCTTCTTGCTTGAGCATGAAGTGCGGGTATGTTTGTTTGCTTGTTTAAGCATTTGGAGGTTAAGTTGAAGGTACTGGGATCTTTGCTATTAAGTACTTTATTGTGTTTTCCCTATGCAAAAATTTCTCTACCAGCAGCAGTGTTTCAATGTTTTCCATGTAGTAAATTGATTAAAACTGGCAAGTTAGTTTTCCAAGGTTTTAATTTTACCATCTTTTTGTTCCTACAATGAATAAGTCATTTTTCACAAAAGTTTGTTCTAGGCTTGTCTTTCAGAATACATTTGTAATCACTAGATGCAAAAGACCTATATTTTAGTGATTCAGTATTATTCAGTTCTTTTAGTTACATTCTCATGAGCGCAGGGTAAGAATATACCAAATATATTCTGGAATTTATAACATTGTCTATTGTGCCAACTGAATAATTATACAACTCCTTGGATTGAGTGTTACTTCTTCAGTTTCATTCACCTATGTAGTGCTTCTTCAGCTGTCTAATTATTTGATTGTTAGTCCTTTTTTCCCCCTTCACTTCTCAAATCTAATAGTGGTCAAGAGTTTGAAAGTCTATCATAACTGAAATGGTGTAGGAGTTTCATCTTTTAATAGTATATAAGATAATAGTTTTGTTTATAATCACTAGCATCTTAGCAAATAGGATACTTTGCCTTTAATTTTTGTTATTTGCTAATTACCTCCATTGAAGTCAGTCTTTTCTACACTTGCTCTATTGTTGAATTAGCTTTAAATTATACCTTTACTCTCCTTCTGTTTGATTAAAGTCACCTCAGCCATCTTTCAGATTTCTTTTCCGAAATGTGTTAGACTTTGATGTAACATTGCTTTAATTATTAGATCCATAGGGTGTGTATTAGAACTTTTAAAAAGTGAAGAAATTGTTTTTTTAGGTTTGTAATGTTTTTAGTTATATAAGTGGTTCTAGTGCATAGTTTTCAAAAGGTAAATATAGGTTATGCAACTTCAGACAAGAACAGGTGCAGGCAGTGTGGTTTTCTGTAGACCCAGACTTCTCTGGTTTTGAATTCAGACTCAACTGCTTACTCTTCAGCCTCTGCATTGCCATCTAGGAAAACAGAGACATCATACTTAACATTGCTGTGATAAAAAGAGCAATATGTATTTCCAACAGTAGCGAGGATACATTACATTTGTTGGAGAGGAAAACAAAGAATTGTTATTTTGTGATACTGCAGTCTAAACATTTTTTTAAATGTGTACAGAGTAGAAAAGGATCACCATAGAGTGCCATAGAGTAAATCAGTGGTTTTCTTTTTGATATGTTTTAAGAAACAGTTTTAGATGGAGAAAAATTTTCAGTTATGCAGAAGCATCAAATTGTCTGGATAAAGTGAAAGATGATATAGAAATTGTCTTAATTTTGGGGTACTGAAATATTAATAATGCATTTATAAGCTTTTATTGAAACTGTAGCACTAGTTTGGAGCCAAGCAAGGCCTGTGATCCATAGGATTACAAAATTACCTTTGGACTATGTGAAACAAGTATAAGGTATATGTGAAACAAATGACTTTGATGTTTAGCCTTGAATCTCATCCTCAAGATAACTGCAGATACTACAAAATTAGAAAAATGTTGAGATGTGAAACACTCTTGGTTCCAAGCATTTCAGATAAAGAATATTCAAGGAATTGCTGTTAGGAAGAGATTTGGATCATATATGTAGATAGACTAGGTAAGAGAAATATGTAAACATTTCATTATAAAGTGATCCAGATTCAGAGACCACATGGGAAATCAACAGCTAAAAGTTGATTCTTTAGAAAGACTAGAAAATAGATAAAGTTAGCAAGATTGGGAAAATACAGAAGCCATAAATAACACTTCAGAATAAAAAGGATGGCATAGGTGAGTATCAAGACAAGTACCAAATGCTCAATGAACTAATAAAAGTATACTTTAAAAATTTTAAAATAAACCCACACATATAAAAAAGGATATACAATTAGAGGTTCATGAAAATAAAAGATACCTGAGAGTGCTGTCAGTAGTGTTGTGTATACTACTTTGAAAATTTGAAACAAACATCTAAAAGCTACAGTTTGATAATTTGCCTAAATAAGAAAGCTTTGATTTAATTGTGAGGTAGCAGTTAAATTTTTCCACCAGAGAAATATCTGGTCTATATAATTTTATGGGACAGGTAATTGTGGTGTTTACAGAAGTTACTTCAGAGAATAGAAAGCAAAGGAATATATTCTTCATTCTTGTATTTGTCCTTAATTTTATAACCAGATAGCAAAGGTATAAGAAAGAAATTTTGTTTATACAAAATTCTTAAAGTAATAGGTCCACAGACCCCTTTCCTGTAAATTTGACTTTCGTTTTGAGACAGGGTCTTATTAGCAATGGCTAGTCGTGAACTCGATCCTCCAACCTCTATCTCCCAAGTGTTAGGATTAAAGGTATGCCTCACAATGCATGGCTGGCTTTCAGATGAGGGATTAAGGACCTGTTAGTGACCAAAAAACATTTAACAATATAGAAAAGGAAAATCTTAGTCTATTTGGATT
Organism: Onychomys torridus; assembly: GCF_903995425.1. Lineage (NCBI taxonomy): Eukaryota > Metazoa > Chordata > Mammalia > Rodentia > Cricetidae > Onychomys > Onychomys torridus. Next base: position 21,515,101 of record NC_050456.1, read on the forward strand.
TATATTGCATATACAGAAGATAGCTTAATATTAAGAATTCGATTTATGTAGTTCCTCTATAAACAAGGGAGAAAAAGTATCATGATAGTGGTACATGGGGGAAAATGCTTGATAAAATTTTATCATGGAAAGACTACTAATTTAGGAATAGATGAGAACTTGGCAAAGTACATGCTTTAGAATATAGTAAGTCATAGCTTTAGAAATAAATGCCTTTAGAACCTCAACAGTCTTTGTTAAATAAACTGCCTTTTTAAAATAAATACTATTGGACCTGAATACGTTCACATCAGATGGGGTCCCAGCACTGAGTGGGAAGTAGACAAGGGGGTCTCACCCCTAACCAAGAAGCTTTTTGCAATTGATACCCACTTGCAAAGAAAAAAAATCAGTTTTCTATAATGGAGTGTCACACTGTATGTCATACCAGAGGGCAGGCCCCATTCCCACGAGTAGTTAGCTAGCACAGACTCCATGATTTTTGTTTTTGCTTTTTGTTTTATTGGCTGTTTGTTTTGTTTGAGCTCTTCCCCCATCTGGGAGGGGGAACAGAGCACACAGAAAATGGAGTGCGTAGGGAGGTCGGGGAGGATATGGGAAGAGATAGGAGAGGAGAAAATATGATCAGACTATACAGTATGAAAAAAAATTTTAATGAAGTACTTTGTTATCTCAGTGAATCTCAGTCTAGAGGTAGAAGCTGCAGTTTCCAAATTTTTGTGCCTCTTTACAATGACTTTTACAGAGACTCATAGATAGTTAAAGGAAAGCATTACTTTATTCAGGGAAGATAACAAAGGAGCTGGGAAGTACACTATATTCCACCTGCCGACTGTCACCCGGAGGACAAAAGGGGAAAGGCCAAGGTGCCCCTCTCACATTCCTGTAATGTGGACTTTGCAGAGCATGCTACCATGTTTGACTCAACAGCGGATAGACTGAGCTACCAGTCTAAGAAAGAAATGCTGTGCCATCTGCTTTTGATGCTAATTTCTAGAACCTACCACCAGGGCAGCCACCATTTTCACTTGACATGTAAATCTTCCTTTTTAGGTATAAAGGCAGTAAACTATATAAAATTTTTCAAGTTTATATCCAATACAAATTTAGGCACAGCTTTTAGTCTGTCAGCTAACATCCTGACATCTGACGAAATTAGGGCCTTGAAGGATGTATCTCATTTATGTTTTTTGTTTTGTTTCTGGTGGGGCTGGGAATTGAACTTACTGCAGGTCTTCATTTAACAAAACTTTGAAACTGTTTAAAGTTTATTTTTCTATTAATTTTTAGCCTATTTGGGGGAATATTTATTCCTAAATTACCAGTTGAGGAAGGTATCAATTACTTAACCATTATTACTTTGAAGTTCTGCTCTTAAGGATCCAGAGTCACCTTTATGAAGGACATATGTTCAGGAAAATGAGAAAGGTTTGTTTTTTTCCCCCCATCAACCCTCCAGCTAACATTGTTTTGAGTCTTTTTTGTCTTGTATTGAGTCAGAGGAATACTAAGTTTGTGTCTGAGTTTTTATCCCAAGAGCACTGAGTAATTTCTAAAGGATAAACTATAATGCCTACTATGGGAAAAATTGATACCATATTTACAATTCATGTCCCTGACCTAATAATATATTGCAGTATGATCAGCTGAATTCAGTATAAGTGGAAGTTCTTATACTTTGTGTCATAGTAAAACACACGCACACGCACACGCACATGCACACGCACACACACATACACATACATATATTAACAAAAGAATCTGTTTAGTAATTATAATTTATTTTGAAAGAGGATAGTTATTTTATCCAAATAGGTTTTTACTGAATACTTTATATGACTTACAGTACTAGAAGCTAATACAGATGCAACTTATCCCTTGGCTGTTTCTCAAGGAATTAAGTCTAGTAAAATTGATTTTAAATTTTCAACAAAGTGTATCGGTGTATCAGAAACTGTAAATTCTCCTCCATCTTTGTCTTACCTGGAAAACATTGGCTTTTGTTATTATTTCTATTTTATACTGGTAAGCTAAAATGAGCTTTTGAATCATTAGCTAGGTGTGTAGGGTTTATAATCTGCATAAAGCTAAGAGTGCTTTATTGCCATGTATGAGGGCACGCATGTGCCTGTGTTGCCTAGCTACGGGAGACTGAGACAGGAGGACCTCCTGGGCCTGGAGTTTGAGAACATCTGGGCAACACGAGTGGCAAGCAGTCTTAAGATTTGTTTCTTTAATAGTATTTCAGTGCTGGTATTACATGAGTTCAGTTATATAACATAGTTTTACTTACATTTTGCCTTTTCTCATTTCTTGCACGTGTTTGTTCTATACTATGTATTTGACTGATTTCTTTTCAGATATAGATTGAAATATACTTAATTAAATTTTAAAGTATATTTCTAATTCATATTTTACTGAGACCTATAAATTAGTTGCTTATTTCTGCATCAGATTAATTGTAATTGTTAAGAACATAGTCTGTGTCAAGGAGGTACTTTTTAAATGCAGGATGCTATGCTCTAACATATAGATGGATAGACAGGTGAATTTATAGCATTTCTGGTTTACATACTACTAACTTCAGTGTATTATAAATGATTGTATTCAATCCTAGAAAAACAGTAGATACATTTTTTTTTTTTTTGAGCTGAGGATCGAACCCAGGGCCTTGTGCTTGCTAGGCAAACACTCTACCACTGAGCTGGAGAGATGGCTAGCCCATTAAAGGCTAGGCTCACAACCAAAAATATAAGAGTAGATACATTTTTATGATTTCTAGCTCTGAAGTTTTCCTGATGGCTCAGCTGAAATGATGAAGAGATCCTCAAGTAAACAGAAATTATTTTATGACTTAAAAACCAAAGCTGGATAGAGAGACACATGCCTACCTATGAGATCTCCACACTTCAGAGGCTGAAGCAGGACCACCTTGAGCCAGCTTTGTATGCATAGGGAGGCTTTGTTTCAAAACGAAACAAAGCTGACTCCAGTAGAAAGAGGCTTTTTAGTTAGAAGTAGTGTTCATGTTTCCAATACTTAACACAGAATACATGGGTATAAAAAAGTGATGTTGTGATTCTGTTTAGTGTTATCCAAGTATGAGGAACAATTTTTATATTTTGTATAAGATAATTGTTTTGAATTTTTGGAAATTGGTTTTAGTCATTAAAAATGTGAAGAAAGATTTGAATGTTTCTCCTGGAAAAGTACATATATAAAATTTTACTGGAGTTCTAATATTTTCACTTATTTTCTAAAGACCTGTGGACTCTAGCTTAAGAGTTCTTGTTATAAAACGTGAGAGAGATGGAAAACACTCAAGTTTTTCTTTATTTCTTTATTCAGTTTTTTTTTCCTTTTTCATTCTTTCTTCACTAATACATTGACTGGCAAACACTGGAATTAATTCAACACTGAACGGTGTTGATAGGTAAGATGAAAGTCAAAGGGATGTCAGTGGTTTAGGAATGGAATTGTATGTGTTCTCTAAAACCTAAGTTCTTGTGAATGTAGATATTTGAAGAACCCCGATAAAAATACCCATTCACTTGTAGAACTAGATGTGGCAGTGCCTTTTCCAGGTCACTCTTGGTTTACATTTTATTATTTGTTGTTGATGGCATTACTAAACCAGTCTACCAGGTGGCTTAGAGACGTTGAAACCATTTTTTAGGAAGATACTATCTTACAGAAAGTTTTCTGAATTAAAGTCAGAAGCTGTTTGTCTAACTTGTGTCTATAAGAACCCTCACTACAGTTATTTCTTCTTTCATTTTACTTGGTTAGCTTGAAAAGTGACCAGTTTTCTTAGAAGGCACACATTCTTGGTTTTCATTACCTATTTGGACTCCCAGCCAATACCCAGAACTACTGCATGTAGACTTTTAAATGGAGTTAAATAAACTTTCACAGAGTCCACAGTCCACAAAGAGTTCTTATACTGACGTGTCATTGGACACCTCCCTTCCCATGTTATTGTTTTTTTAAATATTATGGCTACATATTTTTCCTTCCACTGTAGCATTTTAAAGGCAGTTAAGGTTATCATGTATCTTTGTATGCATCACACTAGAATTCCTCATTTTGATTCACGAATACACTTTATTTGTTCTCTTCTTTTTGACTTCCTGTGTTGCCCAAACTGAGTTCACATGTTCTTCCTGCCTTTGCCTCCTGGGTGCTGGGATTACCGTGTTTTTTTTTGTTTTGTTTTTTTTTTGTTTGTTTGTTTTTCTTTTTTAAAGTTAAAATCTCAGACTTCTCAGGAATGTTATCTGTAGCCGTTTATCATACTTGAGATCTTCATTCTTATTTTCACTAACTTAGACTAGTGGTTCTCAGTGTAATTAACTGCTTTTCAGGGACCTATGACAGTGTCTGCCTGTCACCACTGGGTTTGAGTGTTGCTTCCAGTATATATGTCAAGGATGCTGCTAATATTCTAAAATTCGTAGGCCATTTCTCACAACTATGGATTAGGTAGCCCAAAATGTCTCCAGTGCTGAAGTTTGAGAAATACTGGTACAGCTGAATGTAGTCTTTAAGGAGATCTCTGTGAGGTTCTAAGAAGGCAGCTATATATGGCATGTTTGTACCTGTTTGGTAAGAAAGGCAGGTTTTTCCTCGTAGGTCATAGCTTTTGCTCCTCTGTCCTCATCATGATTGAGCAAGAATGTGTTTTTAGGAGCATGCTGCTACGGATCAGAACTACATACTATTGCTATTCATCATACTCAGCTGCTCTTTATTCTGCTATCAAATGTGTTGCTTCTGCTCCATTGTTGCAATCCCAGTTGAGTTTTTATTGCTTCTTACTTGGACTATTGCCATGTTTTTTTATTAAATATTTTATTTTGTGATAATTGTAGATATTATGTCATTGTAAGCCATATAGAGATCTCAGGTTTGCTATGACTATAGTACAATATCACAACCATTGCATTGGTATTAGTTAGATGTCTGCTTTTTTAATTCCCCAGTTTCTGAATTGTTTATATGTGTATTTAGTTCTGAAAATTTTCACATGCATGAGTTTGTGTATCTGTCACTAGAGTAAAGATTCAAAACCAGTTTCACCCCCAGCCAGTCCTTCTATTGTTCTTCTCTAACCAGATCTACTCCTCCTCACCCTTTCCCAGTCTTAACTGCCTACAGATTCTAGCCTGCTTGCTCTTTGGGTAGTTTTGTGACTCAAGAATATTACAGGAGGCCGGGCGGTAGTGGCACTCGCCTCTAACCCCAGCACTCAGGAAGCAGAGGCAGGCAGATCTCTGAGTTCAAGGCCAGCCTGGTCTACAGAGTGAGTTTTAGGACAGCCAGGGCTACACAGAGAAACCCTGTCTTGAAAAAATAAATTAATTAATTAATAATGATAATAATAATAGTAATAACAAGAATGAAATCAAACAGTAGGTAACTTTCTAGGACTGACTTTCATTTAGCATAATTCTCTTCAGATTTATTCAAATTGTTGCATCTTTCAATGATTTGTTCCCTCTTATTGCTGAATAATATTCTACAGAATGAGTATATCCAGTTTTTAAATTGATGAAGGACACTGGGTCGTGTCTTAGATTTAAAAAAAAAAAAATGAGTCTTTGTGTTTCTAGAATAGGACTATAATTGCTTGGTCATAGGATAATTTCATATTCGGTCTTGTAAGGAAACTGCCTTACTATCTTCCTGAGTGGGTGGACCATTTAGATTCCCACTGGCAGTGGATGGTCTATCCAGTTTCTCCACATCATCACCAGTATTTACAGTGCAATTATTCTTTAATTGAGTTTCTCTGTTCCAATCAGCATTAGTTCAGACTCTGTTTTACTTTATAATGGAAATGCCTCATCTCTCTTCCTACAACTTGTTTGTGGTATCTTTACACTTCAGACTCCTCAGTTAGGCTCCCAAAGTTGTTTGCAGTGTGACTTTTGTCTGCTTTTCTATCCTTGTCAATCATTCCTCTACAGTTGGAAAGTCTAAGAATATCAGATAGTTACAACATATAATTGTATCAGTGCTGTCATGAAGGTTAAGATGGTACACTTCATTTGAACAAATGTCTAATATACAATAAGCAGTAAATAGCAGTTTCTGATTTCTCAGTCCTTAACCTAAATATAACAGGCAGTCCGATATTTTGGGGCAAAATGACTTAAGAGACTAGATACTTAAATTTCTGGACTCTCTGACGTCTTATCGTGTATGTAAAATTCTGCCTTTTGGAGTCTGGTTAAGCTTTGCATCCAGTCATTTTCCCATTTAGTAAACTATTTTGTATGTACTGTAAATAACTGGTAGTGAAGTGTGGGTTTTTCCTTTTTTTCTTCATGTAGATTCGATGTTTCTTGAGGGCATTAAAGCCCTTAATTTTTTCTGTCTTTCACAGTAACCAGGAATGATACACAGGAAAATCCTTCAGTTTTTATATGCTGTTGTGTTCAAATGAATTAATTTAGGGTTGACTTACATCTTTACAAGTAATAATTCTTTGGTATGATTCAGATGGGATCCTTAAAATTAGGAACAGCCATTTAGTGACAATCAAAAGAATCTGTAATTAGGTAAATAAAATGGTTGACGGGGGATGGTGTTGGAGAGAGAGCTCAGCAATGGAAAGTACTTGCTGCTGTTGGAGAGGACCTGGGTTTGGTTCCAGCTAGTTCCAGGGGGTCTACACCCTTTTCTGGTCTCCACATACAAAGCACAGACATGATGCATGGACATATATGCAGGAAAAACACTTATGCACATAAAACAAAAGTAAATCTTAAAGTTCAATTAGCTGGTGAATAAACTGACAATACTTTATGCATTTACTAACAAAAACCTTATGTAGTAGAGAGCCCTTGTATTGCTGCCTATAGTTTTATATTTTTCTGTTAGTGATTAGCCAAATATCCATTATGTGTTATTGTCCAATACACATACTAAAAAAAGAGAAAGGTTACCAGATTCTAAATAGTGTTCTGAAAATGGTGCTACCATGCTTCTGATTTGTTCACTAGGAAGAGCCGAAGGGAAGGGAAATCAGTATTGACTCTTGGGTTTGGGCTTTGAGCGACTGGATGGTTTTCCTCGGAAGACACTTATTCCTTCTTACCTTTTATGTTGTGTTTAAAGTATCTGTTAACATCCCAGGGGACACAATCAGTCTCAAGTTAGATTTATGAGTTCTGGTACTAAGAGAAGGATTTAAAACTGGGATTAGATTATTCACTGAAGGGTGTGGAACAGCTGGAGGACAGAAGAGCTCAGGGTGAGTTTATGGGGAAGAGTAGTTGTGAGCAGTGGAGCAGAAATGGAAAGCAAAGAGGAGTGACCTACATGGAAGTCAAAAGAGCAAGTACTTAGGGCAGAAGTCTAAGAAAGAATGTTGGTGAGAACTTAAGAAGGATGAAAAAGTCTTTAATAGCATGTTAGTAGAGTGGTAAGAGAAGCCATATATAAGGAGTTGAGAGAGTAGGATATATTCTTGGAGATTTGTTGACAGTTTTTGGGGGGAATTGCATTTGAACACAATTCAAGTGGTATGTGTTGAATGCATAAAATATATATAGATAATAGGTTTATTATTTAATACTATTAAATATAACATCTATATAAATATAACAGCTAATCAGGAGCAGAGAACAAACTCCAGAAAGTTCTGAGAGCTATTTGCTTCCCAGGCTATGATTATACCATGGAAGAAGTACAGTGTGTCTAATGGCTGCAACCGATCCACTCCTTCCATTGCTTCCAGCACCAAGCCCAACACCACAGTCATCAGTAGACGGAAGGGAAGGATAAGTACAGTGACAAAGACTAGAAGGTTATCAGGAAGGTTTGGAAAACAACAAAATGGTTCGGTGTAAGAAACTGATCAGGTATCGTACCAAATTGATACAAAGGAAGCTTCAACATCTGACTAGCCCCGGGAACACATTTACAGTGTAAGAAATGGATAAACTGGAGTTTGGTGTTAAAAGAAGAAGAAATGTGGAGACAGTACATGTTATAGAGCCTGGCGAAGTACTGGTCCAGGACTTTAAATATGTTTCAAAAATGTAACCATTATAAATGCTCTCTATATCCTAAGAGTCCCCCATACAATTACCAGCAGAATTATTAGAATGGACAGTGGAGGCACAAATGCCCCAGAAGTCCAGAATCTGCAAACAGCAATCTTAATGTAGGGGAAGGTTCTTAACACTACATGTAGAGATAACTGTGAATATAGACAATACTATCTCAGTTCTGTTCAGGGAGGAATGATGGAAGATTCTGACATCATAAAACAGAAAGGTAGCCACAGAACAGAAAGATGGAATCATGGCCACAGTTCTTTGGTGTTTGCCAAAGACTGCCTGAAGAAGGTAAGAATTACCAAAATTAAAACCCAAGGTCAGCAAACATTTCAGTGGTGGTACTCAGCAACTTGATAACTGACACAATTTCCTATCCCACAAGACAAAGAAACAACTTTAAATGTCTTGAGTAGAACAACATTTTTACCCAATATACCTTTAATGATTTTCAAATTGCTTCATATCTAAGATTTTTATTTTTAAATTTCATTTGTAAACCGTGTTGGCAACTCCCACCCCCATCAAACAAATAAACAAAAAACCAAAAAAACTAAACCAGCAGCCAGTAAGATGGCTTCGCAGGTAATGGTACTTGTTGCCAACCCTAGATGACTTTGATATTTGGAACCGGGATGGTGAAGAAAGCCAACTTCTGCAAGTTGTCTTTTGATTCCCACACATGTGCTTTGGCATGAACGCACCCACCCGACACACATATGTGGGTGCTCACAAACAGTTGCTTTTAAAAAGCAAAACTACAGGTGCCTGGTAATAAAGGTCTTCATTTTTGTAAACTTAAAAATGTGGGTGTGGGTATATGTATGGAGGTCAGAAGATGTGTGTGCCAGGGATAAACTCAGGTGGCTAGAGCTAGCATTATAGGCATGCACCACCATGATCAGCTTTTTACTTTGGTCTAGGGATCAGTGCTCTGGTCCTCATGCATGTGTGGTAGGCACTTTACCTACTGAGCCACCTCCCCAGCCCTGTGAGAGACAGTATTTTATTGTTTTTGATTGCATTTCTCTGATAGGCAGTGGTAATAATACACTTTTTCTTAAAATTCGTTGGGCTTTGTATGGCTTCTTTTAAGAAATACCTGTTCAGATCATTTGCCCATCTTAGTTGGTTTGTCTTTGTTTTTTTATTAAGTTTGAGTTCCTCATACATACTGGATATTAACCCTCTATGAGATGAGTAGTTGGCAGATTCCATTGTATAGGTTGTTTCTGCTCTGTGTTCTTTGCTTCTTTTTCTGTGCAAAGGTTTTAAACTTTTAAAATATAATCCTGTTTGTTGGCTTTCACTTTTTAAAAAATTCTGTGCTTCTGGGGTTCTTTCTAGGAAACCATTGCCTACAGTAATGTCTTGAAGTGTTTTTCATATATTTTTTTTACACTGATTATGGTTTCTAGACTTAACTACATTTATGTCTTTAATCTCCCTTGAATTGTTTGTGTACAGGTTGAGAGATGGGGGTTAAATTTCAGTCTTCCGAAGAAATCAGAAGAGCTTGTCCTTTCTGCAGTGTGTATTTGTCCCACTTTGATTAGAAAATAACAGTTGGCTATAGGAATGTGTGTTTACTTCTGGGATCTCTGTTCTTTTCCTTTGTTCCTTTGTTTCGTAAAGCATGACCTTATCCATATTACAGTGGACTGTGTGGGTGCTGTGTCTCTTGAAGTCAAATAGGATTATTATGCTTCCAGCTTTGTTCTTTTGGACCAAGATTGCTTTGACTCTTTGAGATTTTTTGTGATTCCATACGAATTTTAGGATATTTTTCTAGTTCTGTGAACATCATTAGTATTTTGATGGAGGCTATATTGAATATGTAGATACCTTTGTGGAGTATAGATATTTTAATAATTTTTCAACCCAGAAACCTGTAAAATCTTGCTTCTTTTAGTATCTTCAATTTCTTTTTCTTTTGTGTTCAGTAGTTTTTTTTTAAAGATGCTTTTCATTTTCTTGGTAACATTTACTCTTAGATATTTTGGTTTTTTATAGGTATTGTGGTGGAATTATTTTCATGATTTGTCCTCAAAAATTTATCAGTGTATAGAGAAGCCATTGTTTTTTTAAATGCTGCTACTTTATTCAACTCATCAGTAGTCTTTGATGGCATCTTAGGTTTTCTGTGTGTCCTATCATCTCAAACAAGGATGATTTACTTCTGCTCCTCTTTGTGTGTCCTTTATTTCTTCTCTTGCCTCCTTGGCCTCACATTGTTTCTCCTTGTGTATTGAATAAGGAGTGGTGAACACCTTTCTTTGCTTCCTGATCTTAGAGGAAGTCTCTGTTCAGTATGATACTAGCAGTGGGTTTGTTGAGTGCAGTTTTTATTACGTTGAGATATGATCCTTTTCTACACTATTTGTTGAGTTCTCCATTTTAAGGCTTTGGATTCTCTTTAAATGGTTAACTAGGTTTATTTTTGTGCTTAGTCTGCATGACTTAAAATAGCTGTTCTTACTCTATTTATAGTTACTTTTATGTTTCAGTTTGCCTTTTTTGTTTTCTATTTTGTATGCATCTTTAGGAAAAACAAAACAGAATAAACAAAAACACGCACACACACACAAAACTCTACAAAAAAATCAAACTAGCCACATGCATGCTTCTTATTTTTATCTTTAAGTTATCTTTAATTATGCCCCATTTCAGTTTATTTTTAACTCAGCCACCAATATATTTATTCTAATACTCGACCATATGTGTGTTATATTCATAAATATGGTATACCTAATAAATTCATATGTATATTTATACCTTATGTATTAGGGTTATCTCCTTTTTAAGAAGTTTTAAATAGCAGATTAATATTTTTGTATGTATGTATATGGGCATGTACCCATTGGCATGAACACACAGAAATCAGAGGATAACCTGCCAGAGCTAGTTTTCTCCTACCATGTAGATCCCAGAGAGTGAACTCAGATCGGGTTGGGTGACAAGAACTATTACCCATTAAGCCATTTCTTAGGCCCTATGATCATTTCTTATATCTTACTATATTACTTTTAGAGTAGGTTGAGGCTTTTTAGTCTTTTTAACAAAAATTTTTGTAGCTTTACCTGAAAAACTAGAAATCATATTTGTCTTCAGTGTTTATTTTTTTTGTATATGAGTGTGAGGAGGTCAGAGGAAAACTTTCCAGAGTCAGTTCCTGCCAAGTTTGTTGAAGCAGGGTCTTGTTTCTGCTACTCGGCATATTCCAGGCTAGCTGGCTATGAGATCCCTGCCAGTTCTGTCTCTCTTACCCATCTCGTAGTAGAAGTGCTAGGATTACAGGTGCATGCCACTGCATCCAGCTTTCTACCTGGCTACCAGCGAGCAAACACAGGTACAAGGCTTCTTCTATACTTTGAGACATTTCTCTAGTCCTGTACACAGTGTTCATTCTTAGGTTTTAATATAGAAAATCTACTATGCTAAGTTCTTTTATTGATATTTCGTTATATGTTTATAACTTTTAAAGAGATTGATTTATTGGATCAAGTTCTCACTGTTTAGCCCAAGCTGTCCTTGAACTTGGAGCATTCTCCTCACCCTAGCTGCCAAATGCTGGAGTTTTACAAGCATGAGCCACCAAGCTCAGATGACTATAGAATTCTTTTATACTCACTTTTCCTGTGTATACTCTTGTCAGAGAATCTTCTTAGAGTTGTCTTGAGAATTTTGAAGCTAGCTGTATATTCCTCCCCATCTCCACTATTGGTGGTTTATTTATTCTGTCTGGGTACCTTTAATATTCTTTGACATTTGTTGAGTTCAGCATGACTCTATCTCCGTGATTCACCTGGGTTTATTTATAAAAATTAAGTTTGTTAGTTTAGAAGAAACTTTTTTTTTTGGATCATTTGTACTAGTTTATTTTACAGTGTTTCTGATTTTTGGGTGTTTATCAACAAACAAAACAGGTGAAAATCCCTTTCCTCAGGTAGAGCCTGTATATTGTGTCCAGGGTAAGTCTTCTCCTCCCACATCCTCACCCCTCCCCCAAAAAGAAGGAAAAATAAGATATGACTATTATATAGTATTGGGATATGAGTGAGTTATATAGTGTTGTGGGGATTAGTAGTGGAAGAAGGCTGGGGAAGACTGCAGCAGGATTTCAATATTTAATGGCTTTTACGGTGGGCTTCCTTGAGGATACAAAGAGAACAACCAGTGCAAAAGTACTAATGCAACAACATTGTTGACATGTTAAATTGTTGAAGAAGCTGTGTAGCTGGAAGGAATAAATAATGAAAATAGCGGAGAATGAGGTCAATATAAAGTGGCATTGCAAGGCTTGCAGGCCATCTGTTGGGGAGTTCTGGTCACTCTCTTGAGAATGGCCTAGCTTTATAGGGAATACCAGTTTGTTTAGTAATCCAGATACATAATATGATAGCTTTGTGAACTCAAGGAATTAACAGTAAAGATGGTAAGAAAAAATAACATGTATTTCTATACTTTTGCTTAGCAACTGGAAGTAAGGTGTGAGAGGAAAAGAGAGATAAAGGATTATGTTGAGTAAGTTTTCCTGGGGAGACATGGAACAAACCCGATATGTCACAGAGAGTAGCACAAAGAACTGGTTCCACTCTATTCTAGTTTGGTGAGCCAATGTGCTTAATTGGGTTTACTTTTTTATCAGGAGCACAGATGGGAGGTTACTTGTGGAAGCACAGGCAACTACACCACCAGAATCTCCCTTAATCCCAGAAATGTTAACCACTTATATATTCTCAGGGTTAGATGAGCTACCTTGAATGATTAGTGAACACTTTGTAGGGCTGCCTTGTGACCCATCTCATGTGCCACCTCATCTACAAGAGAATGTTAGTAGGCCTGTAGGTGGAGACCACCTGCCAGATCCCAAGTAACTAACACAGAGGGATAATATTAATTATAAACGCTTGGCCAATAGCTCAGGCTTGTTACTAGCTAACTCTTACATTTTTAATTAACCCATATTTTTATCTACACTTTGCCACATGGCTTGGTACCTTTTCTCAGTATGGCATGTCCATCTTGCTTCTTTCTGTGTGGCCGGTAATTCCTCTGACTATACCTTTCTTCCCAGCATTCTCTGTTTGGCTCTTGCCTTAACCTTATCATGCCCAGCTATTGGCCAGTCAGCTTTTTTATTAAGCCAATCACAGCAACATATGTTCACACAGTATAAAGGAATATTCCACATAGGCCTAATGTTACGAAAGTCTTCTGTGGGTAATCACAGTTACAATGACTTAGAGATGGCAGTGGCCATATCATACCCAGAGGACAGGATTCCACAACAGACGTCTTAAGTATTTTTAGTTTGAGCACTTGAAGTGGAATTGCCAACCATTGACATGTGTAGAAGTAGTTAGTCTTCGTCCGCCAGCCAGCTCCCGAATCGCAGCACAGACTTATTAATTATGAACGCTTAGTCGATGGCTTAGGCTTGTTTCTAACTAGCTCTTAAAACTTATATTAACCCATTTCTATTAATTTACTTTCTGTCTTGTGGCACATGGCTTGTTATCTGATCTCTTACATGTCTTCCTCCATGTCTCCTTGTGATTCTGCCCTTCTTCCTAGTATCCTCTGTGCCTGGAAATCCTACGTAGCTATTGGCCATTCAGGTCTTTATTAAACCATTCAGAGTGACATATCTTTACACAGTGTAACCAAATATCTTGCAACATATAGTTTATTTTATGGAAAATATCAGGAATTTTGGACATGTAAAAAGTCTCTCTTTGGAGTAAAGTTATTTTACATTATTTATAGTTCAGGAGAAAAGGTGCATTTGACTATTCATTTGCGTTCTCAGTATGTAGATGGCATAACCAAGAGGGTGAGTTTATATGGAGAAGATAATCAAGGGTGAGGTGTAAGTCATTCATACCATTATTACAGAGTATGCTGAAAAACATGCCATGAAGTAATAGGGTGGTCGCCTTGAAGTCCACTACAAAGACTGCTGAGAAGTCAAGGAAGGTGAGAACCGAGAACTGCTACAAAGCAATCATCTGTACTTTAGAAGATGGAGTTAGAAGCATGTTGAGTGTCATGGGGACTAATTTGAGTGCATGTTTAAGAGTGAAGGAAGGAAAATTGGACCCAGCTAGTACAAATGATGTCTGTGTGGTTTGTCTATCAGAAGTGTACCCAGTATCTTAGATCAGCAGGTAACAAGGAGAGAGACTTCTTTTTTAAACATGAGCAACCCTACTCCTAGATGAAGAGCTATAGACAATTAATGACTTGAGATGGAAAATCCATCTTCCCCAGGGATGAACCCCATAATTGGTTATCTTATATCAAATGATCAGCCCTAAAAATACACACATGAGTAAAAGCTAAGTAGACTCAGAAAGTTGTATATATATATTAATTTGTGTTTATATGCATGTGTTTGTATGACAAAAGTTTAAAAGAGGCCATGAATTTGAGAGAGAGTAGTGGGTGTGTTTCTAGAGAGGAAACTGGAGGGGGCAGGGATGTTGTAAATAAAGTATATATACATGAAATTTTTAAAAAAGTAATTGAGAGCAAACTCCCATGTATTTGGGTATATGTAATAGGAGTGATCTGGTAAAAAGGTAGCATGCTAATGGTCCCTAATGTTTTATTCTGGTGTTTTCAGTCATAGTCTTTGCTGCTGCTGCCAAAAGATTTTTCTTTACATTTCTTCATTTATCTCGTTTTGCATTTATTTTTATCTCAAAAATAATGTCTAAGAGAGTTCCAGATTTTCTTGCTTTCTTAAGTTCTTTGAAAGCCTAGCTGTGCTTAAGTTTTGTTCAGAGTTTATGTTTATAAGGTTTTAATATTATTCACTATAATGTTTATATGAGTATGTTGCTGATATTGCTGCAGAAAGGGGGAGGGGAGAAAACGATTTGTCTTCCTTGTCTGTTCATTTATTCTGAGAATTTAAACTATCTGCTATACATTTAATTAATAACATAGTTTACATTATTTGCAAATATATTATAAGCATGTTTTTGCAAACAAAATTTGTTTTAAGAATAGCAGTATAAATAGCATAAATTTTTGCTTATGAAGGTAGTGAAAATTAAAATTGGGTCATTGTAAATCAGATCTTGTTTTTCATTGACAGTTTTTAATTGGAGACTTCATTTCTCACTAAATGTAAAAAAAAAAAAAACAAGCTATTTATATAAACAACATATATCCTTGTTTTTCTCTTATTTCAGAGAACCAGCTAGCAATTTATAAAAGTTGTAATTATCTAGTCTTAGTTTATTGATTTTAAATTATATGTTATTTTGAGTTAGTGTGAATTAATGGCTTTATAGATCAGTAACTCTAGCCAAGGGATGAATCTCAATGTGGAGAGCTTAAAATCCTACACTTGTCAGATATGTAAATCCTCGTACTTGGGAAGTGGAGGGAGACATATGTAACAAGTCTGTCTCTGTCCTGCCAGCAGCTATCAAATAATGACACAGATTTATTACTAATTGTGAAAGCTTGGCCTTCCTTAGGCTTGTCCCACTAGCTCTCATAACTTAAATGAACCCATTTATTTCATGCGTGTTCTGTTGTGTAGCTGGTTACCTCATCTCTTCATACTGCCCATGCTGCTTTCTCCGTGTCTGGCTGGTCACTCTGCCTTCTTCTTCCCTAAGCCCTCTCTGTGCTTGTAAGTTCTGCCTATACCTCTTGCCTGGCTACTTAATAAAGACATTCAGCTCTTTATTAAACCAGTCATAGCAGTATTATCTTCATACAGTGTACAAATAGCCCACAACATCCCCCCGCCCCGCCAATTTTGTCTAAATAAAATGGAAAGGTTCCAGGACTGTTTCACAGAGAAACCCTGTCTGGAAAAAACCAAATAGGAAAAAAAAGGGGGGGGCAGGGGGAATTTTAACTCTAATACAGTAAAATCATATACAATAAGGACAATCAAGAAAGAAGTAAGTAACATTTACGATGTTCAGACTATCTGTATTTGGCAAATTTATCTTTTTAGATCTCAAAACATATTCTTAGATAAACAACTTAAGCTTTTATGTTTCTCAATCTTATAAACTTTACATCTTTTATATAAGTTTCTTTTTTGAAACTGTCTAGTCTTCAACTCTGAGACCCAAGAAGGATATAATATTATCTGAGTAAACAGGAAGTAGAGAGCAGACAACTTCCAGAACTATAGAAATGACAGAAACAGCTAGCTGGACAGTTACCCCTCACCCCAAAGTTTCTCTGCAACTTTGAGGCATCCATCTTCACCCTTCAGGCCTAGGATATCTGACAGACTTTTCTGTGAAGCAGGAATTTTAAATGACTGTTCTACCTTGTCTTGGCAAAGTGTATCAGTTGCTTTCTTTTGTATCCTGCTTGTTCCATTTGGGCAACATACTGTCAGCAGTTGATGCAGTGCCTAACTTTTGCCACAAAGAAAGTAAACTTGGGGACTGGAGAGATGGCTCAGTGGTTAAGAGCATTGACTGCTCTTCCAGAGGTTATGAGTTCAATTTCCAGCACCCACATGGCAGCTAACAACTGTCTGTAACTACAAGATCTGACATCCTCACACAGACATACAAATAGGCAGAACACCCAATGCACATAAAATAAAAATAAATGAATTATTATTTTTCTTAAAAAGGAAAGTAAACTCCATATGGAGGTTCTTTAATGCCTGTCGTTCTTTTTTAAAGTAAATTGGTTCTGCCAGGAGCAGACATGTCTCACTGTCATGAAAAGCCTTAGATTATTGAAACATTTTAAATGTCATATTCTGTAGGTCTTTGAAGTGCTTGAAAACCATCTATCTATTTAAAATATATCTGTTTAATCTTGAAAACATACCTAACATGACTACAAATTTGATTATTATTATAGATGGCTAACTACTAACCTGTCTTAATTATATATTACATTTTTTTAATGATAATAGTCCATTTTTTAAAAAAGATTTATTTATTTATTATGTATACAACATGTATGACTGCAGGCCAGAAGAGGGCACCAAATCTTATTACAGATGGTTGTGAACCACCATGTGGTTGCTGGGAATTGAACTCAGGACCTCTTGAAGAGCAGTCAGTGCTCTTAATCTCTGAACCATCTCTCCAGCCCTAAATTATATTTTTTAATGAGCAGAATAGATACAATAGGAACATATATACAGTGTAACAAAAAATAACCTTAAATTTGTATCTATACCAAAATCCATACCAATGTAAAGTATTTGAGACTAGTGGTTGTTCAAAAGTAAACTCAACAATCCACCCTTTTAATCCCATCATTTCTATACTATATGCCCCCTTTTTCCCTTCAGAAAGAAATCCCTGAATATAATCTTCTTTCAGCTTTTTTCCTGATTGTGGCCAATAACAACTTGTTACCAACCCCCTAAACAATGACAAACATCTGTAACCCATCGAATGACCAAAAACCGCACCTCTTGGGAATGTGGACATCATGTTCTCTAGACTGCTTCCTGTTATTTGGGAGGCAGTGGCATCTTTAGGGGACCCTGAGAAAATTGGGATACTGCTCAGGTCCTGGGAGAGTTAGCTGTATAGTTTGTTGTACTGTCTCTGGGTGATGGGGAAGTATGGTGCATATCTTATCTGAAGTCCTGGATTGGAATATCACTTGAAGCTAGACCTTCTCAGCTAGCACCTTTCAAGTTGTTCTGGATGCAGATTTTGAGAAAACTGCAACAGAGGCTTTCTGAGAGGCTGGATTATCTGGGCTACTTGTTTTCATTGGTGTCTGTTTTTTTCTGAAAACACACAAGCTTTTAAAGGTACATATCTGCATTAACACAAGTATGGAATGTGCGGTGTGCACAAGTCAGTTAAAGATGTTTTTTTATTCTATGTTTGAGCAGGTAAAAGGTACCTGTCAACTTTATAAGTTCATTTGGACTATATAATCAAATGGATATAAATCTTATCCATGTCATATAAAAGGATGGCTTGTAATGAGTCATGAGGACTCTAGCCAACAAGATTTATCATGTTTCATCTAGTCTCAGAGCTGTTCCCATGTCAAGGGATCAGCTTATACACCATCTGTCCTATTGTCTTTCTTGTTTTTCCCCCTCATTTCTGTAGCCAAGATCCTTATTGGTTTTGAAGAGAAGCATAACTTTTTGTTTCCTATGGAACCAAGGCATAACCTCTCCCCAATGCAACATATTTTCTGACTTCCATTTTGAAGTTAAGACATTCTTAAATAGGTTGATTCAATTTAGCATTTTGCATAATCCAATATCTCTCAGCAGCTATCGTGTTTTTTAACATGAGCATTTTAAAATTTCAGTCAACGAATTACTGTATAGACCCAGACACCCTGTTTTGTGGTTTAGTTTTTTTATATTACTTTATTCCTTTTTTAAAGACTTTATTATCTTTAAACTATATTTTTCTATGACTATCTATAACCATTTTCATTAGCATCTGTATCTGTTCAGAGATTTTCTCATTCTGGACCTGACTTTATTAAGTGCTAGTAGCCGCTCACTTGCAGTGTACTCTGATGTGTACCAAACCTTAAACTGCTAAGTGGCTGCTGAGCAGCTCTGGCTGTTGGCTGCCTCTCCCCTCTCCCCTTCACTGAGGACCTAGCCTCATGTCAGCTTCAGTGCACTGGATAGTACTGCATGGTACTGCCCCAGCTCTGGATATTTTCTGGGTTCCAGTGGCAGGCATTTTTACCTAGCATGCCAGTTGCTCTGCCACACAGCAGGGCCTCTTAAAAGAGCCTCACCTCTGTATGCTGTGAACAGTGGGTTCTGTGTACATGCCCCAAGTTGTATGTCATTTGTAATGAGTCTCTGTCCCACCAGCCAGCTCCCAAATAACGACATGGAGACTTACTATGAACACTTGGTCTTAGCTTAGACTTGTCCCACTAGCTCTTATAATTTAAATTAACCCATGTATTTTAATTACATTTTATTTTATCTTATTATTTTTTTCTTTTTCAAGACAGGGTGTGTCTGTGTAGCTTTGGAGTCTTTCCTGGAACTCACTTTGTAACCCAGACTGACCTGGAAATCACAGAGGTCTACCAGCCTCTGCCTCCCGAGTGCTGGGATTAAAGGCATGCGCCGCCACCACCTGGCTCTACATTTTATTTTAATCTACATTCTGTCATGTGGCTCATTACCTCATCTCTCCATACTGTCCATGCTGGTTCCTCCATGTCTGGCTGGCGACTCCACCTTCTTCCCCGAGTCCTCTCTTTTCCTGGAAGTCCTGCCTCTACCTCTTGTCTAGCTATTGGCCATCTTTATTAAACCAGTCATAGCAATATATCTCACACAGTGTACAAATAGTCCACAACTTGGGGACTGCCTTGGGCTACAGAATGGAACCTTATCTCAACAACAAATTCCTAAATCCTTGAAGAACTCCCTGGAGTGATTCTGCTGGCTAAGAACTATGAATTATAGACTAAAAATAATTGTATGCATTTTAACTCATTTTGAAAGGTGTATCTGATCTAAAACTCCTTTGCTTTCTTTTTTTTCCTATAGTTTAGTTTATCTACATACCGTAGGTCGAGTTCACTTTGTGACCCAGACTGACTTTGAACTAGCAGCATTCTTGCCCCAGGCTACTTTTTAGCTGGTAAACTTCTTTGTGGCAGTATCCTTAGGAAACAGACTGGTCATATAGATCCTCCCCTATAACGATTAGCAGAGCAGACTTGTATTAAAGTGTCCCTTAGAGCTGCTGAAAAGTCCTTGCTCTAAGATCTTGCCTTTTTATTGTAGTAGATTACTAGCACCACATCTGGTGGTTTCAGAATTAAATCCCCTGCCTCATTAACTTAGGGCCCAGAAGTACACTTTTGAGCTTATTCCAGATAATCTACCTCATTTTGATTCCTTTTATTAACCCACCAAATTTAGTGAAATATTCAGGTGTTCTAAAACAAAGTTGAGACTTTACTTTTTTCTCTCCCCAACCTCAAGTGGGGATATAATTACTTCAGTCGTCTCAGAGTTTAAATTGGTTTTGAATGGCCAATAATAAAATGTGATCTCTTAACAGTGAATTGCAACATTTAAGACTAACTAGATAGCTTACTTTTAAAAAATTATTTTTAATTTTATATGTGTGTGTGTGTTTGTGTGTCCATGCATATATAGGTATGTGTATATGAGTACAGGTGCCCGTGAAGGCCCGAGACATCAGATCCTTGTGGATGGGTGCTGGGGACCAAACTCAAGTTGTTTTCAGGAGCAATACATTCTCTTAATCACTGAGCCATCTCTCCAGTCCCAGATATCTTACACTTTAAAAACAAAAAAGTAACTCTTTAGTGTTGTAGACTGAGTTCTTTACCTTTTCTGTTATACTGTTATCTCCTAGACATTGCTGTTGACTAGAGGTGCAGTTTATTTAGCAATAAACAGACAAAAAAAGTTTTGCTTCCGGTTGTCCTTTCCATCAAATTGTAATGCAGCTACTAGTTTGTAACTTGAAAAGGACCTTACTTCCAAGAAAAAAGAACTTAGCCACTTACCTCTACCTGGCTTTTAAGTACAGTTTCTGCTACTTCCTGGACATTTGGTGATGGTCAGTTGGAGAATAAGATAACAGACTGTTTAATTAGGTAAGTTAGGTTTTGAGCCAGAATACTAATGACCTATTGTAAGTAGTCTTTGCTTAGTAAAAGTTGTGTATTCTCTTTCTTACTAGGAAGTGTTAGTGACTGAGGATTTGAAAGTTAGATTTCATGAGCTCTGGCAGTTTGCTAAGTGAAAGGACTGAAATATTCAAGTTGTCCCGTGTAGGGACTAAAACAAGTTTCCTGTAGAAAGAGTGGGGAAAATGAGAGATGTTTTGGGCATTAGATGAGATGATGGTGTCTGTGCTTCTCTTCCCCTTGCTCCACTTTTCTGACTACAGTGTGGTTTTGTCCTATTTGTAAGTCTGCAACAACACTACCCACTGTATGAAAAGATTTGTGTTGGGTTGTGCATGCTGTTATTTCTTTTTGTTTGGTTGGTTTGGTTTATACCAGGGAAAATAAAAAATTTGTATATGAGGTTAGACTGAAAGAATCTAAGGTTGTCAGTAAAAGTGCTCTAACATTCTCTTTTTGTGTTTGAAGACTTTAATCTTCCTATACTTCAGAAACCCGCAATTGGGTGTTTGCAACAGCATTGTCTATGGAGATAACATCTAATCCAGAAAAGTTGAGTTAGTATCTCCTGAACAGATGGTTTTCAGACAGTGTTCATTGTGTTTTTAATATGTTCACTTCCAAGTAAAGAATCCATTTTCTCTCTAATGTTAGATTTTGTTTAATTTCTTTAGTTTTCTGAAGATGGTGTGTGTGCTCCTTCAGAAAATGATGTTAAAATGTAAAGGGAGAAGATAGGAAGAAAATGAGATGAGAGAAGGATGGTGGTGACATTGAAAGTGTATAATCAATCGAGCATAACTTGTTCTTACAAAGAAGTTCATACGAAATCACAATTTACCTCAAAGGCTAAATAAAGTTGACAGACCACATATAAAACACGGAGGGATGTTAGTTATTGTCCTTTGTGTTAACATTGAGAAATTATTTATTTCCAATCTCTTATTTATCCAGTCCATTTATTTTCCAAAGAGACCATTTTCTTCTAGTCAGCCCCCCCCCCCCTTATTCCTGTCTCTGTTGTTCAGTTTACATCCAGCAGAATTTATCAGGGCAATTATTACTGGGCACTTAGATTGGAAGTGACTTTTAAATACTTCTTTTGGTCCAAAGTATTTATTTACATTGCTTGGAAATATTCTGGAGAAGATAAACATTAATAGTTTTAATTTGAATATGTTTTCTTGTAGCAGAAAAAGAAAACTAAGACCTTCAATCCACCAACACGTAGAAATTGGGAAAGTAATTACTTTGGGATGCCCCTCCAGGATCTGGTTACAGCTGAGAAGCCTATACCACTGTTTGTTGAGAAATGTGTGGAATTTATTGAAGACACAGGTAGGCTAGAAGAATCAGTACATGAGATTTGATTTATATTCGTGTTTTTGGTACAATAACAGTTTGTCAGATGTTTGTGATGTGTTAAAGCTTTATTTGAGCCTTATAGTTCCCATTAGTGTCACCTTGAAGGTAGTTATCTGATACTTTATTGTTGATCAGTAGTAATTTTGAAGATCTACTTGAACATAATAAATATGTTGAAAGTTAAAATATTAAACTTTATATTAAAATATAAAATAATTCTAAAATTTATAATAGCTTCATTACTATAATATTGAGATTACTTTTATAATTTTTTAAAAATATTTTCAACCTAATACTATTTATGTTACTTATTTTACACATGGGTAATTTTCTTCTAAAATTTATAATAGCTTCATTACTATAATATTGAGATTACTTTTATAATTTTTTAAAAATATTTTCAACCTAATACTATTTATGTTACTTATTTTACACATGGGTAATTTTCTTCTAAAATTTAAAGCCATAATTACACATTTATAAATGGCAGTTCATTCTGTGTGTGACTTACTATTTATTCAGCAGTTCTAGCTTGATGTCATTTTATATGGTGTGAATTATGTTTATAAGGAATGTATAGATATCTTCACAGTTCTAAAACCAAGTTTGCATTTATGTTTGCTTTGCTGTAATATAGATCATTAAAACTGAAAAAAATCAGAGTTGGGGTAGTAAGTGTTGGGAAATAGATTTGAAAAAAATGTGCTTGAGTGTATTTTATTTATTGTTTTTGAGACAAGGCCTCACTTTGTATCTGTGTAACTGTGTAGATCAGTTCATCCTCAGACTCACAGAAATCCTGCTGCCTCTACCTCCTGGATGCTGGGATTAAAGGCATTTGCCAACATACCTGACTATTGAGCATATTTTAAATGAGCTCAAAGTTAACTGTGGACCTGAGTGATTGAATGAACTACAATTATAAAAAAGTTTAAAAACACGAGCTACATCAGTTTTAGCTTTATTTGCTTGTAATGCTCTTTTTGACGTATATAAGCTTTTGGGGTTTTTTGTTTGTTTGAATTAGTAAAGCCATGTTTTATCTAAATAATCATGCTTAGTTTTGCTCATGGATGCCCTACCTTTTATTTCAATTATCAACTTATGTCTGTACATAACCAGTTTGTTTGATGAGGAACGGTGACTTGTGGTTTAGTAAGGGATAGAATATAGTAAAGTACTGTTATTCACTAGTATCATGATTAAAAGAATATATCATCTCCATTCAGTTGGTACATGTTAATTTTTAGAGTTTACATTTGATGTGAACTAACTTAAACATTTTCTTTCCTTCAACAAACAGAAATGAGTGGTAGACAAATTTCTTGTTCGAAGTTGAAGTTAAGACAGGAAAAATGAATGCAAAGATTTTTCTAATACTACTCTCTGCTTTGGACTTACTGACTTCTCATTTTCTGTAATAATGTATTTAGGCCTTGTGAATACAACATGTTTGTTGTTGTTTGGGGGAAGGGATCTGATGTATTCTAGGCTGACCTTGAACTTGTGTTACTCTTCTACTTCCCAAATGCTAGGATATAAGGCATGCACAACTAGATTCTGTTTTATCTGGCTTTGAGGATCAAACCCAGAGCTTCCTGAATACTAGGAAAGCATCTCTACCAACTGAACTGCATTCCGCCTGTAGGCCTGTGGATATGACTGAGGATTTAGAAAATGATTTTCTTCAGTGATTGAAAAATATTAAAATAACAGTGGGTTTAGCATTTACCAATAGAATGAAAATTTATTAATTTTAAAATACCAGTTTCTTGAGTATTTTCATAGTAATCGAGTGACCTGTCTTGAGGGAAGTGACTACGCTTCTAATTCAGTTTTTAACTTGAATTAGTCTAGATCAAATAATAAGCAAAGTGTACGTTATTATTATAATAAGTAATGTGCTTTGATAGAAATATACTGAAATATATGGAAATCCAATACCTATAGAATAGAAGAATGAAACTAGAATCGTCTTATGTATTGCTTGTTTTTATTACTGATTTTTAAACTGATTATCAGTTTGGCACCGCTTGTCAGTTGCTTAAGAATTCAATTTATGTGGTGGTGGTACCCTTACTCCTCAACTCATGAAGCTGTGTCAGGTCAGCCTGGGCTAAATGGTGAGACCTTGTCTCAAAAAAGAGAGTTCAGTTTACAGCTCTCATGTGACCTACAACATAGTAACCACCATAAAGTTCAGCTTATAGTTTATAATAAATGAAGATATAGAAATGGTAGTCATTATTTTAAAATTGTATTTTAGCCATTTATAGATTCTAAGCTCTGTTATAAGTCATGAGCATTCATTATAATCAGCTCTCTTGTTTAGAAGATTAAATGTTGTTGAACAATCTTGTTAAAAACATGATGGGTTTAAGAGTCAATAATTCAACTTTATTGTCAGAATTCACATGTATTATATAGACAATTTCCATTTGCCTCAAATAGCATCTAGTGTTCTATAATTATATATAATGTTAGCTGTTGTATTTTTATCTCTGATGCTGAAGGTCAGACCTGGTGGGGTCCTGTGTGTGCTAGGCACATCCAAGTCCTGTTGCCATTTTTAAATCTTCTTTTAATGCTCTGTTATGTTGAGGAAATATTCTAATGTTCCTAGAATTCTCCCCAATGGATGTTGGGTTGTTGTTTTTGTTGTTGTTGTTGTTGTTGTTGACCAGTATATTTTGGGGGGGGTGTCGAGACAGGGTTTCTCTATGTAGTTTTGGTGCCTGTCTTGGATCTCACTCTGTCGACCAGGCTGGCCTTGAACTCACAGAGATCCTCCTAGCTCTGCCTCCCGAATGCTGGGATTGGATTAAAGGCGTGCGCCCCCGCTGCCCAGCTGTACACCAGTATTCTAATAAAATAGGTATTAATTGTCCTGTGTTTAAATGTTCTTGCAGTGATATGCCTGCATCCATAGAACCCTTCACACATGACACTCTGGATAGAAGTAAGGACGGGAGTAAATAGAAGTGCTACTGAGACAGAGTCATTTTAGTCATAGTCTCCCTGTAATCAACACTTTTTCAAAGTGGGGCTTAACGTTATTACAGTTAGATCAACATCCATAGTGCCTGGATATCCTGGGCAAAGGGCACATTATGATCACAAGACATTTCTTTGTACTTTCCAAATTATGTGATAGTTTAACTGTGAAGGTCAGTTACTACAATGCAGCTTGTTCGTACCAAGAAGGATTTTATGTCTGTTCAGAGTCTTAGCCCTTCAGGCCGGTCCACTAGCAAGTAGAAGAAACTGTAACTAGATTCGTCATGTCTTAGACTCCCAGTTTTCATACGCTGTCTGATTTTTTTAAGATACACGGAGGACTTGCACCAGGGCCATGTAAATGAGGGTATTCTATATGAAGGAGATCGCATGCATCTTTATGCATCTTGTTTCATCTCCATAGAGTCCAGTTTTGATGAAAACTCTTCAGTTGGGCTGGGTGTTAATTTTTTGACACAGTTTCTCTGCATCTTCAGAGATGATTATAATGTTTTTATTTGGTTTCATATAGTGAATTACATTGGTTGATTTTTTTCAAGTAAACTAACCTTGAATTCCTGAGACAAATACCATTGGGTCATAATGTTTTATACTTTTTTTAAGTTGCTAGATTAAATTTGCTAAAATGTTAAGGATCCAGAGTACTGTTTAGTCTGATACATAGTAGAATTACTTACTGTAGCAAGAAGATTTTATTTAACTCACTATTTATTAAAAGATACTTTCAGGATAATTTTTAATTCCTGGCTGCAGGAACTTTCTTTTCATACATGTGTAGTTTTCAACCAGTTTGTAGAGATTTTTGTCCATACATGTATGGGGCTCTTAACTGTGTATCTCCATTTCTGATGCTGTGCTCCACAAATTAGACTTCAGTCTTTCTGACCTCTTCTATATAGCTGCTAAATTGTCTTGGCCTATTAGGTTTCCACCTCTGTTCACTATCATCTGAAGATTCTCTAGGCATTCACATGGCTTATCTCATTAGTTTTCCCTGTGGTTAACAATTGGTTTTATTTTACTTTATTTTTTATTTATTTTATTTTATTTTTTATTTATTTTATTTTTCTCTGTGTAGTTTTGTTGCCTGTCTTAGATTTCACTCTGTAGACCAGGCTGGCCTTGAACTCACAGAGATCCACCTGCCTCTGCCTCCCGAGTGCTGGGATTAAAGGCGTGTGCACCACCACCACCCGGCTAGTTAACAGTTTTGAGCTGAGTATTTAGCACTCTTTTAAAAAATGTTTATTTTTTTCCCCTGTTTTTAGTTATTTACTATGGGAGGGTAATTTTCATGCAGTTAATTCCTCATGGTAGAAGCAATGCCCATATTAATGTACATAGAATCATAGTAAAATAAAACTTTTCAAAAAATTTGGACATGTTGCATCTAATGTGCCTGTGGAATATCCTAGTAAAAGGCCAGACTCTTGTTGAATATGTGGCCAGAGAGCTCAGGAAAGTGTTTTGAGTTTCAGATGCTAATTTAATAATTGTCAGTTTATAAATAGTAATGTAAGGTTTATGTTAATGAAATTCAGGATCAACGTTTAGAGTGAGAAGAAAGGTTCAAAATGGTAGCAGACTGCAAAACAGCGAAGAAAATAAAGACCTGTGGTCATCAGTGTTAAGTGACTTAATTCTGTTACTGTTTATTAAGGTAAAATTCACCAACTTAAAGCTAACTTATTAAAGCGTACAGCCCAGTGATCCATATTGCATTTTAGTATTGTAAAGCCACGGAGAACATTTTTAAAACCCTGAAGAAACTCTTACCCTTATAAGAGTTCCTTATTCCCCACGTTGTCCAGCTTACTAATCTGCTTTCTGTCCCAGTGGGTTATTCTGCGTATATCACATAAGTAGATGGTATGTGAATATTTTTTCTAGTTCTTGGTGTTAACATGTTTTTGTGATTCACCTATGCTGCAGCATGTATATTTTATCTCCTTTATTATTTGGTGGACACATTCAGATGGCTTCTACCTCTTGCCTGTTGTGAGTAGTTGTACTGCAGACATTCATATACAAGGATCTGCTCAAGTGTTCTCTACTTCAGCAGGTTTCTAGAGGAATGGAGTGCTGTGCCACCCAGTAACTTTCACTTTTTAAAGGGCCATCGACTTTCCACAGCAGATACTGTGTTACATTTGCCCAGCAGTGTATGAGAGATCATCACGGTTTACAACATCTCAAACACTCGTGTTCTGTGTGCTTGTGTGCCTTCATTCTCACTGCTATTTCCCTTTTAATAGGGATTGCATTTCATCTGTAGATTATTTTGATAGTATTGCCATAAGCAATATTGTCTTTCAATTCATGAATGCTTGGGTATTTTTTCACTTGTTTAACTGTTCCTTGATTTTTTTTTTTTTTCCAAATCCTTTGTACAAATATTCCTGAGCATTTTATTGGGTACTATTCAGTTGTAATTTTTAATTTTTTTTTTAGTGAAATGCTGGCATATTGGGTGTTTTGTATATTAACCCTGTAATTTGGCTGAATTATTTTTATTAGCTCTATTAGTTTTTGGTTTGTATGGATTCTTTGGAATTTCTCATGTGTCTCTGTGTGTGCTTGTGAGTGTACATATATTCATATATATAGAGATATATATATAAAATGTTTTCTAAGTAGGTGTAGCTTTATTTTGTGTTTTGTATGACTTTGTTTCTTTGTACTGGATTTTTAACACATTGGTGAGTTCTAGTGTGAAAGCAGGGCCTTTGTCATATTCCATATATGGGGGATAGATAGTTTTTTGTCGTCTTTGGGATTTTATAGCTATTACTTACCCTGTTGAGGAAGCTTCTTCTCTGTTAGTTTCCTGAGGCTGCTATATAAGACTTTTAGTGGGTGGTGGTGGCTCATGCTTTTAATCCCAGCACTCGGAAGGCAGAGGCAGGTGGATCTTTGTGAGATCGAGGCCAGCCTGGACTACAGAGCGAGATCCAGGAAAGGCACCAAAGCTACACAGAGAAACCCTGTCTCTGTGGGGTGGGGGAGGAAAGACTCTTAGAAACCGGCTAGAGTAAAATTACAGTTACGTGTCGTGTCTGAAGGCTAGAATTCTGAAATCATGAGTGACATCAGCAGGGTTTTTGCTGTCCTAAAGTCGGGGTAGAATTCCTTTCTGTTCTTGACTTCAGTTATGATTCCTTGATTTACAGGTGTGTCACTTCAGCCTCTGCCTTTGGCGTTCTCGTTGGGGGTTTTCTCTTTTTACTTATTTCTAAAATAATTTTATTTATTTGTTTATTTGTGTGCGCATGTGGAACTCAGAGGACAACTTGGGGAGCCGTTTCTTCATCTCTTGTGTGGATCCTAAAGCATCTTTGCCCACTGAACCATCTCACTGGTCCATTTTCTCTTTTCTTGTTGGTATCAATCACATTGGGTTATGAAATAGTCACCCAGCTTATCTTATTATCTTGAATAGTTATATATGCAATAATCATATTGAAGGTTTATTGGTTAAGCCTTATTATGTTACTTTTCTATTGCCATGAACCAAAAAAACAAAAACAAAAAACAAAGAACAAAGGTATTATATTAGTTTATGGTAACAAAGGGATAGATTCCTCATGGCAGAGATGGCACAGCATGGCAGCTTTATGTGTCTTGTCTTACACTTTTGAGCTCTGGAAAACATTACAAGAATTATTCACCAGGATCCATTCAGGGACCCTCCATTATAGTTTTTGGTACGCTTTTACACTTTTTAAATAACTTCTTACTTATGTCTGTTTTCATGTTATATATGCTTCTGGTTTTTGTTGGTTTTGGTTTTGGTTTTTTTGTTTGTTTGTTTGATTGGTTTTGGTTTTTGTTGTTTTGTGGGTTTGTTTTTTTTGGGGGGGGGGACTGAATTTTTTTTAATTTAATTATTTGTGTGTGTAGGGCTGAAGTCCTTCAACATATCACACAGTATATGTAGGTGACACTTGTTAAAGAACTATTTCAATTGCATTTAAAAGTCTAATCTTTAAATAACCCCAACTCACTGTCTGGTAATTGTCAGAAGCTGCTGTTATTGACACTTGAATTTAACAAGGCAGGTGCTGGGCCTAAAAGGGTGGCTCAGCACTTAAGAGCACTGGCCGCTCTTCCAGAAGACTGGGTTCAATTCCCAGCACCCACATGGCAGCTCACAACTGCCTGTAATTCTAGTCCCTGGAGACCCAGTGCTATCTTCTGGTCTCTGAGGGTACCAGGCATACCTGTGATACACAGAAATACATGTAAGCAAAACACTCATACACAGAAAAATAAATTAGTTATGTATTTTTTTTTTTAAAGGATGGGGTTGGGGATTTAGCTCAGTGGTAGAGTGCTTGCAAGGCCCTGGGTTCAATCCTCAGCTCCAAAAAAAAAAAAGGAATGAGCCACTAAAAACATTCTGTGTATTTCTTTCCTAGCACAGAGAAATTGTAAATTAGCCCTGGAAACATTTCTTCAGATTGTTTTTAAATGCTAATGTCCAGCAACAAATTCCTTTAGGCCTCCTGGTATATTTTACCTTTTTTGGTTTTCTACCTCTGGGCTATCTTCTTTTTGTTACAAACAACACTGTCTTACTGAAATACCTGATCATTTAACTGGTTGAAAAGCTAAACTTTGTGTGTTTTTGTTTTACCCACCATCCATTAGAATGTACGCTGGTGAAAGTAGTGAGTGGTACCTGGTCTGTGCAGAATTAATCCTTTATGTTTTATAACCAAATGATTGCCCTTGTGACATTACACGCAGATATTTTTTTTTTTAATTTCTGCTTGGAGAGCTGGAGGGATGGCTCATTAAGAGCATGTGCTGCTCTTGAAGAGGATTCAAGTTCAGTTCCTAGCACCCGTGTCATCTCCACGGGATCAGTGCCCTTTTCTTGCCTTTGCAGGCACTGTCACATAAGTGCACACACCCTACACAAACACACATACATACTATATAATTAAAACTAAAATCCTTTTTTAAAACAATATTTTCCAAATTAAAATCAGAATTATCCCTTACCCCCTCATTAAAAAGAGAGCCAGGTATGGTGGCATTCACCTTTAATCTCAGTGCCTGGGAGACAGAGGCAAGTGGACCTCTATAAGTTTGAGACCAGCCAAGGGCTATGTTGTAAAACTCTTGTCTCAAGAAATAAAATTAGGTAGGTAGATAGGTAGCGTGGTAGTTTGAATGTACTTGGCCCTCATAATCTCAGGGCGTGGCACTGTTAGAGTGGGTGTGGTTTTGGTGGAGGAAGTGTGTCACTGTGGGTGCAGGCTTTGAGAGCTCTTGTTCTAGCTTGACTCAGTGTGATACTGAGACCATTTCCTGTTGCCTTCTGATCAAGATGTAGCCAGTACCATGTCTGCCTGCCACACAGCCATGCTTCCTGCCATGATGATAGTGGACTGAACCTCTGAACTGTAAGAGGCCACCTCAATTAAATGTTTTCCTTTATAAGAGCTGCCGTGGGCATGGTGTTTCTTCACAGCAATAGAAGCCCTAACTAAGACAGATAGATAAAAAGAGGAGACAGTCTTTGTGGAAGTTCAGAGAGTAGAATCAATTGTTACGGTTGAAGTCTGTTTTTGCCAAAGAACCATGTGGTAGAAGTTTTGCAGGCATTGGTGGTAATAGGGTTGAACATAGCTGCCTTTTAAATGTTAGAAGCTTGGTCCTTAATGTGGCAGTGTTGAAAAGTAGTGTGGACTTAAGAGATGAACGCTGTTTCGAAGTGATTAGGACAGTTTTTGATAGAAGATTATAAAAGTCTGAGCTTGGCCCCTCCAGCTCTCTGACTTCCTTTCTGTTAATATTATATTTCTACTGTAATGATGCAGCTAAGAGCTGATGCTGGTACTAAAATAATCTTGGTTATAAAGTTAAATGTCCTTGACTATTCTATTATAGTAACAAAAGGCTAACCTATTTGTGCTATAGTTTTCATAATTTAAATTCATATAAACTTGAGTAATTTGCTTATGCTGGCTTTGTTACAATATTATAAAAACAAAAATTTGTGGTTTTTCTTTTGGGATGGCTTTATAAATTGATATAACTGTACAGAATTGCTGTTTCATACTTGATGATCAGATTGTGTGTATTTTGTAACACCTTGTTTTCTTTTGTTAAACAGTTGAGTAACGTACAGAGTGATGGGCTTCATGGCAGCTTCTTGCATTCATGTCATTGTGCTTTGTTCTCATTCCCCTTCCATGCTGCACCCACACGTTTTAAAACCAGTCAATCAATTCTGCTTTGTGGCAGGATCTCACTATGTAGCCCTGGCTATCCTGGAACTCAACTCTGTAGGCCTACCTCAAGCTCAGAGTCTTTCTCTACCTCCTGAGTGTGGGATGAAGGTGTGTGCCACTGAGTCTGGCAGAAATTTTGTTTTTCATGATAGAATTTCTACAGGAAAAGGAATGTTGCCCAATTCTGATGAAACACTTGATCCCTTACCCTTTTAAATGCCCCAAATGAAATTATTGATAATAGAATCAGTTTTGCTTAATGTTCACTTTTGCATAAACCTTCATTGTGATATGAAATGAATCAAATGTGTGTGCAGTTACATTGAATTATTAGAGGAAGAAAAACCCAAGAACTTATCTGACATATAATCGACTCTAGTCTAGACTCACAGCTGTTAACTGTTTACAGGTGGGTTTTTTTTTTAAGATTTGTTTATTTATTATGTATGTATACAGTGTTCTGTCTGCATGTATGCCTGAAGAAGTGGGGGGGGGGCAGATCTCATTACAGATGGTTGTGAGCCACCATGTGGTTGCTGGGAATTGAACTCAGGACCTCTTGAATAGCAGTCGGTGCTCTTGACTTCTGCACCATCTCTCCAGCCCCACATGTGATTTTGATAACCAGAAGTTTCTAGGAAAGTAACAGAATAGAAAATACCAATTAATCCATAAAGAGTAGTCTAAAAGTCACCTATGATTCCATACAGATAAGTTTTCTGTGTGATTATCTAATACATGACACACATTTAAACATTCATGCTTTTTTCAAAAAGGAAAACTAAACTCACTTTTTAAAAAATATTTGTTATACAAAAGTTTTTAATGATACATGGCATTGATCTTTGGAATTTATTTTATGACTTATCCTATCACATTCTGATATGTTGATAATTTTAGTTTATTTTAGTAACTTCTTATGTAACTCTTCAAATGCTTAGTATTTTTTGGTAGTTATAAAATTGCTATCTGGGTCCCAAAGATAGAGAAACCTTGTAGAGAGGGGAAACCATTCACTCATATTATTGGACAGCATTTCAAGAAGATATCTCGTATGCATTGAATAGGACCAACTAATGGTTTTAGCTTGTTCATCATGTGACTAAAGAATTTATTTTTACTGTGTTAATCATGTGTCTTTAATAAATGCTCTTGTTTTTAATAATTTTTGTGTATTCTTTGAAATGTCCACATATTTTTATACAGTGTATTTTTTGATAATATTTATCCACCACTCCCTCCCTCCAAACTCCCATTAGTGAACCCTGCCTGCCCCATCTCCCAATGTTCCGTGTTTGTTATTAATAACCCCCTAAGAGCAATTAGTGCTTTCCATATTCAGGTGGGGTTGGAGCCATCTACTGGAGTGTGGCCAGCCAACCAGAGAAAATCCCCCAAATAGAGTGACTTCCTCCTGCTTAGCAGCCATTGCTTGCTAGTAGCTGTGTGGCTGAGGGTGGAACTTTGGAGTCCCCTGCACCCTTTGGTGCATGCTGGAATTTTGATTGGCTTGCTCTGTGACTTGATGTATTCAACAGCCATGTCATTTCTAGAAGTCACCCCCACCCCCATGTACTGACTCCTAAATTCTTTCTGCCTCTTCTATTGTGATGTTCCCTGAGCCTTGAGGGTTGGGGGAGGATATAAAGAGCACTCAGTTACTTACACTCGGCACTCAGCATTTGACTAGCTACGAGTCTCTATTAACAAGTATGGGCTGCATGAAGAAACTTCTCTCACCAAGTTGAGAGGGGCACAGATTTCTTCCTTGAGCTCAAGACTGGCACCCCAAGTTGTGGGACTCCCGGCCATAGCCCCTTTTTTTTCAAGATTGAATGAAAACGTACATAATATATGCCTTGTGAAATTTTAACTGCATGTAATGGAAATAACAAATGTCGATAGCCACTGTTATTTTTAATGATTATCAGTGAAATGCCTTTCAAAAAGTAGGGACATGGGGTGGGGATTTAGCTCAGTGGTAGAGCACTTGCCTAGCAAGCGCAAGGCCCGGGGTTTGGTCCTCAGCTCTGGAAAAAAAATAAAAAACAAAAAGTAGAAACACATTTTAGTTCAGTAAAGTAAAAATAATTGACATGGACTCCTGGCCCTGTGGCATTAAAAAAAGAAAGAAACTTGGACTTGACCAACTGGGAAAGCACTGCCTTTAGTCTTATTCATGTAACAACTTTCTGCCAGAAATGTCACATGTACTGCTAGGAATTCTTCCTTAATATTAACGTCATCAACTGCCAGCTTTTAGTAGATGAGAAACCTCACTTAGTTTGAGTGAGTTTTATTGTTAATATAATTAAAAACAGCTTGAACATATTTATTTCAGTCCGTGTTCTGACGCTCAGACTAGCTGGCCTCTTGAACTATATGCTATGTGATACCCAGGACAATACATTACATATCTTGTATCACACAAATATCCTTTTACATGGCACACAGTGGGCATTTGATTAAGAAACATTAAATCCTATTTTAAGTAAAAACATATTTCTGCATATGACATTTCTTTAATTATTTTTTGCTCTTACTAAAATACCTTCTTACAGCTTCAGTAATTTATAGCCATCACCTTTATGATGCCATTTATGCATATCTGATTGAAACTTGCTTCTTGGCTGGGGCCATCACATTTATAAGAATTACCCTCTAGATTTTTGGTTTTTGTACTTCAAATGTATTAATATTCTGAACTACCTATTAAACATTTCTAGTTAAAATGAGATGGCTTGTACTTGACAAAATTAAGATGTAATTCATCTCCCCCCAAACTACCTCCCTTTGATTTTGTTTATAATAGTGACAGTTGTGTTTTCCTAGTCCAAGTTGAGTTATCTTTTAAATCTGACTTAAAAATACTGGGTTTACGGGGCTAGAGATTTAGCTCAGTGGTAGAGCGCTTAAGGCCCTGAGTTCGGTCCTCAGCTGGGGGGGGGGGGGAACGACTGGGTTATATAAACCATTTGCATATGTGTACATAGCATACTTGAGCAATTCTCCCTCATTCCCCACTGCCCTTTTCTTTCTTGCCCCTTCTTGGTCTGATTTCTTCTCCATTGTGCCTATACTATTAATAGATAAGCCTTGCCTGGTGTTTTTGTTTTTGTTTTTAGTTTTTTGTCTTCTGTCAGATTTTATATCAGTCTATTAAATCACATTTGTATTACTCCTTATCTAGCTGTCTCTTCGCTCTCACTTTAAAAATATCCAAGTGCAGTTGTACTTTAATTCCCGCCCTTGGGGAAGCAGGAGCAGGCGAATTTCTCTGAGTTTGAGGCCAGCCTGATCTACATAGTGAGTTCAGGCCAACTGGGGCTGAAATTTCATAGCCTCGTACTTGAAGCTTTTCTTTTATTATATGTGTATATTTATATACTCATGTATCATTTTCAACCTTACTGTTGAGCATACAGAGAAAATGTATTTTCCGAGTCAGAATATTTTGTTTAATGTCTTTCCAGTTCCCTGCAAATGATTTCATTTTTCTTTGCCTCTGAATACCCTTGTTTATATGTATGTATCACAGTTTCTGTATTTGTTCATCTGATGATAGACATCTAAGCTGGTTCCATTTCTTGGCTCTTATAAGTAGTGCAGCAGTAAACACGGATTGTGATATTTCTTTGGAGTGTTAGGAGCCTTTTGGGTGTATAAGCAAGAGTATAGTATTGCCTACTTCTTAAGAATGCAGGAGAGACTGGACCAAGGCTGGTTTCAGACTCACTCTGTAGCTAATATGTGCCACCCTGTCCCATTATGCAGTGCCAGGGAATCAAATCCAGGGTTTTGTGCATGCATGATAAGCAAACAGTCTACAAACTGAGCAACATACTTAGCCTGAGGAATTTATTTTCTGATAAAAGCCATTCTGGCTAGGGTAAAGATGGATTCTGAAAAGTTAATTTGTTTTTCTCTGGTATCAAAAAATACTGCACACTTTTTGGACATCTGTGTTCTTTTGAAATTTGTTGATTATCCCATGAGTCAATTGGATATTTTATTTTTGTGTTTATTTTGTGGTGTTACTTTCCTCCATGTCTCCACTCCCAAACACTGAGATTATAGGCATGTCCTATTATGCCAGGCTTTGTTTCATTTTATTTTGAGATTTCCTTTATTTTTTTTTAATTTTGTA
Source organism: Onychomys torridus (assembly GCF_903995425.1). Classification (NCBI taxonomy): domain Eukaryota; kingdom Metazoa; phylum Chordata; class Mammalia; order Rodentia; family Cricetidae; genus Onychomys; species Onychomys torridus. The sequence continues at coordinate 21,550,566 of NC_050456.1, forward strand.
TATCTTTGTGTTTTTGTGAATGTATGAGTCCAAGTACCCATGGAATCCATAAGAAAGTGTTTAGTACCTTGAAGCTAGAGTTATGGGTGGTTGTTGGATGCCCCATACGGGTGCTGGGAACTGAACTTGAATCCTCTACAAGAGTAGTACATGCTCTTAACCACTGAGCTCCCCCTTCGGACATCATTTATTTAATAATTTATTTATTTTAGCATGGCGTCTGAGAAATTGAAGTCAGGTCCCCATGTCTGCATGACAAGCACTTTCAGAACTATGCTGTCTCCCCAGCCTGTTAGTAACATTTTATGTTATATGATGGTATTTGTCCCTTTCTCATGTGTGCGTGTAGATGGCAGAGATTTTCTTCTGTCCTGTAGCATGTGTCTTTTCTGCTAATTTTTTTCTTTGCTATGCAGAAGCCTTATAAATTTGTATGATCCCATTTTCTAATTCTTCAGGTTATTTATTGTGTTAGTGCTTTTTCTGAAAATTCTTTGCCTATGCCTATATCTTGAAGTGTCTTTTTCCTCTAGCACTTTCAGAGCTTCATGTCTTAGACTAATTTTGAATTGATATTTCTCTAAATAGAGTTAAGAAATATGGATCTAATTCCTTCACCTTTTGGTACAGAAACTGCCTTCCCGCCCCTGTATATGGTTTGGGTTTTTAAGAGAGGGAGAGGGAGTGTGTTTTAGAACTTTATGAAAAATTAGGTGTTTGTAACTGGGGGGTTATTTCTGGATCCTCTCTTCTCTTCTACTGATGAACATGTCTCTTTTTGTGCCAGTCCTGTGCTGTTTTTAGTCCTATGAGTATGTGGCATAGTTTGAAATCAGATACCATGAGCCCTGGTCATTATGATTTCTTTGTCATCTACTGGCTCTGAGTTTGAATTGTCTGAGTTTTGTTTTGTTTTGTTTTGTTTTGTTTTGTTTTGTTTTGTTTTGTAGCTCTTGTGATTCATTATTAGGTTGTCTATTTGAGGTCAGTGTTACTCTGCTGCATCTGTGATCACACTCTTAGAATTCCTGTTGCTGTGATAAAGCACCACTACCAAAAGCAACTTCGGGAGGAGAGGGTCACTTCATCTTACAATTTTCAGGTCACCCCATCACTGAGGGCAGCCAGGGCAGGACCTTAAAGCAGGAACTGAAGCAGGTGATGGAGGAGCGCCTCTTACTAATCTCCCAAGGCTTCCTCGGCCTGCTTTCTTACCTGCTCAGGGATGGCACTACCCACAGTGCCCTGGGACCTCCCACATCAATCACTAATTAAGAAAGTGCACCACAGGCTTGCCCACAGGCCAGTCTGGTGGGGCATTTTCTCACTTAAGGTTCCCTTTCTCAAACAACTCTAGCTTTTACCAAGTTGAAATAAAATACTCAACATAAACACAGACCAAAAGTGATGCATGGGGCAGTTTCTTCTGGCTTTATGTTCCAGAGGCATGTCAGCAAGTAGCAGGTTCAGGACCCCAAAGTTGACCCTGTCAGTCGCAAGCACAGGGGGTGGGGATGGGGAGGGTGAACTTAAAGTGGCACGAGGCTTGTAATCTACAAACTGGCTTCCAGTGATGGACTTCAGCTGGGCTGTACCTCCTCAACCTCTCCCAACAGTGCCGTCCACCAAGGACCGACTGCCCAGTTGCCTGAGACTACCACAAGGTCTTTCTGAGTACTTAATATAACTACTCATAGCTATAAAGGCTCCTCTCCCAAAACGTCCTTAGCTATATTCCCAGTGTTCTGGCTAAATTACCCTTGCATTGTAATCTGATTCAAGGAAAGCTTTTAGTTTCAAAATGTTTTCCCCTCAGTAACCCACAGGTCATTCAGATGTTATTGTTCAGTCTCTGTATTTGTGTAGTTTCTGAAGTTTTTCTCACTATTGATTACTAATTCTCTTGCCATATGTTTGAATAAGATACTAAGATACTATTTAGATTCCATTGATTTGTGTCCTAGATTGTGGTCTTAGAGATTCTTGGTTTGTGGGTGTCTTTACCAGTGAATCCTGTTTCATGGAGACAGTGGTTGGATTTAGCTTTTTAATCTCAGTAGAGGGAGGGAGGGAGGGAGGGAGGGAGAAAAATTTGAAGCTATTTACATTTGAGTTGTTTTTTTGTTTTGTTTTGTTTTGTTTTTTTCCCCGAGACAGGGTTTCTCTGTGTAGCTTTGCACCTTTCCTGGAACTCACTTGGTAGCCCAGGCTGGCCTCGAACTCACAGAGATCCACCTGGCTCTGCCTCCCGAGTGCTGGGATTAAAGGTGTGCACCACCACCGCCTGGTGAGTCTTTTTTTGAGAGATGTTTACTCATTTCTGTGATTTTAGAGGGTGGGATTGCTTTCTATATGATTAGATTATTGATTGATCATTGATTTCTCCCCATCAATATTAAAGGTTTTCTTGTTTGATATTGAATATGATGAATTCCTACCACTTATTCCTCGAGAAATTTTTTCTTGTGTGCTTATTATTGAGACTTTCTTCTCAGTCTATAGTACTCCTATTAAGTATTGTGTAGTACTGGCTTGTTGTTACTGATATGCCTTAGTTTGTGCTTTTTTTCAAAAGTCCTTATTTATCCATCAACTTAAAAAGACAGCTTTGCTGAATATAGTAATCTTGGTTGGCTGTTATTTTCAGGGCTAGAAATAAATCATTCCAGGCTTTCTTGGCTTTCAGGGCTGCTGATTTCTGATGTGTTTGCCTTTGTGAATTGATGTCTTTGCTTTATCATTTCTTTGCTTAGTATTCGTGACACTGAGTGTACTTTAGGGCAGCGTTCTCTGATTGTTTAAGATTCCAAGTGCCTCTTCTGTTTGGATATTAATTTCTTTCTCTAGATTTGGGGAATTTGTTATAATTTCATTTAGTAGATTGTCTATGTCTGTAGTATTTAAATTTTTGTGCTGCAGAGTCTTGGATGTGGTCTGTTGATTGTATTCTAGAGTTCTTAGATGTTAGTCTTATTTTTCCCCTTACTGATAATTTATCATGAAAGGTGTTGAATTCTGTCAAATGCTTTTTCTGTATGAATTCAGATATTCAGGTAGATTTTTTTTTCTCCCTCTTGTGGTCTATTACATTAATTGATTTCTGTGGGTTGAATTTGTTATCCTTGAATAAATCTTGGTCTTGATGTAATAAATGTAATATGCTGGTTAGATTGCTTTACTAGTATTTTGTTGAAGATTTTTTTGTATTTGTATTTATAGGGATATTGGTCCATGGTTTTCATTTCTGGTGGTTTCTTTATTTTTGATATTTAGGATAATCACTTTCTCTTACAAAAAGTTACAGAATATTCCTGAACAATTTTTTTTAATAATTTGAGATTAATTCCTGTTGAAGGGATGAATAGTATAATTAATCAATGAAGCCATGTGGTTCTGGATTTTTCTTACTGCCAGGTTTTTATGATCAGCTAGTGCTTATTACTAATAGATCTTTTCAAGTTTACTGCTTCTTCTTTAGTGAATTTTGTTAGTGTGTATTGCTAAAAAATATACCCACATAACTTTGCTTACATGTTTGTTGGCATAAATTTCTTGTATTTTCTTGTTTCTAGGTTTTCAGTAATATCACTATTTTTATTTCTGATTTTGGTAATTCGAGTCTTCTCCTTCCCCTGATCCCTCTTGGTCAGTCTATTTAAAATCTTGCCCAGATCATTGATCTTTTCAAAGAACCAACTTTTTGAGTTGTTGGTGTTGTTTTTCTTTTTTTTCTTTTTTTATTTTCTATTTTATAATTCACTATTTTTCTTGCTTTGGATATAGACTTGTTATTTCTTCTAGGATTTTAAAAGTTAACCTTAAAATGGAATGCTTGATTATTTTTTCTGTGTTGCTGGTGATTGGACTTAGAGTCACACATGCATGGTCTCTGCTGTTGAGCTACAATTCTAGCCCAAGGACCTATTTGTAGGTACGTAGCTGCATAGTTCTGTCTGCAGACTGCTTTTGCTGCTCATGTAGGATTTCCATTCATTCATCTCAAAGTAGTTTCTAATTTCATTTGTAATTTCCTTGATCCATATGAGGATGCAGTTTACTTTCTACTTATTTACAAATTTCCCTTTGTTGTTGATTTATACTTTCTGTTCTTTGTGGTCAGAGAACAAGTTCTATATTCAGACCTTTTAAATTAGTTTCAACTTGTTAAGTGACCTAATACATGATATGGTTTGTCCTAGAAACATTCCTTGTGGATTTTAAGAGAGTGTATGTATATTGTGCTGTTTGGGTGTTGTGTTCTTGTTTGGTCTAGTTGGCTTATGGTGTTATCCAAGTCTTGTGGGTTTTTGGTAATTTCTATTTGCTTTCATTATTGTTGTTCCTGTGCTGTTGTACTGTCTCTTTTATACTTGAGCTTAGTTTTGTGTAATTTGCTCTCACATTTTGGAATGCTCATTAGGCATGTATGTTCATGGATACTAGATCACCTTGATGGACTCCCTCTGAATTTTTTCTGACAGTCTTATTATTTTCTGAGAATTAAGATAACCACCCCAGCTATCTTTTTGTTTCTCTTTGCATTGATATAATTTTCAATCCTTTTAGGTTTGTTGGTTGTTATTTTTGGTTTTTTGAAACAGTGTCTTCTCTATTACCTAGAACTCCTGGGTTCAACTGTTCTTCCTTTCTCAGACTTTTAAATAGTTGATACCACAGGCACAGGCACTAGTGTCTTGATAAGTCTCCATCTCTTTACATTCAAATATTTGTGTCATTGGGCCTGTGATGGTATCTTAGAGACTGCGTCTTGTTTTTCTTTTTTAATCAATCTGTTAAGAGACAAAAGGTGAGTTTAAATTAGCTTTTTAATTGTTACCAGGGGTTATAAAAAACATCGTAACTTTTTTGATGTTTTTCAAAATGGGGTCTCACTATGTAGCTCTGGCTGTCCTAGAACTTACTATGTAGGACCAGACTGGCCTCGAACTCACAGAGATCCTCCTGCCTCTGCCTCCCAAGTGCTAGGATTAAAAGCTTGTACCACTACACCCAGCACATCTGAAACCTTTAAACCATCATGTTTTATTTCAATTTAACTTTTGTTTCAAATTAAATAAAAACTCCTATACAGATATTTTCCATCCCTTTATGGTATTGCCAGAAATTACATCTTTGCAAATTAGGTGTCTGTTAATATAAATTTGTTAAATTTGTGCATTTGCGGTATAAATGTATCACAACAAAAAGAGGAGTTATAAGTCAGCGTGAAAGCAGCTAGTTGGCTTATGCACTTGGCTGTATTTCTTTGTTGTTGTTGCTCTGTGCGTTATTATGTCAGAACTTCATTAGGTCCCCTTGATGCTTAATATCGCCAAGTTGATTTCATCTGTAATCACCTACGAGATAAATATCTGAACGTATTTGTGGAAATTTCTACGTGAGGTCGAATTGGGTGGAAGCCATTCTGTAGGCGAGGGAGAGCTCAGACTGGGCCTTACTCTCCCAACAGTGGCCCACAGATACCACCCATTTCCTTAAGTTAGTTACTCTCAAACAAACAGTGGCCCACAGATAATATAACCCATTTCCTTAAGTTAGTTACTCTCAAACAGTGGCCCACAAATAATATAACCCATTTCCTTAAGTTAGTTACTCTCAAACAGTGGCCCACAAATAATATAACCCATTTCCTTAAGTTAGTTACTCTCAAACAGTGGCCCACAGATATAACCCATTTCCTTAAGTTGCTTATGTTGGGTGTTTTATCACAGCAAGGACAAAAGAACTGATTTACTCCTTCCTCCAGTTATCACATCTAAAAATGTTTGTAGGCATTGCCAAGTGGTCCCTGAAATACACTGTCTCCCCTGAGAACCACTACAAGGTGTGAAGGACCTTGAAGATGACAGGGCGTTGCTAATACTGTTAACATCTACAGCTGGTGTACAAGAGTCTGTTCTACTCTAATAAAAAGTACTTAGTGGTAATAGTTACAGTTTTACAGTGCTGTGGGAATTCTAAAGAAGTTGATTCTAAGTGGAAATAGCAAAGAAGGTGTCAATGAGGAAGAGGTGTTTTAATTGGTGTAACGATCTAGAGAATGTTGTGATACAATTCATTTGGTAGGTGTGTGTTTGTAATGCAAATGAAAGTAGGAAAAACCCACTGGCACTAGACCTTACAGAAGAGTTGGACATTCAGTCATTAGCAGTAAGTAGCGATGTGTTCTTGAGAGTTAGTATTTCTTGTTTTATGGTATTAGCATGCTTGAGTCATAAAGGAAAGATGATAGCCATGTTTCTCTCCCCTTCTTTTATAACTTTTACCTTTTCAGATTTCTACCAGAAAAATAACCAGTAGGAGATAATACAGTGATTTTATTTATGTGTGTGTGTGTGTGTGTGTGTGTGTGTGTGTGTGTGTATGTATATATATATATATATATAATTTGCATTTGTTTCAGTATCAGAAGGCAAGCAGTCAAGAATTGCTGGTAGCAAGCATTAACACTACATCCACATGTGATATTTCTTCATTGGGGAAACTTCAGTTTTCTTGATTATTTCTAACTGATAACTAGAGTCTACCCAAATGATTAATTCTAATATCACCTGGTTGTGAATGAGTTTTTGATTCGGGGTGTGTGTGTGCGCGTGCATGCGTGCCTGTGTGTGTGTGTGTGTGTGTGTGTGTGTGTGTGTGTGTGTTCGTTCACTGGTATGTGCTCACGTGTGTGGATGCAGAGGCTCAAAGTTAATGTCTAGTGTCTTTCTCAGTTACTCTCTGCCTTATTTATTGAAGCAGGATATCTCACTACACCCAGACCTTGCCAACTGGCTCATCTATCTAATCTATCTAGCCAATTTGTCCTAGAAACCCGAGTTCTACCTCCAGAATGCTAGGATTATGGGCGGCTGCCACACCTACCTAGCCCTGAAGGTTGGAACTCTGGTCTTCAGAATGGCTTGGCAGGCACTTTATCCACTGAGCCATTTTCTCAGCTTTTGATTGCCAGAGTATTCAGTATTTGCTTGTTTAATTTTTTATGGACACGAGTTACATAGAGCACAGTATATTGATCTTACAAGTACAGATCTATGCATTTATGACAAATACATATTCCTGTCAAGAATTAAACCATCTTCATCACATTTTTGTCCTTTCATAACTGATTTTCTAGCCATTAGAAACAATTGCTTTTTAGAAAATTTTGCTCATAATATAGGTAAGAATTCCTTGTTGTAGCATGTTCTATAAGTTAAATATATTCTTTTGTTCCTGGCTCCCTCCCATTCATGCATTCATTCACTGAGACACACTCGCTGTGAACCTCATGTCTTCCTGCCTCGGTTTCTTAGGGCTGCGATTGTAGGCATGTACTGCCACATCAGACACAACCCAGTTTCTCTCACATGCCTGAGTTCTTACGAGACTAATTCATGTGGTTGTCTCAGTGTTGACTCGGAGTTTTTATGGATGGGACCTTGTCCTCATAAATTTTATGACAGTAAAGTTTTGATCATTTTATCTTCACAGATTTCTGAGAGTTGAAATTTTTTCCCAGTATAACACTTTGTAAAGCATGAAATACTTGTAACCAGACAAACAGAGAGAAATGTTTCCCTATGCAAAGGCCCTGACATACTGCTCCTGGAATGATACTAGACAGGAATCAATTTTCTAATATTTCTGTAAACTGTGACAGGTTGCTAAGGATTTAGAGTTAAGCATGTTCTGTTGTGGATATATGTGTTTGTAAAAACATTTTTTAATTTCTTAGGATTATGTACTGAAGGATTGTACCGTGTTAGTGGAAATAAAACTGATCAAGACAACATTCAAAAGCAGTTTGATCAAGGTAATTACAAAATAAAATTATTATCTTACTGTTTTCCTTATTAGAATTTTATGGTAAGAAATTTTTATTTGAAACTCCTTATAAAAGTTGATGAGGAGCCGGGTGTTGGTGGTGTACGCCTTTAATCCCATCACTTGGGAATTAGAGGCAGGCAGATCTCTGTGAGTTTGAGGCCAGCCTGGGCTACAGAGTGAGTTCCAGGAAAAGGCGCAAAGCTACACAGAGAAACCCTTCTTGGGAAAAAAACCAAACAAAACAAACAAACAACAAAAAAAAGAAGTGGATGAGGAGAGGAGAGCATTTAAAAGTGTGATTAGAAATATTAAATATATGGTAGTTGCCACAGTAAGGAAATAGAAGAACTGGGAGAGGACTGTCTTGGTACTAACAAGACAATCCAGAGCCTGGCATGGTGGTACACACCTTTATTCCCAGCACTCAGGAGGCGGAAGCAGGAGTTCAAGAACAGCCAAGGCCGAATAGTGAAATTTTGTATCAAAAACAAACAGGATGGAAGGAAGGAAAGAGAAAGAAAACGTTGATTCTTTTAGAGTTGTCTTAGGAAGGTGGATATTAGGAAACAGGAAGAGGAAGTTGGAAATATTAAACTTTTAAAATACATTTAGAATAAAAAAGATTTGACACAATTGAAACAGATGGGCTCAGAGAATACAGTATTGCATCTGTATGTTGGTATGTGAAGGCTAGAAGACAAGAAAGAACTTACGGAAAAGAAGGATACTCAGAATTGAAACAGAGTATTATAGGCAATAAAATTTATAGGTCTTATTTAGAAATGAGAATTTTTTTATGTGCTGGGACTGTGATAAAAGCGAAGCAAACACTTTGAGGTAAGCTATGATAGATTATGGACAGTGGGATGTTTTTGCCCTGTTTTATATTTCTGACCCAATAAGCAACTACAAATAAAAGAATGATAGAATCTATACAGCCAGTGCCAGAGTTAAAAAGGAAGTAAATTTACTCATGATGACTTAGCAACATTTATATCAGAAATGGCACTATGTAATGTAACAGATAACTAATATTTAGGAGTAAATTCAAAAGGGAGCCTGTACTAGTAAGGAATTCCATGTGTGATCAAAGATCAAAAGAAAAAATGAAAATCAAATTACTAGAAGTAAGTCAATATTTTTATAGTCTTTGACCGGAAAGGGCCTAAATTTAGTAAGAAACCTAGAAAGCATAAATGAATAACAATCTAGGCTACCTAAAATTGTAAAAATTCTGAGTGAAAATATAAGAACAAAATCTTGAGAGTATAGAGAGACTTATTCAGATAAACCATTAGTATATATTTGAAAATATACTCAGCCTCTACCAATGACAAGTTTTTATTTTAAGATTATGTTTATTATCAGTGAAAAAGATTGTGGTAATGTAGGCAAACATATTTTCTATATCTGTTGTAGGTACATTTTGAGAAGCAGTTTGTGAATATTAAAATTCAGATTCCTTTGTTTTAGAAATTCTACTTCAAGGAATTTGTATTCCAAAAGCCTTTGCATGATCTTGTTAAAGGCATTTGTTGCAGTATTTATAATTTAAAGAGAGGAGGGAGAAGTACCTATGTCTCGGTGAATGTTGTATATGGTAGTGAGGTAGAATAATTGTTTATGTTTGTTAAAATGGCAAAACATTACCTGTTGGAATGTATATTCCTGTGTAAAAGAATGCCGTGTTGCCAAAAGTACTCTACCATATTTTTAAGAAATATTAGAGAAACTGTATTCTATGTCAAATTGGTACAATTCCACTTTCAGTGAGGAGGGCAGAGTAATAGTTTGGGCTCTTGGATTCAATTTAGTGGTTTTATTTTTTAGTCTTGCCACCGTCTATGCCTCAAGCAAGTTAATCTTTCTAGATCTAATTTTTTCATCACACAGTGGAGATGAAAGAATAAATAAAAGGCTAATGAGATAGTGCTTGTCCAGTAAGATGTGTAAATGGGTCATGTTTTCTTTAAGTGATCATGAAAGGGCTCAAAGGAAGAATGCTCTAAAATCATAATAACTGTCTCAAAGTCATGGGATGATTTTTTTTCTCATCTATATTTTCACTTGTAAGTGACTTGAAACACTTTTAGCATGTTCTACTTTTGTTCTTTAAATCAGCCCTTTACTGATGAGGTAATTATTTAACCTGTTTACTTAAAATACTACAAAGTAAAGTTTAAAGGTCCAAATTAGAATTGTTACACATTATTTGTATTGTTTGTCTTTCTGTTTTCTTACAGTCTTTTAAATAGTCTGTGTATAAACAAGTAATTAAAATAACAGTGTAATTAAAATTCTTTAATGAACTCTGCTGATATATACTATACCATACAGTGTTTGTGAATCAAATGCTTTTTGCATGAGGTTGTCTTCCTGATCTGTAGTTTGCTGGCCTGTGAGGAAAAGCAATTAATGAAAAATGTCTTTTGACAGAAAGATGCCTGTTCACTCTATCTCTGCAGGAAGTTAAAATTTCATTATATAAATTAAGTTTTGATTCTGTTTTGTAGATCATAATATCAATCTAGTATCCATGGAAGTGACGGTAAATGCTGTAGCTGGAGCTCTCAAAGCTTTCTTTGCTGATCTGCCAGATCCTTTGATTCCATATTCACTCCATCCAGAGCTATTGGAAGCAGCAAGTAAGCAGAAACTTCCTTTTGGGGGATGGTGATAGTGGTTTTCAATATTGGTTGTCAGAATCAACTATGCACTAGAATTTTTAGTTAAAAACTCACTTTATTTAAAATATGTCTTAAAGATTTCCACTAAATTTAAATAAAGTCCCGATGCCCATGGATGCCTTAGGGATATTTGTTTTAGCTACTTCCACAGATAATGAGGGGCAGGAAAAAGGTGCACTTTGAGGCCAGAAGAGAATATTGAGTGTCCTATTTTATTACTGTCCACCTCATTCCAAGATAAGTTCTCTCTCTTGCTCTGAACGTGGAGCTAGGTTGGCAGTCAGCAAGTCCTAGGATCCTCTGGTCTCCTCTTTCCCACAGTCCTGGGGTCACTTGGAGCTACCCATGCTGCTGCATTTTACATGGGTGGTGACTCTGCGCTTCAGTCCTCGTGCTTGCCTGCACAGCCCCTCCTAGAGAGTTAAATGCTCCAGAAGATAAGGATGTTTTTACTTACCAAGTACTTTGGAGTAAGGCAGTCCGTCAGATAGAGTACTTGATTCAAAGTGTATTCCTGCTTTGCATCAGTCACTCAGATGTTTCTAGTATGCACATATCATTTATCCTGAAAATGGAACCTAAAGTTTATTTGAGCATCGAGAAACCTAGTGCTTAATTTGCATTAATGGTTAAAATTAATGTAATTTCTAGGGTTTTCCTTTTAGTGTAAGTATTCAGGGTCTTTTAAATGGGATTATTTCTTTAGTTTTATTTTAAAAGTTCTCAGTTATTTGTTTTTAGTTAAAATACAGTTCTGAACCAGCAGGATGTCTCCTTAGGGAAAGTTGCTTGCCACCAAACCTGACAGTCTGAGTTTGATCCCCAAACATACATGGTAAAAGGACAGAAATAACTTGAACAAGTTGTCCTCTGACCTGTATTCCATGCCCTGTGGCACATGCCTCCCCCCGCCCATCTCTACACACATAAATAGTGAATCAATTTTAAAGTAAGTTTTAAAAGAGGTCTAGAGAGATGACTCACCAGTAAAGAGCACTTCCTGCTCTTGTAGGGGACCTGAGTTCAGTTTCCAGCACCAGTGCCAGCTCACAACCAACTGTAACTCCAGGTCCAGGTGATCCAACACCCTTTTCTCTACTAGTGGGATACCTGCACTTGTGCAGCATACCCCTCCTTACAAAAATTATAGAAAAATAAAAATCTTGAAAATAACATCTCTTTTTAAAAAGTAAAGATTCAAAAAAACTTTCAATATATTGTCACAAGGTATAGTTGCCTTATACATATTCCTAGGTGTTAATCTCTAGGTTATAAACACTAACCTTAGAACTTCCTACTTAGAAAGTTCATTTTAATGGCCTAGTTTAGAAGTAAAATGTGACAAATGAGAATTTTTAGTACTTGATAATTCTACCATGATGTAAAGTGAAAGAGAAAAAATAAATCTCTTACCTCTTGTTTATTGCTATACTGTGTTTTAGCTATCCTGTTTTATAGTTGCGTTAACTTGGAAAATAACTACATTAAATGTTTATGCTACTGGTAATGCAAGTCAGTGCAATGTGGATAGCTATGGATTCAGGACTACAATGTGCCTATCACTGCTTTTGGAAGTCTTTGAACCTGGGGGACATACTTTTATCAAAAGAAAAACTTAATGACACATTAAAATAAAAAAGTTCATGTTTCAGAAATATCATTGAAAGATACACAAGGCTCATTTACCAATATTGTGTGTTATTGCTTTTGTTGTTCAGCTCTAGGACTGAGTAGTTGTACACATAAAGCCTGAAATTCTTACAATCCATTGTGCAAATATTAAAAGAGACTAACGTACTTATAAGGAATTAGGTAATTCTAAATAAATTTGTAGTTGTATATATAGAAGTACAATATACCTCAAACGTGGTCTTAATTTTCGTAGTAAATATTAACTGGAAGTTTGTATTAGATATTTGAAAGTTTATTCATTTTATACAAAAATTTCTCTTTTATAGAAATCCCAGATAAAACAGAGCGCCTTCATGCCTTGAAAGAAATTGTTAAGAAATTTCATCCTGTAAACTATGATGTATTCAGATATGTGATAACGCATCTGAACAGGTACTTGCAGATAAAATGCACATTGAGTTTCAAACCTGTAACCTTTATAAGCTGGATAATTATAATTTCTATTAAGGGGAATACCGACTAACCAGGTTCTGTTTGGATCCTTTGTAATGGTTGTCTATATTATCTAATTCATATCTATAAAGCTTTGTGATAATATTTTGCACGTATAATCAGTGTTTCCTTAATTATTACACTAGGAATTAAACCCAGGGCCTTCCATATGCTGGGCAAGCACTCTACCACTGAACATACCCAGCCCAACAATATATTTTTTCTGTTTTCTTTAGTAGTTCTCTTGTGTGGAATCTTAGAATTATAGTTGAAAAAAAATGATAGTAACCAACATAATCAAATCATCATATTTGGAGTTGGAGACTTGGGGTTTGAAGACGGCAATTATAAGTAGAGTGCAGCTGTTGTATGATTCACTTCACCTGGTGCTGTAGACTGTGTTGTATAGTTTGCTTATTCCATATGTGGAAATTTTACCACAAACTAACTATCCTGTTACTCAAAATATGAGACACTACTTCTTGTATCATAACTCTATAAATATGTTACAGTTGGGATTTACATTCAGTAACAGGCACTATAGTGTTGATTGTGAAGACTTGCTCAGTGTAGTCAGACAGGTGTCAGTTTGCAATGTTACAATTGTAACCTTAGAGAAACTACCCATTTCTCAGTTATCAGATGAGAGACAATAACACTTCATTGAAGTTGTTCTGATGAATAAATGAGTATTTGGGGGGTTTGTTTTGAATTTCTGCAAAGTTTTATTTGCACATATACAAATAAAATAAACTTATCAAAAGTTTATTCAAAACATTTTTAGTGGCAATTTAAAGAATTCTGTAGGGTTGTGGTATGGCTCAGTGGTAGAACATTTGCCTAGTATCTGGGAAGCCCTGAGTTTGATCCCTCCACCAAAAAATAAACCTCAATAATCATAATAGGGCCCAAATGAAGTGTATTCTAATCTGTTCTTCTTAAAAGAGACTATTCACTAATATTTGAAGTTTTATTATTGCTGTCTGTGCAATATAAAATTAAACTGGCTTTAGAACCGTTCTTCCAAATCCCCCTTCTTCAAAAACAAAACAAAACTGTCAACTTGATAAATACAGTAAGATTTTTCCCCTTTTGAAAAATAATTAGTGGTTGATATTTTGTTAACAGAGTATGTGGAAGCTGTAAACCTTATTGAATATAGAGAATAGCAATATCTTGTGACCATAACAGGTTGAATTAACAATTGAACTTGATTTAAAAGATTATGAAAAAAGGATAGGGCAGAGCATACTCAAAGAATCATATACTATCCCACCTTCAAAGTTATCTTAAGTGCTATATTCTGGAAGTGGTTTTGACTATGTACAATAGTAAACAGCACAGGCAAAAGCTTGTTTGATAATGTGAACAAAGAGGGGGCTTGTTTGAGCTGACCAAAATAAGAATGGAGAAAGTCAAGAGTCAGAGAAACAATGCCAGGTTATATCAAACAGTATTGTTCACATTATAACTCATGGACTAGTTTTATAGCTTTATAGTCTTTATAATGGTAAGAAGTTTGTTTCAGAATATGTAAATCTCCTTTGTTATATGCTAGGAGAACCACATTCCTTATTGAGAAAGCATTATTTAATTTGCATTCTTTGTGGTTCTGAGAAATACTAGAGGTAGAGCAGAAGCTATTCCGACTTCAGTTTGAAAAGGAGCAATCTCCTGCACAGTTTAGTTTTCTCTTGCATTGCTCTGATAAATGCCATGGCCAAAAGCAACTTAGAGAAAGAAAGGGTTTATTTATGTGGCTTATGCTTCTCGAGTCTATCATTAAATTGTGATGGCAGGACAGGAGTGAAGCAGAAACCATGTGGAGGAATGCTGCCTGCTGGCTTGTCCCCTAACTCCTGCTCAGCTAAGTTTTTGTACGGCCCAGCGCTCCTTGCCTGGCGGCAGTACCACCCGCACTGGGCTAGGCCCCACTGCATAAATCTTCAAGCAAGAAAATGGCCTACAGGCATACCCACAGGCCAATCTGTCTGAGGCAGTACCCCAGTTGAGTTTCCCTTAGGTAACTCTAGACTATGTCAGGTTGATAACTGAAGCTAACTAGAAGCTACTGCTAACCCCCCCTACCCCCATAGCCTCTCAGTACTAGGGATATAGCAGTGAACAAATGGGCCTGGAATTCTAGTAAACAAATACATGTCATACAGCTCTTTGACAGACTGACAAGATTATGAAGTTATCCTGTGGAATGATTATTTGATCATGTTCTTTCACTCTTTTATGCAGTGATCATAAATCCATTTTTCTAATTATGTTTCCATTTTCTTTCCTTTACCACAACTTCATTTACTATTTCTCATTCAGGAACTACTAATGTTAACAGTTGTCTTTGCCAACTTTTCTTCCTACCCTCCACTGATTCTAATGTCAAGATGATCTTTCTAAAACAGCCTGGTCTACAGAGCGAGTTCCAGGACAGCCAAGACTACACCAAGAAACCCGGTCTTGAAAAAAAAAAAAAAGAAAAGAAAAGAAAAAAATCTTGGCTAAAGATATGTTTTAGATGTTTTTCTTCTGTATGATTTTACTTAATGCACGTCTGTGTGCTGCATGTGTTCCTGATACCTGTGGTGGTCATAAGTGGACAACAGTTGCCCTGGAACTGGAGTTCCAGATAGTTGTAAACCACAGTGTGGGTGCTGGGATCTGAACTCCAGTTCTTTGCAAGAGCAGCATGTACTCTTAACTGCTAGGCCATCACTCCAGCCCCAAAGATTCCTCAGAATTAAAATAGTGCTCTATCTCTTTAAGATAGACTCTAAACTGAGTAACACTAGTAGTTCTAAGTGGTTACGCTTCCTTTCTTTCCCATAAACAGCAGTTATGCTGTGGTAAACTTTTACTAGCAGCTATCCAGGAGTATCAGTTTGTGGCACATCTTAGCATGCCAGTAGTTTGAAAGTATGCTTCCCAAAACAGCAGCTATCTGAGAGTTTCTGAGCAATGTATGCTATTAGACTTCACCACAGACATAATAAACCACAAACTTCAGATAGTCACCAACAGTTTGTTTTAACAAGCCCTCCAGAAGGTTCTGACAAACGCTATAGCCACTGTTGTAACTCAGTTTCCCTTCCTTCCTACCATTCTTCCCACATCCACTGCCTTTGACTTTACCTTAAACTTCACCTTGTCCATGAAGCTTTCCCTGATCAGCCTAATTTCTAACAGATACAGTAGCTTCAGTTAGACTCTCCATACTGTCTTCTACTTTGTAGGTAGTTCTGAACCCAGCACGTCACTGCTACATGGCACACCACACTGTACGTACTAGCCACTGCTACTCATCAACAAGTGGTTGACTTGGTTCTCACTGTTCACTTGAGTCTCTTTTTCACTAGAAATAGTGACTTTTTCATCACAGAACACAATCTTAGGCTACATATTTTACTTTAGGTGAGTGATTTCTGTGTCTGGAAGTTTCCTTTGGTTTGTGTTTTTTGGTTTGCTTTATTTTCGTTTTTTTTAATCTTGAAGATCTTGCTGCTATGACACAGTCTCCTGGACAGTTTTTCTTCCTTTTCCTTGTGTGCTCAGGCTGACCTGTAATCTCTCATCCTACTGCTTCCGCTTCTGAGAACTGGGAGTACAGATGGACACTGCTATGCCCAGTTTGAAGTGTTCGTTTATGTGTAGAGTAAGAGGGTTGAATAAACGTAATATAATAATTTATAGTTTATAGTCTAAGGTTTGCTTCTTACATGTCGTGCTTACTAGAGATGGTGATAGAAGGTCTTGCTCAGGTATTTAAAGGACTGGATGAAAATCATTTAGTACTATATAATCACTTGTAAATTGGTGTTAAATTGTAAGACATTTAAAGTAGAATTTATTGAATGTTGTCTTTAAGATAAAATTTTAACAGTATACAACATAATGTTTTAAAAGGTGTTTATAGTGTGCTAGGTGCCAGATAGGTTATGCTAAGTTTTCCTAAGCTGGTTTAAAGGGATGACATACCCTGATTTTTGGTTTTCTCTGTGTAGCCTTGGCTGTCCTGGAACTTGCTCTGTAGACCAGACTGGCCTCAAACTCAAGAGATCCACCTTCCTCTGCCTCATGAGTTCTGTGATTAAAGACATGTGCTACCACTGCCTGGCCTTGATTTATTTCTTAATCTCCCACAGTAGTCTAAAAATTTGGATCCACAGTTAGAATTTGCTGTTTGGAAAGTCATTAATGTTTGCCAGTTGGCCGCCTTAACCTAGAAGAAAAGGATTTTTTCAAATTGAAAAGACTTGCATGTGTAAACCTTTAAGCCCCCCGGGGTGCAGCATCTTTTTAACTGTCTGGCATTCTTATGAAGAATAAGTATTCATTGCTCTCTTGTTTTAGAATATAGTTGAATATATACTGCTAAGAAAAAATTGAAATCTGAAATTAGCATAAATGATAAACTAGCTTTGGGGTTGTGTAATTTCAATGAGTTCTGATTTCTTTTTTCCCTCCCGTTTTATAATTTCAGGGTTAGTCAGCAAAATAAAATCAACCTAATGACAGCAGACAACTTATCCATCTGTTTTTGGCCGACTTTGATGAGACCTGATTTTGAAAATCGGGAGTTTCTGTCTACCACTAAAATCCATCAATCTGTCGTTGAAACATTTATTCACCAGTGTCAGTTTTTCTTCTACAATGGAGAAATTGTAGAAACTGCGAACACTGTGGCTCCTCCCCCACCTTCAAATCCAGGACAGTTGGTGGAATCAATGGTACCCCTTCAGTTACCACCACCCTTGCAACCTCAGCTAATTCAACCACAATTGCAGGCAGACCCTCTTGGTATTATATGAGTAGGATGTGATTGCCAATGGCCTGAAATTGGACAAAAGCAAATCTAGACATGCATGTTTCAGGGTTTAGTAGTATATTTCCTGTTTCCTACAGATAATCCACATTCAAAATGATGAGACATTTTCTCTTTGAACTATATGGTATTCCCTGTTTACTTACATTACGAATTCTAAAAACATGGTAAGCATGACTGGAGAGGGTTTAATTTTTATAAACAAAAAATAGTTATAAAAATGCAAAGCTGCTGCTGCATGCAACCTTATTGCAATCAGTATATCATTCCTGTGGCAATTTCTGTCACATTATATTGTGAATAAAATTTTTCTATAGAAATTAAATGATTTAAAAACTCATATATGAAACGTTTAATGCTTTCAGCCTGCTTTAGGGCTGGTTTTGTTATTTGATGTGCTAATTTGGAAACTTAATTTACATTCAAGCAGTCTGTATAGATAACTAAAGCCCAGTTAAGTATTTTATAATTTCAGGCTACTGTGCCGTGCTTGGGATGTTGTTTGAAAGAAAGAAAAAAACTACATGTAACATATTTCCCATTTCTGCACCTTCATCTTCTAAGTAAATCTGTGGATGATTTGATGAGGAGTGAATGAACTTGTTTCTTTTACTCACCTACCAAGGACACACTTGTGGTTCAAGTGAGCTGATAATGTGGTATAAAGGGTAGTTGTCACCAACTCAGTTCTTTCTGATCTCTAATGAAAAAATACATTTTGTATACGGTTAATTCTGTAAACAGATGCATGTTCAAAAGATCTATGATGGTCTTGTAATCTTAATCTAATATATTTTAGATATTTTAATTTTTCCCTCTTGGGGAATACATTTAGTATAGTGTAGAAAAATACTTCATGACATTTTCATATAAGGTTATATAACTTTTCATACATAAACATGAAATTTGTTGTAGAAAGTTCTTTAAACCAAACATTTAATCTAGGACTTCAATTTAATCTGTTCCTTGAATCTATTTTTATGTGGCCCTTGAGAATATATCCCAAAAAATTCCATTGCTAATACAGCAATAAAAATACTTTGGGTACTGACAGACTCCTTGGAGTATGTATATATAAAATCACAAACTTGTATTCCTATTCTTCCTGTGATGTGTTGTTCTACGATCCAGAATGGCTTTTGCACCATTTTTTAAACCAGTTTTCCCCCCTTTGATGTCGGTACCAGAGTTGCTATAAATGACTGCTGCTTTAGGGGTTAAATATTTTGTTAGTGAAGATTAAACCAGAACACTAAAGTATGATAAAACTTTCTGACTGGATAATAGGTAAATTTAGTTGGGCTATATTCAAAATTATTTTATTACCAAACCATACCATTTGTTTTACTGGGAAAAGGAAAGTGATTTGCTTTTTACTGCTGGGTCATATTTTGTGTAGTAAGGAAGAAATTCTTTGGTCAATATTGTAATCTTTATATTTCAACGTTAAGATTTCCTTATTTGTATTATAGTAAATTGATGATTTTTGAGATTCAAGGCTCCTAAGAGTTTGATTTGCTCCATTTTGTCTTAAAATAAATATTCTTTCCTAATTGTTATATCTTAGGTATTGTACTTCCAATTTCAACCAAGATGTCAACATGAACCAGGCTACTGTTGAAGTACATGTATATTATAAATTACCCTATTTGTGTCATATGCTTACATGTTATTATCTTTTCTAAGAGAACAAAGTCCCTATTATTCCTATTGCAAAGCACACAGGAATTAAGAAAGTACAGTAATTTTTAAAAAAGAATATCCGGTAAATGTAGTATTCTTAACTTGTTCTATATTACTTAATACCTATGTCTATATAGCTTTAATTTATAGCTGTCAGTTTAACATCGGCATGTCTGGCAAAGAAAATTAAACTTTAAGAGTTTTATAAACTGTTTCTAGGTTGCTAAAGAATTTATTTTTCTACTATAAATGGTATAGATAAAGCATCAACTATGTACAGGAAAAAAGCCTGAATATTTCTGTTGGAAGTAGGCTTAAAAGAATTTTCAGAACTGTTCATATCTTTGGTTTGTTCTGTCCTAACTTTACTATTGTAATATATAAGTTCCAGTTTATTTAAGCCTTTCTCTTTTATAATGTGTTAATTTAACATTCATTTACATTTAGAACTATTTTTGTTATTAAAGTTAGCATTTAGAAGTTTCCACATTAACCACCTTAACACCTTTCCCAAAACTGATCTCTTACTTTTCTATGTGTTCTATCATTGACTTGACACACTACTACATAGTGAATCACTTCAGTATTCTACATCTGGCTCATTACTAGTAGGTTATAGATACTGAATATTAAAGTGCGCTTTAAAGCTCAGTCTGTGACACTGACTTGTGTTTGTTTTTGCCCAAGGATATAGATGTGTTTTAAGTACTAGAAAAACAATTCTAAGAAGAGAATAACATAATTGAATCATTTTTTCCTTGTAAATCCCTGGAACATTTTACTGTTTAGGGACAGACATATACGCATGTGTATATGAGACTTAATGGGTTAAAAGAATAGTAGATAGTCTTATAATTATGGGTCAACATCAAGACATTTTACAATATTAAAAAATTACATCTGTACATGTTGCCATTGTTTCATTTAAAGTTCAATGCTTATTATTCCAATATCAGGTGTAGACGAATTTCTAAACAATCTTAGTAAATAAGAAACACAGAGCCAAATACAGGGGTAATAGTCGAGGAGATCAGAGAAATTGTGAAGAGCCACTGACTACCCTTTAGCTTACCACCAAGCTGTAGTTTCCCACACGAGAGAGCTTCTTCCTGCCTAACCTGCACTTATATTGCTTTCCTATTCTGCCTTCTCATTGGCTCTAAGCCCAGCCACATGACCTCCTCATCACTGCCCATCTGTACAGACCTCCAGGTCTCTATGGTTGGTACTGGGATTAAAGGCTCATGTCACCACACTTGGCTGTGTCCTTGACCACACTGAGACTCTGCCTGCCATGTGATCGAGTTAAGGTTGTGGGCTACCACCACCTGACCTCTGTTCCTGGCTCACTATGACCTCTGATCTCCAGATAAACTTTATTTATTAACATACAAATAAAATCACATTTCAGCACAATTAAAATATCACCACAATCAGGCTCAACAGTATTTAGATAAACAACATAAAGAAGCATAGAGGGTCTCTGTTTCACACTTTGAGTAGATTTTTTTTTTTTTTTTAAGAAGTCAAATTCTGTTTGATATGCGCTTGTCCAGGGTAT
This sequence comes from Onychomys torridus, assembly GCF_903995425.1. NCBI lineage: Eukaryota > Metazoa > Chordata > Mammalia > Rodentia > Cricetidae > Onychomys > Onychomys torridus. The sequence continues at coordinate 21,571,282 of NC_050456.1, forward strand.
ACATATATCGTAAGAACAAAAGTCCAGGCACAATATATTTGTTTAAAGTGGTATTTTTAGTGGTACCCCCCCCCCTTAACATTTACAGTGTAAATACTGTAGGTAACAGCAATCTAACTTAGCCAAAAAAGCAGCTCTTATTTTCCATAGTAGATGTAAATATTAAAGACTTTCGGGTTGTTTTTTGTTTTGTTTTGTTTTGAGGTACTGAAATCTAGTTTCTAATATCTCCTAGATGTAAACAAAGGGGACATTTGAAATAAAAAACTTAGACCTTAGCTTCCATGCTTATTTTCAGTTTTTTTAATAGTGTAATAATTGTGATGCTATTTGTCAACTAGATATAAACATATGTATATATAATTTTAAGAATTCAAAAGTGGTTTGGTTTTTTTATAGTTAATATAATTTTATGCTTTATCTAGATGGTGCTGCAGTAATTTAAGTATCAGTAAAATTCCAATGTAACAAATGTTTTAAATAAAAGATTAAGAAGCTGTGCAATTTTAAGTTAAAGTTGCCTATTTTTACCATTTTGTTGGTAAAAATCAACTAATTTTAGATAAAACAGGATCAGTTAAAACTTTATATTAATATAATTAAAATGTTACTAGATGATTTTTTTTTATTGGACTTTCCTTATACCATGAAAGGAAATCAAAAACTCATTCTAGGTATTTGTGAACATAAGTATTTAAAAATAGGAGGAACTGAGGAGATGTAGCTTAGTTGATAGAGTGCTTGCTTACCTTGCATCAAGACCTCAATTCAGCCCCCAGCACTACATAAACCAAGCCTGCTGGTACATATCTGCAATCCTACCACACAGGAGATAGAGGCAGATGAATCAGAAGTTTGGAAAGTATCCTTTACTACATAATGAATGTGAATACAGCCTGGAACACATGAGACCCTGCCCTTAAAAAGGGTCAAAAAAATATGAAAACAAGATAAAATATACAAATTAAATATACATATGAGTCTGGATTTTGAGAGGCATTCTTTGGAACCACTGGATATAGTTTTTAAACCTGTTCTAGTTATAGCATAGCTATTAATATTGAAAAATACATGTTTTTGCTGTCTCATGGCTTAAAAATAACATAAGCCCAACTTTATGGGTATATGCTGTCAGATTCTGTGGACCTGGTGAGTTCTCTGAGTTGAATCTTTGTGCATATCTTGGATTTGAATTCTTAGCCATTTCCAGTCACCAAATATCTGAAGATGAAAATAATATTTAATTAAGGAAGACACCATTCTTCAAAACAATGATCTTGGGGCTGCTGAGATGGCCCTATGGTTAAGAACATTACTGCTTTTGCAGAGGAGCTGAGTTTAGTTCCCCACACTCAGATCAGGCTGTTCTACCACCTGTGACTCAGGCTCCAGTGGATCTGACACCCTCTTCAGGTCTTGACAGGCAACTGCACTCACATGCACATACTCATACAGATGCTATCGTTTATTTTTAAATCCATGTGTATGTTTTGCCACATATCCTTACATCCAGTGATTTACTGTGCTACAAGTACCGATAGTTTTTATAATACAGTTCAAATCTAACTTCAGTGAATTTAGAGAAATCTTCACTAGTAGTTGACTCATCCTATATACATGATTATTCCTTAGATAATCTGCTATTGTTACCTTCTGGAGGATGGAGATATGAACTACAGAATTTCATATTCCCATCTTAGTTGGATGATGTAGAATTAATTTTTATGAAAATCTTATTGGTATCCAGAATGATTTTAAAAAGCCAGTGAATGACAATAAAAGTTATTAAGTATTAAACAGAATGATAGTCCTTGAAGTTAATAAAACATTGACAAGTCTTGTTTACCAGTTGTTAGAAATGTTAGAACTTGTAAATGTATATTTGCATGTATATATACATATATACTTCATATGTACATATACATCTGTGAGTAGCTGTCAGAATTTGGTTGAAAACCAAACTTGTTCATCGCCATAGTGCAGATGTTCCATTCAATTCTGTTTTCTTGAAATAGTAAAGTTGCTGTAAGTGATGTAGTAATGGCCCTCCTATCATAACCCTTTGGTGTTCAGTTTACACTTTCATGTTTTAACATTTTTCAAATACATTTTTGTTTTATTTCGACATAAGTGATAACGGATTTAGCGACTGATTCACCAAATCTTTTTAATTATCTGTATATCCTCATTAGATCATTTTTTGTGTACTTGAATTGTGGATGCTGTAGTCAGTATGTTCGAAGTCTTAAAATATTCTATCAGTTTTACATTTGGAGCTCTTAGTTTACTTTTTCTCCTGATTCTTGTTATTTCCTTTTGTCCAAATAAATGTCGGTGTTCAAGAAGCAAATAGAACACTGGTTCCTTAAAATGATAACTAGGTTCAGAAACAATATGTATTACTCTTACTACTTTTGTAGGACTCCAAGTTGTTTAGAAACAACAGAAAGCTAGCCGTTATCTTCCCAGGTTTACTTCTTAAAAATTCTGCTTCTATACTTGGCATTTGTTAGCAGTCATATATGCCTGTGGAATGGTTTTTTTTTTTTTTTAAAATTGGAGTACTTTAAGTGAAACTTTCTACCAATGTACTTTTAAAATGCAAATTGGCTTATCTAGTACTTCACTTACAGAATAACTATTGGGTTATTATAACTTAAAATGACTATTTTCATGGCGTAGATTAGGAATTAACAATTTCCCACTTTAGGAAATTGGATAGTAAATACATTAAACTTTGCAGGCCAGTTGATCACTGTAGCACTATTCATCTCTACTACTTCAGTATATGAGTAGCCATTAACAAAATAGAAATGAATATGAGTGTTGTAATGAAGTTATTTGGCCAGTAGAATTTAGTTAACTGGTCACTGGCATAGATTGTAAGTAAAATTAAAGCTTCCAATCTGTACCTGTATGTAATAATTGATGATTAATTCTCAACACAGATTGAAGTAAAATTTTACAGGTGATAATGATACCATTTTTCCAAAGGAAATCGTCTTTTCAGTTGTACGAAATAAATAAGCAGAGCTGTGTATAAAGGTTCTTACTTACATTCTGAATGGTAACAAAGATTTTTAAGGATGATAATTACATACCCATATAGTATTCATTAATAATGACAACACAGTAAACATTATAGCATAGGTTTTTGGATAGATGAACATCAAGATCATATCTAATGATTGCAAAGGTGTATGATGATTAATGAGTGGGCTCCAGCTCCAGCATGTATACCTCACTCACCAGACAGTACTCAGTCCTATAGGAAATGGAAGAGACGATTGAGCAGAACATTTAGGAGGTGTGTTTTACTGGACATTAAACAGTCAAAAATGGAGAGGAATATACATGTAATCATAGGAAACTGAATTTGTACCTCAGTATCTCTAATCAGTAGAGAAATTATGTTGCATATAGAGGGAAAAATCACCAGGTCATATTATCTTCTTCACAACTATGTCTTTGCTGGTCGTAGCAAGAGAATTCACTCTTGGAAAATGAATGCATTGACCATGGAAAAGCCTTTACCCAGAAATCATACACCACAATTCCAAGGTCAAGAAGATCTTGCAAACTGAATGAAAATGGCATTAAACTACAAATCAGACTTCTTATAACCAGCCTCCAAAGCAATCTCCAGTGATGTCAGTTCTTGGGATTCACATTGTGTATGCTCCTATTTTGTTGTCTAAGGCTATTCTGTGTGACTACGGGCATCTTCTGTGGACATAAGGCACCAGTTGACTTGGAAACTAAGCTATATCTTTATTTAGAATTCAATGTCCAACAAAAATGCTTTGAATATAGCACTTTCAGGTCAGTAAGATGGCTCTGCTGGTAAAGGAGCTTGCTGCCAAGTTTAATGACTTAAGTTGGATCCTAGAACTCATTGGGTGGAAGGAAGGAGAAAATTCCCACATGTTATCATCTGACCTCTACCCTATGCCATCAAACACACTCCCACATACGCACAATTCATGCCCCTTGTGGATTAAAGGGTTTTCTGTATCAGAATATATTTTTAAGAGGTGCATACTGCTGCTTCACATGGTCTGAAGTACATACAAGAGAAAAAAAAAAAAGCCACTCTAGGGGAAAAGTAGGAAATACAAGCAGTCTGGGCCACATTAAATTGAACTTGTAATTCCAAGTTGATGCACCTCCATGTGGCTTTCAAGTGAGTCTTATTAAATCATATTAAATCTTTAAAGAACTTAAATTCTGATTCACTAGGAATATAGTTGTAGGCAGCTTAAAATATTTCATGAAAATTATAATTAAGAGTTGACTTAATTTTGAAAAGTTAACCAGAATAAAGGAGAATAAAAGAATAAAGGGGATTTTTGCAATTATGTCAATAGATAAGTAAATAGCATTTTATTTCATTTTGTGTGGGTATATAAATACCATCAGCTCTTGTTGCCATGCTCTTCTCATAGTCAAATGTAAGGCAAAAAGCATCACTGGATATGCAGGGCATTTGATCATAATAGGAGGTTCAGTTCAGCAGGACAATGCAGTTGTAAATTACTGTGACCTAAGTCAGAACGGGCCTTTTGAAATGTGCTGTATCTTTTGTCTCTTACTACAGAAAAGCACAGTACAGCATCTGGTGGACTTTTTACATGCTTTAAAGGCAAAACATTGTACACAAGAGCCTCTCAGCTTTGGCACTGTTGGCACTTGGACCAGATGCTTATTTGTATAGAGAGCCATCTTGTGCATTGTAAGATCTTTAGCAACATTTCTGGCCTTTAACAGAGGCCAGAGCATTATTAGAACTAATGCTATGAGCACTAGCTACCCCAAGAGCAAAGATCCAAAATGACTCAAGATTTTGTTCTTTCCAAGACAAAAATTAACCACGGTTTAGATCTAGTCTATTTCTACTTTTGAATTCTGCTATGACCTCTACTCCCAAGTAAAGATCCACAGCAGTCAAGGAAAGCTGTTCAGAAAACCCAAGTTTGTGTTCAAACAGCTCTCTTACTTGAGCTGTACCGATAGCCGGCCATTTTGGAGAGATCAGTGACAGGGATGATATAAATGAAGAACATATGAAAAGCCCCATGGAAACCTGCAATAAGTTTCTGAAACAAGGCCATATAATCTGGAAGACAGCTACTGGAATGTTTCTAGACACAAAGGAGTGCCTGACAACCATGCATCTTGAACTGCCAATATGAGTTTTGTAGACCTCAGGATATATATATCATTTGTACCTTTTCCACTCCACAACTTAACACCTATGGTTGTGTGAAAGGCCCTATATAACCAGATGGAGATTTTTTTTTTAAGTTTAATTTATAAACTAGAAGCATATCTTTGATATCCAAATTAATTCGGAGACATACTGCCTGTGGTTGGATAAATCAGTCCAGGAGACAATATACTTCTGCCAAAATCAAGCCAGGGCCCAGTTATCAGATAAGGAGAAGCCACTTCAATACTTAGAGGCCTCCAAATTGCACAGAGTACCCAATCCTAATCTGAACTTTGTCTTGTGTTTTCTTAAACACCAATAAAAGCACTAGCCTAATGCTTCCCCCTTGCTCCTGTTTTTGCTTCCTGGCCATCCCAGTGTTTTCCCTATGTACCATGTGTCTCCTGTCTGTGGATCTGTCAGTATGATGAACTTTGTCTTCCTGAGCTAGTTTGTCTTTCCTCTGCTAGTTGCATCTGAATGACCATTTAAAGAACTGAAAAAGAACAACACCCCTCAGGTGGTCTTTAAAAACAGTGATGAGCATCTCAACTTACCAGATCTAGTTCCTGTTCCTTCATTAAGCTGGGAAACCTAAAAGGAATGGATGACTTTCTAGATTTAGCCACACTACTTAAATTAAATCAAGAAGTAAAAATCCTAAGTGGACCTGTAACAAATGAGGAGATTGAAATGGTTATGGGAGCCGGTTTTCAGGTTCCTCATGGCTTTACTCAGCAGATCCGCATAAAGAGGATGATAGGACCACGGGCCTGAATGCAGGTGTCTGAGATGGTCTGCACTTGGCTGTGCTGGGGGAGGAGGTCTTTTGCTCCACCTCTTGGTGTCTATAAATACCCTGGGGCCGAGACAGTCAGGGCCTGTTGGAATAGGTTCCAGGCCCTCTCAAGGCTATCCTGTATTTTCTGTTTATCTCCGCACTATAAAACCTTCTATCTAATATTTCCTGCTGCTCATACTCAAGACAACTCTGGGGAGCTGTGGGGTTGGTGGGTAAACGCCCTACAGAATGGCACCTGAACAGGGACACATGATAATAAAAAATGTTCACACTAAGAAAAGTCCAGGACCAGAGAGATTCACAGCCGAATTTTACCAGGCTTTCAAAGGAGATATACAGCCAAACCTTAAACTGTTTTTAAAGAAAGAGAAAAGAGAAACAGAAGGAGCACTCCCAAACTCCTAAAAAGCCAGAATCACACTATTAGCAAACCAAGTAAACAACAACAACAAAACCCTAAAAAAGCATTGGCCAATATCCCCGATGAACACAGACTCCAAAATGCACAATAAAATACTTTCAAACCAAATACAGAGTCATATAAAAAATATTATACACCATGACCAAATTGGCTTCATTCCTGAATTGCAGGGATGGTTCCACATAAGCAAGTCAATAAATGTCATAAACCACATAAATGGACTTAAATACAAAAATTGCATTATCATTTCAATAGATTCAGAACAAGCCTTTGACAAAAATCCAACATGCCTTCATGATAGAAGTTCTAGAGAATGTAGGGATAGAGGGAATGTACCTCAGTATGTTGGAAGCTAAAGCTCTCTTTTTTGAGAAACCCATGGTCAATGCCATCCTCAATGGAGAAAAGCTTGAAGCAGCCCCTCTGACGTCAGGAATGAGACAGGGTGTCCACTTCCCCACTCCTTTTCAACACTGTGCTCAGGGTACTAGCTGGAGCAATAAGGCAGGAGGTGATCAAAGGGACACAAATAGGGAGAAAAGTCTAATTATCCCTGTTTACAGATGACACGGAACTACCATACGTTCGAGATCCCAAAAGTTCTATCAAAAAACTAGAAACTAAACAAACTCAGCAATGTGGTAAGATACAGAATGAACTCACACAAATCAATAGTGTGTCTATAAATCAACAGCAAACATACAAAGAAGGATCACGGATACATTTCCATTCACAACTGTCTCAGGGAAAATAAAACATCCCAGAATTTACCTAACCAAGGAAGTGAAGGGCCTCTACAATGGAAACTAAACCTCTAAAGAGCGAGCCATACAAAGACACTAGAAAATGGAAAGATGCCTCATGTTTATGGATTGATAGAATGAATATTTTGAAAATTACCATTTTACCAAAGCTATTTACAGATTCAATGCAACCCCAATCAAAATCCCTGTCTTATTTTTCATAGAAATAGGAAAAACTACTCTAAACTTATAAAGAGGCACAGAAGACCCTGGATAGGCCGAACAGCCCTGAGCAGAAAGAACAATGCTAGAGTCATTACTATTCTAGTTCTTAAGATGTATTACAGAGATATAGTAATAAAAACGATATGCTATCGACACAAAAAAAGACATATATACCAATATAATAAAATTGAAGACTCAAGCATAAGTACACATAACTTCAGCCATTTAATATTTGACAAAGGCCGGGTGGTGGTGGCGCACACCTTTAAACCCCAGCACTTGGGAGACAGAGCCAGTCGGATCTCTGTGAGTTTGAGGCCAGCCTGGTCTACAGAGCGAGATTCAGGACAGGCACCAAAACTACATGGAGAAACCATGTCTCAAGAAACAAAACAAAAACAAAATTGACAAAGATGCCAAAAACATAAGCTTGAGGAAAGAAAGCATCTTCAACAAATTGTGCTGGAAAAACTGCATGTCCACATGAATAATGGAATTAGACCTAATCTATCGCCTTGCATAAAAACTAACTCTAAGTGGATTAAAGGCTTAAATGTGAAACCTGGAACCCTGAAACTGCCAGAAGAAGAGATAGGCAGTACCCTACGTGATACAGATGTAGGAAAGGACTTCCAGAAAAGGACTCCATTTACTCAGGAATTAAGGCAACAATTGACAAATGGGCCTTCATAAAACTAAAAAGCTTCTGCATGGCTAAAGAAACAACTGAGTGAGGAAGAAACCCACAGAACGGGAGAGGTTCTTTGCCAGCTATATATCTGACAAAGGATTAATATCCAGAATATGTAAAAGAACTCAAAAACCAGTTTTTTAAAAAGTGACCCGTTTGAAAAATGGGGCTGAAGCCTGAACAGAGTTCTCAAAAGAAGAAAAGAAAAATGGCTGATAGATATCTCAGAAATGTTCATTGTTCATACCAAATAGGTTAATACAAATCAAATCAACTTTCAGGTTTCATCTGACCCACATCAGAATGGCCAAGTTCATCAGAACAACTGACAACGAATACTGTGTGGGGTGTGAGAAAAAGGGAACCCTTGTCCATTGTTAGGACTGCAAACTGGTGAAGCCACCATGGAAATCAGTGTGTGTCATTTTCAAATAGCTATAACAGCTGTACAACCGGGTATGAGGGCTACCAGCATTTTCCCAAAGGACTTGACATTCTAGCCCACAGATAATTGCTCAGCCATGTTCATTGCTGCTCTATTCACAATAGCTAGGGGATGAAAAAATCCTAAATGTCCTTTAATGGACAAATGGATAATGAGAATGTGATACATATACACTGTGGAATACCTTTCAAATGTAAAGAAAAATGAAATCTTGAATTCAGCGGGTAAGTATATGTGGAACTAGAAAAGATCATATTGAGTGAGGTTAACCAGCCCAAGAATGACAAAGTTCCCATGTTCTCTCTCATTAGAGGCCCTTAGCTCCAAATCTTCAGTCATGAGTATATTTCTTGGAGTAACTGCAAAAACCAGGAAACTAAAAAGGGACCAATGTCAGAATCGGGGGTGGGGTAAAAATAGAAGGGGATAGTAGTGTACAGGTGATCTGACTGAGGAATGGGAAAGGAGGATCTAATTACTGAGGGGAGAGGAAGATAAATACTGAAGGAGGGAATGGTGTAAAATAACAGTAAGGATGTCTGAAAAAGTCATAAGGAATCATTACCTCTTTACCTTAAAAACCTGTAGTACACGTAAGTCTAAAAATGTACGTATATAGTTTAAATAAAAGTTTCTTATCTGGGCTGACAATACTTCTAAGAGCCAAAGACTGCCTAACAAAAAGCCCAACACCTGGCATGAGAAGCCCCCTTTTGAGTTGTTGGCCAGAACTGTGCAAGGGACTCCCAAAACGTACAACCTATTTCTGCTGCCCTTTGTTATCACAGAGGTGGAAGGGGCTGAAGACACTATGCCCTTCAGGTGTAGGGCCCAAAGGACCCTGAGCTCAAACAGACCTGCCTGAGGATTACCTACACCCACAGATAAGCGTAGTCCCCACCCTCATTAAGGAGACTCCTTTTGGTTACCCGTGGAGACCATTACAGAAGATCACAACCAATAAAAATGCAGAGCTGTGGAGCCCAGTTTCAATGGATGCATCTACAAAACAGGTACCATACTTAAGAATCCAGGAACATTCCAGAAGAGGGAGCAGAAAGATTGTAAGTTCAGGAAGTTTGCTGTGAGATTGTCTCCTAGTAATGTCAGAAGCTATACCCATAAAATCTCACCGTTTCTATTGCTGTGAAGAGACACTATGACCATGGCAACTTTCATACAGGAAAGCATTTAATTGGGGCTGGCTTACAGTTTCAAAGGTTTAGTCCGTTATCATCTTAGTAGGAAGTAAGCAGCGTTCCGACAGATGTGGTGCTGGAGAAGTAGCTACATCTTAATCTGCAGGCAACAGGAAGTGAACTGTGTCCCACACTGGATGTAGCTTGAGCATATGAAGCCTCAAAGCCTGCTTCCACAGTGACACAGTTCCTCCAACAAGGCCACACCTCTTAATAGTGCCACTCCCTATAAGCCAAGCATTCAAACATGTGTGAGGTAGCTGTGGCTTGTTCTGTTTCTCTGATCTTCCAGCATTCACCCCAATAACTGGCCTCAGGTTTGATTTTATTAATAAGATCATTTAAGATTTCTGCTACATCTGGCACCCAACGTTCGTGGTATGAATTCACAAAAAAGCCTCTTGTCTGTGGCCTTGTGAGCCCCAGCTCAGGCCTGAGCTACACTCAGCCAGTTGTGGTGGCACACGCCGGTTGGATTTACTGAAGAAGGCAGAGGCAGGAGGATCCCGAGTTTGAGGCCAACCTAGGAGAAACTTCAGCGAGGGCTGAGCCACAAACAGTTGGGGGACCATGGAGGCAGTGGCTGCTGCTCTGAATTGCTGGCTTCCTCTCATGTTGGTGAGTGCAATGATGCTGCTACCTGCGACAAAGGGTTTACTGCTGCTTGTTCAGAGAAGAATTGCCTGGACCGTCGTGTTATAAGAAAGCATTGGCAAACGTCAGTTTGGAAAAGTTTGGCAAGATAAATGGTGGAGAGAAATTGCTGTGAAGATTTTCTTTTCTAGGGAAGAGCATTCAAGGTTCCGAGAGACAGACATTTATCAGACTGTGTTTGCTCCAAACCACAGAGGAGGAAAAAAGAAAAAGTCTTCAGAGAACCATGACCATACCTAACAGTGACTTTGAAATCTTCAAAAAGATGACAGGATCCCACAACATTGATTCTACATGGACTGTGGTAAAGCCATTAAGCTGATTAACACCACCAAAAGATTGACTTTGGACTACTAACTGCTTTGAGATGGCTAGCTGAGATGATCCAGCCTGACAGACTACTCGAATAAGGATTTGTGACAAGCTCTGCACTTTCCCATTATGCAGAGACTAGACAAATGATACAGGACTTGACAATTAACCCAAAAAATTTTCTTTTCAGGATCCCCTAAAGATGTCTTCACCCCCAGAAAGCAGGAAGTAATTTTAAGAAAACAACGCCCACATCCTCAAGAGGATTGGAAGTTTATTGTCGTTTAATGAGTTGTGGATATTGTCATTGTTTACCATGGTTGGTTACAAGTTGTTAATTGATAATAGTCAGGAAAAAAGCTGAACAAGGAGATTAAATTCAGAGTTTTTGTTTAAAAAAGCAAAAGGAGAATATAGATATGAGGTAGATCACTAAATCTACCCTGAGAAAAAAGATAAAGAAATAATAAATAAATGGGTAGATAATTGAATCTACTCTAAAAAGAAAAAGGGGAAGATATAAAAATGACAAAAGTTAGATTACTGAATCTATTATGAAAAGAAAAATACTTTTAAAAAGGGACTATTAATTTTAGACAAAACAGGGGAAATGTGGTGGTATTGTGTTCTCTGAAATATTGTGCACACTAATAAACTTATCTGGGGTCAGAGAACAGGACAGCCACAATATTAAACATAGAGGATAGGCAGTAGTAGCACACACCTTTAATCCTAGCATTCTAGAGGCAGAGATTTACCTGGATCTCTGTGTGTTCAAGGATACAGCCAAGCATGGTGACACGTGTCTTTAATCCCAGGGAGTGATGGTACAAAGCAGAAAGATATATAAGGCCTGGAGACCAGAAACTAGCAGCATTTGGCTGGTTAAGCATTTGGCTGGTTAAGCTTTTAGGCTTTGGAGCAGCAGTTCAGCTGGGATCCATTTGGATGAGAACTGAGAAGCTTCCTGTCTGAGGAAACAGGATCAGCTGAGGAACTGGAGAGGTGAGGAAGCTGTGGCTTGTTCTGTTTCTCTGATCTTCTAGCATTCACCCCAATAACTGGCCTCAGGTTTGATTTTATTAATAAGATCATTTAAGATTTTGCTACACATGTGAGTCCTTGGAGGCCATACCTATGCAAACCACCACACTTACCAACACAACAGCCTAAATATAAGCTGAACAAGGGCAGCAACAATAGATATGCTAAAATGGACAGGAGAAAAACCACAAGGCCTCAACCCTACACAAAGAACTCTGGGCAACTTAGGAAAGCTGAGAATGGGAGAAGTGGTCATCACCAGAGAAGAGCACACCAACTGGTTATCCAGAACCAAATGTCCGCCCTGAAAACATACAAGTAATATTACATAGGTTGGACAGATTATATTTAGGAAATTAAATATTATTTACACATACATATATGTATATAACAACAATCAATAAAAGAAAACAGGCTACAAAATTGAAAGAGCAAGAATGGGTATATAGTAGAGTTTGGATGGAGGGAAGGGAAAGATTTAATATAATTGTATCATACTCTCAAAAATAAAAATAAAAAATACAGTAACAAGTAGTACAATAATGCTATGAATGTCATGGGAATAACCAGCCATTTTCTGATTGAATCAATGGCCTGCTCCATGAGATGGAACCCATACCTGGCAATGTTGAAAGAACCAAGAACCTGTGGTTAGATAGGTCAAGATAGGTCATAGGACTTGGTAACCTAGGGAAGAACCTGCTACTATTATTCTGCAATATATGTATATATACATACATAGATAGATAGATAGATAGATAGATAGATAGATAGATAGATAGGTAGATTTAAAGTATTCTTAATCACTTATCTCTCTACCCAGAGATCAATGCATCTTTCTGTGGTGATATTTTATTTGTGCTCTAACAAATAAAGCTTGCCTGGGGATCAGATTCAAAGCCAGCCACTATATTAAACACAGACGTCAATCAGTGGTGGTAGTACATGCCTTTAATCCTAGCATTCAGGAGGCAGAGATTCATCTGGATCTCTGTGAGTTCAAGGCCACACTAGGAACAGAGCCAGGTGTGGTGGCAAATGCCTTTAATCCCAGCACTAATTAACCATAGAGGTCTAGAGGTCTGTACGGACAGACAGGAAGTGATAGAGCTGGGCGGAAAAAGGAAGTCATGTAGCTGGATGGAGAGAGGAAGTAAGATGACAGGGCACAGAAAGTTATATAAGCTGTGAGTATATAGGAAGTAGCTCTCTTGGGCTGAGAATTTCCTAGTGGTAAGAACTTGTGGCTGGCTAGTTCTGTTCCTCTGATCTTTCAGCTTTCACCCCAATATCTGACTCTGGGTTTTTTATTAATAAGACCATGTAGCATTTTGTGTTACATCTTTCAACCCTCATTACAGAATCTCGTCTTGCAGGAGATGGTAGTTAGCAGAGACCCTCAACTGGCCCACATACACAGAATAAGAAACTCTGGAGTGTTTAGTCCTTAAATGGAACATACATGTTATATACCACCCCCCAGCCTTAAAGGTCTTTGAGGATGCTGGAAGGATTATAAGAGCCAGAGGCAGTGGATAATTTCAAGAAAACCATGTTTTCTAGACACAGCAGAGCAGGTGCAGCCTATGAGCTCAGTGATTGTAATAACATGCACAAAGCCTGAACAAGCTCCAGCCAGAAGAATGCTTTGGAGGTGGCCGTGGAATCCCACCACTTGCTGAAGACTGTTGACGTTGATAAATCCTAGGAGAGGAGGAGTCAGCTTTCTTTAATGACGTGGCCCCTGCTAGGTTCTCCACACTCTGTGGTAGACCCCCTCCTAAGATTAGCTGGGCAATAAAAACTGGACTTCATGGGACTTGGGGAAGAAGAAGAAAGCTCAAGGTTGGGTGGGCTTGGGAGGGGAGGTACGTGATAAAACTATATTGTATGAAATTCTTAAGTAATTAATTTAAAAACTATTAAATGAGAATGGTCCCAGAACTCTTGGTTAACACTGTCTGTAGCTGGAGGTGACAATATTCACATACCTAAGTACAGCAGTAAACAGCCTGGCTAGCTAGTCAGGGACCTCAAGAAAACAGACTAGAAAATTGGGAGGTCTAGTTGGAAGCATGGAGATGAACATATGGGAATGAGTCTGAAGGAGCACTTTTTATTATTATTTAGTAATGTCCAAAAGCATCAACACAAGGTAAGTAGGCATGGTGCATCATTTAGTTATTATTGTGCAGCCTGTCAAACATCCAAGTGGCGTGATGAATCTGTGATCACAGCGGTTGCTGAGGCAGAGATGGAAGCTATATACAGGTTGGTAGCGTGACTTTCACTTAAAAAGGCTAATCTATGGCGTCAGGCTTATATGTACCTAATCTGAATTTCCAATTTTCTATTATGACCAAATTTTGTATATCTGTGCCTGAGTCTTTTTTTCAGGAAATATGATTTCCTGTACACATATTTAGGCAATAAAAACATGTCATTAATATTTATCTATTCTTATATCCAAATGAGGCACAAGAAGAGGTTCTGGAAGGATAGTACAAATTCATATAGAAACTTAGAAGGAAACAGTTTTTCTTGATTTGTTCAGGGCTTTTGGTTTTAGCATCGAAAGTTTGGCAACTCAAGAAGCCCCTGAGTCCATGGAAAATCAGTACAGTGGGGCATTCTAGTGGGCAAACATGGAGGAGAGAAGGCTAGGCCTGAGGTGAGGAACTTGAGCTGAGTTGGGCTAGCACTCACTAATAGTTACAGTAAACATATGAAGACCCCTTGTTGCGATTCATACTTGGAAAGTGTTGTGGGTTGTGTGCTGACCAAGCAGGATATAAACCTCAACAAAGGACACAACCATGGGACCTGGAATTCATGAGGATGGATGAAGTACCCCAGAGTATTACTGGGGCTAAAACAGGACCCTAAAATGAATAACAGAGCAAGAAATGAGGGTAATGAAACACCATGGTTATTTAGACACTGGGACTATTCGCAATTGCTACACACGTCTTTCAGAAACATTTGGGTCAGAACAACTTTTAAAACTGGCCTCATTCAGAACTATTGTATATTCATTATGTGATTCTTAATTCACCCATCCCTCAGTTACAGGAAACACTGACCTGCAGGAGAAGATATATGACCTGGCTTTAGGTTTAGATAACCATAGCAACTGCTAATGTAGTTCTTTCTAAATATACCCAGGATTAAATGTACCTATTCTGTGAGTGGAAGCTGAGACCCTAGCTTAGGTAATAAATTCTGGTTCCTAATTTATAAGGAGAACAGTTCAAAAACCCATTCTATCAATCACGATGAAGCTGTTCCAAATCAAAATGAATTCTCCATCTTGTAAGAAACCAGAAGGCATGCTATCTCTTTAAAACCATATGCTTTCTAACAAACCCAAGCCAGACTGAAGGCTTGGCAGATTTTTCATCTTTTTTTTTTTTAATCATTTTTTAACCTTCATAATTCCTTGCAAAAAGACACTTCAAATCTTTACACCTGACACTTGAATTTTCACTTTGTCAGTCTAGAATATTTCTAGTCAAACAAGTATATTTGTAAGTATCATTATGCAATGGTATTTTATGGTATTGTGTATAAATTGATAATCTCCTATATTAGGCAGTAGTCTTTTGACTCAGACACTTATTTTATCTGTGTTGAAAGAAAACTATGGGTTTCTCTGGAATAGCAAGCAGTGATAAGAACTAACTAATGGTAGTGGATTTGGGAAATGGTTCATAATTCATGCAGTATCTGTGCTCTTCCCATCACCCATTCCCATTGTCTCACTGTGAGGAGGAAGACTTCACAGAGCAGAAATGTGGGGCTCTTTTTGTGGAGAGAGAAGATCTTGTAAATCTTCTTCCTTTCACCGATAAGGCATCTAATTCCAGAGGTTTGACCGTTTTAACCAAAGACACCACCAGATTAGCGAGTCTCTCAACTCAGAAATTGGAAATGACCGCACTGCCCCTCTGGAGCATTGGTGCACGTGGTTTGCAGAGTGTTGGGAAGCATGTCGGAGGATAAGGAGGCATTCATGGGTTGCTTTGGCAAGTAGTTTTTCTTACCTAGCATAGGCTGAGCCCCTCAAAAGTAACTTACCACCTGGAACACTGAGAAGCCTTTACCGTGTGGGGTGATGTGTGTGGGGAATGTGTGTAGTTCAGGCATCCAAGCTGTAGGCAGCAGCTTTCAATCTTACCAGATCAAGACCCAGATGAAGAAATCCTCTAATACTGCAACCCAGTCCTCACATACCACGCACACAGTAACGTAGACATAGGTAGTTGCTTAAACTAAAATTACGTTTCCCACTAAGTGGGGGTAAAACCAGTCAGCTCATTAAAGTATCTGTCCATGTGTGTGTATACAGGAAGAGGACACTTCTTGTAGGCTAGCTGCTTGGAAGCTAGACAGTCAGTCACTCTGCTGATGCCCATGCTGTCCTCTTCTGTTACCGTCTTCTGAGGCCAGTTAAACAGCAGGAAATTTTCTTTTATATTAACACTAACTACAGTATTACTAAGTCTTCTTGGACAAGCAAGCCAAGTGTCTTAAAATGAACAATATTGGTTTTAAAAGTATGATTATTAAGTATACGATACTTTGAATTTCCTAAATCAGATCCCAGGAGAATCATTTTCATCATGTGTGAGTTGGATTCACTGGACCACATGACTCTGTCACAGGGAAAAGGAGCAAGGCAGAAAATTCAGTGTTTGTTATATAGGACCGCCACTTTCTAAACACAGCTCAGCACGTCTGTGAACGGTCTCATCTTACTCAAATACAAGATGTGGCCCTTGTTTCTCTGACGTCAAGTCCCATGTTCTTGCACCATCTCTTCCAGGTCTGTTATGTGACTTGTTGACTGAGGAGTGATGGCAGGAACTGAGTCATGTGAAAATATGTCCACAGTGTTACAAATTCCTACTGCCCCAGGCAAGTGGGGGGTGGGGGGTTAAACCTGAAAGCTGGTCGAGCCAGAACATGGCCAACTCCAGAGTCAAGGCTGGAATTCTGAGTTTCTGGGGTTCCACAGATGAAATGAGCAGTGGAGGTGCTCTCATAAGAGTCCCCAATATAATTTCAGGGTGTGTACAGCCTTCCACCACAGCAGGGCATCCTACGCCCCCCCCCCCACTCCTCCCCACTGCTGGTGTTTCCACGCTCTGCCTCCATACCCTGAGGCTCAGTGTGAAACCTGAGACTGATCAGGAACCCATTCAAACACATTTCTGAGACAAAGAAAGAGATACCATTTTTGGTGAGGGCTGAAAATTCTCGATGAATTTCCAGTTTACTCCATACTAGTGGCACGTTTATCTGCTATGATTGCTAATACTTCCCTATGAAATAGTTTCTTTCATATAAGTTCTGATGTTTATTGACAAAGTTGTTCAATGCTGTTATTATCCCTTTGTGATCCCCTCCTTTACCTTCTAAATATCATTTCTCTTTTTGTCTTGATTTTTGCTTTGCTGGAGTTTGACCAGTTTTATTGATGTTGTTCTCTGCTCTCCTTTGAGAAAAAGTTTTCCTATGTAGCCAAATCCCAAACCCCTGTGTATCAGCAATCAGAGTGCTGGGATTATAGAGCTTTGTTGCCACACCCACCTGTCTCTCGTTTCTTTAATACACATTTAAAGTGGTGCATTTCCTGGTGGGTAAGGAGACAGAGTTAGTGCCCGCTTCTCTGACGACTGAGACCTGGAGCAGTGTTTCCCAGCCCAGTTAAAGGCAAGCCTGGCTAACAGTGAGAAACTGCCTAAAACAAAAAGCAAAGGAAAAAGACCCTCTTTGTGAGTAACACATTGGCTATGTTCCATAAAAATTGACAGTGTTTTAAATCATTTTGAAATATTTCTTAGTTCTTGTGTCTTGTAAGAAATATTCTAGTATATTTTTGTTGGTACAGAAAAATAGTTGTTTTTGTATGGTTGCTAATTTAGTTACCTTTTTTAGAAATCACATTCTTTGTGACATCACTCCTTTAAAATTAGTTGTAATATAGTTCATAGAGAGTTTGCAGCCAGTTGTATTTCCAACCAAATCTGGAAGGAATGTCACGTCTATGATTCTTGGATGCAATGTTCTGTAATACTCATTACACTAAGATTAATATATCATGATGCTTCCGTTCCCGATACTTTTATTGACTTAAGATACCATCCCACTGTCTTTTGCTTCAGTGTGAGAAGTTGGCCATCGTCAGTGTATTAGTGATTCTTTTGTAGATAACCTGTCCCTTTATCTGACCTAAACCTCATTTCTTTATTTCAGGACCATAATTCTCTTCATTTATATTGCCTTGGATCTTAAAGTTAACCAGAAATGTGTTTTTAAGCTCTCTGTTACTGTGTTTAAATATTGTCTCTCTTATTCTGTTAGTCTTGCCTATTGTGGTGAACAGAATTGCATCCCACCAAAACTCATGCGCTGAATCTCCAACCACAGTGTACCTTTATTTGGTCACGAGGACTTCAGGTAGTTAATTAAGGTCAAGTGAGGACATTCGGGTGGGGCATCATTCAACAACTGATGTCCTCACAAGAGAGACCTGAGTTCTGTCTCCTCACCTACCACCTGATAGAAGGTGGCTGGCCACACAGGAGAAACTTCATCAGGAACCTGTCTTAGGCAGAACCTTAAGCTTGGCCTCTAATTTGCAGAACAAAGAGAAAAAAAAAAAAATCTGCCAGAAAGCAACAAACCTTTGGTGTTTTGTCTTAGCAGAATAATCTATATTTAGAGAACAGTACATTATGGATCCCTTTGCTTGTTTCCAATTATCTTAGGCCCTCTGTCTAGGTTTTAATAGCTTCATCCTACGTTATGTGTGCTTTCTATTTTATTTCCATTTTAGCAATTCTTTTTTCTGATTAATCTGATACTTGGCTTGATCTTTGAATTTTTAATCTTAGTTACACTTTTCATTTCTCTGTTCTCTTTGATTCTGTTTTCCTGATCATTATTTATTGTATTGTCTCTTTTGTTCCTGGAGATCTTTGATCTTCTTGAGATCTTCTTGTTTTTCAAACAGTCATGTTGAGTCTTGCTCAGCTCTAGGGACTGGGCCTGACTGGAGAGGCAATGGGATGAAGAAGAGGCAGAAGAGCTGAGGCCAAGGGGAACTAGACTCTCTGATGGAGAAACAGCAGCCCCCTGGGAGCTCAACGTGTTTGTTATAATATACAGCTGAGCAGAAGGTTGGAGCTTTTGCACACAGCTGAACATACAGTGGATGGAGGAGGCAGGCTTAGCTGATCTTGATAGGGGCAGTTGGTGGTGGTTGTTTTTGCTCTTTTGGGGGGCCTGCCAACCAGTTCCCAAATAAATCACACACACACAAACTTATTCTTTCTTATGAATGCCCGGCCTTAGCTTAGCTTATTTCTAGTAGTTTCTCTTAACTTCAAATTATTCCTGTCTACCTTTTGCCTCTGGGCTTTTCCTTTTCTATTCCTGTATACCTTTCTTTGTTTCTAACTCTGTGGCTTGCTGTGTAGCTGGGTGGCCAGCCCTTGGGTCCTTCTCCTTCTCTGGTACTTCTTTCTTTCCTCCCAGATTTCTCCTTCTATTTAGTCTCTTGTTTCTCCTGCCTCACTATTGGCTGCTCCGTTCTCTATTAGACCGTCAGGTGTTTTAGACAGGCACAGTAACACAGCTTTGTGGTGGGATGTCTCTCTGAATGCTGTGAATATGTGTGGCTCCCATTGGATAATAAATAAAGTTGTTTTGGCCTATGGCAAGAAAGCTTACAGTCAGGCGGGAAATCCAAACAGAGATACAGAGAGAAGGGCAGAGTCAGGAGAGACACCAGCTGCCGCTAAAGGAGCAACAAGATGCCAGCAGACTGGTAATATCATGGCCACGTGGCAACATATAGATTAATAGGAATGGGTTAATTTAAGATGAAAGAGCTAGTTAGCAAGAAGCTGGGGCCAGGCGGGACCAAGAAACTTCCGGCTACACAGTTTCACAGAGTTAAACAAATGTAACATAAAAGAATGAACCACATCTTTGCATCATTAAACCAATGTTCCACAGCATACACAACTGTAACACATGTTAAAATAATATTCTACAACAGATAGTCTCTATAGAAGAAGTCCTCAGGCTGTTAATATCCAGGGGGGAAATGCTGTGGTGGGCATTTTCTGCACACATTATCTTGTGGGAAAAATTTCCCTACTCTATTCTAAATAAGGCTAAGATGGCCATGTCACTCTGTGTGTCAGGAGTTTCTCCAAAGTTCACCCTCCTGTTAGAATGGTACCTTTCAGTGTCCCAACTTGCGTCAACATGTCATATCCCTTGGACTTCTCATGTGAGCATGTCCAGGTTCTCTCTCCTAACTCAAACAGTGTCAGGTAAAACCAGCGAGTCTGGCCGGGCAGTGGTGGCGCGCAGCTTTAATCTCAGCAGAGGCAGGCGGATCTCTGTGAGTTCAAGGACAGCCTGGGCTACAGAGTGAGTTCTAGGAAAGGCACCAAAGCTACACAGAGAAACTCTGTCTTGGAAAAACAAACAAACAAAAATCCCCAATTCTCATTATCTCTGTGGAGGTGATTGTCTTGGCATCTTCCAGCTATGTATTTACAGATTTTTTTTTACATTTTTTTTTACCCATTTTTCCTCCCTCCCTCCCTCCCTCCCTCCCTCCCTCCCTCCCTCCCTCCCTCCCTCTCTTCCTCTCTCACTTCCCCTCTCTCTCCCTCTCTCCTGCTTAGTACTTTGCACTGATAGAATTCCTTGAGGCATCTTATTCTCATATTACAAGAACTGAGTCTTATCAATACTTCCTTGTTATGCTTCTGAGATGCCCAATTTAATTGTATTGTTCGACTTTAACCACTAATTCAGATTTGTGTATTCATAGTTCATATCCTGGTACAAAGCCTTGTTTAATTAGGAATATGATGGGCTGAGTCTATAATTAATTCCTTTATTCAAGGACATAATTTTATTTCTGTGTTAACTTTATTCTAGGTAATATTTTATAGAATGGATTTTTTTTTAAATGAAGAGGCTTGGTCCTCAAGGTCCTCAGAATTTAAGAGGCAGTACATTGAAGAGGTGGTTTCAACTCCGTCTCATGGCACTATGAAAGGGTTTGCCTGGAGTCAAGAGAGCTCAGGGAAGAGCCTCTGCCCAGATTCCTGTAGAGGAGGAGCATTCTGAAGGCTGATGTGCACACAAGGGCTGTCATCGGTAAAATGCTTAACCAAACATTTGGTCAGTTGGCTAGCGTGACTAAGTGTTCGGAGCAAGCTCACATGCTCCTTTCTGCCGAAGCTTATCTTATCCATGGCATGTCGTCACAAAAGCTATTCCTCTTCTGAGCAGACTCCCAGGAATCCAAGTTAGCAGATGATAGCCACGGGCCTCCACCCCTGCCCTTACTGCACAAAGCAGCTGAGAGCCAATGCCTCCATGAGTTGTGTAGACGGAAATGTGGACGTCCCCAAAGGAGAGAGGATGTTTACTTTAGGGAACAGATGTCATCGGTAGGGTAGCCAGATGCGAATTTCATATATTGATAATTAAAGCATTGCCTTGCTGCTCCCTTTAACATCTTCACACAGCCAAATTGGAGGAATCCAGAAACAAATTCTAAAATTCGGAGAAACTAGTTTAAGAAGGGTTGTTTTCTACAGCAACATGGTGGAATCCTCACAGGTTTTGAATATTTCTCTCATGAATATAATAATAACATGATGAAGAGAGTATTGTTGGTAGGCAAAGGTGAGTCAGAAGTAATTGTTTGGTAATATTTTTGCTTAAAATTTCTTGTAAAGCTTTTTAATATACTTTTTTTTTTCATTTCAATGCAGTATTTATTAAGTGCCTACTACTATATGTGAAGTTTTTCAGGAAACCAAAGGACAAATAACACTCAGCTTCTAACCTCAGACTTCCAACCAGGAAAAGAGTAGAGAAAATGGTAATAAAGTAAATAGAAAAATAGAAATGTATATGTGCGCGTGAAAAAGGCTTTGGGGTGAAATGCTATTTATTGCAAAGTAGTTAGCTGGTCTTTTTTTTTTTAACAATGAATACTGAAGTAGAAAGCATATGAAAATACACAGATGAGAAGTGTGTAGTCTGTTTATTGAAAACTGAATGTGCTGGTGTATACAGCACCCAGGAACAGACTCGAATAGTTCCATAGTCTCTCGGTGTCTTGTCATACTCCCTACCATTCTTCAGAGACCATGGCCATCCCGAGTAAAAATTTCCCTGTTTTTGAGAAGTCACAAAAGCAGAACAGACCATTTAACAAAAGAAATACCTGTTTCTGTTTGGCCTCTTTTTATCAGTGTTTTGTTTTCGTATTGCAGTGTTTGGTTGTAAAGACATAGCTGTGGTATTGCTATGCACAGTGTGCATTTGTTCCTTTCTAACAGATCGTGACAGTTTCCAAGGGACTGTACAAACCTACACACTCCAGAATTAACGAGGCAGAATCCATACACCTTTCCAACAAAATGGGATTTTTTTTTTTTTTTTGAGAAACAATACAGTTGTGACTTTGTGGCGTGTACTTACTTACATAAGCCTCGATGGTGTAGTCTATGATATATCTGGGCTATATTGTACAGGCAACTGCATGTACTCTACGAATCTATTCGGCATGCTCTTTTTCTGAATACCATAGGTAAGTAAAACTTGAGGGTTAGTGTCTATATATGTGTGCATCCACACATAGAAAAGGTACAGAGTATAAAAGATAAAACCTGGCTTACCTGTGCAGCATGCTCCCATAAATGGAGCTTGTAGGATTCAGAGTTTCTCTAGCTGAGTCACTGAGCACATGAGTGGATGTGAAGGCTGAGGTCACTCCTGGGTCCCATGTAGACGTTTCACTTTGGCTACACTACATTTACATTTTTCTTTAACAGCAAAGTAACTTTTGCCTTCTTAAGGTGTGTTCTTTTTTTTTTTTTTTGAGCTGAGGATCGAACCCAGGGCCTTGTGTTTGCTAGGCAAGCACTCTACCACTGAGCTAAATCCCCAACCCAACTTTTGCCTTCTTAATTGAAAAAAAATTTAATTTAAAAAAATTATTTGTTACGTGTGTGTTTGTGTATGGTGAGTGCAGGTGCCTGAGGAGGCCAGAAGAGGGCGTTGGATCCCCTGTAGCTGAAATTACAGGTGATTATGGGCTTATCTGATGTGGGTGTTGGGAACCAAACTCAGGTCCTTTGCAAGAGCAGTAGTACACTCTTAACTGCTCTAGGCCTACTTTTTTTGAGCTGAGGATCGAACCCAGGGCCTTGTGCTTGCTAGGCGAGCGTTCTACCACTGAGCTAAATCCCCAACCCTAGACCTCCTTTTATAATTTTTATTTTTACTTTATAAACTTTGGCATTTTAAAAACTTTGGACTCTTTAAAAAATGCTTAGCTTCGAATATATGGATTGTTTGGGCTGGCCTCTGTGGGCATCCGTACACACATGTGTGCATAAACACACAGAGCTGCATACAAATACACATAAATAATAAAATAAATCTTAAAACATATATTCCTATTGCATAAAATATTCTTTCTCTCGATATATCACGACTCTATAGACCTTTTCTATTATAACTAATAAAATACTTTTTTCATCCAGCCTCGGCTGCTGCCAGGTCTGGTCCATGGTCCTGCTGCTGCTGGGGTGTTTTTGTGGGTTGAGGTCTGTACTGCCAGGAAGCCCGGGGTTGGGGCAGCAACTTGTGTCCTTGTTGGTGTCCTGGGGCCATGCCACAGCCAGAGCCATCCTGATCTGAGTGGCCTGCGCTTTCACCGGGAGCCAGGATATTGTCAGGGCCCGGAGCTGCTGTGAGCTGCTGCGAGCTGCTGCCAGGGCCATGCCTGGATCCATGGTCCTGCTGCAGCTGGGGTCTGTGTTGTTGTGGTCTGTGACCTATGTTACTTTAGGAGGCCATAGGAACCATGTATGATGAAATCAGAGGGCAACGCTGAGCCAGCCCTGCCCTTCACTTGCCCTGGGAAAGCTGGTCCTGCCTCTTGATGGACATTGCAGCCAGAGAGCTGACCCCTGCACTGGAGAGAGAGAGGGTCACCACAGGTGAGGGAGAACTGACCTAGAAGGCATGGGCATAGAGGACCACCGAGGCGGGTGGTCACAGTGGCCTGGACTGACCAGCTTAGTTTCAACCCGAGCTGGGGTTGGCCCACCCTAACACCTACCCCATCTAGGACCTGCTGGAGCTTGTGAAGGGACTGGTCCTGTGGAAGATACCTGCAGGATCTCTGTGACAACTAGGGGTAACCTGGGAAACTCCAACAGGAGTTTGATGGTGAGGGTCCAGGGATGATGGTGAACCAGAAACCAGAGGCCTTGAACCAGACCAGTGACTCACCACAATAAATGCTAGTAAAACTGATTGGACAAAGCCGGGTGGTGGTGGTGGCGGTGGCGGCGGCGGCGCACGCGCCTTTAATCCCAGCACTTGGGAGGAAGAGGCAGGCGGATCTCTGTGAGTTCGAGGTGCAAAGCAACACAGCGAAATCCTGTCTCGAAAAATCAAAATAAAACAAAAACAAACAAAACAAAAAGCTGACTGGACAAAAGGGATACACCTTGGCTCCCAGTGCCACCAGGAGGAATGAAAGAGGGTTGGAGAGGCCGGAAAGATGAAGAATGGAAGAGAGGTTTTTGTTTTGTTTTATTCTTATTTTTGTTTGTTTGCTTGCTTTGTTTTGGTTTGATTTCTTTTGAAGAAACAAACATGCAAATTAACCTAGGCTATTTAAAGTGGGGATGATCTGTATCACTGACTTCCACCTCCACATCTTGCCTTACTGAAAGGTTCAGGCAGTAACACAGATGGAGTTTTCATTTCCTGGATGACAAAATCTTCCATAACATTCCCCGAAGGGTGTGCCTGGGGCTTTTTGTGAGGAGGTGCCATTTCAGAAATGTGTCTTTTGTGGTTCTCTTGGGATCATATTTCTTTCCATTCTAGGCTTGCTTCTAAGTAGATAGTGCGGTGCTGAGTGTCCTCAATATTGAAAATGTTTCATGGTTGGCTCCATATTTTCTACATTTTTACAAAATTATAATTTCATTCATTTGTGTGTGTGGTGTGTTCATGCACGTACATATGGAGGCTAGAGGACAGCTTGCAGGAGTTCTTTCCTTTCCCAACGTGGGGATAAACTCAGGTGTTCAGGATCGGCAGCATTTAGGATTGGCGGCAAACTTCTTTGCCCACTGAGCCATCTTGCCGGCCACATTTTCACTTTTTAAAGGGTTCATTGAGGTCCGCAAACCTTCTTCTAACCCTGTCAACTGTAAGTTTTCTTGAGGTGGCTTTTAATTCTGCTAATTCCCTTTTCTCTTTGAATCTCCAGCTGTAAGTTCCTGATCCAGGCACTTTATAATCTTGTGAGACGCTTGCTGTGTGTGCGTCTCTCAGGGAAATGTTATGTAGCATGTGACTGGGTGGTGTCAGTGGGCAGCCATGCTAAAAAATCTGTTCCTGCAGATCATAGGTGTTCTGATGACGAGAAGAAAGGATTGCTTCTGTACTTCTTAGGTTAGGGTAAATGTGCATATCACAAGCTAATCAGAACAAAAATAAGCCTCAGCTGAATCGTGAAAACAGCCCACTCAATCCTCTGAAGTAGAAAGGATACCGATTTAATCAAACGGTCCAGAAAGACAGCTTAAAAAATAAAAGCTTTCTAGCTGGGCGTGGTGGCCAAACCTTTGATCCCAGCACTTGGGAGGCAGAGATTGGAGATCTCTGTGAGTTTGAGGCCAGCCTGGTCTACAGATCGAGTTCCAGGACAGCCAGGGCCATTACACAGAGAAACCCTGTCTCAAAAAACATAAGTAAATAAATGAATGAATTAATTAATTAATTTAAAAAATAAATAAAAGCTTCCCACCTAATGAAGAGGGAGCTCACTGGGAATTTAGGGATGGTTTTATTCATTAAAATGCTGAGTGCTCGCTGGGTTATAAAAAGTAACATTTAATGTCTAGTTTGTCAAGAGCCTTCTCTGTCTAAGGGCGATGTTCAGAGGAACAGAAATGAGTAAGCTGGTGTCTCCATCATTACAGAGGTTAAAGTCCAAAGAGGAGAAAAGATAAGACACACCCAGGTCCCTGGCTAAACAAAGCACTGGGTGATAAGAACCGTACAGAAAGGAGAGGCAATGAAACCAGTTATTTGAGTATCTTTTGTGAGCCAGGCACCCTGCGTGCACCATCTCACTTTAACCTTACAACAGTAGTCTGAGTTGGTTTATTCGCAACTCAAGGAACCATAGGCTGCTGGATACCACCATCTAATGGCTGAGCCAAGACTCAAATTCTGACACATCCAGCTGCAAGCCTGTGTTCCTAACAACCCTACAGATTAAGAATCATGTAATCGACAGAGGAGTTTTTTTTTTTGACCTTTCTAGTGCAGAGGATTGAATACAGGCCTCCCACATGCTAGGCAGATACTCAATCAAGGAGCTCCAGCCCAGGAGATACTTATTAATCTTGTCTCAGAGTATGGTGGAAAAAGAGTCCTTTTCCTTCTCTTCCCCCCCCCTTCTGTCTGTATAACTTACCCCTGTCTACTTTTTTCTTAACTATTAATATTGATGTAAATCATCTTTTACACATCTGTTCTGTTCAAGTGTCAAGAATGCACAGTTGTCTGCCTCAAGTCAATTCCTGGCTTTCATTTACATCCTTGCCTCACAGTTTCTCAAGAGTTACCGTCACCTCTGTCACCATTTCCTAAGGCAAATGAACACAAGTGTAGTCTTTCGTCTAGGACGAGTCAGCTGACATTCGTCACGGGTGTCTCTCCCACGTGAATTGTTTGGCTCGGAGGAAATGCTAGAAGATGAGCCCAGAAAGGACAACTCAGGTTTCCTGCTTCGGTGTCCATTCTTACAGGGAGGAAAGCACCCGGCAGATTGTGGTTGTCCTCTGCAGGTCTCTGCTTCTGAGCAGACAGTGACTAATGATGCTCGCTGTCCTTCCTGAACTGGCAGAGTTCTCTAAAGAAAAGCAGTGCTATTTTTTCTGGATAGTCCTGAGTCCACTGCAGGAAGCACAAGTACAGGAGACAGTTTCACCTGGCTTAGTTTGTACAGTAGCTGAATAAGAACAAAACTGGGTTTGTACACGCTCGCTTTGCGATCTTACCTGAGATTACCACAACTTTTGGCTTTTCACTGGTGTCCAACATAGCTAAAACTCTAAGGGGCTGAATTCTCTGTCCCTTTCTTGATGAGGACCAAAATAAATAGATTAAAAGCAACAATGCTATCATAGCAGTATACAACAGGTGCTTAAAAATTGGTGATCTGTGGATCACCTGAAGGACGGAAACCACTCCCATGTAGGAAGTTTTAGAGCATGAAATGTTTACCCCCTATCCTATGTCTGATGTGATGCATGCGGTTGGTATGTGGTCTCATTTTCATGGGCACTTCGAACTCACAGATTTAGAGATCCCCACATTTTTTGACTAGGGTAACACCTTAGATATTTAAACCCAGAGAAGAATTGGAAGTTTCGGTAAAATGGACATGGTGGATCTGCATAATGTCCTGTGCTTTCTCTCTCAATACACACTCCTGTGCTTTTAGTTTTTGTTTAATGATCTGAGGAACTGCCAACTTGTCCTTTCTAAAAGACTGTGAGGAAATAAATGTGTGCAAGTGAAACATGGCTTCATGTTTTGAAACAGTATTTTCACTGCACAGTGAGGGTAAAAGATGGGAGAGTTGGGCTTTGTGGTCACGAGGGAGCTAAACATAGGTTAATTTGACATGCACACACATGTGACTCACATACCCTGCCTCAGCCAGGAGTAAAACGCGATCACGGTCACGTAGTTCATTCTTTAAATGTTTTATCCTCACTGTGCTCTTGGACAGCTGGAGTTATCTACTCTTTCATTTGCATATCTTTTCATTGTGTGTTTCTTCTCCATACTCTGTGAGGCGAGAGGTAGGTATAGGGATTGATCATTGCTGTACCCTGGTCCTGGTGCCAAGAACACTGTCCACACATAAGTACTTTGTAAATCAAATAATTAACATCAGTTGCAAAGCATTCAGTTAACAGTCCCACGAAGTTACAGAGATAATTTTCAACTCAACTTGACTGAAATGTCTCCAGTCAAGATGTCTACCAACTGTGTGGAGTCAGTATGTATGTAGTGAGAGGATACAGATAAAGTTCCAGAAACCATGGTTTAACTGTTTGGAACAGGGAACGCCTGGGTTATAGACCTCAGCAGCAGTTTTGAGTTTGAATCTTTCTCTTTATCTAAGCATAGTGACCATGGCGATGTTTAGATTTCAAGTGTACGGTTGAAATGCTCTGACAAATTACATGCTGATGGAGATGAATAATTCTAAATCATTCTAGAAAGTTCCTCTCCCTTTAACTCTTTGTAGTCCAGACACCCTTCCTCCCTCTAACCATTTTATTTCAATTTTTATTGCTATTAGATTATATTTGCTTATTTATAGATTTCAGCCTGATTTGCATTTATTTATGCACGTGGGTGGGAAGAGGGGAATGCCCAGCATGGCCTCAAGTGGAGTCAGAACTGGTTGTCTCCTTCTGTCTTGTAGATCCCAGAGACAGAGCTCAGGCTGTCAGGCTCGGTGGCAAGTAAGTGCTTTTACTCACTGGAAGAAGGCTCACTGGCCTTGTTCATAGATGTGTGTGAATGGATTCATGAGACACAGTCTCTTTCAATGGCCTTCTTCTGTGTACCAGGCCTGTAAAATCCATCCACTCTGTGCATATCAACAGTGTGTTTCTTCTTACTGCTGAATAGCATTCCATTGTGTTAATATGTCACAATCTTTCCCCTTGTTATACGAATCCTTGTGGACTTAAGTCTTAATTTTTCCTGTATAAATATTTGGAAACTACTGGGTCACAGTATGCCTTTCTTTGTAAGAGAAACATATCTCAGTTTCTTATTGCTGTGATAAAATACTCTGGTGAAAGCAATTTAAGGAGAAAGTGTTTATTTCAGTTCACAGTTCAAGGCACAGTAAAGGTCAGTGCGGACAGACAGCAGGAGCCTGAAGTAGCCCGTCACATCCACCATGAGGAACAGGAGTGAATCGCTCAGTCTGCTTTCTCCATTTTACACAGTCTGAATCTCTGCTCAGGGAATGGTTGTACCCACAATGAAAATGGATCTCACATCAACTAACATCATCAAGATGATCCCCCACAGGAATCCCCCCAGAGGCCCAACTTCCAGAAGATTCTAGATTCTGCTAAGATGACAAATGTCACCTAGGAGCTGCAGTTGTTTTGCATGGTTGCCAGAGTTCAGTGTTGGTTATTCTTAGTTTTTGCCATTTCAGTACTGTGCAATGATATTCAGTAGACATTAGCAATTTTCTGATGATTAATGGTGTTGAATTTGTTTTCACTTGCTTGTTAGCCATTTATATGTCTTTTTTTCATTTTTTTGTTCTTGTCTTATTTTGATTTTCATGTGTGTGTGTCTGTATGTGTGTGTGTGTGTGTGTGTGTGTATTTAAAGATTTATTTATTTATTATGTATACAGGGAACTGGATCTCATTATAGATGGTTATGAGCCACCATGTGGTTGCTGGGAATTGAACTCAGGACCTCTGGAGGAGTAGCCAATGCTCTTAACCTCTGAGCCATTTCTCCAGCCCTCATATGTGTATATTTTTGTGAAGTGTTTGTTTAAACCTTTTGCCCACACTTTGACATATTTTTAATGTTGGAATGTAGAAACATCTCTGATTTATTATTTAACATATTTTATACTTATTTTATTGTACGTGTATGAGTGTTTTGCCTGCATGTCTGTCTGTCTGTGCACCACATGCCTGGTGCCTTCAGAAGTCAGAAGAGGAGGTAGATCCCCTGGAACTGGAGTTACAGACGGCTGATGTAGATGCTGAGAATGAACCTCAGTCCTCTGGAAGAGTAGCCAATGCTCTTAACTGCTGAACCTTCTGTCCAGCCCCATCTTGACCTGTTCTTGATACATTTCTGATAATGGATTCTTATTATTTTCTTCAGTTTTTGTCTTGTATTACAGTTTGACTCTGTGTTGATAAAGACCAGATTAACAAGTTTTTTTAGAGTCTTTACTTTCTGTATTTCATCTTAGAACTCTGTACACCCCAAGGTTGCAAAAATACTTTCCTATGTTTTCTTCCATAATCTATATTTCAAGTTAATTTTTCTCTTGACAGAAGAGATAACTAAGTTGTACCCACATACTTTGGAGTTCTCAGAAGTCTGAAACCCAGGCCCCAGGAGATGGCTCAGTGGGTAGAGGTGCTTGCCATGAAGCCTGAAGACCTGAGTTCGATCCCTGGAACCTGCTCGGTGGTGGGAAGGCTCTAACTCTCGCATGTTCTCCTCTGACCACCACACACACACACACACACACACACACACACACACACACACGCCACATCCACCCACACACGTGCACACAAAATAAGTAAATTAACTAAACAAAGTACCCAGTGTACCCTCATGAGGAATGTTGCGATGGAAAAGATGTGATTAAGACAAGTTCCCGCACCAAAATATCCAAAACATAAAGCGGGCTTGATGAAGCGTTTCATTCAATCAACTGAACATGGAGGCAAGTCTGAGTCACTTGTGTTCATGCAGCATAACATGGGAATAAATGACCTTATAGCTTTGAGTTTTTCCTGTGTTTTTTCATAACAGTCATAATAGTATGATTATGACCATATTATTACATTTTGTTTCATTCACAAACATAAGTAGTCTAAGTAAGGTAGCCCCCAAAAAACAATTTGAAAAACTAAAATAATCTAGAGTGAGATGGAAAATTTTTCCTTCATAAGCTACAAATTAAACAAGTAACCTTGACTGGAGTTTTTATTCCTACAATGCTCCATATATTGACGATCCAAGAACTTCATAATAGTGCATAATGATTTTCATCTCAATATTAACTTGATAAACCATATTTCAACGGGCAGTGTTTTTAACTGGGTGCAGTTGTTAGGCTAGAGTGTCCTACTATGTAGGCAAAGCATGGCCAGTGTCTGCTACTGTACTTATACCGAATTATTTGTCTATGGAGGCAAAACTTGTTCCTTTAGTATACATGTGAATTAAATTTCAGTGACCCAGACCTTTATTTTCTTGTGTTTGTGATAAACCACATCATGGAAATGATACGTCTCTGCGGGGGTTAATGAGAAACACACACAGGCAGATAAAACAATGCCAATAATGTGTTTGCACCAAGCAGAAGCCCAATGTTTTCAGGACGGGCTGCACACATAAAAGTTTAACATTAATTTGGATAACCCAAATTGAAACAGGACGGAAGCAATAATCATGAGATTTAGTCTATAATTGCTTTTGAAATGTTGCAAAAGAGTAACTTTCAGTATCTACTAACCGCCTTTGTGAAATCCTACCTTCTCAAGCTTCATGCATAGCAGACATGATGATGACTGGAAAACAGAACACAACACCCCCCCCCCAACAAAACCCCCAATAAATAACAAGAACCAAAACCACAGAGAGATCCCGCCCTCAGGCGGCTTTCCCTGCACAAACCTGTCTGCCTTGTTTTGTGGAGAAAGAGGGCATTTCTGAGGACATGGCCCAGTAATCTGTTTCTGTCTTGAAACAGCTGCTGAAATAATATCCAAACAGATATGTGGCCCCTTCCTTGTTTTCGACAGTCAACCTGGGCTGAAACCAAAAAGCACAGTTTAACAGATATTCGTAAGAATTTGAAATTAACTTCAGGCAAATATTCCTTTTCAAATTTCAGCCCTGTTTGAATTACGTATTTATACATTGACTTCAATAATGTATGCTATTTATTTATTTTGGCTTTTTGAGATAGGGTCTCACTGTATAGCTTTGACTGACTTGGAATTCACTGTGGACCCAAGCTGGCCTCTGCCTGCCCAGTGCCAGGACTAGAGGCAGGAACCACTATGCCTGTTTTATTTCAACTGTGTTATGTTAACTCCATATTAAGTGGTATAGCTTTAAAGACTTACCAAGCAGCATGTTGGTATAACTGCCAGGATTCTTCACTGGCAGTTTTAAAGTTAGAGGCTTGATCTTCTTAAATTATTTCATTCATTATTGTGTGTTAAGTCCTTAGGCTTAAAAGTCTTTTCAGTAGGAACTCGGCCCCAAACGTCATCTACTGCAATAAGTTAATAAATTAATGCTGGCACTCCTCTGAGCCTCACCCGAGGAAGCCTTCACCACTCCCATGGGTCTGAGGTATTGGGGTCTGACATGGCTGTGCCCATGTTAACAATACACATTCACTCAGGGTTTCTGCTCACCATAACTGTACACATTTGGAAAGATTCTCTACTCAATAGATTTGATGTTAACCTAAATGCTTTTCTTTCTGTATACAGCAAACATTTCTTGTCTTTTCAGAATATGAAGGGTTTAAAGTGATCTTTGGGGAGTGTAGCTTGACTCTGAAGGAGTGAACAACTTGGAGGAACATCAAGGTCATGACCTTGTAACTGACCATCCTTCTAACTGTTCTGTGATTCTGTATGAGACCATTCAGTTGTAAAGTGTTTAGGCATGTGAGAACATGAAAAGGTTTTGATACATTTATTCAAATCACAAAATTGAACATCAATTTATTACTTCTTAACAGCTTTGAGACCAGAAATAGCCTGTTGGAAAGAGAGTCAGTAGAAGTATATCATAACCTTTTTTAAAAAGCTTCTAATGGATGATTTAACAAAACAGACACACCATTTTTCACTTTTTTTTTTTTTTTTTTGGTGAAAGAACAAGTGTTTTTATTACTTTTCAAAAGTTGTGAAAGAAAACGATCTCCGCTCTAAACACAGGGAAAGCAAGCTGCGCTTACCAGCCGCACAAGAGGGCTTTCTATGCTCTGCCTCTGTCTCTGCAGTGCAGACTGACTTCACACGATTTCCTTTTCGTGCAGCAGAAAACTGGGTGCCAATTAAACAACTCTAGTCACATTAAATAAGATGCCTAGTTCCTCATTAATAGCACAATTAATTAATTAATAATTAATTAATTATATTTGGGAGACAGCTTGCCGAGGTTTTGTACAGGACTATCCTGTGAACCAAACGTCCTGCTACGATCATTTGGGCCTACTTCCAAAAGGTCATCTCAGCTGCGCTCCTTGACTGCTCCTAAAGGGGTGAGGAGGTCGCAAGACCCTTCCCTGAGTATCCACCCTACTACCTACATTGTTGTATGCAGCTCTCTCTATCCGTAACTACCCGCGGTGGGGGCTGGGGGGGGCTAGAATCTGTAAGCTGGGAAGACCAAGAGAGTGGGGTTCCGTCAGTCTGGCCTTGGGGAAGGAAGTCTTCATCCCTGCTGGGTAAAGGCTTTCCAGGTGCAGCCTTCTGGGGGGATGCGCACCTGTGACCCTGTGAGCAACTCATCAGTGTCTTAGTAAGGCAGAGCAACTCCCTGGTTCCCCAGAGTGAACTCCGGAGGAATCATTCTTTGCTTGGAAGGAATTTCAGCTGTACTAGCCCGGGCTGGGCGTGTATTCGCTGTGTAGGGCACTCTGGTCTTGATTCTTCTGTGTTTACCTCCCAAGTCCTGGGGTTACAGGTATGTGCCACGCCACAGCTGACTAATGGTGCTCATTCTAAGCACGCAGGAGAACCTTTGCCTCGACTTCATTCTGAGAAATCCTGAAACCACAAACTATGAAAGGCTCCGACCTTTGTCCCTCATTTCACAGCTCACAGAGTTACGACTTGAACAGGCTTTGCTGCTGTTTAAAATTACAGTAACTATTTCCTGCAAGTAGGTATGTTTTTACCCATTGGCGTCGTCACAGGCCTCACATATGGAGAGCAAATGTCATTTAATATGCGGGGAGAGAAAAGGAAGTACAAGAGCGACCGGGCTGTTCAACTCCAAAGTGAACAGTTGTGCATCCTCCCAACTCCCCTCTCAGGCCAAGGAGGTGGGCTTCCGCCCTTCCATCTGCGGTCCGGATGTTTGGTTACCAGGCAACAGGCCAGCGCCTGCCAGACACCTGCGAAGGGGCGCGGCCCTCGGTCCCAGAGCCGGGGTCCTGGACCGAGCCGGCGCCTGCGCAGACCTGCCACCCGGAGGGAGTGGGAGGGCGTGGTCGCCCAGCCAGGTTGCTGGGACTGGACGGCATCCCTCTGTCGTGGTGCAGTGGAGCCCTGGCGCCGTCCCTCCCGGACCGCGCCGAGGGCTCTGGGCTGAGCTCGCGAGGCATCACCTGGCCCGCCGGCCCCGCGCACTCGGAGGCTTTCCGCACGGGGCTCCCACGTCACAGGGGGATGTTGGTAACACATTCCGTATTTTGGCGGGGAGGGAGAGGTGATCG
This sequence comes from Onychomys torridus, assembly GCF_903995425.1. NCBI lineage: Eukaryota > Metazoa > Chordata > Mammalia > Rodentia > Cricetidae > Onychomys > Onychomys torridus. Next base: position 21,605,381 of record NC_050456.1, read on the forward strand.
ACTGGAGACTTAGCAGCCACGCGTGTCCCAAGCCCCCCACGGAAGTCAGAGAAGGGCGAGCGAGCCTCCCTCCCAGCGTGCCTGGAGAGCGGACCGCAAGGAGAACTCACCGCCCAACCTAGGACTCCGGAGGAGGCCTCTTACCCGACACGCACCGGGCACTCATTTGCATATCCCCAGAGGTCAACCACACGGTCCACGCTGCCACGCAACCTCCGTTCGGTAGCTGAGGTCACGAGCCTAAACACATAGTTCTGGTGAAGAAACTTCCTTTCCACTTTCGTAGAATCCAGGAACACGCTGGGGGCGGGGGTAGAAAGTCACCCTAATCAAAAAGTTTTACAAATCATCGGCCCTTATATAGTCCGCGGAGACACCAGGAGTCCGTGCTCGCTTCGGCAGCACATATACTAAAATTGGAACGATACAGAGAAGATTAGCATGGCCCCTGCGCAAGGATGACACGCAAATTCGTGAAGCGTTCCATATTTTGCAGCAGTTACACTTCTTTACAAACAGGGAGGTTGGCCAAAAACAAAAAGAACCGTGCAACGCTTGACCTCCCCCTTTTGCAGCGTCTCCTCCGGTCACAGCCTCCCGCATCCCCAAGGCAACAACACAATCACGCCACTCTGAATTGCCCTGCTTTTTTCGTGGATTTGGACCCGAGTGCAATCCACTGAGCAGCCCAGGCGCGTGTTCTCCCTAGGCTGCACGCCGAGAGGGAGGGCCTGGTGAAAACAGATCCCGACGGCTGGCTGCCCTGTAGCTGTTACACACAGCTACCAAACCAGGAGAGAGCGTCAGGGTGCAGGCCGAGAGACCAGTGAGGTTGCTTCCCCGTGCGGCCTCAACCGTGGATCGGTGTAAATCCAGAAAAGATTCGTCACGCCACTCATAAGCCGAGAAGTCTTCTACGTGAAAATGTTATACTCCCCGGGGCCTCCGGGTTTGGGTTAAGGAAGGAAAATTCTAAGTCAGTTTCCGAATTAGAGAAAGGTACATTGGTACATTCTTTTCACTTAAAGTGTTCCTAGTTTTGATGAAATTCATCCCCATTTTGTAAAGCCGTACACAATTTCAACCTTGAGCGCAAAACAATGTATTTTAACACTGCAGACTAATAATAATTGAAGTCCAAATTGCAAAATATGGAACGCTTCACGAATTTGCGTGTCATCCTTGCGCAGGGGCCATGCTAATCTTCTCTGTATCGTTCCAATTTTAGTATATGTGCTGCCGAAGCGAGCACAGATTCTGGGTGTCTCCGCGGACTATATAAGGGCCGATGATTTGTAAACCTTTTGATTACGGTGACTTTCTCCCCGCGTGTTCCTGGGCTCCGCGAGAGTGGAAAGGAAGCTTCTTCACCAGAACCCTGCGGTCAGGCTCGTGACCTCGGCTACTGAACGGAGGTTGCGTGGCAGCGTGGACCCGTGAGGGTTGCAACTGGGGATATGCAAATGAGCTCCCGGTGCACGTCGGGTAGGAGGCCTGCGCGCACTCTACGCCTGGGGAGTGCAGGGAGTTCTGGGCTCTCTGCCCGCGGGGCATGCCGGGATTGCGCGCCGTGGAGCCTGCGGAGCAGCGAGCCGCGGAGGGGCTAGCCTCCGACCGCCCAGCTCTGGAGTGCGTGGTTTCGCCACTTGAAAGTTCCCGGTGATGAGTCCTTGGAAAACAGACACCAGGGAACCAAACCGTCCCTAATTACCCGACCGCTAGGAAACACGCAGACGTTACCGGCAGTCCTTTGTATCGCCTAGTACTCAGCTCGCGCGCAAACTTACTTGGTGGTTTCCAGGATGCCCTCTTAGAAACTGCCATCAGGGGCTAACCTAGGCTCGCATTGTGTTTGATGACGATGCACTCCATGCACTCGGGTTTCTGTTTCCCAGTGGTCATTATTCGTTTCTTTTCAGGCTGTTGACTTCCTGAGGAACTACCTTGTTATGGGTTTGGTCCGTAATTTAGGCTGCTGATTTGCTTTATTCGCCCTGCTTCTGGAAAATGTATAGTTATGCACAGAGGCGGGGATTCTGATGGCTTTTATTTTTAGATTTTGTATGCAGCAGTGATGGTGGTCGCGCATCTCATCAGGAGCATGTGATGTTGACATGTGATGTTGACATGTGAAGAATGTGTGCCGGGGTCAGCGTCCTGACACCCCCAGTGTCACGCCTCTCCAAACCTTGCACCTAAAGGTTTTAGGCACTAATGAACATTTCCCAGGTAGAAGGCCTGGGGGTGTGGTTGTATTTAACCCTTGGTTCATGTGTAGTAAGGATGGTCTCTGGTGGCCAACTCCTGTGCTTCCCGCGAGAGAATTAAGAGAAAGAAAGACAAAGAACAGGATAAAAGGAGGTCGATTCTGTCTCTGGGTCATTGGATTCCTTACCCAGGTGTTTCCCGAAGTGCGTGCAGTTCCTTGAGCTAACAAATGATCTTCCTCAGCAAGGCTCGAGCTGTGTTTCCTCACCGAATGGTTCTTCTGGAGCCCTGCGGCGTGCTGGTTCCGAGTCCTGGATTCCAGGGCCGCCGCCCTGCAGCAGTGTAGACGCTTGTAGAACCCAGGGGACAAGCAGAGACAGCCGTTCTTCCTCTCCTGCCCTCCCTGGGGGTGATTCTTGCCTGGGTATTTTCTTCACGTTGTTTTCGGTCAGTCTATACGTTTACTGCCAGGGTTATTCAAACTTCACGTCTGGGATTTCCTTCCCCTTCCGTCCCGTTGTTACACGGCTGCCTTGGTCGTTCTCCACCATCCTTGTCCTTCCCCATCCCGCACTCCTCCCGTCTACACTGCACACGTTCCTAACTCACCCTGTTTACTCAGTTCATCTCGTGCTTTTGTTATTGTGTATTATGCTCATCTCTTACACATTTGCAACACTCAGACACTTAAAATACATTTAAGTTCTCACGTTAAAAATCCTGTTCTTTCACCCTTGATTAAGTATATGTGAATCTCCAGTCTTTTGGGAGGGAAATACTGTTTTTGTTTTGTTTTAGTTTTTCGAAACAGGGCTTCTCAGTGTGGTTTTCGTGCTGGTCCTGAACCTCGCTCTCTAGCTCAGGCTGGTCTCGAACTCACAGAGATCTGCCTGCCTCTGCCTCCCGAGTGCTGGGGTTATAGGCGTGCGCCACCACCGCCCGGCCCTGTTTTGTTTTGTTTTGTTTTGTTTTGTAATCACATCTGTTAAGAGGCATTTAGGAAAGTGATGTGGTGGGCGTCTTTTAAAGTAATTGTAATCGTGAGTTAAGATTTGCTTTTGTGAGAATGGAAAGTTTAATAGGTGTGATTAACAATTTAGCTTTAGCAGACATTTATTTGAAGGATTTTCTCAGATCAGATTTTTTTTAAATAAGGAAACATTTTATTTTTGTATTCTGGAACATTTGGACTGTATTGTTAGTAAATATTATTGTTGTAATAATCTTAATTATTCACATAAACAGTAATTCTGTTGTTTTACTCAAAAACAGCTACTTAAACCCAGCGGTGGTGGCGCATACCTTTAACCCCAGCACTCGGGAGGCGGAGGCAGAAGGATCTCTGTGAGTTCGAGGCCAGCCTGGGCTACAGAGTGAGATTCAGGACAGGCACCAAAACTACATAGAGATACTGTCTCGAAAAAACCAAAACAAAACAAAAACCAGCTACTTAAAACTGTTTAGCTTAGTGGTAATTTAACCAAACTGTGGTACATCGTAGAATCCATGACATTTTGGTGAGATGTTTTTTGTTTTTTGTTTTTTGTTTTTTTTTTTTCAGTGAGAGGAAACTGAAACTAAGTTCCCTGAACAATATTGAGTCTGGTCCTATCAATGTTTGAGGCCAACTCCGCTTCTCTTTCCTTCGCACCCTGGAGCGCCACTAAGTCAATACTTTTTACAGTAGGTGACAAAGGAGAGGAAAGACTTTTCTTCTGAGCCTTCATCCAACCACAGCAGGAGAGTACCCACTGATCTAGAAAGTCCATTTTGTTGCTTTCCTTTTTTTATTAAGCAAAAGGGGACATTCTGTGATTTGACACTCTTTAAAAACAACGACAACGAAAATCTAACGTCCACCACAAGTTATTTCCTGCCCAGGAATTTTGTTCTCGCTTACAAGGGAAGAAATTCAACCCCGATTCTCACGTCCTCTTTAGCAGGGAGAGCTGAGTCCCTTGACACCACGGCGCGCGCCTCTGACACGCTGCATCGCCGCCCGCCGGTGAAATTGATGAGCTCTAGCCGGAGACGGAGGTGCTCAAGCCGGGTTCCAGGTTGTAGCCCTGAGGACTTCGGCAACGCCAGTTCGGGAGCCAGCCTGTGGAGGGTCTGACTTCCTTGTCCCGAGTGGGGCTCGAGTGTCTGTGAGGTCTTTTTGCCTAGTTGTGGTTTCTCCTTGAACTCTCAGCCTCTGCAAGGTTTGGTTTGTATTTGGCGGTTACCTTTCTTTCTCTCCTCTCCTTTCAGATGCACTGTGTAGCAGGTCAGACTTGTCTTGAATTCCCCACCGAGCCCATGCCTCCGCCTTTCCTCCCCCCTCCCTCTTTGTGGCCGTATTTGGGAAGACTCCAGTGGTCCTGGAGGACTCCTGGGAAGATCTGTAGGGTTTTTAAAGGTATAGCAGTTTATTTAATTTCTGGCACGGAACTCCATAAACTAAAACATGCTGGAGGACTACTACCCAAACTTGCCTAGTAATAGAGTCCTTGACTCAATTTCTGACAGCTTCTAGAGGTTTGATCTATTGTAGTCATTCAAAGAATGATCCAGACTATCTCCCAGATGATCTGTGTTTTTAAAAGCTACTTTTAGGGTCCAGAGAGGGATGGCTGAGCACTTGCTGCCTTTCAGAGGACCCGAGTCCAGCTCCCAGTACCAGTACCGGCATGGTGGCTATACACAACTGTGAACACACACAAGAACAAGAAAATAAAAAGGTGTTTAAATGCCTTGATTTATGGCTTCTTTATTCTGTGAGTGTAAAAACTTGATAAAACGATGGCCATTTTGGAACATAATTGGCGAGACCTGAATTTGAACTCCTCAGCCATGGCCACTTACGTTTGGCTCTTGACTCTCTCCTAAATCCCTTGAGCTGAGAGAGGTGTTTTTCCTTTGACATCGTCGTGAGATATTTCTTGTGCACAGCGTTTACTCACAGTAAGCCGTTCCCTTAATTCATGGCAAATGTTTCACTGGAGGTGCCGGAGGACTGGGGGAAGCCATAGAGACGAACACCTTTAATTTCTTGGAGTCACTCTAAACCAACTTGTGCGTAAACTCACCTTTCCCCCCTCTTTCTTGTTTCAGAGGAGAGGTGACCCTTGTGTGTGGACAATGCGTGGGTGGGAAGCTTCCTTGTCTGGAATGTGATATCTAATTCCAGCTCCACGGGAGCTGTTTTACAACTTTGTAAGTTGAAGGTAAAATCAGCAATGCAAAGTCGTTTTCTTTATGGACCTCTAGGTGCCGGCCTGACCTTCAGTTGACCCTCTGAAAGAAGCTGGTCTTGGGGCCACTTCCTCGCACCTCCATCTCAACTTGGTTCCTTTAGCCTACACAATTTTAAAACTCCTCCTTTGAATCGGCTGTAACACCTATCATGTGTCTCTTTTGATTAATATATTACATAAAATCTCTGATGCATTTTATTGATCCACACAAGAGGCATGTTTTTAATTAAATTTGGAGTTCTTCCACTGAGTTTCCCAGTGGATTCAGCTAACAAAACAGTATATTTTTAATCAAAGTATAGTTTCTAATTAAAGCTCAGACATATTTTTCTTCATTTCTAAATGACAATAGAAATTTGATGACTTTCTCATTTAAATATTCTGTTAATTTATAGTTTTTGTGACTGTTGTATCAGTGCCCACTGTCGGTAGCAATTAACTGGGCATTTGGTGTTACGATTTATTGAGTACGCTCTATGACTAATGATTTTTAGAGATATATTCCCTGTTGTGTAAAATCCTCGAGAAAAACTTACCTTTCTATGACTTCCATCTGCTTCAGACTCAATCAGGTAGGGGTGTTGTGCTCAGTAGCAAGGACCTCTAAGATACCAGAGTTGCTAAGTTTAGGGGCTTCTGTTTACTCCTCATCTTTAAAAAATTTTTTAAATTTATTTTTATTTCATGTGCATTGGTGGTTTGTCTGTGTGTATGTCTGTGTAAGAGTTTCAAGTCCCCTGGAACTGGAATTACAGACAGTTGTGAGCTGCCATGTAGGTGCTGGGACTTGAACCCAGGTCCTCTGAAAGAGTGTGGGAGTCCAGCTTTGACCTGTCAAAGGGTTCTTGGTGGTGGTGGCGGAAGCGGGAGGAATGAGGAAGTATTAGAACTATAAGGGGAGATGGAGAGAAAAGACAGACCCAGAATAGCTTCAGGAGGTCCCTGGCTCAATAACCAACCAGCCACCTGGAGATTTATTCTAATGGGCTTTTTATACACTGCCAAGGGGGGAGGCAAAAGACCTCCCCCTTTAAAGATTAAGGCACAACGTACTGCCAAGTGTAGAGTCTTCAAAACACCTGGTAACCACACCCCTGGCCAAATCATCCCATTATGCAGCCCTGCTGGGTAAAGCAAGCTCAGATTCTCTGACCTTGAGTAAGGCCTTACTAGGGAGCCTCTGTGAGCCCCCATAAATGAGCAGTCAGTGCTCTTAACTGTTGAGCCATCTCTCCAGCCCTAATTCTTCACCTTTGCTTGTAATTTTGGGACTTTATGTCTGCATTTTTATCATTCAGAAAGGTATTTGCCTCTTGGTGAACATGTAATACTTTCCTAAAACCAGGTCATGCTACTAATTTAGACTGTGAAATATCCTAAAGGAACCCCGTTCTCATTGATTTAAGATGATTTAAATTATTTAGATTCTAAATCTCCTAAATTAAGATCTCTTCTCAGTTTATGAGATATGTAAGTAAATACTCCTATAATACTTTTATCTTAGTTAGGGTTACTATGACTGTGATAAAACATCATGACCAAAGGCAACTTGGGAGGAAAGGGTTGATTTCACTCACAGTGAAATATCTTGAAACATCTTGAAACTCAGTGAGGGCAGGAACTCAAGCAGGGCAGGGACCTGAGGCAGGAGCTGATGCAGAGGCCATGGAGGGATACTACTTACTGGCTTGCTCCCCATGGCTGCTCAGCCTGCTTTCTTATAGAACCCAGGACCACCAGGCCAGGGGGGATCCCTACCTACAAGGGGCTGGGCCCTCCCCATCAATCACTAAGAAGAAACCCTTCAGGGTTGCCTACAGCCTGATCTTGTGGAGACCTTTCTCAACTGAGGCTCCCTCCTTTCTGATGACTCAGCTTGTGTCAAGGTGACAAAACTGGCCAGCACATCCTTGAAAAACGGATCTAGAAAAATTTCAAAAGTTGTTCTAGTTTTGAAAGCATTCTCCCCCACTTTTATTAAAAATAGATTGTTTTCCTCATATATAATATATCTTGATTATGGTTTCTTCTCCCGCTACTCTCCCAGCTCTTCCCCACCTCCCCTTCCACACAGATCAACTCGATTTCTGTCTCTTACTAGAAAACAGGCTTCTAAGAGACAATAAATATAAAATATAATATGATATGATAAAACAAAAACTAACACATTGGAATTGGATAAAACAAACAGAAATGAGGGAGACCTGCTCCCTCTTTTCCCCCAGGGTACTCTTGAGAAGGGAGAAGGGAGAAGTATGTAGATAGAAGTATAGAGGAGAAAGACAGTAACACAGGACAGCCTCAGGAGGGCCTGGGTCAAAACCCACCAGCCCCTCTATCTCTACTAAAGGGCTTTTAAAGGAATGCCAAGGGGTGGAGCAAAAGACCTCCCCCCAGCACAGCCAAGTGCAGACCATCCCAGACACCTGGTGACCACGCACCACACCTCACCATGGTCAAGCCATCCCCTAATGAAGCCCTGCTGGGTAAAGCAAGCTCAGATCTCCCCAGGAAACCTTTGTGGGCTCCCACAGAGAAGGAAAAAAAGCCCAAGAAAATACACAAGAAGCAGAGACCCACTCATTCACATACTCAGGAATCCCATGAAAACACTAAACTAGAAGCTATATTATATATGGGAAGGACCTGTAGAGAGGATAAAAAAAATGTAAAAAAAGAAAGGAAAAAATAAATAAGTAAAATAAAATAGAAAAAAAAATAAGATAAATTTGAAAGCAAAGAAAGAGCCCTGATGCAACTTTATGAGACTGAGACCCTGCAAAGATGCTGTTAAGGGTGTGCTCTCTTGGCCGTCTACTGCTGGGCACGCAGCCTACCCTTAGGAGTAGTTTGTTTTCCAGTGAGACTCCCTTTGAGAAAGTGAAGTTTTTGAGAAAGTGGAGATTGCCTCTGGGTTAAGGATGGGCTAGTGTCAACTCCTCCTTTTAGCTCTAGAACCCTATCTGGTGCAGACCTGTGCATGCCCTGTGCATGCTACCTCAGTCTCCAGGAGTTCATATGTGCACCAATCACGTTGATTTAGAGTATATTGTGTATTCATTTTCATTCTGTTCTAGAAAGTTTTTGATTTCCTTCTTAATTTCTATCTTGACCCATTTTTCACTCAGTGATGAGTTGTTTGATTTCTATGAGTTTGTAAGCTTTCTGATGTTGACATCCAGTTTTAATCCATAGTGGTCAGATAGGATACAGGGTGTTATTTCAATTTTCTGCTTATCAGAAAATTTCAATTTATCTGTTGGGACTTGCTTTTTGTTGGAGTACAGTATATGGCCAACTTTAGACAAAGTTCCATGAGGTGCTGAGAAAAGGGTATATAAATATATATATTTTTTTGTTTGGGTGAAATATTCTGTAAATATCTGTTAGGTGAATTGGGTTTATAACATCTGTTAGCTCCAGCATTTCTCTGTTTAGTTTTTGTCTGGATGACCTGTCATTGGTGAAAGTGGGGTATTGAAGTTTTCCACTATCGGTGTGTAAGGGTCAACATGTGATTTAAGCTGTAGTGGTGTTTCTTCTACAAAGTTGGGTGTCCTTGTGTTTGTTGCACAGGTGTTAAGAATTAAAATGTCCTCTTGGTGGATTTTTCCTTTGAGTATGTAGTGTCCTTCTCTATCTCTTCTGATTAGTTTTGGTTTGAAGTCTATTTTGTCAGATACTAAAATAGCTATATCAGCTTGCTTCTTAGGTCCATCCGCTTGGAAAATCTTTTTCCATCCTTTTTCCTTGAGTGGTGTCTACCCTTGATATTAAGGTGTGTTTCTATGCAGTAGAAGGATGGATTCTCTTTTTGCATCCGTTCTGTTAGTGTCTATTGGGTGTGTGTGGGGCAGGAATTGAGACCATTGATGCTGAGAGGTATCAATGAGAATGTTGGTTAATTCCTATTTTTTTGCTGTTGTGGTGTGTGTGTGTGTGTGTGTATTTTTCCCTATGATTTGCTGCTTTGGGATTATTTCTTTTCTTGGATGTCATTAACCTCTTTAGGATGGAGTTTTCCTTCTATAGGGCTGGATTTGTTGATAGATATTGCTTAAATTCATTTTTTTTTTTTTCATGGAATGTCTGCTTTTCTCTATTGTGATTGAAAGTTTTGCTGGGTATAATATCTGTGGTCTCTTAAGAGTTTGTAGAATTTTATTCCAGTCTTTTTTGGCTGTTAGAGTCTCCACTGAGAAATCAGGTGCTAGTTCTAATTTTTCCCTTATAGCCTTTTAATATTCTTTCTTTATTCTGTATGTTTAGTGTTTTGATTATTATATACTGATGAGACTTCCTATTCTGGTCTAGTCTACTGGTGTTCTGTGTGTTTTTTGTACCTTGTTAAGTATCTCCTTTAGGTTAGTGCAATTTCCTTCTATGATTTTGTTGAAAATATTTTCTGGGCCTTTGACCCGAATTCCTTCTCCTTCTTCTGTTGCAAGGTATTTGATTACACTATGCAAAGTTATGTCACTCTGATTGATTTAATAAAAAGCTAAATGGCCAATAGCTAGGCAGGAGGTATAGGTGGGACTTCTGGACAGAGTGAGCTCTGGGAAGAAGAGAGGCAGAGTTGCCAGCAAGGCCCAGAGGAAGCAGGATGTGCAGTGCAGAGTAAAAGTAATCAAGCCATGTAAAAGAACATAGATTAAAAGATATGGGCTAATTTAAGTTATAAGAACTAGTTAGGAACAACCCTAACCTAAGGCTTTATATTCATAGTTAATAAGTCTCTGTGTCATTTTTTGTGAGCTGAAGGCCCAAAGGAAAGTCTGACTACATTCTTCTATTCCTATTATTCTTAGATTTGGTCTTTTCATAGTGTCCCAGATTTCCTGGATGTTCGATGCCAGGAGTTTTTTAGTTATAACATTTTCTTTGATCGAAGTATTCACTTCTTCCGATGTGTCTTCACTGACTGAGTGTCTCTCTTCCATCTCTTGCATTCTATTGTTGACGGTTGTCTCTGAGGTTTCTGTTCAAGTTCCTAAAGTTTTCATTTCCAGATTTGCCTCAGGTTGGGTCTTCTTTATTGATTCTATTTCCACTTTCAGGTCTTGCACTATTTTATTCATTTCCTCACGCTGTTTGTGTTTTCATAGATCTCTTTAAGGGATTTATTAATGTCCTCTTTAAGGACTTCTGTCCTATTCATAAAGGCCATTTAAGTCTTTGTCTTGTATTTCAGCTATGTTGCAACACACAGGGCCTACTGTGGTAGAAATATTGCCCTGGCTGTTATTGATTGTGTTTTTATGCTGGTATGTAGACATCTAGGTTAGTAATTTTAGATGATGATATCTGGTCTTGTCTTTGTTCTGTGTGTGTCTTGTTCCTTGGTTTCTGTTGCCCCTTCTGGTTCTTTGGAGGGTGTGGTGGGTGTGTGTTGTCCGGTATGTAATTCTGAGACCCTGATAGGTATGGGTGTTAGTTATTTGGCGGCACTCTTACCCTGCGAGGAAACATCCCCAAACACGACAAATCCACAGAAGAGTTTTTATTAAGATAGGAGAGAAATAGACAGACGTGAACAGGCCTGTGGGAAACACACGTGGTCAAGAGAAAGGGTGAGAGACCGGTGCAAAAATGGCGCCGGCTTTATAAAGGGTGGGTCGCACATGCGTACAGGAAGTCATGTGGCTACTCCATGCGTGTAGATCACATGGCTGCGCACGTGCTTTACATAACCATGCAAAGCCACGGAGTCCTAGTCATGCTAGATGTTTTGACTTGGAAATGGCTATTTTGAACTGGAAATAACTAGGCGGAAGTATCTAGGTCCACTGGGCATGCCCAACCATGTGGGCATGTTGTGACTTCATATCAATGGGGATTCTGGGTAAAATGTGTGTCTAGGTTTTTGGAGCTCACACTTAGGAATGGGCTGGGCTGGAGGGGGCCATGGGGGTCTACAAATGGGGGCAGTGGGGGACTTAAGACCTGCTTAGTTTCATGGGAGCAGGGACAGGGACTGTGGGAAGGCCACCACAAACAGTCTGCGACAGAGCTGGGGATGGGACTAGGGGATTGGATTTGGAGGAGAGGAGAGGAAGTGATCATCTGAAGCTCATCTACCTGCTTCTTTGGTCTGCTCACTTCTCTGGCAGGCTTCCGTGATCTTTAACATTCTGTGTCCTGGGGTTCACGGTAATTCTCATTGGAGAACATTTCCACAGGACTGGTGGGTTAGGGATGGATAATGTCTTGGCATTTCGTGTTGTTTGTAGTTTTGGAATGTGACATGGACATGTGGATTTCTATCATTGTTTGTGTGCCAGATATGAGGTTCTAACATGCCTGAGGCTGAGCCAGTGCTACGGGACGGCAGGGGCAGGCAGGACCCTGGAAAGCCCACCAGGCAAAGGCCATGCGAACTGTATGTCTAGGGCTAGGCCTGGGAATGTGGAGGCTGAGCAAGCTGACTTGCTTCTGAGGGAACTCACCAGGGAGACTGGCACAGGAGCATCTCGGCCAGAGCTAATCCATCTCGGGTGGGCAGTACTGTTAGGTGAGGTTCTGGGAAGTTCACCAGGCAAAGCCAGTGCAGAGGCTGGTATGATTATGAAGCATTTCTTAAAAATCACAACTAAGATCAGTCAGATAGTTTCAGTGGTTCTTTAAAATGCATTTAGAGTAGACACACAATTTATGTTTTACAAAGCCATGTTCCTTTTTAATCTTGTCAGCTGCACTTTATAATATTCTCTCTCTATATGTATATATACACATTTATACTACACACACACACACACACACACACACACATACACACACACACACTTCTTCTCTTACTAGACTAAAACTTCCGAAGGTCAAGACTTCATCTGTCTTGTTCACTGCTGCCTTTCACTTCCCTATAGCACACTGTTGCAGTCTGACCTCAATCCCATCTGAAGCCACTAATACATAGTAAAGCCATACAATAGCAACAGCACAAGATTTCCATGAGTCTGTCCTATTCGCTCCATGGCAAAGTACCCTGTGCCCACATGGGGGTCATCTCAGAGGTAACTTCTATACCCCAGTGTGCTCTCATATGGCTCTTCGGGACAAACAATACACTCTAAGAGGGCTGCTGTGTGTTCTCAGTGTCTCAGGAAGATGTTGAACAGTTTGTTTTTAACTTGCTCATTTTATCTTAGCCACCTCTATACTAGCCAGGACTTATTCTGGATGTGGCACCACCAACCCATATTCTGAGTCTGAATTCTCTCTTTCCTTGGCAGACCCGTTTGGTCTCCGCAGAAGATCACCTCTGTGCTCTGTAAGATTATTGGGAAGCCTCACTGCTTCTGTGAGTGGCTCTGACATTCCTGGATGCACATGTGTAGGAGTTACTTTCTAATGAAACACTTCCCTTTCATTAACCCCGCCCCCGTTCTGTGGCCTCACATCTCCTGTCATCTCAGTTCATTCACAGGCTGAGGTTTTTGCTCCTAAGCAAATATAAAGCTTAAGCTTGAATTTAAGCTTCAGTTCTACCAGAAAAATGGTGGCTGGTCCCGTTATTAAATTATTACCCATATCATTTTTGTATGTGCATGTTCAGCTTGAGTGTTTTTCCTCTCAAGCCTTCACCTTGTCTCTTACCTGGGGCGGGATGCTTAGGATAAACTGGCTGCCCTAGAGACCTGTTTCCCCAGCATGGGGCTTTTTACATGGGTGCTGGGGATCCAACTTAGGTCCTCATACTTGCATGGCAGACATTTTACCAATGAGCCAACTACCCCCTCATTACCATCATCATAGACTACAGTATTTGCTAATATCAACTGCACCAAAATTATTTATCAGTCAAGTTTTCCTCTCTGACTTATTAAATTTTTATTTAAAAATAATATTTAGTCACTTATTATATTTTCTTTTCCAGACAGGATCTCATTATGTAGCCCTTGCTTGTTTGGAACTTGCTTTATAGACCAAGCTGGTCTTGAACTCACAGAGCTCTGCCTGCCTCTGCAGCCCAGGTGCTGGGATTAAAGGAGTGTACCGGTAAGCTCAGCTCTGGCTCTTATTTTAAAAGAGGGGAAATGATCTGTTTTTAATCGACTATGGATTTTGTGTGTCTTAGAAAGAGATCAGGAGCTGATGGCCAGTTCCAACCCCAGCTGCAGGCCTTGGATTGCTCACATCTGGTCAAGTGGGGATGGTGATAACATCTGTGAGAACATCTGCCGAGAATGTGAGCATGTGCGTCACTGCTGTTGCGCACACAGGCGTCCCTGCTGTTGCGTGAGAAGGTTTACATTCTGAAGGCTTGTAGCAATTGCCTTTCTTTTGATTCAGCTCAAGAACATTTAGGTGTTTGTCTCCGGGACATTGACTATATCCTATAGAGAATTTCCCACAAACCCCTAGGACGGCCATAGCTGAGCAGCTCTTAACTTGTTACACTGTAAAAACTTTGGCCTTTAAAAAAAAAAAATCGCTGAAAAGGTATTTTAACTTTTAGGAGGAGCACACTTGAGGCTAATCACTCTCCCTACCCCAAAGCTTACAACAACAACAACAAAAACCCAGTCTCCTGTTTAGTTTCTCAGTCATTTTTCAAAATGTATATTTAAAATTTATAATGGTCTTAATGGCCTGATAACATACAGCATTCTTGGAAAAATATAACAAAACCAAATTACAAAATAAATAAATAAATAAATAAATAAATAAATAAATAACCAACTAGCCCTATAACCTCTAAAGAACTAGAACCAGAAATTAGAAATACAGTCCCCAAACACTGGATCCTGGAAGAAGCAAGTTCTGTGAAACATTCTAAATGAACTAACTTTAGGCTTGTAAAACATCTCCCACTACTGCAAATAGTATGAGAGTTTCAAAGAATAAAACAAGACAAAACAAAAAAACAATTAACAAAATTCTCCCAAGGGATAGAAAATTGAAGACCCGCCCCGTGGGGACCTGGCCAATATGCAAGCAGGGTCCTGACAACGTCATGTGTTCATTGCTACCTGGTCTCTCTGAGCATGTGCAGGAAGTTCCCTCTCCCTCCCCTTCCCCCTCCTCCTCTCCCTCCCCCTCTCCCTCCCCCTCTCCCTCCCCCTCCCTCCCCTTCCCCCTTCCTCTTCTCCCCCCTCTCCCTCCCCCTTCCCCTCCCCTTCCCCCTCTCCCTCCGCCTCTCCTTCTCCTTCCTCCTCCCCCTCTCCCTCCCCCTCTCCCTCCCCCTCTCCCTCCCCCTCTCCCTCCCCCTCTCCCTCCCCCTCCCTCCCCCTCTCCCTCCCCCTCTCCCTCCCCCTCCTCTCCCTCCCCCTCTCCCCAGCTCTGAGCTCCCTCTCCCTCCCCTGTCTCCCTCCCTCCTCCCTTCCCCACTAATAAAACTCTTCAGGAGATCGCTGTGTACATGGCGTGTCTCTCTGTCTCTTATCTGTGGTGGGGCTTTTGGGCTCCAACCCACCAAGGTCTCTCTCCTGCCGTTTTTAAAATACAACACTACTCCTTGGATTAGTCACTTATACCTGTGTATCCCTGATACACAAACAAGGTAAGCATTAATTATTGACAAACTGCATCCTTTAATGTCAAAATTTATATATATTTATATATATATGTGCCAGACAAAACTTGAGAAGCTCGTCAACAATGTGCAGGAAATAAGCACGTTTCTCTGTAGCACAGGAAACCCACTGAGAGCACAGGTTAGACATGGTGAGGATGGGGAAGTGAGTGAGGGGACCCAGGAACCCCAAAGTCACTTCTGGTGGTTTGCCTCAAGCCACTCTCTGCAGGTTTCCTCCCTTCCCCCGTTGAGCTAAGGAAACAGTCTGTAAAGGGGAAAGTTCTTTCCACATTAGAAAATAAGTAAGCAATTTCAATGTCAATGCCATGACTCTAGGTTTCTCTGCCTACCCCCACCCCCTTACATTGTCCTGTCTTGGTAGAGATCCAATAACCAGCTCTCTAGGTGTGCTTTGCTCGTTGCTGTGGTGTGGATGCTTTTGAGCTGTCATGTGATGTCCTTGAACACAGGGTATAGAAGACCAGACAGCACCAGTGGTGGCCTGTGTGGGCTCCTGCAGCTGGGTCCCACATATTGTTGCCTAAGATGACTGATACCCAATATCTTTGTTTTGTTTTTTATTTTATAGGGGGCACAGAGTCTCACTATGTATCTCTGCCTTCCTAGACTTCACTATGTAGACCAGGTTAGCCTTAACTCACAGAGATCTTCCTACCTCTGCCTAGCAAGTGCTGGCATTAAAAGGTATGGGCTACCATGCCTGGCCTAGCAGTATCTTTTCTTATGCAAGTATTCTGTTTGATTTTCCCTGTACCCATTTACTGCCTTCTGATACATAATTTAAATTTTGTTTTTTTAAGACAGATTCTTTCTCTATAGTTTAGGTTAGCCTTAAACTCACAGCAATCCTTACAGCCTCACTTTGTGTGTGAGTGCAGGAATTATAGGTGTGTGCCAGCATATGTGTGTGTGTGTGTGTGTGTGTGTGTGTGTGTGTGTGTGTGTGTTGAGTGCAGGGATTATAGGTGTGTGCCAGCACTCCTGACAGAATTCGTGTGTGTGTGTGTGTGTGTGTGTGTGTGTGTGTGTGTGTATGTGCATGTGGATATGTACATGAGTGCAGTCATCCTCAGAGATATCAGATTGCCTTGAAGATGGAATTATAGACAGCTGTGAGCTGCTTGGTGTGGCTGCTGGGAACTCATGGCCTTTAGAAGAGCAGCAAGTGTTCTTAACCACTGAACTATCTCTTCACCTCCTGGTGGAAAATTTTAAGTGTTTGTGCATGCACGCGTGTGTGCACACACACTTTCTGTCTCTTTCTCCCTGTCTCTCTGTCTCTGTCTCTGTCCTTGTCTGTCTGTCTGTGTCTCTCTGTCTCTCTGTCTCTCTGTCTCTCTCTCTCTCTCTCTCACACACACACACACACACACTGAATTTGGAGTAACTTAAAAAACCATTTCCTGGCCTGGAGATGACAAGTACTTGATAAAATACTTTCCAAGCATGCAGGAATCCCTATGTTTAATCTCTAGCTCTACACATGATTACTCGCAGCATGCCTGTGGTCACAGTATTGGGGAGGTAGAGGCAGGAGGATGAGAAGTTCAAGGTCATCCTCCAAAACATGGGAAGTTTGAAGCTAGATTTATTTATAATAGTTAAGCTGAAGCTTAGTTTTGACATGTCTTCAAGTTTAGATTTATTCATAAACTCATGAGACGTAGCCGATCCTTATGAAATAAATGTTTCATTCTTGTAATGCTTCAGTGTCCTTGGTCGACATGAAGATGCTTGTGTTGGGAATGATTTAAGCATGGAGGAATGGTCTCCTGCAGTCATTCAGGAATCCAGACTATTTCTGTCCAGTGGCTCTGCTCCTCCAGAGTCTGAGTTCCAAGGTCAGCATTGAAAGGGTGAGTGGAGAAGGCACACTTGCTTCTTAACACATTTGACAATACATCATGACACGTTTTGCTCACCTTTCATTGATGAGATCTACCTGGATGCAGGATGAACTTGGGAAATGGCCCAGCAGCCATTTCCTAACAGCGGTTCCTCATTGAGTAGAAGAACAAACCTTTGGAAGACATGTAGGTGCCTGTGCCACAGCTTTCCCTCTGCCTTGTTCTGTCTTTCTCTCCCTCCTCCCTTCCTCCTGCTCTTGCTTTTCCTCCTCACCCCCACTCCTGATTTCTGCAGGCTTGATCCTCACTTATTTCTTTGTATTCTCTCTGTTGGCTTGGAACACACACACACACACACACACACACACACACACACACACACACTTCCTCATTTTAGTAGCTGTCCTTGCAGTTCTAACATATTTCCTTAAGTTTTGAGATTTCCATAAAGCCGATGTTTATTTAGTACATCTCTTCTACAGATAAGAAACTCTTGACTCCTCTCCCCACAGTTAATGCAGCCTATATCCCTCTCATGGCAGTACACGACTTAATTCTAATTTTAAAGAAATGTAAAAATCGTCATGAACATGAAATAAATACACATCATGTATTTTCAGATTTCTATGCTCATTTCTCCTGAAATCTTTATTGACGAAGCCCAGACTTTGGTCACAGTAACATCCATGTGAAGAATGGTCTCCATGGTTTTTCCTCAAAAGAGAATGTGGCAGGTACATCATTGTGTCCACATAGATATGTGGGTGTAGTGCCAATTCTAATTGGTCTTAGCAATAAAAACTCAGAGTCAGATTTTGGGGCAAATGCTGAAAGATCAGAGAAGTAAAGGAGCCAGCCACTAGAGAGACTTCTTACCTCTACCAATCTTCAGACTGAAAGAGCTGAGATCCTCTCTCCACCACCTTGTATTCCCATCTCCACCTCCCTAGTGCTGGGATTAAAGGAATGAGCCTCCACCTCCTGGCCTTGTTTCTTTTTTAGACTAGATCACTCTCATGGAGCCCAGGGTGGCCTTGAACTCCTGATCTTCCTGCTTCCTCCTCCCAAGTGCTGGGATTAAAGGTGTGTGCCACCACTGCCTGGCCTCTATGGTTACATAGTGGCTAGCTCCGTCCTCTGATCTCTCGGCAAGCTTTATTTGTTAGATCACAGACAAAATATCACCACATCTGGGTATGGAATTCTCGTGTCTGAAATTTTCCTCTTGGTATGGGGATGATATTGCTCCTGATATTGATTGATATTAATGCTAAATCTATTGACAGTTTAAATGTCTTTTCCTTAGACTAATCTGTCTTTTCTTCTCTAGTAGCTTTTACAAAGCTTTGTAGTTTAACCACAATGTGATTTTTTTTAATTGATTCTTCCTATTGCTTCTGAAACTGTGTCTTCAAACTTTGAACTCATGTCTCTCCAGTTCTTAAAATTATGGCTCACACCCCCTCCAAATATTGCCTATCTTCCATTAACTCTATGTTTATGGGATTGATTACATGTATTTTGAATTGTCTCAATATATTTTTTATGTCTCTGAACTGCCTTTTATATTTGTTTGTTCTTACCAGAATATGTTCTTAGCACAGTTTTTTAAAATACTTTTTTGAGTGTGTGTAGACTGGAGATAAACTCTTTTTTAAAAAGAAATCAATTCTTTGGGAGTTTTGATCATGCTTCCACCAATTCTTCCCCAACTTGTCCTCACTTCTATGTCTACCCAACTTCATATTATTAAAAATAAAATCTCGAAAGATGAATTTGTGCTGCCCAGACTCTTGAATGTGTGGCCTTCCTTTGGGAAGTGTCTGACTTACTAGAGGCTATACTGCTAAAGAAAGCTGTCTTCCTCTCCCAGCAGCTACCCCGGCTTGGGGTAGATTGTGTGCCCAGCTCCTCTCTCCTTGCTGGGATCACTCTGGCTTGGGATTGCATGGTTCTGTACGTGCTCTTGCACAGGCTGTGGGTTCATCTGTGCAGCTGCCCGCCCGTGTCCAGATCATACGTGTTTCCTAGTGGTCAACCACGGTTTCAGGATTGTCCATGCTTCCTGCCTCCCTTCAACAATGATCCCTGAGCCTTGGGAGGGAGTTGAGGAATAATATTCCCTTTAGGACCGAGAATTCCTAAATTTCTTACTCTCTGCACCTTGGCCAGTTAATCATTATCTGCTTCCATAATTAGAAGCTGCTCAGATGAGGGATGAGAGATGAATTTGCCTCCATTGATATTCTTATGTATTAAGTTTTCCATTTTTTTATGCATTTTCTTTTTCTTTTTTTTTAATTTTTAATTTTTTTTGAGCTGAGGAATCGAACCCAGGGCCTTGCGCTTGCTAGGCAAGCACTCTACCACTGAGCTAAATCCCCAACCCTTCTTGTTCTTTTTTAAGACATAATTTCTGTATTGATTTTTTTTTTGGGGGAATTTCATATCGTACACCCAATTCCACTCATTTCCCAGTCCCCCCATATCTGCCCTTCACCCTTATAGCATCCCCCCCAAAAAAAATTAAAAGAAATTCAAACCAAACCAAACCAATCGAACAAAACAAAACAGAAGAACCTCTTTGCTCCTCCATCTTTCCTGCCTCTCCAACACCTGCTCATTTGTCTTAGTGGCATTGGGCCTGGGTGGTAACTGAGCTGGTCAGTCCAGGCCACTGGGGCTGCCTCCCTCAGGAGAGGGGCGGCAGAGCCAGCTAGCTGTCTTCCAGCCTTGCCGTCAGGACCAGCTCTCCAAAGCCAATGGTGGGGGTGGGGCCAGCTCTCGGGAGTGCCAGTGCAGGGGCCAGCTCTCCTGTAATGCGCAGGGCCAACTCTCTTGCTGCCATCCCAGGGCCAGAGAAGGCCTTTGGCGGTAGCCCTGGACCTGGATGTCACCATGGCCGGGGCGTGGGGGGAGTAGGAGGGGTAGGGGGTGGGGGGGGTGAGGTGTGGGGTGGCAAGCAGGCTCCCACATCTGCTCCTCACCACCTTCACATCTTCTGCTCCGCCTCTTTCCACAGCACGTGGCCTGTGTCCTTCTCTTCGATTCCCACTCCTCCACTACACATTTGATCGTCCTAATGGCACACTCACCCGGCACTGTGCCCGTGCAGGCCCATGGATGCCTTCCCACCAGTCCCGGCCTTGAGGACCCAGGCTGGCCTGCGGGTGACTGGCACCTCCCTGAGCCGAATGGCATCAGGTGGGCTGTGGATGTCTTCCTCTTTAAGGATTTTCTTTAACTCCTCTTGCATCTCTAGATATGTTTTACTGTTCAAAGAACATATTCCTTCATAGATCTCTGTAAGAATCTTATCAATACACACATTGCTTTGGGGATATTATTTCCATTTATTTTGAATTTTTTTGAGATTTTATTTATTTTTGTTTTAAGTGTATGAATGCTCTGCCTGTTGTTATCTGTGGTGTTCAGTGCCTACAGAGGCCAGAAGAAGGTGTTCGATCCTCTGGAGCCAGTGTTGACAGATGGTTGTGAGCCACCGTTTGAGTGCTGGGAACTGAACTTGGGTCCTTTTGGAATAGCAGCCAGTGCTCTAAGAACGGATTCACCGTTTTGGCTCTTTTCTTTCTTCTTTGAGAGATACTCTCTCTCTCTCTCTCTCTTCATTTGTCCCTCGTGGACTGTTTGTCTGCATCCCAATTCCCAGAAACCCCAGCTCTCTCAGTGCCTGATACAGAGGTGGCAGGACTCCTGCCCCTTGTGATAGAGTGACAGATGAATATTGACTTCCCACTCTTGTGAGGAGTCGTGGACTTACTTAGGGTCTGTCTGTAGTGATCTTGAGGTCAGGACCGTGGGGTTTACAGTTCCTCTTCTTTTAGGAACCATCTGTCTTGAGAGCTTTCCCTCTTCATTTTGACATCTTCCCTGATCACTACATTGCTCTGCCCGTTTTTGACCATCCATGTCTTTGCTGGATCTCAAAATGCAAGCAGAGCAAACAGGCCTGAGTTCTTGATTTTCTTCAGAGGTGGATGGTGGCAATTCAAAGTGATGACAGGAGTATGTTGGATGTCAGGAGCTATGTCAGGGTGTTGTGTCGTTAGGGTAGGAAATGCGAATCCCGACAGGGACACTGGGCTGGCTTGCTCCGTCCCTGTTCTCCACAATACCCTCTCTTCTTGCCTGGCATTGATTGGTACCCCAATGCAGAGGGCCTTGAGAGAAGTGCGCTGGGGTCAGACTGACCTGTTGTCTCTTCTGGCACTTTGCTGCTTAAATCCTGGCCTAAGTTTAGGCTCTGGCATAAGGGATGGGACATCTGTGTGGCCGTGTGTCGTGCACGAAGACTGGAATCCAGCCCGTACCCAAGCTGGGGTGGTCCTACTAGAACGCAGCTACAGGATTGCCCGCACCCTGGGTAAGAGAGTCATGTTGCTAACACCCTTTCTGACATCTTTACAGACAGGATGCAGTTGAATCCTCTCCTGGGGGCCTCAGTAGCTTGTGCTGGAGACAGGGTGAGGGCCGAGTACCAGGTTGTCATGCCAACTGTTGGTTGCCAGGAGAAACATCAGAGGCTGGGATATTCCTTACAGGTAAATGTAAGCCTCCTTTTTTTTTTTTTTTTTTTTTTTTTTTAGCTGAGTTATAACTGAGCCATTTCCTCTAGTTAGTAACTCCCACAAACTACCTTCGATGAGACTGACTCTCAGCCATTTTTTTTTCTGCAGAAGTCTTCTTTTGGTAACACTGTTCCCAAATTGATCTTGTAGGGACCAGGCGGTAAGAATCAGAGACCATGAGGAGCCTGTCTTACACCTGAAGGGTGAGAGCAGTGAACTTCCTTAGTAAGACTTTAGGTTTAGAAGTAGGGAGGCTTTTGATGAGCTTCTCTCTTAGACAGCACTATATTAATCCGGAGAGAGTTGGCCAGTGGGGGTGCATTAGCACTGATGTTTCCTTTTTTTTAATTTTTATTTTTTGGAGCTGAGGATCGAACCCAGGGCCTTGTGCTTGCTAGGCAAGTGCTCTACCACTGAGCTAAATCCACAACCCCAGCACTGATGTTTTCAACCAGGCCCTAAGGACACCTGGAAGTCTATATATTAATTCCATGGTTACTATAAAGAAAGTATCACATGAGTATGGCAGAGCAGTGGGAAATAAAATTCCCAGAGAGCTTGGAACCCTGACATCATGGACCTCACCAAATTGCCTGTCAAACAGAGTCTGAGGCACCTGTTTCTGAGTAGATCACAGACATTAACATAGATATATGAGTGACATTGGTACCATAGGGGAGATGTCACACACAAGTACCAGGGAGCAGAGATTATGCTTTGATGTCTGCTGCCTTTAGAGAGTAGCATGGGAAGTTTATAGACAGACTATAGATACTGGTGTTACGAGTAGATTAGAACTTGAGATCCACCAGAAAATAAGGTTTTCATGATAGTAGCCATTTGGAGTGTTGAAAATCCAGAGCCTGGAGAGCCAGCTGTGTTGGGTTCATATCACACACAATGTTTCTACTTCTCTCTTTTTAAAATAATTTCTTCTTCTTCTCCTTCTCCTCCTCCTCCTCCTCCTCCTCCTCCTCCTCCTCCTCCTCCTCCTCCTCCTTCTTCTTCTTTTTTTGGTTTTTCGAGACAAGGTTTCTCTGTGTAGCTTTGCACCTTTTTCCTGGAACTCACTTGATAGCCCAGGCTGGCCTTGAACTCACAGAGATCCACCTGGCTCTGCCTCCCAAGTGCTGGGATTAAAGGTGTGCGCCCACCGCCTGGCCATTTCTTCTTTTTTAACCCACTGCTCCCAGTCATCCTTTACTATCATTAAAAAGCTTCTGCAGTTGACCTCCTCTAAGGCATCATCCCTCCCCACTGGGGAGTCCTGTTCTGAAAAGTGCTGCATTTTATGTTTTTCACATGTAGCACCTGATTTCATGGTTTCAGCAGTCTTGTTAGTTGGCCAATGAGGATGGAATTATTATGAGATCTTTCAAAAAATCTCGAAGTGGTATTTAATGCTCCTGGTCCTGACCATGTCAGGAGATTCCCATCTCACAGGAACAGAGTGCAAGCAAACCAAGACCACAATTTTTAGAACAGGATTAAGGCTCCCTAAAGATTTTCTACTAGTGAAAACGGCACATATGCTTTTCTTAGGTCTCTTTTAAATGAGCAAATATGTCTTGGAGTCAGATTTGAATCCATGAATGTTGACTGCAAGTCAGGGAATGTTGGGGCCTTTCTAGGCAAGTGTAATGATGTAATGTTCCTTGCCAAGGAGGAACAGGGATTGGAACTGTTGAATCCATTGAGCCTGAAAGTATATGTTGAATCCACACACTGCCTCAGGAGAATATAAAGTGTGAATAATTAATTTCTCAGCGGTATTTTCTCTTCAGCAGTCTTGTGAGTTGGCCAATGAGGATGGAATTATTATGAGATCTTTCTCGAAAAATCTCGAAGTGATATTTAATGTTCCTGGTCCTGATTCTTTGATGTTCCTGGTTCTTTGATGAATCCATATTAAACTATCATCCAGAGTTTGAATACCAAACTTACTACAAAGGGCCTCTTTGGGTGAGTGAGAAAATACTGCTGAGAAATTAATTATTCACACTTTATGATTCTCCTGAGGCAGTATGTGGATTCAACATATACTTTCAGGCTCAATGGATTCAACAGTTCCAATCCCTGTTCCTCCTTGGCAAGGAATATTACATCATTACACTTGCCTAGAAAGGCCCCAACATTCCCTGACTTGCAGTCATTGATTCAAATCTGACTCCAGGTGCTGAGAACTAATGGCCAAGGGATATCTATGCGTTATAAGCAAACATGGTTTTCACTTGTCAGGAATCAGCATCAAGGTATTGTGTCATGCAGCATATCAGATCGAGGCAAGACGGAGGCAGTGTGTGTGCGTCAGGATCTCGGCTGCTTTACTAGAGTACTTGCTAGTCTGTCTGTGTGCTGCTGGGCCAAAATACCCAACAAAGGCAACGTGAGGCAGGAAGGCTTCATTTTGGTGCACAGTGTGAGGGTTCAGTCCATCATGGTGGGAAGGTGTGTCAGCAGAACCCTAACGCAGTGTGTCAGCTGAGCAAGGTGCTGGTTCCCCTCTCCCTTTTCACTCCCCCTGGAGGCTTTTGGATATGGAATAGTGTCAGTATTTAGGGTAGGTTAGCCTACCTCACTTGACTAGCTCTAGATGATCTCTCCCAGACATGCCAACAGATTTGTTTCTGTAGTGAGTCCAAATTCCATTAAGTTGGCAACCAAGATTAACCGCCACAGAGATGTTAGAGCAAAGATAGCAGGGTGGGGATGGGAGATGATGGAAGAAAGAAAAATTTCCTGAACAAATGATCAAGCTGTAGATACACAGAGAGCCGTGTATAGGAGGAGGTGCTACAGCAAGAAAAAAATAAATAAAAAATAAAAAATTCCCAGTCTCCACAGGCAAGAAACTGAGGCTCCAAGAGGTTTGTCTGAGGTCACAGAAGAACAGTCAGGAGGGTCTCAGGCCGTGTTTTCAGTCATGCTCTGTGCAGTTGGATCATTGTTTGAAGATTCCTAATTTAGTTCTGCATTGGATGTGGCTAGAGCTCCTCCCTTTTACTAAGGAAGAGATCATGGGTCTACTATTAATTTCCTTATTAGTAATGATGACAGAAGGTCACGCTAAGTGTGCAAACCAGGCAAATCCCTACTCCTGTTATGGGAGAAAAGTTAAAAATATTTTATATAAAAAATAAAAGGCAAAAAAATCCCAGCTTAGTAATGGATTTTGTTCTTCCTAACCTTCATTTCTTTCTCCCTGTTTCTTTTTATTTTGGTGATGCCTTTGGGCTTCCTGGAGTGAGTAATGATTTGTCATGAGCGAAATAGAATTTGTTCTTGAGTCCTGCTGGTGTAAACTCTGAGATAAATAAATGGAAACAGACAAAAGTATCAGGAATAAATTGGACTGCTTACATAAGGACATAAGTTAGCCTTTTCTTTCTGGTAGGTAGAAAAAATTCATAGAGATAATAATCCATCTCGTTGCCTGCATGCAGGCCCTTTACCCAAGCTGTTTTTATTTATTCATATGTAGTAAGATGAGGGATTTCTTCTTTCTCTTTGTTATCTTTCTTAGGAAGGACTCTGTCAGTTTAATAGAGTGCTGGATGAAGTTGTACTGTGTAAGATGTCAAACCGTGGTAGTACCAGGAATAGTGGTCTTGCAAGTGTTGTCCCACTGAGACTCCAAAGGACTCTGGATAAAGTTGATTTGCATTCTTTTTCCTCAGAGGCAGAGCAAGGCACTTATGGAAAAGATAGGGGTAGAAAAATTAGGGAGACATAGGAAGAGGAATAGAAAAGGAGAACAGAGAGAAAAAGCTTACCAAAGTGGCCCAGGAGTAAGGAAGGAGTAACTTGATGGAAAAGTACAGGGCCCCAAGGATATTTGTCCTAATCAGATTAGTAGAAACCAATTATTTTAGTGATGGACTACACCTATGGGAAAGTATAATATGCCACCTAAATTGACATGCTTTTGCAAGGGAAGAGTGTCCCTTACTAATAATGATGCATAGTTGTGAGACTGTCAAGTTAACCTTGACATAGGGCCACAGATTAAACCTCTACCACTCCCACAGCCAGACAATGTTTGGAGAGCGAGAGACTTCAGATCACTCAGCCTTTAATCGGATGTTTCCATCATATCTGCCCCTCAGGGTTCTGAGAACCCTGCAGAAAGGAGGTGGAAAGAGTTGAAGAGGCAGGGTAGGTGGAGGATACCATGGAAACAAGGCAATCTAAAGCAGCTTCTCATGCTTCAGAGCGTACAGCCACTATCATGTGAACTCACTGAGGTAGCATGCACAGGGCTGCACAGGGCTGCACCAGGTGGGGTTCTAGAGCTGAAAGGAGAGTTACAGACACATGACCCCTTCCCTAACCCAGGAACTATAGCCAACTGATAACCACTTACAAATGAAAATTTAGTTTTCTCAAAGGGAATCTCAAGGACTGTTGAGGAAACAAATACTCTTAAGGGTAGGCTGCATGCCCAGCAGTTGATGGCCAACAGAAAATGAACTCAATGGAATCTTCAGAGGTTCTTTGTCTCATTTGTTATGTCAGGGATATTTAGTTTTTACCCTACAGGTCCTTTGCGTATATATTATGGCTTCCAGTTTAATGTTTTTGTACAATTCCTGGGTGTGTAAACAAATGGACCTCTGCATCCGTATCTGTTTCTTATATCTTTTTTCGGGCTCTTTTCTTTCTATTTGTTTTAAATATTCTGATGTGTTAGTTTTTGTTTTATTGTATTTTATTATTATCCCTTTGAAACCTGTTTGTTCTCTAATGAGAGGAAGGGGGTGGATCTGGGTGGGAGGGGAGTTGGGGAAGGACAGAAGGAGTGGAGGGAGGGTATAATATTAATAATAATCATACCCTAATAAGAATATATTATGGGGAAAATCTATTTTCAATAAAAAGAAAAAAAAGAAATTGCAATGTAATTTTTATTTGCATTTCCCTGATGGCTAAGGATGTTGGACTTCTTTTTGTTTATTAGCCACTTGTACGTCATTTGGAGAGTGTTTATGCCATTGTCCATTCTATTTATTGACTGTATCATTTACTATTTTCCTTATTTTTTTGGAGTTCTTTATATGTTCTAGACATGGACTTCCTGTCAGATGAACATCTGGCAGAGGTGATCTCCCATTTTATAGGCTGTCTCCTTACTCTCTGATTGTTCCTTTGGTAGTGCAGACTCTTTTTGAACTTGTTGTCAGTTCTTTGAGCTGCTCTGTCCTTGGCCTTGACTTTCATAATGGTGTTTCGTGCGATCACAACCTCCGCAGTCCCGTTGACTCATTACGACGCTTCTTCCCGTAGCTCGTGCATGTTGGGCCCCATCTGATTCTGCCCACACGATAGTGGCTGTACGCTCTGAAGCCTGAGGAGTCAGAGCAGTGTGGTTTCCTTCTATTCCTGCCCTGCATAGGCTGGCTTAAATCAAATAAACACCTAATCCTATAATGAATCTCATTAAGCCCATTGCCCTTCTCCATGTCATCTGTTACATGTCTTATTCTTTATCTCCCAAATGGCATAAACTTTCTCAGTGTTTCCCCCTCCCCCTGCCCCCTTTCTGTATCTGCTATCATTCAGAGCTAGGACTGGAGTCAAGAATTGTAATCAGCCTGAGGTGTATCTGACTGATGATTCCCAGAATTCCACACTGCTTTTTGGAATGCCTTTCTTCTTCTCTCAGCAAAGCCTCCTTCTGGTTAGTGTGGTGCTCTCTGAGGCACTGCAGGTGTTCATAGACCTCCCTGCTAGGACCACAGTCAGTTGTGGCTTCTCCAGAATCTAAAGTCCTGACAGGGCCTGGGGTACATGCTATGACAGCATTCTTTTGGATCAGCAAGCCTGTGTTCCCCCAGCCTTGCTGCTGGACTGTCGTACGTGGTGCTAAAAGGGATCACGGTTTCACCTCAGTGGGCTTCTCTTGGCCTTGTGTCTCTTGGCTAGTTTATTTTCTTGCTAACTAAGTCATTCATCACTATCAAAACTGGCTGAATTTGAAAATAGGCCTCAGTATTTCTGTCTAGGGCATAGCAAAATAATACAATCTTCCCTAAGTTAAATATTTCTGTTTATTACAGTTTTGAACCCATGGCAAGCAAAAGGTTTTACTGCAGAAGTAGGAAAAATGCTTTGGAAGGGTCTCACATAATAGACCAGGCTGGCCTTAAAGTTACAGTATCCTTGTCTCAGTCGCTGAAGTGCTGAGATCCAGTGTGCACACCACACTCAGCTCAGGACTTAAGCGGTGAAACTCAATGGTAAGGGCAGCACTGAGACGTGGTGGGCACGAGTTTAGTGTCCTTGTAGCTACTAAAGTACTGTTTTGCCCCCAGTGAACACCCACTAACCAATTGTGTAGAGTTTTCTGGTGATAAGAACAATGTTGGTAGAAAACCCCGACTTTGATGTGCAGCTCCCTTCTCCTGTACAATTTTGTGGTTCTGGGAGGGTCAAGAGGCAGGCTTAGGATTCTGAAAGAGATTCGGTGTTGATACAACATGGGATGTGAAGGAATTCTTCTGACAGATAAGTTTGGAGAGAGTGAATGGCAGGTGCCCTTCAGCCAAGGCCTTTGGGATTCATCCTAAAGGGAACCATAGAAGAGTTTTTCAATGAACAGTGTAACATGCTTAAGTAAGCTGTAGAAAGGTCACCAGAGGAACTGTTAAGTCTTGGGTTAGAAGATTGTAAGTAGGGACAGAGAAACCAGCTGGAAGGCTGTTAGGGCGATTTTGAGGAATTATAATTTTGGTTTGAACTAGGCTAGTGGTAACGAGATGGGAGACACATAGTTTTATCTAAGAGGGACTGACAGTCCTTGACATTGGTTGGACTCGAGGGACCCTGAGTGGAGAAGAGGAGTGATGTGTGACTTGCAGGTTTACCTGCACAGTGACAGTAAGTAGTGCTATTAAAAACAAAACAAAACAAAACAAAACAAAACAAAACAAAACAACACAACACAACACAACACAACACAAACAAAACAAAACAAACAAATGAAACAAAACAAACAAAAAACAAAACGAAATAAAACAAAACAAAAAAACAGCTGGGCGGTGGTGGCGCATGCCTTTAATCCCAGCACTCGGGAGGCAGAGGCAGGTGGATCTCTGTAAGTCTACCCAGTGAGTTCCAGGAAAGGCGCAAAGCTACACAGAGAAACCCTGTCTCAGAAAAAAAAGAAAGAAAGAAAGAAAGAAAGAAAGAAAGAAAGAAAGAGAAAAGATGTAGGAGGTGAGAGAGGGAGATGATGAGTTCTGGGTTCTGTAGCCTGACTTTGAGAAGCTTGTGAGGCATTTCATAGGTGTGGAGGGGGAGAGGGAGGGAGATCGAGTATACGCCAACAGAAACGTAGGCATAGATATAGATCATGAGTTGTCAGGGAGGTGGTCCATACACACAGGGAGAGAGCTTGGGAAGTTGTAAGAATTTGAAGAAAAGGGGAAGTGTATAGCGTCCTCACTTTTAAGTCATCTTGTTTCTGCATTCCCATGATCAACATGTCCCTTACTGGAGGAGGGGTAAGAAGACCCGTCCAGCCGGTACTGTGTGAATGACATTGCCTAAAGGTCATTAGTATATCTTCTTTACATTTGTCTGGGTTCGATCTCTGATGGTAATGCTAAAGGCGATGAGAAGAAATCCTCTTTATTTATTATTGTACAAGTTCACAAATACTAGCCAGCAAGGAAAGTGACCTAGAAATACTTTGAGTGCATTAAGGTAGGTACATTTTTTTTAAAAGGTCATGTCTTTTTGTTACTTCTGATGTGATGATTGGTGAGCATGGAACTGAAGAACAGCAGGAAATATTAATAGAAGGTGGCATAGAGTCCTATGGCCTTACAAAGAGCAGTGGACTAAATCTGTTCCCAGAGGGAGGTTTGATGAGTGATGACCTTGATACCCTTTTTAACCATTCTGACATGAAGTAATGGGTGCTTCTTTTACTGTCTGGCTAGCCAGTTCTCATTTGAGTGATTGGGTCCATTATTTCGAATCTACTTAGAGGGCTACCTAAGGGCACAGAGGCAGAAGCATCATAGCAGCTCTATTTGTCTCTGGTATAGGCTGTGGGTACCGAAAAAGGCGTGCTGTAAGGGGCTGTGAGTGGGCGCTGTAACATCAGAGCCTTCTTTGCCTGTAGTGGGAAGAGAGCCAGCGAGGTCTCAAGAAGGTACACTTTCCCCAAACACCCCCTCCCCAAGTGCAGATGCAGAGCTGATGATTCACGCTTAGCTGCCCCCTTTCCTAACAACACAGAACCTGAGTCAATTAAGAAAACAGATTTGCTCTTTTTTTGGTCTTAGCAGCATTTGAGTCTAAAGACAGACTCTGTGGGAAGGCAGATCCTTAGTTACCTACCTCCTCCCGAAGCTGGTGCAGGAATTTCAGATCTCTGCTTGCCAAAGCATTTTCAGGGAACCCAGAAATTTTTTGGGGAGGGGGGATTGGGGTGTTGAATGTACAGCTTTGACTGCCTCACACTCAACTCTGGGCTTTTCTCCCTCTAACAAAGGGATGTACATTAGGGAGTCTTCCAGAGTCCGCTGCCTGTGTGTCTTCACAACCTGGTCCTTCCATGGTGAGCTTGGCTGGCTCATGGGTGCCGGTCTGTACTTGGGCAAGGCAAGTCATTATATGTGGGCATGTAGAGAAGAATCTGGTTTCCTGTAGAAATCCAATAGGGAAGAGTCTTCGAGGTTGAAAGGGTACTTATCCCTCTGGGAGGTGGAAGATGAAGAACGCTCCTGGTTTCTAAGGAACCTAGAAACGAGAGTGGTCAAAGTCTGCCTGGCTCCGTCTGTGCTTGCCCAGTTTAGTTTAGTTTGTGTTTACCCCTGTGAATAGCTTCCGGGTTTCAGGAGGAGGCAGATGTGACAAACCCAGTGACCTTGGATCAGTTGTTAAACTCTGCCCACCACAGTGTCTACCCATTAAATGCTGCTGCTGCTTGGGAAGACTGAGGTAACACACATACAGCAGGAGTGTGGGGTGGGAGGTCTGCACCTCCAGTCTCCTTACTCCCCTTCGCTTAGCTCCTGTCTGTTCTCACTTTGGGTGCTAGGGGAAGTCTTCCATCGTTTCCCAGTGCTTAGGGCCTTCTGGTATCCCATATGCATCGCTTGGCCTTTTATTCTGATGATAACTTTTTTAATCTTGCTCTTGTATTACTGATTTCCAAGGAAATACTGCTTACCTTTCTGCAATAGCTGGCCAAGTCTTAGGTACATAGTGGAAAGGTAAGCAATATTTGAATGAATGAATATCGAACACTCTAAAATGCAGAGAGAAAGGGGGCAAATATGCACAGTAGGTAAACCCTCAGTGGATGCATAAGCCAGCTTGCCTGGGTTTGAATCTTGGTACTGTTAGCGCAGAGCTTTGCAAGGCCAGGGAGTTGCTGGGCCTCTACTCTTTGGTTTGTTCATCTGTGAAATGGCTGTGGTAAAACCAAACCCCTTTCCTACAACTTTTGTGACAATTAAACAAGTTACTGTTTGAGGAATGTTTTGACGGATGCTGGAGAGAACCCATTATTATTATTATTTTAAAGAGCATGGGCTTATGATCAGACACATGAGTTCAGAGCCTGTTGTGTGGCTTACCTTATGGGCTCTTGAACAGATATTATTCACTTTCTCTACACTGCACTTCTCATTCGAATAGGAACAGAGCACTCTTTCATCAGTTGTGAGGGTGAGCTTAAGATGAGGATCCAAACACACTGCACATGTTTGGTGACTGTTGGCTTTTAAAGCCCAGAAGGAGTTTGTCGGTTGCCTCATGGGGAACTGGTGCAGAAGCCAGGCCCCGTCTAGCAAACTGAAGACATGGGTCTTACCCTGCCAGGAGGAGAGTGAGAGAACAGTGGAGTCAGGTTGGCTGTGGATAAAGTGCAGGGAGAGATGCCGCAGCTCCTTTGTGTTGGTTGCTAAGGTGTATCATCAATTCTTGACCAAATTAGGTCATTAAAAATGTTGCATTCAGAAGGAGCTAGAGATTTTGCCCGTGTGAAATTTTGACACAGGCCTATACCCGTCACATTTCAGCATATCTGTCATTACATAAGGATTTTTTTGGGTTTGTCCTTCTGGAGTCAGCCGAGTTAGTGTCATGGTGATGCATCAGCCGTGGGTGAGTAGAGATCTGCCACCCCCTGCAGCCAAGTGGCTCTGTGAATCTCATTCTCAGATTCGGTGAAGTTGGCCAAGGCAGACTTTGTGGATCTAAGGGGGACACTTGCTTATTCTCCTAAACTGCAGGAGTTTAAAAAAAAAAACACTGAAGTTCACAGGGACCTAGTTTCTGTGATTCAGACTGTTGATTCGTACTGTGAAATCTGGTTTGGCCCAGAGCGGTGTTTTAGGTCTGTGGGGTGATCCCTCTCTTCTCTCTCAGCAGCGAGGGGCCTGTCCTGAAGGTAGAGGTATCTGAGGGGTGTCTCAGTCAGGAGCTCCACTAAGTCTGTCAGCCCAACAGTGAGGGAACAGAGGGCAAGAGAAGAGAGAGAGAGCCAGGCAGGCCTTGACCGTCTCTTCCCAAGGTGACTTTGCTGTGTTGCCATAACAACACTTGAGGCCCAGCCCTCTCTTCCACCATCCCCCTGGATCTTCATTTAGACATCATGGTCCAAGCCTCTTAACCCCAGTTTCTCTTTGTATCTTAATTACTTTTTGGTTTGAAGGGAATATTAAGCTCGGCAGTTCGACCAGTTTTTTGGTAAGGAGATGTACATTTATACCTCAGAATTACAGATTTGTTGCACATTTGCTTATGTGATCTCACTGTCTCATCAAAATCTCGTGGCTTCTCTGTCAGCAGCGCTAACATCCGGCTTCAAACATGAAGGTATCGGTTACAACTTCCTTCCTTCCTCACCTCAAATTCTTTATGATTCCAGTCTTTCTTTACCCTATTCCTGTAGGAGAACGATTAATGGCATTTTTCAGAACAAAATCCAGGTACAGGAAATTTAAAGAGAGCTTTTAGGAGCTGGGTATGGTGGTAAACAACTGTGATCCCAGCACTTGGGAGGCAGAGGCAGAAGGATTGGGAGTTTCAGGTTATTCTCAACTACATGGAGGGCTGAAGACATAGCTCAGTGGTAGAGTGCTTGCTTACCATGTGAGGCTCTGGGTTCAATCCCTAGTAAAGCATACAGACACACAGACACAGACACAGACACAGACACCCCCCCCCCCACCCACCCCTCCATCCCTCCACGCCCCCACTCCCCCACCCCCTCCCCACAATGTAGCTCAGTTGGTAGAGTGCTCACAAAGCAAGAGAAGCCCGGGGTTTAATCCCTGGCATCACATAAGCTAGGGTTGGTGGTGCACATTTGTAGTTTTAGCACACCAGGAGGGAAGTAAAATGCAGGAGAATCAGAAGTTCAAGGTCAATTTTGAGGACTTAGCAAGTTCAAGGCCAGTCTTAACTATGTGACACCTTGTCTCAGAATAAACAAACAAACAAATAAACAAATAATATACACCTTGTCTCAGAATGAATGAATGAATGAATGAATGAATGAATGAATAAATAAAGATAGATTATTCTCCTGATTGACTTAGATGTACTCATTCTGGTTATATACACTGGAGGAATTAAA
Source organism: Onychomys torridus (assembly GCF_903995425.1). Taxonomy (NCBI): domain Eukaryota; kingdom Metazoa; phylum Chordata; class Mammalia; order Rodentia; family Cricetidae; genus Onychomys; species Onychomys torridus. The sequence continues at coordinate 21,638,395 of NC_050456.1, forward strand.
AAAATTATAGATCCCACTCCAAACTGGTTAAAAGCAGCAATCCATCAGGTAGGTGGTGGTGGTGCCACGGGATTTTAATCTTTCCAGATGAGGTTGAGGCCAAACAGAGTCAATTCTGAGTTTACTGAAGAAGCAAGCTTTTTTATTTTTTACTGTTTTGATTAGAAAATTACATGAATCAGTATAAAAGATTTTTTAAAAATATAGTTATAATAGTAAATTGAAATTTGCTTTCCGTTGACACTTTTCAGTCATTTTGCATATGAAATTTTTTGGACAGTGATAACTTCAACAAGGCTTTGTCTTTGGATTTTTATTTAAAGGGGATAGAGTTTTAGGGTTCTAGGGCTGGAAATGTTTATTGGCCCTTTATCAGGACCTTAGGGCATGGGTACATTGCTGTTGCCACCCAAGTCTTCTCTTTGGCGTATGATTGTGCTAACTAGAGCGACTTTCCCAGAGGTTGAGCTGAATACTGCTAGAGGGCTAGCCAGAGTTGATTTGTTTTCTGAGTACAGGTGTCTTAATTAGAGCTACTATTGCTATGATAGTAACATAACCAAATTACACCATAACCAAAGAAACTTGAGGAGGAGAGGGTTTATTCGCCTTATTATTCACCTTAAGCTTCCACATCACAGTTCATCATCAAAGGAAGTCAGGACAGGAACTCAGGCAGGACAGGAACCTGGAGGCAGCAGCTGATGGAGGCCATGGAGGGGTGCTGCTTACTGGCTTGCTCCTCATGGCTTGCTCAGCCTGCTTTCTTAAAGAACTCAGGACCAACAGGCCCTGGGGGTGGTTCTACCCAGGATGGGCTGGGCTTTTCCTCATCAATCACTAATTAAGGAAATGCCCTCAGGCTTGGCTATAGCCTGATATTGTGGAGGCATTTTCTCAGCTGAGGCACCCTACTGGCTGATGACTCTAGCTGGTGTTAAGTTGACATAAAACTAGCCAGCACAACAACAGCTTTCTCAACGTACATGCTCCAACACCGTACCCACCCTTTTCTGTTCTGGGTCTCCGTTGTATGACATCAGCCCTGGTAACTGGTGAAGTACATCTCTGGAATATGTGAGATTCAAGCTTCAAGCTCTCTGCATGCTTTATTACGTGTGGCACATTCATATTTGTCCTTAGGAAAAGTCCTTGTATTTTATCTGCAAGTGTGATGTAGCCATGGCTGGAATTCTCTTCTTGGGGTGGAGGTCAGGGCAAAAAGGAAATCATTCTGTGGAAGACAGGCCCTGGAACAGTGTCTGCATCAGAGTCCTTCTTGAGTCACTTTGAGATTCTTCAGATTTGGGACTTGGCTGGAGAGTTGTCATCATTGTTTGTGAGGAGCCACTGAACCACACTTACGGAGGGTGAGAACCACAAGGCTGTGGTCATGAGGGTACAGTGTTTCTTCTTGGGTGAATACTCGAGTTATTTCTCTTGGTACTGATCTACTCTCTAGGTGGGAATGCTTATTGTTCATACTAGTAGGTAAGTTTGTCATTATTTTTTTCATTAATGAATTTTAAGAATTTGTATACTGAAACAAAACAAAACAAAACAAACTACCTTGAGCTTATCAGGTGACTCCGTTAGTAAAGGTGCTTCCTGTCAAATCTGCCACATGAGCTTGATACCTGAATACCTACACGGAGGGGAAACTGGTTCTTGCAAATTGTCCTCCAACCTCTCCCCCAAACACTCACACACACAAGCACACACAATCATTTTGTTGACCTTGAAAACTCACAAGTTGAACAAAATGCCTCCTTGGTCATAATAACTTGCTTAGCCGTTTGAAAAAGGCCTTTGATGTAGGGTGTAGCTTTCCTGCTGGATTTGCCCACCATCGAGGTCCAGTGGACTGAAGCCAGGCACGGGCAGGCTGTAAGCATTTTGCTGTAGCTAAGCTGGGGACTGACAGAGGTTGATGTTAGTCATTTGTGTATAAAGAATTCATTCCCGAAGCCTTAGCTATCACCAAGAAGGAGGATTGTGAAAGGCAGGGACAAGCTCCAGAGCTTCCCAGCTGCTGTGGGTACATGTGGTATGTGTAACCCTGCCTGACAGTGTTTACCACTTGGTCGTCTAAACAGAACTTGGCGGTGGCAAGTAAGGATTAATGATCACATCAGCAGTTACCAAGGTGACGAGTGGTTATGCCGTGAGCCTTACACTGAAACCTTCAGCTTGGAGATCTTCGGCTCTCTCTCCTCTGTAGTTGCGTTGTTTGAGGGCTCTGGCCGGGGATTCTGTGCTGCAGAGATCTTGTGAAGAGAGAGGCCTAGCTAGAACGTTTTCCGGGACTCTGAAGGCTCTGCTGCTCCTCTTCACTGTTTCCAAGCTCCTTGGGCCTGGCTATTGCAACAGCAACCCCTAGTGTGTTCCAGGGTGAAAACAGGATTCTAGCTAATAAAGTGAGGTGGAGCAGGATGTGAGAAACAGGCGTCTTGGTGTTTCTAAAGAAATGGAGCTAGGTCTGGATATGTAATATCATCGTGCTTTCTAGGTTTTGACAGCTGGGAAAGAGAAAAGAGAGCAGGAAGGTAGGCTTTAGATTACTGTAGAAAAACGTAGAGGCTGAGAAGATCATAGAGTAGGAGGGAATTGGGGGGTCACTGGGGAAGGGAGCTGTTCTTGTGAACAATTTGCCATTCTTGCAAAGACTGCAACACTTGGCTGTGTACAGGGAGAGTGGTTAGGGCATGGTCACAAACGTCACTCAGATTGGAGGCCTGTGATGGGGACCGAGAACTGAAATTCTAGAGATGCCAGGCAGCAAGACTATCAGAGTGTGACTAGCTGATAGATATTTACTAACAATAGAATTTTGATGAAAAGGACCAGGCCTAAGTAAGACAGGGAACTAAAAAGGAAGTGGTGGTGAGGATGGACTACAGGGATACGGGGGGTGAGTAAAATAGACCCCACTTTCATGAAGCCTTTGTTTTGTTCAGTTGCCAAGGGTCAGCTCGTCACAGTTCAGACCTTGGTGTTTGAATGTTTCAAACATGAGTCATACACAGGCAGAATGTGATTTCAGGGTAGGGAAAGCACCCATAGCTCAAGACTTTGTCTCCTGCTTGCCCTGTATGTCTCTTCTGAAATGTTTAACCCCAAGTGCCTCGTCCATTAAAGGGCTGTTTTCTAAACAAGCGATAATGGAGCCAGTTACTTTGCCTGGTGAAAATGAAAAACTCAAGGAGTCAGGATGGCAACAATGAGGTGTGTGTGTGAGCGTGTGAGTGTGTAAGAGAGTGTGTTCAAGTGTGTAAGAGTGTGTAAGAGTGTGTGCAAGTGTGGGTGCATGAGTGTGAGTGTGTGAGAGCATGTGTGTGTGAGCATGTGAGTGTGTAAGAGAGTGTGTTCAAGTGTATATGAGCGTGTGAGTGTGTAAGAGAGTGCGCAAGTGTGTATGAGTGTGTAAGAGTGTGTGCAAGTATGTGTGTGTGTGTGTGTGTGTGCGTGCGTGCGTGCGTGTGTGTGTGTGTGTGTGTGTGTGTGTGTGAATCCTGAACCTAGGAGTAGTGAGCTGGGACTTTGTGGAGTGTGTTTCTCGGGGGCAAGTTTTATTCACCCGTAGAAATAGCTGCATTGATTCCTGACAGGCCCTTTCTAGCCCTAAGAAGCATTCTGTCCTGCGAGGTGGGTACCATCTGAGAAGGTACAGAGCACAGGACATCTTGGGGGCCCTATTATTTGGGGACAAGGGTAAGACCAGCCTGAAACTGGAAAGCAAAGAGGGGAACATGAAGAGGGAGTATGGATCTGATAATCAAATTCAGCCGCTTAAACATGTTTTAGGACATTTGTTCCCAGATTCAATTTCTGCTGGAAATTGCTCGGGCATGAAGGTGGGATGTGATTGTGATTGTTGTAGGTTTGGAGAAGCGCAATTAGTTTTACCTCTGTAGTTCAAATTATTTTTCAGAATTACTCACAAAGCCCCCAACTGTAGTCTCCATTCCCAAGTTGCAATGGCTGCTTAAAGAATTATGTGATGTGGGTTTTCTTGCTCTGTGGGGTGTTGTTGTTGTTGTTGTTGTTGTTGTTGCTGCTGCTGTTTTGTTTTTTGTTTTGTTCTCATTAGCATTCTTGTTCAGGGCACAGTCCTGCAGACTGGGCCTCTGATGCCTAGAAAGCAAGCCACCCACTTTGTGTTATATCTGAAAGCCCAGTTAGAATATATTTTAGGAAATGGCTTTTCAGCTTGACATATGAGTTCCAGTACAGAGACACTTGCTGGTTCCTGGTTGTTCTCCTGACATGTGTGTAATGTTACAACTGTTAATTTTTCTCCTTAAAAAGAGGCAATGTGAAACCTGTGGACTTCTTATTTTATTTTATTTACTTTAACTGCAGCTTTACAGACATAGGCAATAAAGGACTAGCCAAGGCTTTCATGAGGGCTAGTGCTGTTTGTCAACGCAGAAGCCACCTTCCTTAGCAGGTGGAGGGTGTTGAGCCCAGTCTTTGCAGGTCATTGGCAGGGTTTCCTTGTGTGGTGGCTTTTCTTTCTGCAGAGTGCTTGCTTCTCTGTGAAAACCAAAGTGTCACGTGAACAGGATCGGAGGACGGAATGTGAGTGAGGTTTTTAAAACTTTCAGAATCCCTTCCAACACCTGGACCATTAACACACACACACACACACACACACACACACACACACACACACACACAACTATTTTTGATGTTGGGGATTGAGCTCAAGGTCTTGTGCTTCCTAAGCACACATGTAGCCCTGCTCACTTTTCAAGAGCTAACATGGGCCTTCTGAGAGACAACAAATAAATGAATAAATAAATAGGAAATGCTGGGTGGCTTTGGAATCTTCTATGTGTGTGCTCTGCCACCTGCTGGAAAGGGACCTGCTTGGAACGCTGAGAAGCAGAGCAGAGCTGGTGTGGAGTTGTGGTCCCTCTGACCGTCTCCCAAGGCTGGGCAGAGGAAGGCGAAGACCTAAGGTCTAAGTGTGCCATTTTCCATCAACTCTCACAAGCTGGGAGCTGGTCATTGCACAGGGATTTCCTCTCTGTCCTGTTGAACTCTCTGTCCCAGCTTAGGCCAGGCTACATTGGGAACTTGTCTCATATCATCTTCAAGCCTCCTAACGCTGGGGACCCAGTATGTCAACAGGTACTGCCCTAAACTACTTGCCATTGGTTAAAAATGAAAACACAACAAAATATTTAGTCCAGGTTAGGTGCCTTTATCTGTAGGTGAGGGTCAGTTGACCTACTTAGCAAAGATATACCCCTCCCCCTTTCTTTCTGTTAAGATAGTACTCTCACTACTCCTGAGTGTCAAAATGGCTTCTTATTAAATGGTGCAGATAAGAGGTGGAAAGTACTATCCTCTGAGCCAAACTACTGCCATCTTCAGAACTTGAGATCAGTTCTATGTACTTGCTTGAGTGCATCATGATGGAGCCCGTGGACTGTTGACTTTACCTCCTAGAAGGAAGGTGTGGGAGAGTCGAGAGTCACCGAACCCACACTTCTGCATTTGACCACTCCCCCCAGGCAGACGCACACTGCCCTGATTGCACATGGCTTCAGAGTCTTTGGGAAGGGCTGGAGTATATATGCTGGGGAAGATTGGGGGGAGGGGCTTCCATCTGTGCAGCTATGGGGAAGCCATCATCCATGTTGGGTGACAACGTCCTAGTGTGGCTGTTTTGGGGTTCTGTCAGTGTCTCTTTACTCATGCTGCATACGTAAGTCCAGTAAACTTTTGGGTTCCCCAGGATAAAATCTGGTGGAATCAAAGCTTTGGTTTGCCATTGAGTTTTGGGGTGTGTGTGTGTAGGGGTAGACATTTACATTTCCCTCAGGGAAGGAATTTTGGTGACAAGTTAAAAATGTTCATTTTCCTGGAAAAGAAAATGTTAACAACCATAAATCAGTCTCTGAACTCTTTACAAATGTTTTCCCATCTATGAAATCCTGTTTGGATGATCACAGGTTTTAAACCCTATGACCTCACCTTGTCTTTTGTGAGACAACCTGTGCAGAAAAGGAAGGTCAACAATTCTCGGTTGTAACTTCCATATTTTCCCCGGCGAATTCTCCACAGAATTTTCTGTGCCGTGACCCACATAGGAACACAAAAATAATAGTGTGCTGGGATGGGTAATGTTTCTTCACTAACTGGGTCGCTGCGTTTGAGATGGATTCTGGTCTGTAGTAAATGCTTGGCCTGATTTCACAGCCCTTTGGATCATTCTCTTTCCCTGGAGTTCTGACTGGGGTGTGACCTTCCTGGCTAGATGTGTATATGGGACTCCCATGGGGGAAATCTTAGATTTTTGGCAGCCAGGCCCTCAAGGCAACTGGGACAGGATGTGGAGGCCCAGATTCCCTGCCTGTTGAAATTTCTCAACACTCAATACTTTCGAAATATTTTCACACAGGAACACAGCATTTTAATATCTATGACTAGCTGAAAGAAAATACCAGCAACTAAATTAATAAAACTGACTTCATTCTTAAGGGATAGCATTATGAATTCCCCCCCGCCCCCAGAAGTTTCAAAAGCCTTAATTCAAGCAAGTTCGTGACAATTGAAAGAGGGAAATGTAGAGCTTCCCTGATTGAGGCAGGCTTGGAAGTTGGCTTCGTGTAACCAGAACAGAACATTGGTAGTAGAGAAAACCTTAGTTAAAGCTTACTTTGTGAAGAATTTCAGTTTAAAAAGTGTAGACAGTTGTGATCTGAGTGGGTGGAGGCTGGGAAAATAGGTTCATACTGAAGCCAGAACATACTATGACTTCACTGTAAATAGATGTTCCCAAGGAATAAAGTGTTTTTTTTTTTTATATATTTATTTATTGATAACAGCAGCTTCTGAAGGATTGCAAATCACCATAATCTCAGGCTATGGGTTTCTCATGAACACATACAAGAAGTTGCGTCCTCAAGACCACGTGGAGAAGGTAGAAAAGCCCCCTGCTTTGTTTCATCATCTATATCATACTTTGGACTTTTTAATGTTTTCAAAGAAAGGCATTAAAGTGTAGCAAAGAATTTCAACAAAACCAAACCTTTGTAGCCAGAACTTTGATAACATTTTTCTGCTCATCCACCCCAGTCGGATAGCTGATAGAATTAATTTAAACTCTCTTTTTCTAAAGGTGACTAGGTAGGGGCTGGGGAGGTGGCTCAGCAGGTAAAGGGACTTGCTGCCAAGCCTGCCTACCCAAGTTTCATCTTTGAAATGGTAGAAGCTGAGAACCAAAGTCTACAAGTTGTCCTCTGACTTCCACAGGTGAGCTGTGGCATGTATGATTCCCCCACAATAAATAGAAAAAAAAGGTAATGATTTTTTAAGAGGTGACTGGAGAGAGAGAACTTGGCCTGTTAACAGAGTCTTTCCAGACAGCATTTCCTGGAACTCTGTGCTTTTCTTCAGCCTTTCTTTCACTAAAGAGCTAATGGGATCTCAACATCACATACATCTTAAAATCCCAGTGTGTTTCAGCAACGCTGGGGACTGTGACTGTCCTAGGCAAAGGAGGAAGAAGGCATATCAAGGTGGTGCCCTTATGTCCTGAGGTCACAGCCTTCTGTTAGTGACACCGTCCGTCCGTCTGTCTGTGCTTCTTACCCTGTGGGGGTCAGTTCTGTGGTCTCATTTGTCTTCCAAAGTATCAGCTAGTGTAAACGGAGAGAGTGATCCTGCCTCCATTTAAGACTTGCAACGGTGTTACAGCTGAGGAGTGGGTTTTCCTGTCTCCCTTTTCCTCAGGCACTGCTCTGCTGGTCAGAAGGGTGATGTAAATGTCAACAACTTCCTGTATGCTAAATGTATCACACGTGCAATTCATGTATGGCATGTATAAGTTATTTTTGGGTCGGTTTGTTCTTTTATTTCCAGGTAAGGAAAGAGTAACTTATGGAGAGTGGTTACAGTTTGCATCTGAAAGGTTTCCCACAGGCTCACATTTCGAGTACACCCGGCCCCAGCTTGTTATTTTGAAGGCTGAGGAGCTTTTCAGGGGTTGGTGCCAGGCTAGTGCTAATAGGTCCTTAGTTGGTAGGCCTCTGGGGGGTCATAGGTCATATCCACCTCCAGTTCTGTGCTCGCGGTCTGCTGCCGTGTGAACAAATGTCTGCCACATGCTCCTGCCACCAGGACCTCTGCCATGCGTCCTTACGATGACAGAAGGAAACTTTTGAAATGGTAAGCCAAAGTCAACTTTATCCCCATACGTTGTTCCCATCCTGTGTTCTGTAGGAGATGTTAAAAACTCGGGTTTTACATAGCAGACAAGTGGAGCTGGGAACTGATATATTTCTGACTTCATGACTTGGGTTTGAAGCCATATAGCCAGGTGGCAGGATGCTGCATAGGAAGGGCTTTCCCAGACTGTAGGACTCAGCTGCCCATCAGCAGGGGCTATCTCATTCATTACCCTCCTCCATGTCCAACACTGAGAACCAAGGAGCTAACTGCCCTCCTCCATGTCCAACACTGAGAGAAACAAGGAGCTAATTTAGAGGTCCCAGGAAAGAGCCTTAGAAAGGCCAAGGGTCTTGCTCTCTAACTCAGGACCATCTGCCATCCCTAAGGCCCTTCTCTAAGATGTCTTGGAGTCACATGACACAGTCCACGAATCTACTCTCTGTAAATATTCAGACAATAGGAGCTCCATATTGTCTACTGTGTAGGCAGGCAAGCAGGAAGCCTCCATGTGAACATGCCTGCCCAGCGTGGAGGCAAACGTCATCCGAGGCTTTATACTCACCAGGATCTCTTCCCTTTTCTGCTGAGTTGGGCAAAGTCTCAACTTTTCTTTACAAAAGATCAAAACTAAAACTTTTTGGCTGCCCTAATTAGGTCGTCACTCAGGTTTGGCTGTCTCTCAGAAAGAATAGGCGAGGCTGGCCTGGACTTTCCTCTCTAGGCATTCCAGGAAATAAAAACTCCGCAGAAGAGCCTTAATACTAACATCTGTCGTTTTCAGGCCTCACCCAACAGGCTGAGGCAGGCTGGACTGAGTTCAGGAGCAGCTGCATAGAGAGACTTAAAACAAATAAACAAGGACACAAACCCAAACCAACCAACCAAACACTAACTGTACCTGATGTCAAGCAAAGGATGTCTTGGGGAATGCCTTCTGGGCTTCCTAGTTTGTGTTTAGAAAACTATCCCGTGTGTTTTAGGCCATAGGCCTGTATACATGAAATTATATTTGGGTATAAAGCTTGTCCTAAAAAGTGGGTGCATTTTGGACTGGTTCTGTTTTAGGAGCATAGTAGCTGTCTAATTTTGTTGATTATGAATTATCTAGAAGGATGATTTTACAGAACATGTATGCTCTGAACCTTGTTTGTGTGAAAATCACTTTAAAGGAAGATATTTAAATGTCTCACTTCCAGAAGGACAGAAGCATTTACGTTTTTCTCTTTTCTTTCTTCTCAGATGTACAAGCTTCTGAGATGTCCTCTCAATGTGTAGACATCATCTCACAGGCCTTATCCAGACCATGACTTCTTTGAATACCTCAAAAAGTCAAATGTCTCATCTACTCATCATAACAAAATATCACAAGTGCTTAGGAGTTTTAGAGAGTGGGTGAATATGATCAGAATACACTGTATGTCAGAAGCCATGGCTGTAGAGTCTCGCCAACATAACCACCAAACACGAGCCAGACAAGGACAACACCACCAAACATGCCAAACTGGATGGGGAAAAGCCCACAGGGCCTCCACCCCAGGCAGAGAACTACAGGTAACTAAGTAAAGCTGGGAGCTGGAGAGACGTCCCCGCCCAGGGAAAAACACAACAATTGGTTGTCCATTGCTAAACAATCAGCCCTGAGAACACACACACACACACACACACACACACACACACACACACACACACACCATTATACAGACTCCAACAGGATATATATGAATACACAAGTACATACATGTATTCAATAACAATCATGATAAAAGAGGCCATGAATTTCAAGGCCAGTGAGAAGGGGTACATGAGAGGGTTTGGAGGGAGGAATGGAAAGAGAGAGATATTGTAATTGAATTACAATCTCAAAAATACTGAAAACAATACACAGTATGAAATTCTCAAAGAATTAATAAAATATTCGATTAGTAAGAGTTTTAGAAGAAACAAGGTGATCAAGGTGCTGTCAGTCAAGAAGCAGCTGGTTATTTTCTAATTCATTTCAGAAAATAAAGGCCCTTCGTTTTAGCTTTTGCATATTATGGACCTGATTTCTAGTGTTGGTTCATTATAGCTAAAGTGTATTGTTTTCTTTTTTATATAGTATTTTTATCTTTTACTGTAAACAGATCCTTTTCTCATACAATATATCCGTATTACAGTTTCTTCTCCCCTTACTCCTCCCATTCATATCCACCCCCTTTCTGTTTCTCATTAGAAAAAAAAATAGGTTCTAAGAGGTATCAACCAAACACGACAAAATAAAATATAATAAGAAAAACAAAACCCAGCACATCGAAGTTGGACGCTGCAAACTAACAAAAGGAAAAGAGCCCCAAGAGAAGGTACAAGAATCAGAGGCCCTTGTTTGCACACTCAGGAGTCTCATGAAAATACACAACTGAAAGCTATAATACATAGCAGAGTGCCTGCTGCAGACCTGTGCGCGCCCTGTGCTTGCTGCTTCAGTCTCTGGGAGTTCATACGAGCTTTGCTCAGTTGATCTCTTTGGTGTCCTCCATCCTGCTGGCTCTCACACTTCCCATTTCCTCCTGTCCCAGAGCTCTGCAGGAGGGATTTGATGGAGACATTCCATTTAGAGCTGTGTGTCCGAAGTGGTCTCTCCCTCTCCTCTCCTCTCCTCTCCTCTCCTCTCCTCTCCTCTCCTCTCCTCTCCTCTCCTCTCCTCTCCTCTCCTCTCCTCTCCTCTCTTCTCCTCTCCTCTCCTCTCTCTCTCTCCTCTTCTCTCTCTCCTCCTCTCTCCCTCCTCTCCTCTCCTCTCCTCTCTCTCTTTCTCTCCTCTCCCCCCACCCCCTCTCTCTACATGTCTGGCTGCGGGTCTCTGTATTGCATCATCCCTCAGCTCTCCTGGTAACACAGGCAGTGCAATTTGGAGCACACCAACCACATGGGGTTCATTCTTAGTGCCATCACCAGAGAAGCTTCCTCCTGCAGCAGACAGGAATAAAGCCGCTTATTTTAAACATCTGGCTTCAGATGCTTATTATAATGCTGCTTCCCCTCTTTCTTAAGATCAGGTAGCGTCACTCACAGCTGACAAGTAGAGGAGTTAGGTAGACAAGCTGTGACTCACCACCAGCCCAGCCCAGGCCTCTTCAACAAGTGGGTCTTCTGATCGCTCACCAAACTGGGCATTTGTATATGAAACAGCCATCGAGGAAGAATTTAAGTATGTTGACAGTTTTATAGGCAGCATATATGTAAACCAGAGGATAACCTTCTCATGTATCAAACATTGTAACATAGTGGTGGGGCCAGAGACACAAGGGACCCTAAACTTGAGACTTTGTACATAGTCTGATCAGGTGCCATGGAAGGAAGGACAGTTGGTGATATCTTGTCTATATCTTTTTTTTTTAAGATTTATTTATTATGTATACATTGCAGAACATCAGAAGAGGGCAACAGATCTCATTACAGATGGTTGTGAGCCACCATGTGGTTGCTGGGAATTGAACTCAGAACCTCTAGAAGAGCAGCCAGTGTTCTTAACCTCTGAGCCATCTTGCCAGACCCTCTTGTCTGTATCTTAAACCCCAAGTTGAAGACAGGGAATGTGGGCCTCTACATTTAACATGTATATATGACACTAAAGAAAGCTGTGAGCATTGGGTCATTGGATGAATAGATCAGGGCTGGGGAAGCAGCTTTGAGGTATGTCATGTGCCAAACATCCATATTCACAGCACTATGAAAACAAAAGGCACGTGGGAAAGGAGTGAACCAATCTGGCTGAAATTGAACAGGATCAAGACAGGTAATGTCTGCTCGAGAATAAACAGCCATTTCTGTGGGTGTGGGCAGATAGTTGACACTGGGGACTGTACTGTAGTCATAGGTGTCAAATATATAGAAGTCTATGTCAAGGAATATGACTTTTTTCTTATTACCTTTGCTGTCTCTTGAAGGAGGAAGGTTATGATTTCAATTACTCCACAGACCATGCAGACAGCATACTGTTGATCAGGTTAACTGTGTGACAGCAATAAATACTAGCCCCTCTTGTAGCTGGGTATTGATATAAACACACACACACACACACACACACACACACACACACACACACCTACTTTTAGAACATCTTATGGCTACATATCAACAATTATCAATCACCACACTAACTTGATGCTCCAAGAGAACTTCACAGTGCAAGTGGAAGGCAGGAAAAGAGGGACCTCCTGAACTGTATTAATTGGGTAGCAGCCTTGTTTGTCTTCTAAGAAGCTTCCAGCAGCATTGAGATTACCTAGGTCAAATTGTTTCTAGACTCCATGGGGGTCTCAGATGACCAATCTGTATTAAATATTTGTATAACTTAGAAAATTCCTCATGTGCAAGATAGTTGGAGGAGACACACAGAAGACACTAATTGTCTGTTATTCATCTATATTTGACCAAACAACCATTCACATTTGCTTTTCAAACTGCCTACTTTCTCTCCCTCATTCTTAATTTCAGTTCCTGATGCAGTCCTTGTCACCTATGAACTCTGACGCCTCCTAAACGAGGTGCTGGGCATGCACATGCAGACCCCCAGATTCCCAAAGCACTGATAGGTAAAGTGTTTCTCAAGAGACCTCCACTGGGACATATTATTGTTAACTTATTTAAAGTCTAGGATGAGGCACAGTTGCTGGGCAGGGTGTGTAATGTGCAGCAGTTTTGACCAGCCACCTGGAGCTCAACAACATTGCCAAGATGCCCAGCCTGGGCCTGGGCACCTGGAAGTCCCTTCCTGGCCAGGTGACTGAGGCCCTATTGACATTGGGTACTGCCACATTGACTGTGCCTAGGTGTACCAGAATGAGAGAGAGGTGGAAATGTCCCTTCAGGAGAAGCTCAGAGAGCAGGTGGTTGAAGCACCAGGAGCTCTTCATCGTCAGCAAGCTAGGGTGGAAGTCTGACAAGAGCATGGTGAACAGAGCCTTCCAGAAGACGCTCAGCAGTCTGCAGCTGGGCTGCCTGGACCTCTACCCTATTCACTGGCCAACAGGCTTCAAGCCTGGGCCTGATTATTTCCCCCTGGATGCATCAGGAAACATGATTCCCCATGACACCAATTTTGTGGACACTTGGATGGCCATGGAGCAACTGGCGGATGAAGGTTTTGTCGAATGGATTTGTGTCTCCAACTTTAACCCTCTTCAGATGAAGAGGCTCTTAAACAAACCTGGCTTACAATGTAAGCCTGCAGTTAATCAGATGGATTGCCACCTGTACCTAATTCAGGAGAAGCTGCTTCAGTACTGCTATTCCAAAGGCATCGTGTTGATTGCATACAGTCCCCTTGGCTCTCCTGACAGGCCCTGGGCCAAGCCTGAAGACCCTTCTCTCTTGGAGGATCCCAGGATCAAGGCAGTTGCATCCAAGTACAATAAAACTATAGGTGCTGATCTGGTTCCCCATACGAAGGAACTTGGGGGCGATCCCCAAGTCTGTGACACCAGCATGCATTGCTGAGAACTTGAAGGTCTTTGACTTCGAGCTGAGCCACGAGGATGTGACCACTCTGCTCAGCTGCAATAGGAACTGGAGGGTGTGTGCCTTGATGAGCCATGCCCCTTCCACACAGGAGTCTGATGCTGTGGATGCCTGCTCTTCCCCAAGCGACTGGCACCTGTTCTTCCTACCTCATCTGTTTTTGCAGGTGTTATGTGGCCTGCGTCCCTCTGTGATGGTGGAACCTTGCAGATCAGACAGTGAGGGTGTGATGTAGTTTGATGTAGGCTCTGGAAAGCCGTTTCAGTAGCTGAGGTGCTTCTTCCAGCCAGTCTTGGTCTTTCTTCTTAAACCCCCTGGAGAACGTTTAACACAAGTACCCTTTGCAACCAAAGAGAAGCAAGATTTATAGTCCAAGTGGTGTCACTAACAGTTAAAGTTTAGAGTGTGTAGAACTGTGGTCCTTTGGTTTAGACTTCTCTTTGTCTCAAATAAACACTGCTTTTGTGACAAAAAAAAAAAAATGTCCAGGATGAGGAATTTTTAAGCAGGAAGATAAAATAGTTATGGGATTGGTAAATAAGAGTCTTGTACTGCTGGCCCTAGGTTACTGTCAGGCGATTAATGACAGAGACCAATGTATGTCTACTGGCCCTAATATTTTGTCCATTTGATTGCACAATGCCTATTGGAGGGTAAATCCATGAATGGAACACTTTTTGCCTTTATGCTCTCAACCATCTGTCTGTTTACGTGGATCTTTTTATCTCTTGTCTTCTGATAGATTTTTCTTTTCAGGCCTTTGGTTAGGTAGTTATATGTTTAACCTTGACAATCATTGAAATAATTTTGGTCATTTGGCTTCTGTATTGCCACCAAGCCTCTATTGGAATTGAGTTTTCTCAAATCATTAAGTTTCACAGCTTCCTCACCTACTATAGGTTTTGAAGGACTGAAGTTTTGGGTGATTCACCTTTACCAGAAAATTCCCGGTGGTCTCCGAGAATTAAACATCTTGGCTCTTCTATGAATTGTAACCCTCTACCGAGTGTTCAGCATCGCAGAATGTATCTACTCCAGCATGTCCACTTCTTTCAGCCTCTTTATCTCCTCCTCCTTTATAGGTCAGTATTTCAGCATGTCCACTTTTCTGAGCATCAGTTGTGGTAGAACCTTAGCAAGCTTACCGGATCCTTGTGGTCCTTGCTTGGGTGTTAAATTCTGCATCCACAAGTCAGTTTACTCTTCATATGAGTCTTGTGTTTCATCCTCCTTGATCAGGCACCCTGAAAATCCAGCTACAGAGGTCCTCCCAAGGTCTCGTTGGGACATGTGTGTGGATTTTCACAGCTCCCTTGGGGTGTAATTTCATTCTTCCCTCATCAGTGCTAACGTGTTAGCACAGCTTGTGCTGGAATTTATCCCTAGTTATCAGCTTGGCAGGGATCAGTGTGGGGCAACACCTAAAGGTGACATGTTTGCCTTGTAGCAGAGAAGATTCTGACTAATCTTCCTGTGTGGGAGATAGGCTAGCTCCTAGTAGACAGAGGTGGGCTACTTCTGTATGCTCTGAGTGCTCCAGTGAGTCTGTAGATAACACAGTGGTCAGGGACATTAATCCAGTTCCAAGGCTTGCTAGAATAAGCCTTTTATAAAACATGCCTGTTTTGGCTAGACATTTAAATGCTTGCTGGAGGTACTGGAATGGCTTAGTCAGCAAGGTGCTCGCCATGTGAACATGAGACTTGAGTTCAGATTGCTAGCACCCATGGAAAAGAGACAAGTGTGGAGGGTGCATACCTGTAACCCCAGCTCCAGGGAAGCAGAGACAGGAGGGACCAGCCAAGCCCTCTGTCCTTTATGCTCGATCTACATAGTAAGAGAATGCTCTTCAATGGGATGTGTTCCCACATCATTACCAGTAAAAACTTGAGCAGCTGGTCCCTACCTTGTGCCAGGGACTATTCATGATCTAAAATCACTTGGAACGAAATCTTTGCCAGATGAGTAGTGGATGATCCAGCCTAAAACCCCCTTCTTCCTACCTGCTTTTCCACCCCAGTGTCAAGTGTGTCTGCTCAAGCTCCACAGATGCAGAGAGGAGAAAGGGAATGCATAGATTGCACCTGTCTGTCTAATACCTGTGAAAAGAAAGACTGTGGGACAGATGTGGAGAAACACAGACTGACTGCAGCTCCAGGAAGTCTTACCTGGCAAATGAGGAGACAGAGAGGAGAGAGCCTTTGGAAGCACCCTTGAACTCACACGGTAGTCAGGCATTGGTGGAGAGCAGTTCAGGGAGATACTGTCTTTACTGTCTTGTTCCGAATGCTGCCTTAGAGCCTGAGCATGCAATTGATTGGGTGCTACAGGTAACAACACACCCCAAAGCAGGGACGCCCAAATGGTACCCCCACAGTTGGTTGTCCCTTATGAGTGGCTACATTTCCTATTGCATAGGGCAAAAATCACAGGATCACATTTCATTTTTAAAGATCCCTCACTTCTAAGTGTGTCAGGACAACTTGTGGCCAAGCTCTGAAGTCCTGTCTGGTGTAAGCTCTCACTACCTTCACTGTCAGAGACACGGGGAGAAGATGGCCATCTGCAAGCCAAGGGATGGTTGAAAATACCGGAAGTGGGGGCTGGAGAGATGGCTCGGTGGTTAAGAGCACTGACTGCTCTTTCAGGAGACCCAGGTTCAATCCCCAGCTCCCACATGGCAGCTCACAACTGTCTGTAATTCCAGCTCCAGGCTGTCTGACACCCATGTCAAAACACCAATGCACATTAAAAATAAACAAACAAACAAATAAATAAAACCCTCTTCTCTACATCAGTATTAAAAAAAAAAAAAAAAAAGAAAAAAAAGGAAATACCAGAAGCAAGGAGACAGGACTGGAACAGGAGGGAGGGAGCACGGCCCCGCCAATGCTTGATCTTTAACCTTTAACCTCCAGAACTAGGAGACTGCAGATTTCTGTTACTTAAGTCCCCAGGCTGTGTTCTGTGACAGTGGCTCTGGGAACGTTGCAGACACCGTCTCTCATGGATATTATGATGAGAGCTTCCCTATTAATTCCTGATTCAGTCTCTTCCAACAGAAATCTCCTTTCGGGCTGGAGAGATGGCTCAGCGGTTAAGAGCACCGTCTGCTCTTCCAGAGGTCCTGAGTTCAATTCCCAGCAACCACATGGTGGCTCACAACCATCTGCAATGAGATCTGGTGCCCTCTTCTGTATACATAATAATAATAATAATAAATAAATCTTAAAAAAAAAAAACCAAACCTCCTTTCTCCTCTCTGCATCTGTGGAGCTTGAGCAGACGCACTTGAAGCTGGGGTGATAAAGCAGGTAGGAAGAAGGGGTTGGGGGCAGTAACAGTGATTTTCCTTCATCTAAGGCAGACTGTATTCCTTCTCGCCATAAAGTAACTCATACTTATAACTTACGTGAATTCAATAATTCGCAGTCAGACTATGTTTTTACAAAGCAGTCTTCACAAAGGCTTCAAGCCACCTCTGCCCAGCCTGCTCTGGGTGCTCGTCCTTAGCGTCCAGACCAGCCGGGTTCTCTCCTTTAAGTAAGTGGCTTGTCTCACTGCCCTTTTCCCAATGCCCACCTGGCTGTTCTCTTACATTTTCCTGGTCTCTGTTTAGCTCTTCCCCTTGTAAGGAAGTCTATCCTGACTTCTCTGTTTCAAATCAAAGTCACCCCCCACTGTACAGTTGATCCCCCCCCCCCCACAGAGTAGATAATGGTACCCATTAGCCAGCTGGGTTATATTTTCCCCATAGTACTTTCCACCTAACACTGGCTATGAGTTACTATACTAATTCCTGATCGCTTGTCTCCCTTTACTAGAATGCAGATGGCAGGGAAAGGAATTTTTGTTCTCGTCTCTCTCCAAGGAGTCAAACGGCACCTTGTTCTAGAAGGTGATTCAAGTTTGCCAGGTGAAAAAGTGGACTTTCCAAGCTAGAAATCTGAAGAGAATATTAAGCTCATAGCCTGGTAGTATATAGCAAACCACCTACAATTTAATACCTTTTGTTGTTATTGTTTTTTTTTTTTTTTCTTCAAGACAGGGTTTCTTTGTGTAACAGGTCCTGGCTGTCCTGGAACTTGCTTTGTAGACCAGGCTGGCCTTGAACTCACTGAGATCCACCTGCCTCTGCCTTCCCGAGTGCTGGGATCCAAGGTGTATGCCACCACTGCCCGGCTAATATCTTTTTTAAAAACTTTTTTAAATAACATAATTATTTATTGATTCTTTGGGAATTTTATATCATGCACCCCAATCCTGCTCACCTCCCAGTCCTTCCACATCCTCCCCTACCTCTGCAGCAACCCCCGGGTCCCCTCAAATCAGTTAAAACCAAACCAAACAAACAAAGACCATCTCCCTCCTCCATCTGTCCAACACCTCTTCACTCATCCCAGTGGCATCGGGAGCTGCAGTGTGTCACACAGTACACCCTTTTGTCCAATCACCCCACCCGCAAAATGCTCATTGCAAGGAGTCATTGATCTGGTTCGAGGCCTCTGGCACTCCATCATCACTAGACCCTCACCAAAACTCCTCTTGGATATCCTGCTGTTGCCTCAGTCAGGGAGATCCTGGGGTTATTGTTTCATAGGACCAGTCCCTTCATGTACTGCAGGAAGTCGTAGATGGGGTAGATGTTAGCCTGGGCCAACCCAAGGCCCAGGATGTGAGTCTGGGTGGTAGCTGAGCTGGTTGGGACCTCTGGACAAGCCCCCTCAGGTGAGTTCTCCTAGGCTCATGCCATCGGGGCCAGCTCTCCCATGCCCATGGTGAGGGGTGGGGCTGTCTCTCCTGAGTATGGGGGGCAGCTCTCCCATGGAGGACGGGGCCAGCTCTTTTGCTGCAGTGTCCAGTGAGGGGCAGGGTCAGCTATCTCAGGGCCAGGCCAGTTCAGCATAGCAACATGCATGGTTCCTATGACCGACCCCCTCTGGCAACATGGGCCATGGTCATCATCACAGACCCCAGCTGCAGCAGGACCCTAGATCCAGACATGACCCTTGGCAGCAGCTCCAGGCCAGATGTCACCACGACCCTGGTGGCAACATAGGCCACCCAGATCAGTATGGCGCCGGTGACAGCAAGGCCCTCAGACACCAACATGGTCTCAGATGGCTGTCCAGGCCCTGGGCCAATTTAATATGTTTTTTGACTCTTTTTTTTTTTTTTTTTGTTTTTTTTGAGACAGGGTTTCTCTGTAGCTTTGGAGCCTGTCCTGGACTAGCTCTGTAGACCAGGCTGGCCTCGAACTCACAGAGATCCGCCTGCCTCTGCCTCCCAAGTGCTGGAATTACAGGCATGCGCCACCACCGCCCGGCGTTTTTTGACTCTTATACCCAAAAGAGACAAATCTTTATTTCCCCAAGATAAATAAGAAAACATCTTATGTTGGGTACAGGATCAAAAGGGAATTGCATTTGTTCTGTGTCTTCAAGGACTCAAGGTCTTCGGGATGGAGGTAAGCAAATACATGCCACTGACTGTCTCCTTGTAACCGCTCCCCACTTTTATGTCCCCCCCCCACCCCCTACCCCAAGGTAGGGAAGGGATGCATATGAACAATCGCAGGTCTGTGTAGATTTATCTTCTTTCATTTGGTGCAAACAGGCTTTATTTGATGTGAAGCTGAAGTGTGTTTTATTTAGAACTAAAATCATACCTTTCTTACCTTGTCTCTGACCATAGAGTGTAAATTTTGGATGAGAAGAGTCGTCATTTGGAAAATGACGATTAGCTTTCTAAAATGCAGACATTTCTATTAATGAAAAAGTGCAGCCATGCAAGCATCTGACTAATTCTAATTATCTCCAGGCAGATTCCATGAACATTTGTACATTAAAAAATGCTGCTGGCAAAAGAAGCTTCCACTCAGGTGACAGCCAAGGTTAGTGAACAAAACAAAACAAAAAAACCCAGAAGAGGCGACCGTTCTTAGGTCAGAAAATGGGTATTTGTTCTGTTAAATATTAGTGAGGGTTCTAATTCTACAATTTCTATTTATAATCTATCAAAAGAGAATATTTTAAAAAGTGGATCCAGGGCCCAGAGAGCTGGCTCAGTGGTAATGAGTATGTATTGTTCTTCTGAGGCCCTGAGTTGGATTCCAGTGCCTCTCTTGGACAGTTCACAGCTGCCTACAACCCCAGCTTTAGGGGATCTGACACCCTCTTGTGGCCTCCATAGGCCTTGCATACATATGCACAAACCCACACTCAGACACACAAATAAGAATAAAAATAAATTTTCACAGCAGATCCATGTTGTATGTATTTTATATTGAATTAGTTTTCTTTGCTTGAATTAAAAGCCGCTTCTCAGCATTCTTGGTTATGACTTAGAAATGTTTAGTGGTGTCTCAGGGAAGGGATAGTGTTTCGGATGCACATCTCTTTCCCCACTCATTACCTTATCTGTTCACCATTGAATGCCTCCCATATACCACTGTGGATGATGAGGACAAATATTCTCTAAGCATCGTGTTTTATTTACTGACTTTCCTGAAATTAGCCTGGAGGTGAAATGGACTAGTTAGAAACTGGTACAATGACTGTAATTTTTCATTAATAAAAATCACTCTGCATTTTCTTTTCTTTTTAACTTTTATCAATTCTTTGTAGATTTCACATCATGCATTCTGACCCTATTTAACTTCCTATCTCCTTGAATCTGCTCTCTGTCCTTGCAACTCCCCCATTCAAAACTTAATTTAAAAGAAAAACCAAAAACCCAACACAACAAACAAAAAAAGGAAAGAAGGAGACTCTTGTCCTGGAAGCTGTCGTGTGGCCCATTGAGTCACAGTTTACCCTTTAGTCTGTTCATCTTTACTTGTGTGTGTTCATTGCGGTGAGTCATTGGTCTGGTTCAGGCCTCTGGTTTCTGCTACACCACTGATAATGGACTCTCATTGGGGCTCCTCTTGGACATCCTGTTGTTGTCCTGTGTCATGGAGGTCCTGCTGTTTTGGATCTGTAGGTTCGTCCCCTTCACATTCTCCAACAGTTAGTTCGAAGATTCAGTGGATGATGGATGGGATGGGCCAACTCAGCCCTGGTTCTGGACCTGGGTGGAAGCTGGGTTGGTCAGCTTGCTAGCTTTCCCTCATCCTCACTACCCAGATGAGCTCTCCAGCACTGCCTCCCCAATGCATCCTACAGCAATGAGTGGGGCCAGTTCTCCTGCTCTCAGGCCCTCAGATCTACTGTTTTGTCCAGGCAAGGTGCAGGGCCCTCCCTACAGTTACTGTAAGAGGAATAGAATATTAAGTACTCAGACCCCTCTTGAATTGGGCGGACATAGAAATACTTGTTCACCTTGGGTTAGTTATAGAAACTTTAAAATTTTAATTTGTTTTTTATGAGTGTGTGTGTTTGTGTGAGTGTCTGTGTGGTTGCTGCAGAGGCAAGAAGAGGGTGATGGATCTCCTGGAGCTAGAATTTCAGGCATTTTGTGAGCTGCTCTACGTGGATCCTGGGAACCCAGTCTTCATGATAGAGCCCCCTCAAACCCTGAAGCACGGAACTCTCTCTCCAGCTTCAATTATAGTGACTTTGGAGGGAAACAGTTCTCATACCTCAGTCTGCAAACAATTATTATTTTTTTTTTAAATTGTGCTAAGAAGACAACATAAAACCTTGTGATTTGAATGTCTAGTGTCTTCCATGGGCTCATGTGTTTGAACTGTGATCCCCAGCTGGTGGTTCTGTTTTAGGAGGTTGTAGACCCTTGTGGACACGAGGCCCATTGTGGATGGAGCTTGGGGACTGTCAGCTGGCTCTGGTTCCAGCCAGAGATTTCTCCTTCCTAGTCTCCAAGATGTGAGTAATCCAACCACATGCTCCCACAACGGTGAATGCGTCCATGTCTTCCGACATGCCGGGCTCTCTTCTCTTACCACATGAGCCCAGATTCTTCCTCCCCTAAGTTGGTTCAGTCAGGTGCTCTGCCACATGACAAGAAAGTGGCTCATATTCTTTAACAAGTTTCTCAGTGCCATGCCGGATGCAATGTGAACCACTGTGTAGCAGAGTGGATGATGTGCAACAGAGTTCTAGGACTCACTCACCAGTCTAACTAAAGCTTTATATTTCTTCAAAGCAAGATGCACATTCCTCTCCCCTTGGCGCAGTGTTCCATGACTGAGTATTTCAGATTCCTCATAGAAGTTCAATCAAGCAGTATTTGTCTTTCTAGAGGCGTGACTGCAGACTCGAAAGCTTCAATGGAGTACTCTGTTGAAAATTCTTGTCTCTATAGGAAAAAAGTTTGGCACATAATTGAGGAAAAATAAACACTGAGTTTAAATCTTGAGAAACCATCCCCATGTCTGAGCACCAAAGTCTCCATTTTAATTCATTTCCAAATTTTCTCCAAAAAGGCCTGCGTCGGTTAGTTCCTGTTGTCAACTTGAAACATCTGGGAAGAGAGACGCTCTACTGAGAAACTGCTTGCAGATAATTGGCCGTGGTTATGCCTGTGTGGGCATTTCTTAATTGCTAATTGATAAAGGAGAGTCCATCTCACAGTGGGTAGTATCATCTCTAGGCGGGTGGGCTTGGAATGTGTAAGAAAACCTTACTCCTTCTGGGTTATCCTTGGTTTACTGGGACAGTGTTTCCAAGAGAAAATTTCTGTATTTCTTCTTGGGGAATGGTCCCAACATGTCTTCTGGGCCTTGGTAAGTCTGTTTCCTAAAATCCTTTCTAGTTTTTCTTTAAGAATATATAAGCAGTCACTCCTGAGGACTGATTTACCAGTTTGGTCCTCCTTGGGGGAAGGGTCAACAAACAGCTTATTTCATGTTATATTGTTAAGTACCATATTCAAAATGTCAAAACTTGGTGACATCGTGTTATTTGTTCCACTAATTTGTGTAAATTAAACAACTTTTTTTCCCCTGCTAAACTTCATGGGCTTCTCCAAGTTTTCTTGAATGTTTTCTCAGGCCTTCACCATGTTTTGGCACACGAACATGCCGCTGACATTTAGGGATGCTCTTCTGAACTCAAAGTGAGGGCATCAGTGGTGTCCAGTCCATGGGCCCTTCAGTCCACATTAATAAGAACTGCTTCAAAACATAAATGCTGCCTGTCTGCACTGACCAGCACTGTCCCCCTGTCTGTCTGCACTGACTGGCACTGTCCCCTGTCTGTCTGCACTGACTGGTACTGTCCCCTGTCTGTCTGCACTGACTGGCACTGTCCCCTGTCTGTCTGCACTGACTGGCACTGTCCCCTGTCTGTCTGCACTGACCGGCACTGTCCCCCTGTCTGTCTGCACTGACCGGCACTGTCCCCCTGTCTGTCTGCAGTGACCGGCACTGTCCCCCTGTCTGTCTGCACTGACCGGCACTGTCCTCCTGTCTGTCTGCAGTGACCAGCACTGTCCTCTTGTCTGTCTGCACTGACCAGCTACTTACTTTCCTACATCCTCCTTTCTTGCTGTGAAGTTTAGGAGTTAAAGCTTATTCTGACACCATTTTATTGAAAAAGCAGTTCTTGGAAATAAAAATTTCACTCAGTACACTTCTTTGGTGTCAAATTACTAGCCAACACACCCACATAAAAACACATTTTCTTTCTTTATAGGACTTACTCTTGTTGAAAACTGGCTTGACTTTTTTTTTTTTTTTTAAGCCTAATACAGTGTGTCGTCATTTCAAAGGATCTGTTCTGGCTTTGAGCAGCAAAGGCCCAAAAAGATAAAAAAAAAAAAAAAAAACTGAAGAATTATCTTTATAGCTAGGCATGATGACACATAATCTTAGTACCCAGGAAGTTGAGGCAGGAGGATTGCTAGTTTAACACTAAGCTGGTCTACATAGCAAGACTGTGTCTGAGGAGGAGGAAGAAGAAGAATCATCTTTAGAAATGCAAATATAACCACCTTGACATTCTGCTTCACAGTTTACTGGGGTGACTGGGATCAGAAAGACAATCTGGTACAGGTGAGGAAGGAGAGCTGCTGGAGGCCTCTTCTCTGATTGATGTTGAATGTGCAGCTCCTCAGGACTCTAGGCACAGAGTTACTGTATGATACTATTCCACGCAAGTGTGTACTCAGGAGAGTGTGGAAACAGGCACACACAAAACCTTACAGACAGCAGTACTGTCAGCAACAACCAAAGACTGTTTACACACTACAGTGCACAGTGAAATTTACTCCTTTAACTACATGTTTCAAATGAATAAAAAGAGAATATTTTAGTGAATCCTCACATAACATCTAGCTTCAATAATTCTCAACTAACAAAAAACTGTTTCTTCTAGATCTCTCCATTACTTTTCTCCTCTGGGTCTTATAACTATTTTGAAAAAAACTCTTGAATATTTATTTTATCTGTAGAGATTCCACAGTAAAAAAAAGATAAGCTTTTTTTTTTGTTGTTTTTGAACCCTGTATCTTTTAAAAAAATTATTTATTATGTACACAGTGTTCTGCCTGCTTGTATGTCTGCGTACCAGAACGGGGCACCAGGTTTCATTACAGATGGTTGTGAGCCACCATGTGGTTGCTGGGAATTGCACTCAGGACCTCTGGAAGAGCTGGTGGTGCTCTTAACCTCTGAGCCATCTCTCTAGTCTGCTTTCTTTTAAATAAACATAATCACAAACTATTATTATACTTAAGAGGCAACTAAATACTTAAGTTATTTTATAACATTTTATTAGAATACCTATTTTACCTAAAATATATTATTATTAGCAATAATTAAATCGTAAAAGCCAGGCCTAATGGTCTGCAATCCCAGATACTTGGGAGATTGAGACATGAGGATATTAAGTTTAAGCCCTGCTACAAAGTGAATTCAAGGCTAGCCTTGGCACCTTAGATCCCATTTCAAAAGACAAAGTTAGAAATGGTTAAGGATGTAGCTCAGTGGTGGGGTGCTTGCTTAGCATGTATGAGACCCTAAGTTCAATTCAAACCAAATCAAACCAAAACCGCTAACTGTCATGTTCCACATCATCTGATATCTGAGGATCACGTGCTTTTCTAAGTGTTCAGTATAGTCAGGATCTAACATTAACTGTTGAGACTGCATTTCTTAGGTTTCTCTTAGTCTTCGGCTCCGCTCCGATCTCTCCCCTTTGCAGGTTGGTTATTGTCATCATCCTGTGGAACGTCTCGTCTCTGGATTTTTGCTTGTTGTATTTCCCTGCTATTAGTGACTCTTTTTTTTTTTTTTTGTATAAATTGATAGGTAAATGTAGTGGCAGATCAGACTGGATACTTCCTAGAGTGTAGGGTCACTGGGAGGTACACAGTATCTTCTCCCTTTTAAGGATGTTAACTTTAAGGCTGCTAATGATTATTTTCTAGACCTGTTAATTCCTAAGGTGTTGTAGAGGAGGGCGCTCTGTTTCCACCTCTTCCGTTACTAGTTGCAATATTTCCAGCTAAAGGAATTCTTCCCCTCAGCTCTCACCCTCTCTGAGGTACAGTTAGTGCATAAAGGAAAGGCAGGAGGACCTTTCCCTCTCCTCGGTCCACCAATGTAAAACTAGTACCTACAAGATGCTCATGATGGTCCACCAATGTAAAACTAGTACCTACAAGATGCTCATGATGGCCAACGCTTTTTTTGTTTGCTTGCTTGTTTGTATTTTTTAGTATCTTTGTACCTCAGGCTAGACTAGAACTCACTCTGTAGCCCAGGCTGGCCTTGAATTCACTGCTTCCCAGGTGTTGGGATTGCTACCACACTCAGCCAACCAATGCTTCCTTATAGGATTGTTATAAACACATATAAAAACATATAAACCTATATAAACACATATGTGTTAGAACACACACATTTGATATGTTCTAACCCACTGCAGCCATTGTAGATATAATCCTGACCAGGCTCTAAATTTTTCCTTATTTGGTCTGGGCAGCTCCTGAGTTCTCTGGGTGCAACCCTAGTAGTTTTTGATGGCTTTCTACTTTGTGACAGGCTCGCCATGTCTCCAGAAAGTCTGAGTGTTTTAGAAGCCACACTGCCTGGGTACTATTGGTGCTTATTGCCTTCATTTACCATTATTTCCAGTGGCTTTTTTTTTTTTTTTTTTTTTTACAGGAGACAGATACAGGAAAACAATTAAAGTAAAAATACAGTATGAATTCATAGTGGTGCTTTTAGTTTTAAAAAGATGAGTTTTATTTAATGTAATTGAGTTTGTAAAGTTAAAAATATTTTCATTCCATGAGTGTTTTGCCTGCACGTATTTCTGTGTACCATGTGCATGTCTGCTGTCCCAGCAGGGCCAGAAGAAGACATAAGATCCCCTGCAACTGGAGTTATAGCCAGTTGTGAGCTGCCATGTGGGTGCTGGGAACTGAACCCGGGCCCTCTGGAAGTGGGCTTAATTGCTTAGCCATTTATCCAGCTCCTAAACGATCTTGCATTTCCCTCTCCTTTCTTCAACATCGCAATCTGTCCTTGCCATCAGAATGGTCACTGATTCTCCCAGCTCCGCACAAGAAGCACAGTGCTTTGCTACTGGCATGACAAATGTGGCTGGCTTGAAAAGTTTTCACTTGTTTGTGGTTCCTTTTTGAGCAGGTTTACATATTGTTATTTGGTGTGTATGAGTGCTTGGCTGCATGTGTGCCCAGTGCCCACAGAGGCCAGAAGAGGAAGACATCAGGACTCTTGGGTTTCCCTTTATAGATGGCCGTGAGCCACCATGTGGGCAGAAGGATCCAAGTCCTCTGTTAACAGCAGCAAGTGGAGTCTTGAGTTGGAATTGTGGGCTTGATAAGAAGCGACCGCCATGTTTCCTCCCTTTCTTCTGCTTTTTACTCCTAAGTCTCCCAAGGCAGTGCCTGGAATGTATTTGCTGAGTGTACTTGGATCTGCTGATTGATTGTGCAGCCAACTTTCAGGGGTGGTAAGGATTTCCTGACCTTGTGCAAGCTTCTGCAACAAAAGCAAAACTATAGTCGAGTGCCTACTTGTGCCAGGCAGACGGTAGTGTGAGGAGACGAGTCTGGGAACAAGTCGGGCATTCTCTGGAACCGCATGATTCACAGTTCTGAGAAGGAAGAGAAAAGGATGAAGCAATGTTTGTCAAATGTAAGAGAAGATGAGAGACGCTGACATGGTGGCCCAAGTTTGTAAGAGTAGTCAGATCAGCTAGCCATTTACCTTGGGACCCTTTTTACTGCCAAGCCAAACTAACTGACGTTTCCATTTTTTTTTTTTTTTTTTGTAGAGGTCTTCCTTTTGGTCTGTCCTTATCCTCAGAAATAGCTGTTTAAATAAATAAGGGAGGGGATGTACATTGAAATGTTTGGTCTCATTCCATTCTTTTTTTTTTTTTTTTTTTTTTGAGACAGGGTTTCCCTGTGTAGCTTTGCACCTTTCCTGGAACTCACTTGGTAGCCCAGGCTGGCCTCGAACTCACAGAGATCCGCCTGGCTCTGCCTCCCGAGTGCTGGGATTAAAGGTGTGCGCCACCACCGCCCGGCCCATTCTTGCTCACTGCAGTTACCATATTTCTAGAAGGTGAAGAGTCCCTAGGACTATTAATAAGGATATGGGAAGGCAGCCGGGGGTCAGACTGTGTGTGGCTAGACCAAAGCAGTGTACTCAATGACAGATAAGCAAAATGATCCCAAGTGGTTGGGTGGTGAGCCTAGTTTCCATGGGATGAAACAGTATGTGGATAAAAGTAGCTCTTAGAATTCTTGCTCTCACAAGTAAACACACACACAACAGAGGGAATGGAGCAGCAGAAGACAGTTCGAGGAAGAAGCAGAGCAAGTTGTTAGCACGGACTTTAAACAGTCTTATCAATAAACACAAACCTGGGAGCCAGGTATTGGGGTGAGCGCTGAAAGATCAGAGAAGCAGAACAGGCCACAGCTAACCTCACCTTGACAACTTCTCAGCCAATCTTGATTCCTCAGACTGGAAGCCTCTGTGTCCTCATCTGAATGGATCTCAGCTGAACTGCTGCTCAAAGCCTAAAAGCTTAAAAAGACCTCTAGTTCCTGGTCTTTGTGCCTTATATACATTTCTGCTTCCTGCCATCACTTCCTGGGATTAAAAGTATGTGTCTTTCCCAAGCAAGACATGAGATCTCAAGCGCTGGATTAGAGGCGTGTGTCACCATGCCTGGTTGTTTCCAGTGTGGCTTTGAACTCACAGAGATCTGGATAGATCTCTGCCTCCAGAAGGCTAAGATTGAAGGTGTGTGTGCCACCATTTTCTGGCCTCTATGTCTATCTAGTGGCTGTTCTGTTCTCTGACCCTAGATAAGTTTATTAGGGTGCAAAATATATTGGGGGACACGATATCACCACAGTCCTGAGCAACAAAATGGCTGTCCACATCATTCCTGCACATTGCCTCCTATAGGCAAGATTCTGTGTCTGACCTTTACTGAAATCCACAGGAAGTAATGTCCTTCAGCCATGCTGGCATATCGCAAAGCCTCCACGAGTGTCCAGTGCTGTCCTGTGCGCATGTTTTTAAGTGGGTAGTGGAGTGCAGTTGAAACTAGCTTTGCATGTGCAGGGTTCTAGGTGCAGCCTTCAGTTCTACGGAAGTACTAGCCAAGGAAAAAATAATGATGATACAGCGGTGACTCACGTTAACCCCGAGTTAGAATGTCTCCAGGCCTCCGTGGAGCGTGGAGCGAGGCATGGCATGCCGTGTTGATTCTTTCCTTACTGTCCCTTGGCACAGTGGCTTCATTCTTTCTTCTCTTTGTGACCTCTGTGGCAAGTGGAAGCTGTTTAGCCCACAGGTCCAGGACTGTCCTGTGGAAACTGAAGGAGATCTTTTAAGACACCAAGCTAACCTGTCTCTGTTGGCTCCTTCTCTCCTATTTCTTTGTGTGTGAGTCAGGGGGAGGGGAGGGTACATAGGCATGTGCAGGTACACACGGAGGTCACTGGGCAACTTTTGGTGTCATTCCTTAGGAGTCATCTACATACATGTACATAAATATGTATATATACCTATACGTACATGTGTATGTATATCTATACACACACGCATGCACACACACAGAAACCCTTAGACACATAAAATAAGTAAGCCCAATTTAAAAAAAATTATACTTTAGTGTGTGTGTGTGTGTGTGTGTGTGTGTGTGTGCACGCACATGTGCCATGGCATGTATGTGGAGGTCAGAGGACAACTTACTGGAGTTGGTTCTTTCCTTCCACCATGTGGGGTCTGGGGATTGAACTCAGGTTGTCAGGCTTGGTGGCAAGTACTTTTACCCTCTGAGCCATCTCGCCTCCTCCTCCCTTTGAGAAACTTAGTGGTTATGTTGGGCTTTCCTGAACAAACCAAGGTAACCTTTCTGTTTGAGAGTTAGGTAGTTAACAGCAACCACTCTATTTCCAACTTTAATTCCCATTTTCTGTGTGAGCCAACATGTACTGTTAGACAGCTGGATACGGTTTCTTACTGAATTGGGAGCTGTGCTGGCAGCCACCAAGTCTCAGTGATCCTCTTGTCTCCACCTCCCTCAATATTGGGTTACATGTGTGCATAGGGCCATGCCTGGATTTTCACTTGGCTGCTAGGGATTTGAACCCGGGTCCTCATGCTCACACAGCAAGCACTCTTTACCCACTGAGCCCTCTCTTGATCCCCCAGACTATGTTATATTTGCAGGTTCCAAAGATTAGGATGAGGATGTCTTTGGGGGTATTATCCTGCCTGACATAGGACTCCAAGAACCATCTCTTCCACCAACAATTTGTGAAGTCTAGTTTGTCTTTGGGTGAAATGGGGAATTTTCCCTTAGGCCTCTTTAGTGCTTTTGTACTGTCCAGAATTACATCACCTGCCTACTCCTCTCCCAGCCACTGTCAGACAGTCAATCAATGAATAACTGTGATTGACTCGGGGCTGTTCACGATCTGCTTCTTGAGGAGAAGGTACGATAATGCATCCACTCTGGAAGACACTACTTCCTACTTACTCATGTAGCACATGAACAGGAGCTCAGCTATGGAATCAACCAGTTGTTGTGTAACATGTGAATATTCTAAGAAAATGTGACACACACATATGTGAATATATATTATTAGTCCCTAAAAGAATGGGGTTATGTCAGTTTTAGAATAGGGATGGAACTGGAGTAAAATAGGTCAGTTGCCAAAAAATAATGCTGTTTACACTCCCTTAAAAGCTGATCCCGAAGAAGTAGATAACAGAATATTGGTGACCGGAGCCTGAGGGGAGAGGTGAGGGGAGGGATGGATCTGGAGACAGGATGGAATGACTTCTCATGTTCTTTTGTGCTGAAGGATTACTATGGTTGAAAATTATAAAACATTTCTAAGTAGTTATGAGAGAGAATTGTGAGTGTTCTCAGCAGTAGTAGATGGTTAAGGTTATACTGACATGCCAACTTCCCTGATCTCATCAGTACATATTTGTACGCAGGTATTGAAATGTCACTTGATACCTCGTAAATATGTATAATTACAATTATAAAATCAAGAAAGGAGATTTATCTTCTAGGGCTGAGGCAGGTACATCCTCTCATGGGGCCAGTGGACCTCTGATAGCTGAATCATATGGTAGAAATTAGCTTTTGGATATATTTTGCCTTCTGCTACCACCCCGATGTAGGGGACTGACTGTGATCTCATAAACTAAGGGAGAGGGAATGTTTATTTTTTGTGTGGGTATGTGTGTGGCATGTGTTCATGTTTATGTGCACATGTGTGTACATGCATGTGGATGTCAGAGGTTGATATTGGGAGTCTTCCTCTGCTGCTCTGTGACTTATATTTGAGACAGGGGCTTTAACTGAACCTCAAGCTCACTAGTTGTCTCAGCTGGCTGGCTGGTGGGTCCTAGGGATCCTCCTGTTTCTGTCTCCCCAACGTTAAGATCACGTGTGTACCCCACCATGCCTGACTTTTTCTATGGGTACTGGAGATCTGAACTCAGGTCCTCATGTTGTGTAATAGATACTTTACCAACTGAGTCACCTCCACCTTTGTAGGCATGACAGTTACCGAAGCCTCAATGGGGGTTGGAACTTCCAGGCCAAGGCTGGAATGGCTACCCACTACATCTCCCCCTTTTGTCTAAATAGGAAGGTTCTAACCTAATACAAGACTATATACAAAGAAATGATTATCAAATATATCCAGGAGTAATGAGGGGTAATGACCTAGATAAGATGGAACTACAATCAATGCAAACAATATCAAGCAAGAAACACATACTAAAATCCAGAGAAGTCTAGAGCGTAAGTAAATGGCATGTTACAAAGATCATTCCAAAAGGTGTCCTATCCTAAAGAACCCGAATCTAATACTTAATATGTTCTATCTAAGATTATATATATAAAGTTGTAACTATAACTGCTAGTCTTCAATCTCATCAAAGACCTGAGAAGGAATATAATGGTACCTGAGAAATGGAAGATGGATGCAAGCAACTTTCTTGGGAATCTTGCAAGAGTAGACAGAGACAGCTAGCAGCCTGGACAGTCACCTAATGTTTCTCAGCATCGTTGGTGCATTCAAATGGGCTATAGGCCTAGAGTATCTGACAGACCATTTTCAGAAGCAGGAATTCTGAAAGACCATCTTACCCTGTCTTGGAAAAGTATAGTGGTTGCTTTCCTTGTGTCCCACTTGTCCAGAAAGGGCAGCATTTGTACTGTCAGCAGTTGAGGCAAGGGCAGTTCTTTGCCCAATAGGCCATTTTGTGCCAAGAAGACAAACTTCCAAATGGAAATGTCTTAGAAGCCCAACATTCTCTCAGGATCAAATTGGTGCTGCCAGGAGCAATTGTGTCTCACGTCAACAGAATTCTAAGTTATTTAAATGCCATATTCTCTAGGTCTATGAAGTGTTTGAAGATTACCTGTCCATCTGACCTATGTATCTATAAATCTGGATAACCTAACTAACATAACTATAGAGATGACAAGCATGGTGACTATAAATCTGTAAGTCTTATCTACCTAAACAACCTAAGGACTAAGGCTTCATGTAAACAAGGTAAACAGTGGGTTGAGAGCTGCTACACAGCTCCCCTCTTTCCAGCAGCCTGGTCTTGCAGGTGTGACAGTTACCGAAGCCTCAATGGGGGTTGGAACTTCCAGATCAAAGCCGGAATGGCTACCCACTACACACCTTGTTTAATATTTGTCCCCTAAGCATCTCCAGGTTCATGAAGACAGTGGTATTTGAGATATTAAAGGGAAGAAAATAATCAGTATACTTTAAGTCTATGTTTCTTATACCAGTCAGGGTTTGCCTGAGAAATATGTATCTGTTTCCATCCTACACTGACTCCAAGGTCAATCCTTGTAACAAATTCCTTCATACATGTGTGTATGTATATGCATACATATACCTGCATATGCATAAGTAGGCCTAACGGGAGAAAACAGATCATTGTGGGACATACCTATGAAGATTGTGTTCTGTCCTGGCCACTTCATTTTCTCTTTGCTCCCTGGCTGCCATGACCCGAAGAACCTTTACTGCTGTGTGTTTTCACCGTGATGCTTTGCCTCAGTGCAGGCCTGAAAGCAACTGGACCAAGTCACCAGGACTGGAACCCCAGGACTCTGAACTGAAGGAACTCTTTTTTTTTTTTTTTTTT
The DNA here is from genome assembly GCF_903995425.1 of Onychomys torridus. Taxonomy (NCBI): domain Eukaryota; kingdom Metazoa; phylum Chordata; class Mammalia; order Rodentia; family Cricetidae; genus Onychomys; species Onychomys torridus. Next base: position 21,670,667 of record NC_050456.1, read on the forward strand.
TTTTAGCTTGATTTGCCTCAGGTATTTTGTTACAGTGATGTAAAACTGACTATCCTGAGTCCATCATGGAGAAACTGAACTTGTTCGGAGTTCTGCTGTCTCTGATCTTTCTTTATAATCAACTGAATCTTGCTTAGATTCCAGTAGTTGATGAACTTGGAGTCTAAGTTACTTTTCAAGTTTCTTCCTTACATTTTGAGCCTAAAGTTAATTACATTAGTTTAATTATTTATTAATGTATGTTTGCCATAGTTCATGTGGAGCCATGTGGGTTTTGGGGATTGAATTCAGGTTGCCAGGTGTGGTTCTGTTGGCCCATGTGAGCATTTTAACACACCAGGTTATAAATCTGATATTTGAGTGGATAATGTGCACCCATTAAGTACTTCAAGGCTTCATTTCTGGCATCAGAATAGAGAGAAAGAAAGGGCTGGTTGAAATCAGTATTTCCAGTTTTTTTGTTGTTAGGTGGTTTCTTTTGTCTCCTTTCCCTCTGCTTTGCTAAGACTTGGGTGGTTTATAAACAACTTCCCAGCTTGTTTCTTTGTCTTCAGTGACAGAAAACCACACAGACCGTTTCGTTTTCACGTCCTACGGCACTCCCCACTGCTGAGGAAGGTGAGGGAGGCAAAAGCTGGCTTTTCTGTGAGCTGCAGGATTGTGATTCAAGAAGCAGCAGATTGGGCCAGTGCTCCTCACTCCTTTTCGCCTTCTGTAATGTCACAAAGACAGAACCATCCCTGCCATCCTCATTCAGTGCCCAGGCCAGGGTCATCTACCCACCCACACACAAGGGAAGTGTGTCGGGCTGTGTCCTGTCCCCATTCCTCATCATGCCGGGAGAACTGTGGTGTAGATGTTGCCTTCTTTCTCTTGTAGATGTAGTTCCATCTCTAAGTTTCGTTTTGCTTGTTTGTGGGTGTATGTGTGTGGTGTATACATGAGCTTGTGTGGGCATGTGCACAAGTGCATGTGTGTGTGGTGTATGTATGAGCTAGCATGTGCATGGTATATCTATGAGCTTGTGTGGGCATGTGCACAAGTTCATGTATGTGTGTGGTACATGTATGAGATAGCCTGTGCATGAGCATGTGTGAATGTGGAGGCTAGAGGTGTCAGCTTCTGTTACTCTCTACCTTTTTTTTTTTAGATAGGGTCTCTTCCTGAACCTGGAAGTCATTGATTTGCTGGCTGGCTAAGGAGCTTCTGATCTCCATTTGTCTCTGTCAGCCAAGTGCTGGTGTCGCAGAACCACGCCTGGCTCCACCCCGCTCCAGTATGGGTGCTTGAGTACTGAACTCTGCACAGTGGGCCTTTTACCAAGTGAGCCATTTCCCCAGCTGCCCACCTCCACAGCCCCCATTTCTGGTTCATACTTTTTTGTTTCCTTTGGTTTTTCCAGACAGTGTTTCTCTGTGTAGCTTTGGAGCCTGTTCTGGATCTCCCTTTGTAGCCCAGGCTGGCCTCGAACTCACAGAGATCTGCCTGCCTCTTCCTCCCAAGTGCTGGGATTCAAGGCGTGCACCACCGCCACCCGGCTGTACTTATTTTTTAAACAGAAACATAAGAGACAATTTTTTTTTTTACTTTCAAAGAATTCGATATTGTACAATTTTAAAATAATTTCCAGAATCTGAATTTAAAAATAAGACAATTTACAGATTTGTATGCTCACATAGACATTTACGCTTTGTCTGTTTTGGACGGATTCTCAACTTTAGTCATGCCGCCTGTTTCCTTGGCCACGTGTCTGGATTTTGCAACTTAAATAGGCAGGAATTCTTCAGATGCCTTTGTTTTATCTAATGTCAGTATCATCCAAGTAACGTGCCCTAGACTTGTTTTGGAAGGGTGCTTATAATTAACAAAACATAGAAAGTCATCATTTAGAAATACCCGTTAAAATAGAACATAAATCCATACGAATATATAATCCCTTGATCTAGTAATCCTGTCAGGAATTTCATTTTACTGAAATAGTTTGAGTAGTAATGATTTTGGTAAACACAAGATTGGTTAAATAAACACATACTTAGAACAAAATACTATTTTTAGCTATTAGAGTAAATGAAGTATATTTATCAAGTAACAATAATAATCAGAACACAAGTTATAAAAAAGCACATAATTTATCAAGTTTGTCTTAACTATCTTCATATATATTCAGATAGCCTGTATAAGTGTTTTTGAACATCTAAAAATGAGCCAAATGAAACAACTGTTGTCAGGGATGTATGTATGTAGACTACATTTTCTTTGTCTGTATACTTTATATGTTTTGATTTTTAAAAATAATTATGGGATATTCCTTTTATAGTAAAAATATTTAAAACATATTGTTTCTTTTCTTTGGCTCCATCAAAATTTGTCAGGCAGCATGAGTAAGGGGGAGTGTTGAGTCTGATACCCAGAGAAAGCTGCTTAGGTGGACATTAGCTGTATTGTCCCTAAAGAGTATGATCCTCACCAAATCATCAAGCCTAATTAAAAATGGAAAATTCATGGATGGAGAGGCCTTCCCACATGTCCCCAGGGACTCATTCTTTCCTGACTCCCTCTGGATCCTTCCAGTTCATTAGCTAAGAAGGCTTGAGGTTGGTTCCAGCCACAGCTGCCCCTTCTCAGGCGTCATTTTGATCAGGTCAGTAAAAAACCCTTGTTGGAAAACAGCAGGCTCAGAGCCTGCCAGCCCCACCATTGACTGCTTCCAGGCTGACCTGCTGGCCCGGCCCTTGCCTCTCCTCCCTGTCTTTCCTAGCCATTGGGCTTTGGGTAATCATTAGGAAACACCAGGAGCTAAGAGGCTTTAGTCTTTGGGGTGGGGTGTGCCAGGAGGGAGGCACTCATACCCTGGGCCCTTCCTTATTAAGGGATAATCCCAGACCTGTGATCTTAGTGATCACCAGGGCCAATGGCTTTATTTGGGTGGGAAACATGTTCTTCCTGGCAACCGTTCTCTGCTCCTGGGGGTTTGGATTAGGAAAGAGGATTGCTGTTTGCTGCTCTTCCTGTAAACCTGAAGTCCCCATAGTAGGGATGAACCCAGAGACTCCCAAAGAAGGAGACAAGACAGAGAACAAAGACCTGATTAATGCGAAGGTGGTGTAGCAGAGTGAGTCAGGGCAGTTACACTGGGATCAGGTTCTTGCTTGGGGGCAGCGCTGTGACAGCAGGGTCACACTGCCCACGGAAGACAGGAAATTCTTCTGGGAAGGTCCCTCATGGCTCCCGATACCAGAGCCATGCTTCCTTAGCTCAGGTTACATCAGGGCCGGAACATGGAGATTAGGTGTTTTCTGAGGACTACACTTGGTGTAGTTGCCGTGGCCCAATTCTCTGCCCACTTCTTTACTCGCTGTGATTATCCTGGAATTGAAAGAGATTGGGGTTGTTGTTGGTGGTGGTGGGGTGGCCAGGAAAGGCCAAAGTGGGTATTTGAAGATATTTTTTTCTGAATGGGGCCTAACCATTTAACTTTCTTTACCTTCTAGTACATTTTTTGACTTTGATTATTTAAGAAGCAAATTTTGCATATCTTGATTGCTTAATTTCAGTGTTTTTCTATATCATTATAATTCTATTTTTTTAAAAGGCATGTGCGCGTGCATGCATTTGATGTGTGTGTGTGTGTGTGTGTGTGTGTGTGTGTGTGTGTGGCTTATTCAAACAGAGAAGATTCTGCATTTCTATTTGATAAATTATGCCACAGAACTTAACTCAGATCAATACCCTGGACTTGGTCTTTTTTTTTTTTTTTTTAAAGATTTATTTGTTACATATACAGTGTTCTGCCTGCATGTATCCCTGCAGGCCAGAAGAGGGCACCAGATCTCATTACAGATGGTTGTGAGCCACCATGTGGTTGGTGGGAATTGAACTCAGGACCTCTGGAAGAGCAGCCAGTGGTCTTAACCCCTGAACCATCTCTCCAGCCCCATGGACTTGGTCTTTTTTAAGTCAAGGAACTTTCTGCATAGAGCAGAGCTGCTGGCACACTAGTTTCTTGGGCACACAGTTGGGCCTCATTCCACAATTCCCTTATAGTCATGGTTGCACACCTCTTCCTAGGAGCTGCCTGGTGACTGGGCTGCTGAGTAGAAAGGCAGTGGGAGATACCTCTTGCCCCAGGCCTGACCTGTGCAAACGTCCTGTGGAGAAGCCCTGCTCTTCTCCATTTCTGAACAGAAGATCCAAAGACTCAAAGGAAGTCACCGTTACAGATAGAGGGATCTAGGTACTGAATAATTTTGTGAGAAGTCTTTTGGATAATATTCACTGACCTTTGATCTGGGCAAGAAGAAATACATTAATGTGCTAAGCCACAGAGACTTGGGAATTTTTAAAACAGTTTCTTCTAATACCGTATTAAAATGATCTACTTTAAGATAAAGTTCAGAGGTATTTTCTGTATTCTTTAACTCATTTCACTAACAGGAAATACTGGAAATATTAATAGTCTATGTAGTCAGGTCTCCACTTAGGGAGAAAACTGGTTCATGGCATCATAACTCTTCAAGGTAAGTTCCCCCCACCCCCTGAGTAGCAACATAGTGAAATATTTATAGGAAAGCCCTCTGAGACTGTTCATACTAGTGTGCTATTAATCTCAAGGACAAAAATCATTGACTTTTCACTTAGCAAGACTAAATGCAAATTAAAGTAACTTTCTTCAGTTTCAACATAATGGTTGGGGGTAGGGTATGCTCTTCTTAAATCATTCCTAAGGTGCCTTCCGGATTCAATGTTCTGACCCTCTAGGAGGAGCTGACTAATAAACAGAAAGTAAGATCTCACAAAGGACAGAGGCCATGAGCTTCAGGGATTCCAGTTGGAAGAATTTGTGCCAAGTGTCATACAAAGTGATAGCAGCCATCAGAATGCAAGCCCTCTGTCGACCCAACCCATCAGGAATGCTATCATACTGAATCTTGGGCTAACATATACATTCAAGCCACAGCATTGTTTAAACAACTTAAAATATTTTAACATATTTAGTTGCTCATAATAGGAATGGAATTCCCGGGCATAAATCCCAGCGATAAGACGATCATTATATGTGTGGCCTTAAGAATAATTGCAATTTTTGATACAATGCTTAAATTAGTCTCGTTAGCAGATTTTTTTTCCCCCTGGGAACTATCTTAAGACGGGCAGCAGTTTTTAAAGCATTTCATTTTAGTGAGAAGGACTAGCTGGGCTTATTAGCATCTGAGGTCAAAGGGTGGTGAGTAAATCATATTGAGTCTCCTCATTGATCCGAGAATCCCTGGGCTTAGTGTACCACTTTAACGATTCCTAATCTAGGTTATGAGCTGTGTGAAATGCAGTTAGGTTCCTTTTTAAAAACTATTTCTGTTTATTCAGAAACAGAGTAAGTGTGGCCGAGGAGCTGCAAGGGTAGTATAGTTTTTACAAACCCGTCACCCAGCTTCTTCTGACATGAAAGTGAAGTGCGTCCATAGATACATTCATCTCTTAGTGACCGGGCTTGAGCCCAGCCATTTGGATTTTAGAGAGGCAGAGCAATGCATTTAAAAGAGAGAGATGTTAAACAGAATAAATGTGACCCTAGGTCCTGTGTCACACTTAGTAGCAACTCCATAATACCAGGGAAGTTATCTTCTTGAAATGGAGGGCTGCCTCTGTTACAGGGCTATTATGGGGATTAAACACACCTGGAGTTACCTTGTAAGGTTTGGTTCACAGTAAATGCTTAATTAATGTGCATATCCCTGCATAGTGTCTCTATTCTTTGGCTTCCTTCTGTCTCTTTCCTCTCTCTTTCTTGGTTTATTTATTGAATAACATTATTCTCACCCAGATTAATACTTTTATGTTTGCTAGTCTTCCCATGTCTCTAGTTCCAGAGCGAATGGAAGAAATAACGTTTTTGATGGTAGTATTGTTCAGCCTTTGATGAAATAGTTGAAAACCTTCTCATTCATCAACCTGAGTTTAAAGTATGGGCTGTTTTGATGTAACTACAAGGACATGGAGCGAGTAAATGGAAAAAAAAAAAAGTTAAGCCAGCTAGAGATTGCAAAATGTGAATGTACATATGGTGAGAGGTAAGTGGATACGGATATAAACTCCAGTAGACAACTCAGCCTTTCCTCTTATTCTTTAACACTGACAGAGATCTCTAGTGTCTGAGGTTTAAGATTCTGGCTCCAAACAATCCATTTTAGCCAAGTACGATTCAGGTCTTTGCTGGCTTAATCTGTTCTCATCATTTACTATAAAAGTCCACAGGGAGGGAAAACAGTACAATGCTGGCACCATTTCACCCCTCAACAAAAACCTGCTTGAAACCAGATGCCTGGTAGCCATATGACAGATGCTCCACCCTGAGGAGGGGCTATCCTCTGGGATTCTGGAGATGCAGGGTGATTATGCTGCACGCCTGCTTCCGAGCCTAATAGGCATGCAGGAAGGGAGAGATGGAGGCCTAAACATCTTGGAGGTGACACCCTCTGGGCAGCAAGTGCTCTATGTCAGATTGAACCTAGGTTTAGCAGCTGTCCTGTGTGGCAACAGCCCTTTCTGCCATATGCGGGAGCAGGATTTGGCATGAAATTGGGATCTCCAAGCTCCATCATTTATGTAAAAGTATAGGTAGAGGCTTGATTTGAGAATGAAAATAATAGTTCTATCAGCCCTTAATTGCTTCTTGTTTAAAAAATTTAGCTTGAATTACTATTTGGTCCACAGGAGAGGAGCATGAGCATTGTTTTTCCTTTTTCAGGGGCTATAGTGGGTTTGTTCAGAACTTCATCAAGAATTAGGGGAAAAACAAAACGAAAACATCATTTAGAGCTAGAGAAGTCCATACTCTGTACTTCTTGATTGCATTATTTTCACGTGTGCTTAATTTAGTCTTCTGCTACTCTATGAACCATGACCCTACAAGCAAGAGGTCATGCTGTATCTGCATACTATATAGTTTAATTAGGTAGTAGATTGTAGCATCCGTGTAATGTTGGAGCAGTGAATTCACTCACCAGTGATTTCTCAGAATGTATGTCCATCATTAACTGGTGTATGACTATATATGACTCGGTAGAAAAATGACTGAGAAACATGAAACCTGATTGGCTGTTCTGGTTCTTTCACTGAGTTGCGTTGGTTCCTTCAACCATCAACAAAGATGATAACAATAGCTAACACATCACTAGGAGTAGCTATGTGCCAGGTGCTTCCCGTGTGTTAGCTCACTAGTCATCAAGAAATCCTGGGATGAAGTACTATTGCCATCCCATTCATTGTACAGTGTGAAAGAGCTGTGACCCAGGTTAAGTATCTAATATGATACATGTGGTAAATAACAGCTGTCATTTGACTCCAGATGGCCTAACTTCAGAGCCTGTGTTTCCAACACTCAGGTTAGTGCCCACTCTGTTTATGTCAAAAGCATGGTAAGGATGAAATTAGATACTAGAGATGAACAGACTGTTTTTGAAAAGACTGCTAGGGTGGAAAGAACCTGGCAAAGATGGACTTGAACCTCTACCATCACCTTAGGACTTGCTTGCCCTTTAAAAAAATCATTTTCTTACATATGTGATGGTGAATTTTGATGGTCAATTTGACTGCATTAAGAAACGGACAAGGAGTTAATGAGGTGCATATATGGGTGTGTCTGTAAGGGTGTTTGTAAAGAGGTTTAATGGTGGAGGCAAGACCCACCTTACATGTGAACAACACCATCCCATGAGCTGGAGTCCAGTACTGAATGAAAAAGGAAAAAGGAGAAAGGAGTAAACATCAGAATTCTTTCTCTGCTTTCTGACCCATGCAAATGTGAGAAAGATGTCCTCCTCATGCCTTCCCTTCCATGATGGCCTGTACCCTAAACCAGAAGCCAGAAGAACTCTGTCATTTTAGTGGCTTCTTCTCAGGCGGTTGGCCACAGCTGAGAGAAAAGTACAAATGTGAACAACAGTGGCTGGCTTGCTACTTGCTAGGTGATTAGGGATGATGTATGTGATGTGTTCAATTCATAGTAGGAAATAAAAATTGATACCTATCATTGTTTGTTCCTATTTTTAATGTGTGAGTTTTGAAAACTAGGTCGATGTATATTTTGTTATACTATTTTAGCTATAATGGGAAGGAGTACAAATTTGGCGCTAACCTCCTAATAGTAATGGTTAACACTTTGAGGGCTCATGATAGGCCAGGGGCCCATGCCTCCAAGATTGTCTATGTACAACAATTAGCCACCAGATGGTGAAGAGGTACTGAGTAACATGCTCATAGTCACATTTTGTAAGGACAGAGCTGGGATTTGAAACCAGAATGCTGATTCATATCATCATAAAGCTGAGAGAAGAAATGTAAGTTTTATAGTTCAACCTTACCCTTGCTGTGGAAATAACGACTTTTTTTTGAAAGTTTATTCAGCATTTACTTGTCTGCATTAGTAACGAGGTGCTCACTGGCCCAATGAGGCAACTTTTGTAATAACTCTAACACCACTTTTGTCTTTTCCCTTGCTTTTGGGCTTCTGGCTTATGAGGTACACAGAGAAAGCTTGTCTTCCTTCCTTGTTAGTACGTCAGCCCTTGGAAATCCAATTGTAAAACATGGGAGCATGTATTGAGCCTAAGCTGTTCATCTCACGGTGGCCAGGAAGCAGAGAGAGAGGGAGAAGAGAGAGGGAGAAGAGAGAGGGAGGGAGAGGTAGAGAGGAGGAGAGGGGGAGAGAGGGGGAGAGGAGAGAGAGGGGGAGAGAGGAGGAGAGAGGGAGAGAGAGAGGGAGGGAGGGGGAGAGAGGGGGAGAGAGGAGGAGAGAGGGAGAGAGAGAGGGAGGGAGGGGGAGAGAGGGGGAGAGAGGGGGAGAGAGGGGAGAGAGGGGGAGAGAGGGGGAGAGAGGGGGAGAGAGGGGAGAGAGAGGGAAAAGGAGAGGGAGGAGAGAGAAACAGACAGAACACGAGGAAGGATCTAGGCACAATACATAGTCTTCAAAGACATGTCCCAAGAGATTTGTGTCTTCCAAGTCGGCCCTACTCCTTAGCATTCACCACTTCCCAATAGTACCATCAAACTATGAATCTCCCAGTAGATTATCCAATCCACTGATGATAAAGCCCTTGTGGTTTAGTTATTCCCCAAAGCCCATCAATGGGCACCCAACTTTTTAACAAATGAGCCTTTGAGGGCATTTTAGTTGTGAGCCTAGTCTTTAAAGGCTATGTGAGCCCACAGAGATTCCAACATAAACTCTGACTCTCTGACCTTGAGTCAAACCAAAGTCAGACAAATGGTCCCCTGACCAATGGCTGAGCATCTCTCCAGCCCTCTGAGGGTATTTTGTAACCAAATCTTGAGATCACTGTTCTGAGTCAGCTGTTCTACTTTCTGTCAGTGGTGAATCACCTGGTTGGCCCACTGACTGACTCTTAAGTGTGAAAAAATAGACCATGACTATTACTGTCCATTGAAAATACTTTATCCTTTTTTTCAGTGCAGTGGAGATGGCATTAGTTTTTTGAAAACCGTATACCACTTGCTCTCATTGGCTCTAGGTAACTATAACCTCCTATGTATTAGTTACCTCTGGCTGCCATTCTGAAAAGACGGTGATTGAAACACCGGAAATTCATTTTGCTATGATTCTAGAAGATAGAATTCAATCCATGATTATCTATTTTGCTATAAGAAACACTACAACCATGACAACTCTTATAAAAGGTGGTATGTATTTGGGGCTTCAGTTTCAGAGGTTTAGTCCATTTTCATCATGGTGGGACATGGCATCATACAGGCAGACGTGGTGCTGGAGAGTAGCTGAGTGTTCTACATCCACGTCTGTAGACAACAAGGAAGAGACAGACTCTGGGACTGGCTTTGAAATCCCAAATCCCCCCGCCCAGTGACAGTTCCTCCAGCAAGGCCACACCTCCTAATCTCTTTCAAGTAGTGCCACTGCAAGTATTCAAATAAGTGAGCCTCTGGGGGCCATGCCTACTCAATCCACCACACTGGCCAATTTGGTTTCTGGTGAGAGCCCCTTTTCTGACTTCTCACTGTGTTCTCACATGAGCCCAGCATCTCCCCCTCCTTTAGCTTTTATAAGACGCTAAGTCCCATCGGGTTAGAGCTCCACCCTTATTATAACCCCTAATCTTTGTTGACTTCTCATGGGTTCTGACTCTAAATACAATTATCTTGGGGGTTAGGGTTTCAGTGTATGAGTTCTGAGGAAACCTAATCCTATGCACAGAATCCTATAACCATAAGGAAAGGGGTAAGTGCTAGACATTTGTGGTGGAAAACTTAAGGAAAAGGCAGTGGGTATTTAGCCCTCATCTCTCAGGAATGTGAGGAACTGGAACCTCCTCTCTGCCAACAGGGTCTGTGCTCCCTGTTTCTATCACTCCATCTGGGCCTGAAATATCCATTTCTTTGTTTTGAGTAGCTATGATAACAAAACAGTGGGTCAGGAAACAAAAATGGCTGATATCTGTTATTGCACAGTAGTTCTTGAGTTTCAAGCCTTGGGATTTGCTTAGCTATCTCATATTGAACATTTGCCTTCATGCCTTAGGAATCAAGTCTGGGGAGGGGAGGTGATAAGCTGGATCCCTTCATTATGGGGACGATCTGTATCACCCTTCCTGTGATATGTATGACTGAAAGGATGACTGTAGAGCCTACGAGAGGAGTCTCAGCAGCCCTTGGCCAGAGTTCTAAGGCAGGAAACCCACTGCTCCTGTTTCAGCGTGCTTCAACCTGGAAGAAAGTGGAAGACAGGACAATCAAATCCTGTGCCCTCTACAATTCTACAGTTCTTCAAATTGCAAGTGGGAGAAAAAAAAACTAGCCCCAAGTGCCTTAGGCCAAGATGGGAACGTATTGGTTTGTATGAAAGAAGACAATCAGGCTGGGCTAGTACAGTTGGATTTGGTGCTAAGGGACCACCGACGAGATCTGCCTCTGCTTCATCCGGCCATCAGACTTGTGGCTTCCTCCTTGCACTAACAACTCTAGAGCAAGAGTAAACATGTTTCCTTGACTGTGGGTAGGTTATGTGCCATTCTGGAACTAATCAGTGTAGCCACAGCAATGGAATGTGCTATCGTTTTAACTCAGTCAGAGATCCCCTGCACATGTGCGTTTAGTTGCATTAAAACCATATGACTGGAGTATGGGAAAGGGTGTTTTTTGTTTTTTGTGGTTTTCTTTCTCCAAAGAAAATCTTAGATCTCTCTTCCCAGAAGAAACTTCAGATTCCTTAGAATCTGGGTGCTAGAGAGAGATAAGAGGCATTTAGAGTTTTACACTGTCGTTCACTAAACAAATCTTTGGTTTAATGTTACTTGAATTATCTTTGAGAATTACAATTAGGTATATATATTTTAAATGTTTTCAGTGTTATCATCCCACTATTTCTTTTTTTTAAAGATTTATTTATTTCTTATGTATACAGAAGAGTGTGCCAGATCTCATTACAGATGGTTGTGAGCCACCATGTGGGTGCTGGGAATTGAACTCAGGTCCTCTGGAAGAGCAGTCGGTGCTCTTAACCTCTGAGCCATCTCTCTGGCCCCCAATTAGGTATATTCTTATTAAAACAAATGTGCAGATTTTTTGGGCTGCTATTATAAAATACCAGCGACTAGATGACTTAAAACAACAGAAATTTATATTCTTTAAGTTTTCGGGGTTAGAAAATCCAAAATTAATGTTCTGAACAATTTTGAATCTGATGACTTCTTGATTTTCAGGTGGTCAACTTCTTATTGTGTCTCAGATGTCAAAAAGGAGATGAGTTTCCTCGCCCCCCTCTTTAAAATAATACCAGTACTGTTTGCTTTGAGCCTTACTCTATAACTTCATTGGTCTCAACCATCAATCATCTTTTTTTTTTTTAATAAGTCCCACCTCCAAATATTAGGGATTAGGGCTTCAACATAGGAGTTTAGGAGAGAGGGCCACAGTGTGGCTGCCTTCAGTGTAGACCTGCCTACACAGGTCTAGAAACTTCCTCTACTGACAGCCTGTTTAGTTCTATGCATGCTTCTGTATGGCAGAGGTTCGTGGGTAATCCTGGACTTGGCTATGCCTACAATAAAAAAATCTAAGCATGTCTGCACAAGGCCCAGACAGAGAGGAAGTTTCTCTATTTATCTTCTAAGGTCAGCTTTTTTCAATCCCTGCTTGTTTTCTTAAATCTCTGTCCTATCCAGTGCTTGTGACTACATATTCCTTTTAGTAGAACATATCCTCAATCTATAGCCCCCCTTCCAAAATGAGAAAAAAGACTCTAAAAACTACTTAGGAGCTAGAGAGGTGGTTGAGTGCTTGCCACTTAAGCACAAATACCTGAGTTTGGATCCCCAACAATCATGTGAACGAGTTGAGTGTGGTGTTTTGTACCTGTAATTCCAGTACTGGGGAGGAGACAAGGCCATCCCTGGAATTTGCTAGCCAGTTAGTCTAGCTGAATTGGTGCACTCCATGTTCCATGATACAGTGCTCTGTCTCATAGTACATACCCACATGAGCATGTACACATTTATACACACAGGCACACACATACACACAGGCACACACATACACACAGGCACACACATACACACAGAAGCACACATACCCCCCACGTAAACTCATCTCAAAATGAAAATTACCTCTACCCACAATAACAATGTTTATATTTTAAATTTGAATATCTTTTCTTATATTTTTCTCACATTTTTTCCCCAAGGGAAATTAGTAGATGTTTCCCAAATCTTTTAATTTTTTTTTTTTTTTTTTTAAAAAAAAACACAGGCTCCATTCACCTCAAAGAGAATTCAAGTACCCATCTCTTTAAGGTGAGAAATACCTTCAGCACTTAAGGAAATGGCCTGCCTCTAGTATCACATCACATAACACGATGCCTGTTTTGGTTTTTGTAGTTTGAGAATTTCATACATGCATATAATTCCTTCCCTGTACTCCCCAGTTCCCCTTCCAATTTAATGTGTTCTTTTTAAATTTTTATTTTTAAGACTCATTTTTATTATCTTTAATTGTGTGTGGGCATGTGTCTGCATATGTGTATGTGCCTGTGAGTGCAGGTACCTGTGGAGAACAGAGGTCTTTGATGCCCTGGAGCTGGAGTTACAGTCCTGAGCCTCCTGATGTGGGTGCTGGGAACTGAACTTGAGTCCTCTGGCAGAGCAGCAAGTGCTTCTTATTGACTGAGCCATCCCTCCAGCTCCTGTCTTTTTCACCAAAACTATACAGGGAAACCCTTTCTAAAAAAGACAAAAACAAAACCAAATTCGATTTATATAGTTTTATTTTATGCCTGCATGTATGTGTACTATATGTGTGCAGTGCCTACAGAGCCCAGAAGAGGGCAGCACATCTCCTGGAACTGGAGTTGTAGACAGTTGTGAGCAGCCATGTGGATGCTGGGAACCAAATCTGGGTTCTCTAGAAGAATACCTGGTGCCCTTAGCCACTGAGTCAACTCTTCAGCCCTTTATTTACTTTTAAAAACAAATATTTAGAATTCATTGGGTCCACTTCATGCTGCCTGCATGTTCATGGATGTAGAACCATCTACTGGAGCATGGGCAGTCTCTCAGGGGCCACATCCCTAAAGAAAACTGACACCCTATTCCCAGCGGCTGTCAGTTGTTAATAGCTCTTCTGTTAGATGTGGAGCTTCCTGGGCCCCTCTCCGTTCATGCTTGAGTATTTACTGGCTTGGTCTTCTTCAGGTCTTGTGCACAGCATGCTACTTTACTCTTCGAGGCTGGACCTCCATATCTCTGAACTGCTATGATTGGAGTGATAGGCCAAATCCTTACCCTAAAGCTGCCAAAAATATGCTTGTGTGTGTGTGTGTGTGTGTGTGTGTGTGTGTGTGTGTGTGTGTATAATAGGAAGAAGTGGGAATAATATTTTGGAATATGCTTTCTCTTTGTTTTCAAGGCCCCCTTTATGTCATTTAACTCTAAGGAACTGATTTCCTGGAGACTAGAAAGAGGGCTCAGCAGTTAAGGGCACTTGCTGCTCTTGCAGAGGCCTGAGTTTAGTTGCTAACCCCCACACCAGACAGCTCATAATTGCCTGTTAACTCCAGTTCCAGGGGACCTGATGCCCCTTTCTAGCCTCCTTGGGCATGAGAACCTGGACTCACATACTCTCAGGCACACACACATCTAAATAAAGTAAAACATAAAGAAATTACAAAGAAAAGAACAGATTTCTTGTTACTTGGAATAGACTTGGATATTGATAGACTCAGCAAAAATATCAATGTGTTAGGCTATCCAAAGTTTTCTTTAGTAGTGTGAAATATCATCTTTTGAAGGGAGAGACACAGTTTTAAGTGTTTTTCCCCCTTCCATAAATTGATTGGTCTAGAGTCTCTATGGAATATATTTAACACAGCTGAAAATATGCTCCAATATTCAATGAGGAAACCATTTACAACATTAAAAGCCTAAAATGATAAATAAGATTAAAATTATTTTTTTCAAATAGCTGAGTGTGAATATTTGAGTATTAGGAACAGAGATAGCAAACAACGTTTAAACACAGCTTCAGAGTTTACAAAATGCTTGGTCTATTGCTACTAGGTCCATTTTAGGGATATCACTGCATTAAAGTTCTCCAAAGGAGCAGGATATCTATCATTATATAAAATTATAGAAAGATACTTATTAATAGATTTACAGTATTGGGGAGCTGGAAAGTTCAACAATGGCCATCTGTCAGCCAGAAAGGCAGAGAACTGAGCATCTCTGCTGTCAGGAAGCTGGAAGCTCCAGGGGCACCAAAGATTCAGTCCTGACCAAAGACTGAAGGAAGACCGAGGAGAATCATTGGTGGGAAGCCATGATGAGAGGCTGAAGAAGCTGGAGTCATGCATGCTCACTGGCAAGGGCAGCAGCGGTAGAAGGGAATTGAGCTTGCACTCAGATTTCAAAGTAAAACCCGAGACAACTGGCAACGTGCAGCACAGTCAGTAAAGGTAGACCGTAAGAGGGCGAACAGAGATGTCTGGCAACATGCGCCAAGGTCAGAATAAAGGTAGACCACGAGAGGGTGAACTTAGACTTTGAAGGTGAAGCTGCAGTGGAGACTCGGGGATGCTGGAAATTCTGGGAACATGGGACATAAGCTGAGGGAAGTCGAGGCAAAGAGTGGAGCCAGCCTAACAAAAGAGCCATGTTGTCTGTAATGGACAAGACTGCAGGAGTCGGGACACCCTGCGCCCGGTGATAAGGAAACCCAGGATTTAGTGCTTGTCCTGCTGAAGTTTGGTCTTGCTTTCATTAACTTCTTCCTGTCATTCTTTCCAGTCCTCCCTTTCAGAATGTGAGTCTGCATTATATCTCTACCATTGAATCTTGAGAAGATGTAATGCTAATTTTGATGTTATGTGCTTTGGATTTGGACTTTTGAAAAATGCCAGCTCTGTTTTGACTTTGAGCACTTTGGAGATAGACTCCTTGGGGTCGGATCTTACTCTGACCACATCTTGCTTCTGTTTTCGTCCTTCCTGGCTGCCATGACACGAACTCCTCTGCTTTGCTCCTCTCTTCCTGCCACCATGCAGGAAAACACAGCAATGTTTTGTGGTTCCGGGTCACCCAGCTTTGCCCTTCTTACCCAGTGTAGCCTCAGCTTCTGTTAGGTTACTTTACCCTCGCCGACCTGCCACTATCTCCCTTGGGGACCAAAAAGGGATGAGGGCACCTTTGGCACCAATAAAGAGCTGTCTGTGAGACAACCGTCTCCAAACTGCCACCCCACATCACTGTCCTTACAGATTCACCCTGGCTCACAGTCAGCCAGTTGATGGACATTTGTAATAAATAAAAATCTGATGCCACGGGAGTTTGTACTTTTCCATTTCTCAGCTCAGGTCCATGCCTGACAAAGGGTGAACTTGGCAAGATCAGGGATCTGGAATCAGGAAATCTGTTCCTGGGAGGGTCAAGGGAAGTTTCAAGACCTTGGTGATGTGATGATAAGCTAGAGACGGGTTCCACTGCTCTTGGGAACACATCGCTGAAGTATCCACTGCACAGCAGGAGAAAGCCCACAGCTCTCTGCCCTGGGCTGATGACTCCAACAGCTCTGAGAAAAGCTGCTTCTCTTCTTGGGATACAGCTAAGTGGAACCTTCCCGGTGACCTCTGGCTTCCTATTGTTCAGGACAGACAAAGTGCCGCATTTTGGAGAGCTCATCATGCCTGTACAGAAAAGGTGTGTGATTCATTTGTTCAAAGGACAGGTTGTTGTCTCTCACCCTCACGTTAATAAGTGGTGGTAAGTGAGGACTTTCCTGTGTATTTAGCCACTTCCAGTTATTCTGTTAGGAACTTTGCCCCCATAGTGTGTGCTATGTTGGTGTGCTTTGCTGACTGAACTGAATTTTGTGTACATCTATTTGGATGAATGTTCTAATGTCTGTGTATAAGATAATGTCTGCAACAAGATAAACATGTTTTTTCTATTGGGTTTCTCCTCTATGGAAAAAGTCTCTCTCTCTCTCTGGTTAGTTGTCAGACCTTGAGCGTGGTGGCTCTTTGTTGGCTGTTTTCTTTAAAAACATGTACTTATGTTTAAGAACTCCACTGCACATGAATGTACGAGTAGAGCACCACGCAATGGCGTCATTGCAGAGACCTCTTACTGTTACTGCTGCATACACTGACAATCATGTATAGCAAAGCACAGGGGTGTGCTTTCACACAGCTCTGAACACACTTGAACTATAACAGCAGCACCCACATTTTCAGGAGCAGAGCATTGCACTGGGACAGACAAGTATGGGTTACACGTGGAAGTAAACATACAGCAACAAGAATGATTGTGTTTCTAATGTGCTACAAACAGATGTACTGTAACCAAAGTGGTCATAGATTTTCCAATAGTAAATATTTGATATTTTAAGTTTGCATATTAGGTCTTCTACTTCTCTGAATGTGCTTCTTCAGTTATTTAGTAACAGAGTCTGTGTTTAAGATACCTTGCAGGTAAGGGGAGAGCTGCCTTAGTTACTTTCCAATTGAACCAAGATGCCACGACCCAGACAATTTATAACAAAGTGTTTAATTTGGGGCTCATGGTTCCAGAGGGTGAGAGTCTGAAGCCATCATGGCAGGGGGCATGGCAGCAGGCAGGCATGGCCCTGGAGCAGTAGCTGAGAGCTCACATACTGACGTGAAAGCATGGGGCAGAGTGAGCTAACTGAAACCTCAAAGCCCACCCACAATGACACACCTCTTCCAACATGGCCACACCTCCTAATCCTTCCCAAACAGTGTCACCAACTGCAGACCAAGTATCAATAAGTGGGTATCAACCACCACAGAGACATGCTGGCTTAGAGATGAGGAGAAGAGCCTCTATCTAGGATCCCAGATGGAATTATTAAGTACTTTTATTTCCATCTGAAGACCAGTGTCCTCACCTTTTCATAAATTAATATGGAGTCATTCCCCTCAGACTGAATCCTCTGAGAGCCTCATCTGAGACCCTCCCGTTTTGGCTCCCCCGGCTCATCTTACACATTCTTCTTCACTTTGTGCATGTGAAGAAGGAAAGCCAGGGCAGTACAAACATGTCACCCTTAGCAGAAAAATCTCAAAACTGTTCTAGTCACAAAAACGTTCCATAATGAGTCATGTACATTAATTACATGCATGTACTTTACATGGTGTAACAGAATAACTCAATTATTCACATGCTAATTACTTATTTTGGTTTCTCAATCTTTTTCTAGAGTATTTTTTATTTATTTGAGAATTTTATTTGTGTTTACAATATATCTTATTCATATCCTCCAACCCTCCCCTCCTGCTTCTCTGGGCTTCTCCCACACACTCTCTCATCATATTCTTCTTTTTTTTTTTTAAATAATCCACTGAATCTAATTAGTGATGCTGTGTGCATATGAGGGTGGGGCCACCCAGCAGGGGTTGAACAATTATCAATGGTCACACTTCCGAAAAACGACTGTCCTTGCAGCCCTCAGTAACCAGCAGTTCCTCAGTTTCGGGATCTCCTCCTAGGCTCAGGCTGGAATATTGACTCTGCTCTTGTGCAGTGGCCATATCCTGCCCACTGCATCATTGCACAGCACTCCTCTCATCCTCTGGTCCTTATATTCTTTCTGCCATCATCAGTGATGCTCCGCAAGCCAAGGCGTTGATATAAATGTCCCATTTAGGTAAAAGAATATGGAGGTATTCGGAGAGAGAAACAAGGTGGAAATGAGGGTGTTAAACCTGGAAGGGATGAGGTAAGAAATGTAAAGAAGGGATTATGGGAGGAACAGCTAACACAAAGGGTCATTTGGAAAACCATATGGAAACATACTTCTATAGAAGCTTCCTAAAATACACATATGTGAAGGGACTCTAGATGGAGTCATAAAATAATAGGGGAAACAATGCCCCCAACGAGGCATCTTATGCTGCAAATCAAACCGTCAGTGCCCGGAATGGGTTACAGCTTGTTGATGCTTTGAGTAAGAATGGCCTTCATAGGCTCATGTATTTGATACTTGGTTCCCAGCTGGTGGAACTGTTTGGAAAGGATTAGGAGGTGTGGCCTTGTTGGAGGAGGTGTGTCACTGGGGGTAGGTTTTGAGGTTTCAGAAGCCCATACCATTCCTAGTTAGCTCTCATTGCCTTGTGCTGATGGATCAAAATGTGAGCTTTCAGCTGCTGCTCCAGCACCGTGATGGACTGCTTGCTGCCCTGCTCCCAACCATGTCACTCATGGATTCTAACCTTCTGGAACTGTGAGCCCCAAATTAAATGCTTTATTTTATAAGTTGTCCCGGGAAAAGAGTCTTACAACAGCAATATAATCAACCAAGACAACAATGATCGATAATATTTTTGATGTGTTATTGCATTTAGTTTGCAAATAGTTTATTAAGAATTTTTGCAGCCAGGTGGTGGTGGTGGCACATACCATTAATCCCAGTACTTGGGAGGCAGAGGCAGGTGGATCTCTGTGAGTTTGAGGCCAGCCTGGACTACAAAGTGTGAGTTCTAGGATAGCCAGAGCTGCATAGGGAAATCCTGTTTCAGAAAACCAAAAACTAAAATAAATAAAATAAATAAAAAATAAAAAAATAAAGGAAAAGAATGTTTGCTCTATAGTCATCAGAAATATTGGCCTATCTTTTCCTCCCCCTCCTCTTCCTCCCCTCTCTTCCTCTTCCTCCCTCTCCTCCTCTTCTCCCTCTTCTCTCCTCCTCTTCCTCTTCTCACCTCTCCCCCATCCCCTCCTTCTTTTGTTTGATCTTGGTCCAGTTTTTGTGTCATGGTAATTCTGGCTTCATAAGAGCAAATGGGAAATATTCCTTCCTTCTCTGTCTGGGGAAATGGTTTGGGGAGTGTTGGAGTAATTCTCCTTTAATGTTCTGGTCCAATTCTGTGATGGACTTATCTCTCTGGCCCTGAGATTCTTGTTGCTGTTGGGGAATGTTAAGTTAATTCTTCCATCTCTGGTTCTTATGAGTCTGCTTAAGTTAACTACTTCATTTTGATTTAATTTTGGTAGGTTAATTTGTCACTTTCTTTCAGACTTTTCCAATCTGGTAGAATATAGGCTTTTAAACGACATTACAAATCTTTGGATTCCCTTAGAGTCTCTTGTAATGCCTCCTTTCATCTCTAATTTATTAATTTGGATCCCCTTGCTCCCTTTCTCTATGAACTGGTTAATTAGACAAAAGGTTTGTCAGTATTTTTCAGAGAACTAACTCTTTGATTCATTAATTCTTTGTGATGGTTTTGTTTGTTTCTATTTCATTAATTTCAGTCCTGATTTTAATTATCTTTCCCTATCTGCTATTTTTGGGGTGGGGGTTGGGTGTTGTTCTTATTTTTCCAAGGACTTCAGGCACATCATTAAGTTATTAATTTGAGGTCTCTCAAATGTTTTCATTAGGCACCTAGTAGTGATGTAAGCTTTCCTCTGATGACTGCATTCATTTTGTAGCGCGGAGTTCTGTATGTTGTAGCTTCATTACATTCAATCAAAAACATTGAGAATTCCCCTTTTTGAGTTTTTTCTTTGACCCAGTTGTCTTTGAGTGGTGTGTCGTTTGGTTCCCATGAGCTTGTGAACTTTCTGTAGAGTCTGTTGTTGGTATCCGGCATTATTTCATTGTGGTCAAATAGAACACAGATAGGATTCCAAAGTTCCTATTGAGACTTCCTTTGTGTCCTAATTTGTGGTCAGTTTTGGAGAAAGTTCCCTTGACTGCTGAGAAGGTGGTGTATTATTTAGTGTTTGGGTAAACGTTCTATAGATATCAGTTTGGCCCATTTGATCTCATTAACTCTGGAGTTTGTCTGATTTTTTTTTTCTAGCTGACCTGTCTATTCCTGAAAGCAGAGGATTGGAATCACCTACTCTCACTATGTTGGGATAATTCTGTAATTTTAGGTATGATAGTCCTGCTTGTATGAAACTGGGTAACTCAGTGTTTGGTGCATGTGTGTTTAGGATTATAACATCCTGTTGGTGGACTTTTCCTGTAATGAGTATGCTGTGTCCCTACTTAAATTGTCTGGCTAGTTTTGGTTTGAAGTGTCTTTTGTCAGATATTAGAATAGCTATGCCTACTTGTTTTTTAGTTACATTTACTTGAAATACCTTTTTTCATTCTTTTAACCCCAAGGTAGTATCTTTAAAACCTTGAAAAAACCAGAAGGGCTTAGGTGAAGAGCTGATTTTAATTATTTAATTATGGGGGGCAGAGAGGGTATGTTCAGATAAGTGCAGGTGCCCACAGAGGCCAGAGAAGTCGGGTCACCCTGGAGCTTGAGTTACACATGATTGTGAGCTGATGTGAATGTGGAGACTCAACCTCAGTTCTTCTGGAAGAGCAGTACAGTGAGACAGCCCTGCAGCTCCTTTTTGGGGTGGTAGAGATCATTAGTATTAGAAGTTGTTATTGTTACCTTTCAGTACTTAAATATAGCAAGCACTCTAAGCCCTCTGGTTTTCTTTTGCTGTTTGCAATATGCCATCCTTGTCTGTATATTTGGTGTTTTAACTATAATATTATGAAGAAAGGTTCTTTCTTTTTTACTTAACAAAACTAGCTTCTAGTGAGTGATCACAAGTCTTCATTAACCCGGCAAGGCTCTTATTATCCTCATTTCTTAGGGAAAATTCTCAAATTGGGATAGAAACGTTGTCTAAGGATGCGCATTAGGTGGGAGCGGAGCTTACGCAGGAATTTGAGTTCTCAAAGTACAATATTTTATTGATGTTTTCAAACTCTTCCCTTTCTTCTGGTTTCTTCCCACGGGCTTCCTCAGTTCTTTCTCTCCTTTTCTCCAGTTCTCCCTCTTTTCTCTGCCCCTCCCTTCTTCCATCAGTCTTATTCTCCGTCTCTTAACTTCGTAATTCTTTTCTTACTTCCCTCTACTTATTCCACTTTGTTTTACAGTGATTTTAAGGAAAGCATTTTATTTTCTGTTCCACGTTCTCGGGTGGGGCGAAGTGGAGGGGAGGGGTTTCCTATCTATTCCAGACTGGCCTTGAAAGTATATCCTTTCGCCTCAGCCTTCCCTGTATGGGGATTCCAGGCTTGAGCTGTCCTGTCTGGCACAATTCACTTCTTGGGTTGTCATAGCAGTGTTAGATAAGCAGTGGGATTCTTATCATTTTACAGTGGTGAATCTGAAAGAACTTAAATGACCTCGGCCCCATTTCCCATGGCTAACTACAGCCAGCACATCTGTCCAGTGTCTCCCCACCTGTTCAGTGTCCTTCCCACAGCGTCTACTGCTTTGGTTGGTGGCGGTTGATAGTCATCCAAACTATTTATTGGTTTACAACTCAGTGGACTGAAACCTGAGGTGACTTAGGAACCTGGTCAGACTTGAGAGGGACACAGTGAGTCTGGGGTTGGCTCTTCCTTAAGTCTTGCTGTGTGAGTGGCAGTTACTCACAAGGTCAGCAGCTTCTGCTGGGACAAGGACACCAAAACTGCTTCCAAAACTTACACTGAGATCTTAAAGCCCCTCCTGGGGGTCAGGGCAGGAGAGGCTTTGGTATTCACAGTTTGTAAAGTTAAAACCCCATATCTCACCTATCAAAGTGGTGCTGGCTGATTACCATTTTGGGATACCATCCTTTTCTTCACTCTTAACTCTTCTTCAAGCAGGTGTATTCTGCAGTACATATTACTAACAAATCAAAACTCAGTCCATATGCCATTCCAGTGCCGTTTGACCACAGTGGTTATTCCATAAGTACATCACATTTCTTGGGTGGTTTTACTTAAGCCAAGGATTAACATGCCAATAAGACAGGCTCTGGGATAGCTTCTAATCTTGTGTAGTTAGGAAAATGTCTTATCTTTATGGAAAAATACCATCTAAGAGTTGGGAAACACTATAAACACAGATCTGGATAAAGCAATTGTTTTACTACTTTATTTTGTTATTTTATAATATACATTATATGCACATACACATATAAAATCATGTATTTACTTTAGATTTGTGTCTGTGTAATTCTTTTTAAGAGAATTCCATGAAGTCAACATTTGGTCTTCTCTGGGTGCAGACTCATGACTGGGCAAGTCTTTCATGGAAACACATGGACGTTATAGCTGTGAAGTTGACACAGAGATACTGGATCCTGTGAAAAGGGACAGTTTTAAGGCTTCGTACCCTTGGATAGGTAGTACGTGTAAGCAAAGTGAAGTGAACCCCCCAAACTGGAGCCCTCCGTGAGGAGGACAGTTTATTGTGGGAGCGCACTGTCATGCTGCCTCAGAGAGGAGAGGATAGCAGCTGGTGGGAAAAGCCTTGTCGGTTTTATTGGGAAGTTTGTGGTGGGATTTGGCATGCAGACCAGAACTACGGGAGTTAGCCAGGGACTCTGAACTGCTGGAGGCTGTTGGGTTGGTCAGGAGCCCGAAGCTCGTGCTCGAGGGAGTTGACCATTGGGGAGGAGAAGGGATGCTGAGGCTTTTCTGATAAGCGGAAACCCACTTCAGCTATCCGAGGAATGCTGAGTTGAGCCTTCTGTTTCCCTGCTAGGAGCCCTTCTGTTGACTCGGTGAGAATACAGCAGCTTGGGTCAAACCATCATCGCAGGACATGGTCTGTAGCCCTGCCATTTTGGGGGCCTGCTGTGTGACCTAACAGTCCCTTCATCTCATTGTCACTGGGGGCCAGATGCAATGGTTCCTGGACGCTGCACTGTTGCATGGTTTGCTGCATGGCTGCTGAGTAAGAGGACTGCTTGATGTTGCACTGCTGGGGAGCTCTGTGACTAGACCAGTGCTGCCTGGTGGCTGTGATTGTCTTATGCACCCGAACGCTCCCAATCTCCTCTAATTTTTGTAACATGGTGGAAATGACTAGTTCTTTCAGACCTGGTTCTGTGTCATCTCCCATCTCTCTTCTCCACGTGATCAGTGTATTCCGAGGACTTAGGTGCTGGAGGATGATGAAATCCCAACATGGAGTCCTTGAAGTGATCTGTGGTGAATGGGAGTATCCACTGAGACATCAAGTGAATATAAGACAAGTGGTTATTATATTAAACAGTGCCTCGGGGTGGGGTGGGGGCTTACCTTGAAATACGTTAGTACTTTCCCAGCTAGCTCAGATTCCCCAACATTTCTCAGATCCATACCTATTCTCATTAGACACTAAGAAGACAGGCTTGTATTTCAGAAGTGGCTTTAAGATTAAAAAAAATTCAATATTGATTTTGTGTGTGTGCACACACCTGTGAAGGCCAGAAGAGAGTGTCAGATCTCTTGGATCTGGAGTTAGAGGCATTTGTGAATGCTGGCTTATATGGGTACCAGGATCTGAATGCTGGTCCTCACCCATGAACAGTAAGTGCTCTAAATCACTGCACCATCTCTCTAGCCAAGCTCTAATATATACGCATACATATATATGTTGTATATACACTTATGTCTGTATATATGTACATATATGCACATATATACATACATACAAATATGTATGTGTGTATGCATATATATATATATATATATATATATATATATATATATATATATTAATCTTATAATACAAACACAGATATATGTTTCATCATGAGTTTTTGATTTGGGAAAGATTCTTCTGGAACCATAAGAATTTGTAGTACAGCTCCTACTTATTAGTTGAAGAAATGGCAAGGAGGAAACATTTATACACGTGTTACCATTCCTAATGTTCTCTCATAATTTCTGTCTTGTCAGTTGGATTGCAGACCATGATTGGAGGAAGGCTGAATTATACTAGTGATTAGAGAAGTTTTCTTCTTTCTTTCCTTGTATGCCGCCACCACCAGGCTGGACTAGGACTTTCAAGCCCATTGTATTCAGTCTCGTTCCCATGTTTTGTGTAGATGGGAGAGCCAATGGGACATTAGTCTGCAAGAAAAGAACTCTGTGGTAAATAAATTAGGAAAATATATATTGCGTCTTTTCTTATGGAAATCTCAATACATGTTAGTAGATTAAAGGCTCCCAGAAGGTCTTCAATAAAGGAACCTATTCTTGGGTTTGTCTAATAATAATAATAATAATAATAATAATAATAATAATAATAATA
Organism: Onychomys torridus; assembly: GCF_903995425.1. Lineage (NCBI taxonomy): Eukaryota > Metazoa > Chordata > Mammalia > Rodentia > Cricetidae > Onychomys > Onychomys torridus. The sequence continues at coordinate 21,695,238 of NC_050456.1, forward strand.
ATGTACCATAGCTCTACAACTGACAAATTTTGTCTATTATTTCTATTTATCATGAATGCTTTATTAAATCATAACAGTTTTATTTATGAAAAGACTGTTGGTCCATCATAACATCCTGACTTCTCAGTGGCTCTCATTTATTTTGTTATTATGACAGAATTCCTGAGAAGGATGATTTAAGGAGGCAGGATTGATTTTGGTTCTCAGCTCCAGATATTCAGGTCCATGTCAGTTGGCTGTGTTGTTTTCCAGCAAGTGGGAGAGCAATGTCATTACCGAGGGGAAGGTTGTGGTGAGGGAAAGTTATTTACCTCATGGCAGCCAGGAAGCAACAATGAGAAGCAGGAAGGAGCCAAAGCCAAGGTATACACTTCCAGCGTGTGCCCCAGGGCCGCCGCCTCCAGCTCAGCCCCACCTTCCTTTCACAGCTCCACTGCTCCCAATAGTCTTTCCATACCTTTTTCTTGTGTCTGTGTGTGTCTGTGTGCAGATGGATGACTGTGCTTGCATGTGGAGCATACACACGTGGAGGTGTGTATGGAGGCCAGAAGTTTTGATGTCACGTGACTTTTGAATAGCTTCTTTGTCTTATTTTGAGGCAATGTCTCTCATCTAATCTGGACTTGCTATTTTGACTAGACTGACAGGCCAGCACTGAGGTTATAGACATGTGCTGTCACATCTGGCTTTTATGTGTGTGCTAGGGATCTGAACTCATTTATTTATTTATTTATTTATTTATTTATTTATTTATTTATTTATTTATTTTGAGGAAAGGTTTCTCTCTGCACTTGGAGCTTGTTATTTTGGCTAAATTGTCTGGACAGGAAGACCTTGGGATTCTCTTATGTTCCTCATTCCAGATCCTGGGATACAGGCACAGGCTCCCACACCAGCTTTTAGGTGGGTGCTGGGGATTCAAAATCATGTCCTCATATTTCGGCAGCAACCACTATCCCCACACTCCCCTTCCCAGCCCCAGGTCTAGTATTTCTGGAGGGTAAAGAGTCATCTCTAAAAAGAGCAGAATGGCAACATGTGCTGCGTTTTAAATACATTCCCAAGTTAGAGCCATTTGACAACTGTTTATATTCCACATAAAACGATAAGAGCACTGGCTGCTCTTCCAGAGGACACAGGTTCAATTCTCAACACCCATATGGGCAGCTCACAACCATCTGTTATTCCGTTTCAGGGACTCTAATCTCCTCTTCTGGTCTCTGTGGGCACCGGGCATGTGGTACATTCATGCAAAGCACCCATACACATAAAAATAAATAAGGTCAACAGTAAAAAGTGTTTACTCACACATTATTTTTCAGGCCTCTCTGCAATTTGGAAAGCCTTCTAATCACTCAGTGTGAGGCTCCTGTTTCTCTTCTCTCCTCTGACCCTGCTAGTTCTGTTCTCAAGGAGTGACTGATCTGTACCTGTTAGCCCAAAGCTGTAGTGTGGCATTTGAGAGGACCCCTCACTCCCACCCTTTAACCTCTCCTGATCTCCACAGTGGATGTTGTCTGGCTGGCTTTCTTCGGTAGCTCTGTAGACCTTGGTGTCTGTTTTCCAACCATCTGATCCTAAAGCCCGGAATCTGAGTGCTAAGGAGCCTCCACTGATGGTACAAGGTTGATAATGGTGACATAAACAAAGCCTGGTATTTTTGGCTTCCAAATGCTATTTGTGGTGGTTTGAATAAGAATGACCCCCATAAGCTTAAATGTTTTGAATGCTTGGTCATCAGGGAGTGGCACTACTTGAGAGAGACTAGGAGGTGTGGCCTTCTTGGAGGAAGTGTCACTGGGGGTGGGCTTTAAGGTTTCAAAAGCCCAAGCCAGGCCCAGTGTCTCTCTTCTTGCTGCCTGTAGATCCAGATGTAGAACTCTTAGCTACTTCTCCAGCAACCTGTCTGCCTGCATGTCCGTCATGCTCTCTGCCATGATAATGGACTAAATCTCTGAAACTGTAATCAAGTTTCAATTAAAAGCCCCCTTTTATTAGAGGTGTCATGGTCTTGGTGTTTCTTCACAGCAACAGAACACTCACTAAAGCAAGAGTTGGTACCAGGGAGTGTGGGGTATTGCTGTGACAGTCTTGACCATGCTGCTTGCTGGTGGAATGTAGACTTTGGAACTGTGATTAGGAAATTAGTTGAATGTGTTAAGCTGGGCTTAATGGGCCATTCTAGTAGCAGTGTGGAAGACAGTGGGGAGCTAAGGGTGACTGAAACTGTGGGGACCCAGTTCAAGAAGTTTCAGAGGGGAAGAATAATAGAAAGTGGCCTAGAGACCATTCTTGTAATATTTTGGCCAAGAATGTGGCTGCTTTCTTCCCTTGTCAAAAAAGTCTGCCATAGGCTAAATTGAAGAGTTTGGGGTTAATGGCATTGGCAGAGGAGATTCCAAGTAGTTGCCAATTTTTTTTTTTTTCTTTCCGAGACAGGGCTTCTCTTTGTAGCTTTGGAGCCTGTCTTGGGACTTGATCTGTAGACCAGGCTGGCCTTGAACTCACAGGTATCTGCCTGCCTCTGCCTCTACTTGGACTAAAGGCGTGCACCACCACCAATCTCATTCATATCTTTAATGAAAAGGAGCAATTTGATGAAAAAATACAAAATGTATAGTTTGAAGAAAAAAAGAGCACCAGGAAGTCTAATGGAGCTAAGCCTAGTGCTCAAGGAGATAAAAAGTCTTTTAAAAGGCTGGTGTTAAACAGAATGAAGAGAGTGGAGAACTCAGGGCAAGACTCCACCCCGCTAAGCATCCAACTTGTGAAAAGAAACTGGAGAAAAGCGAAGCAGTGAAGGAAAGCAAACAGAAAGCTGGTGAAAATATATTTGAACAAATGGACCAAATTCCAGCCCCAGCAAGCCGAAAAACAAGGCAGTTTTAGCCAAGCCATGTGGTTCTGGCTTTAGAGTCAAGGATACAAGAAAGGGGTTATGGAGTCCCCCCAAATGACTAAGGAAAGCTGCTGAGCTCAGGTGTGTGTCAGGGATGTCCCTGCATGGAGGTCCAGAGTGGCTATTGCATGAAGCCGGCTGTCAATGTGAAGCCTGGATCGCCCTGGAGACCCCAAGATGGAGATGCCAGAGTTGTGGGATACCTGCCAAGGAGAGCTGCAGACTGGGTGTGGAACCAACCCAATGAAGAGAAGTGTGCTGCAGTCAACAAAGTCAAAAGGAGTTGGAGATCTGAAGAGCACTTTGACACCAGACATGGAGATGCAGAGTGTGGAGTTTGGTCTTGTTTTGGTCCAGTATTTCCTCACTGTGCTCCCTTTCCTCCCTTTGGAAATGATAATGTATATTCTATGCCATTGTATGTTGGAAGTATGAAGTATGTGATCTGCTTTTAGATTTTAATTTTACAGGGGTTACAGTTAAGAGCTTTCCTTGAGTCTCAGAAGAGACTTTAGACTTTGAAGACTTTGAAGCAGTCTTGAGACTGAAAAACTATGGGGACTTTTAAATTTGGACCGAATGCATTTTTTTTTTTTTTTGCATTATGATATGGCTATAAGCCTATGGGGCCAAGGAGTAGAATGTGGGAGTTTGAGTCAGAATGGTCTCCATGGGCTCATATATTTGAGTGCTTGATTGTCAGGGAGTGGTGCTGTCTGAGAGAGACTAGGAGGTGTGGCCTTGTTAGAGTAGGTACAGCCTTGTTTGAGGAAGTGTGTTACTGGGGGTGGCCTTTGAGGTTTCAAAAGCCTATGCCAGGCCCAGCGTCTCTCTCTTCCTGCTGTGTAACGGGTCTTTCTTTGGACCACCAGCTCCCAAATAATGACATAGAAACTTATTTTAAAGTATGAAAGCTTAGCCTTAGCTTGGGCTTGTTCCCAACTAGCTCTTAAAACTTAAATTAATCCATTTCTATTAAGCCACATTCTCCCATGTAGCTCATCACCTCTGCTTACTACTTCCTCCATGTTTGGCTGATGAATCCCTGCCTCTCAGATTCTTCCCCTGAGTTCCTCTGTCTCCCTGGAAATCCCATCTATCATTTCCTACCTAGCTATGGGAAGTTCAGCTCTTTATTCAACCAATCAGATGGTGCCTTAGGCAGATGAGATTAAAAATGACATCCTCACAGTATACAAAATGATCATCCCACAGCACTGCTGACTGTGGAGCCAGATGTAGTCAGGAGCTTCTCCAGCAACATGTCTGCCTATGTGTTCCCATGTTCCCTGCCACGATAATGGGCCAAACCTCTGAAACTGTAAGCAAGCCCAACTGAATGCTTTCTTTTATGAGAGCTTCCACAGACCTGGTGTTTCTTCACAGCCATAGAACACTAAGACATGATTATATACCTTATATACCATATATAATCTTCAAAAACAACCCTAGGAGGTGAGCAGCAGAGCAAAGGCCACAGGGACGTCCTGAGTGAACCATCATAGGCCCTTTCACAAAGCAAGGACATACGTTATGGCTTGCTTCTACTAAAAATGGTCATCAATTTTAGCCAACTGGGTCAACTTGTGAGCTACTGTTCAGCTAGTCTAGGATTTTAAAAATCTGACCTGGTATCAGATTTATTGTTCTATCTATTCTTTCCTACCATGCCTGGAACTGTGGACAGAAAAATGTATTCAGGTGTGAAATGTATCATATATCATATACAAACATGTCATATGTATAAGTATAGCATATATAATATATTTATATATCATACATATTCTGTGAATAAAAGACAATGTGAATTTGTCTATCTTTGGCTAGTTTATTTTGCTTAATGTCATAATCTGTAGTTCTGCCCATTTTCCTGCAAATGACATAATTTCATTCTCCTTATGACTGGATAAAATGACATTATCGTTTATCTGTCCATTTGTTAGCCTGTTCTCTTCTCTTTATGGGACCTTGAGATTTCTTCTCTGGAAAGACTAATCTGGTTCTAGCTCTATGGCTTTCACACATTTGTGTGTGTGTGTGTGTGTGTGTGTGTGTGTGTGTGTGTGTGTGTGTGTGTGTGTGTGTGTGTCTGTGAGTGTGTGTGTCTGTGTGTGTGTGTGTGTGGTTTGTGTGTGTGTGTGTGTGTGTGTGTGTGTGTGTGTGTGTCTGTGTGTGTCTATGTGTGTGTGTGTGTGGTGTGTGTGTCTGTGTGTGTGTGTATGTGGTGTGTGTGTATGTGTGTGTGTGTGTGTGTGTGTGTAGTGTATGTGTGTCTGTGTGTGTGTATGTGTGTGTGTGTGTGTGTGTGTGTGTGTGTCTGTGTGTGTCTATATGTGTGTGTGTGTGTGTATAGGCCCAGGAGTTCTTCAGAGAGGCCTGTAGAACTCTATAGCACACAGGGTTAGTAATTGTGGTAAGAAGGGCCCAAGAGTCTTGACTCTGGGCTTCTTATTCCCCCAGCCCCATCCATGAAGGCAGTCCAGCTTTGCTCTGTATCATCAAAGGAGCATTTTTAATAGTATTAGCAAACCATCCTCCCTCAGATGAAACCCCTGAGCCCCAGAGAGGTTACTGGATTGGGCAGCAGCACCCAGGAACTCTAGGGGGAAATAGCATCTCAGGTGGATTGTCTGAGCCCCAGGTCAGTGCTCTTGGCTCTGCAGGGGCTCCATGCTAGTCAGTCTGTCTGTCTGTCTGTCTGTCTGTCTGTCTCTCTCTCTCTCTCTCTGTGTACATGTACGCTGTGTGGTCTAAGACAAGGGAGTCAAGCTCTGCTGCACTGCTGAGTGTGGAGACAGTTTCTCCTCCTGCTTTTCCCTTCCTTCTTTCTGATTAGGGAATGTGAGAACAATCGTGGCTTCACGTCCAAGGCAGGGCTGTTCTGTGCAAGGCTGCTGGTGCACCCTGCTAGGATCTTGGCTCCCCTCGTGCATTTGATCAGTTTCTCTTTCCAGAGAGACTGCCTTAGTTCCTTCTGTCTCCCCAGCCCCACCCTCCAGGCTTCTGATTAACAGGGCTGTTCAAAATCTCAGCGAGGAGGGGCAATACAACTGCTTCATTAGATATTGGGTTTTCAGGATGTTGCTGTTTCTCCGAGTTGTAAAGATGGAACAGCTGTAGGTCAGTTTGATCCTGCCTTTCTCTGTCAGTGGTCTGCAAGTATGAAATAGACGAGAGATGGGCCGCTGGTCCCATGCTTAGTTCCTTCAGTGTCTCAACATGATGTTTGTTAATGCTTCAGAGTGGAAATAAGCAATTACTTTGGATTTCCTTTTCTTTGACTAACCGGAGAAATCCCTTCTTGAGTCTTGTTTTAATGTGCCCAGTGGGGGAGGGGAGGGAGTGGTCTCTAGGGTAGGCAGTCTTACTGTATCCAGAGAACAACAAATCCCAGTGTTGGGAGTGGCCCTGACAAGAGATTTCTACAGGTCTTCCACTTGTTCTGTGTTTAAACCCCCAAAGGTACTTGCATTTTTGCCTGTGAATGGGAGGAGTTCTCTGTCAGACAAGGGAAGAGTCCCTAGACTCGAACCCCTTCCCACTGCCCCTGAAGGTTCGGTTGGCAGCTGAGTTCTGCAGCTGCAGGTTCTGTGGGTTGCTGTCCATCAGGGCACACCATCAAGGCAGGCTTGGCTGGCTGAGGATTGGCCCATGTTTTGAGAATTATTAGTCTACATTCTTGAGAATCAGGTTCACTTGGCCAGCTGTTTATTACATTTTAAATTGTTTTTTTTTTTTTTCCTTCCCTGCTTTGTTCTTTTGGTCTTTGAACAGGAACTAAAACTCCTTTTTAGTAACTTTTAAAGAGGTATTGTCACTAGCCAGAGAGAAGAAATGATCAAATCGCCTGATAGGGAAGCATGAATATGAGTTTGTATTTTTTTAGTGCTGAATTGTACATTCCACTCCCATCTTTATTCTCTAGATCTGTAGCAACAAATAAAGAGGTGATTTTAGTTTTTTCCCCCCCAAATTCCTCTAGGAAAGCCCCTTTTAAACTCAACAGATTTTAGTCCAATGAGGAACCCTCTTCCTTTGGACTAGATTTTGCATATTGTCTGTTTCTTACAGAGCTTCCGTATTGTCTCAGGCTCCACTGGAAATGCAGCAAGGATTCCTAGCACATCCCAGTTGCCATAGCAACAGCAGTCTTTCCCATAATGAGCTGCATCATCTGAACTGATGTCACAGCATCATGCAGCAGGTCAAACAAGGCATCTCCTAGTATTGCATCCTACAGATGTGCTGTAAACATCAAAAGAAGACGCCGGGAGCAGGAGATGGTGAGTGTTAAATGCCCAGGCCTTAATTGCATGGCTGTTTTGTTGGCTAGTCGGGGGCGTCTGCTAAGGCAGAGATGGGGGGGATGTTGTCTGTTTAAAAGGGATCGGAGAAAGGAGGGTTGTTTTGCCTAATTCTGTTTTCAGGCTGCTGTATTAAGACAAAGGCCTGTAAGCATCATGTAAGAATCAAAGTGTAAAGATTTCTTACGCCATCTCCGCCTGTTATATTTAGTGTTCTCCTGGATTAAAAAAAATAATAATCAGAGGATAATTTTCTATTGCAAAAGCCTCCATAAGCTCTAAAATGTGTAGTTCATGGTATTTTAACATTGTAAAGATATGTTTCTTTTTTATGGGGCAGGGCTAATTGGTCCCATTTGCCTCTGTGATTTATGAAATATTTAGTGACTTGCAGAATGGAATTCAGAATTTACCTCCATTGGGTTTCAGGTTCTTCACACAGCGAGGAATGAGCGCTGAATAAGCATTTGACATAACTACCATGTGGAAGGGATTCTCTTGCATGTTCAAGAAAGAATCTATTAAAAGCATAAAGACTGAAACCAGATGAAATTGTTTATGTCCTTTGATTTGTACAGAATGTCTTTAATTCATGTCCTCCATAGTTAAGAGGCTGTAGCTGGAGTTGTTAGCAGGCTGGTTTGTTACTGCGAGAGGAACACATCTCTCTGCGGCAGTTATAGTCAAGGATAACCAGTCAAGGGACTCTGGAAAGGCTGGTGGTATTGCTGTCTCTTGCTTAACTTTAGCCCCAAACTGGTGTGATGCATAAATGTCAGGGTCCTTAATACTTGTTAGGAATGCAAATCTCTGCACTCAGAACGTCAACTCAATTTTGGAACTGGACCCTGAGTACTCAACCATAAACATGCATTGTTTACATTTAACCCAGAGCTCGCCTTTAAGCGTCTTAACTTGTATTATTTTCTAAAAGCAAGTCTAAGAGGCCAGTAGGGAACAGTGTATATCGCCTTTTGTTTTGGGAAATGAAATGGATCTCCCTGGTGCAACTGATGGCTACTGGGGGAGGAAAACAAGGCCCATGTCAGTTCAGCTGATCAGTCTACCCGCTTACAGTCAGGGAGTGGTCTTGTGTTTCAGTGTGGTCCCATTCACAGTTCTTATTTAGAGAGTCTTACTGGAAAGAATAGCACCCTTGTGTTCCTTTTCGTTTAGTGTAGATTGTTGATGGAGCCGGAAACAGAGACATCACAAGAAGCAGGAACAGCAACATCTCTAGCCAGCTTGGATTGATTTTTTTTTTCCTGTGGAGTTGAGCATATCAGTCCCATTAGGCGCTAGCTTGAGTGGGAGAGCTTGCGTTTTAATATCCCACACCACACACATGCTGGCCCCAGGCTTTGAGGCGTGTATGACTGACTGGCATACAGCTGTATGGAATGGAAGAGGTCAACTCAGTCTGGCTTTCTCCCAAGCACTTAGGAGCATGGATGTTCACTGCCTGCTTTTTTTTTTTTCTTTTTATGACGCAGAGTGTGAGCAGAAAGCTCCACTGGGGCTGCTGGGTGTGAACACTCGAGCCAGAAGCTCTAAGGTGAAAGGGAGGAGTGGATGGTGATGGGGGAAGGGAAATTGTGCCCGGTGACTGAAGTCCCAGTCTGGGCACCATGGCCCGCACCCGTCGGAATCCCTCTGAGGTACTGCTCCCAACAGCAAGCACCGAGAAAAGGACCTGTTTGGTAACATACATTGCTAGTTGTGACAAAATAACTAACTCCAGGCCGTGTTTTAACGGGCTGTCTCGTGACTTAATTCTGACCTCTTTTGTCCACCGGTGCTTTCAGCTGCATCATCGTGGGTGATGTGTACAATTACTGGAAGTCACAGAGGCCACCAGACTCCTTAAGGGGCAGGGTTTGAAAAGTGAAGTCATGCTCTGAGGGTGGGGAAGGGCACTGGCGGGTGCGGGCTGCTGCACAGTTGCTAGTGAACATCCGCCCGGGGCAGACCAGCCTGTCATCCTCCCAGCCCCCACAGCGTGCGGCTACAGTTCCTCAACTTTATGCTTTTGTGCTTTTTGCTCCAGGAGAACAAAGCCTTGATAGCGGGAGCTGTCACCCGGGTGTTCTGTTTCTTCGAGGGCCACAGCCTGGCTTGCACTCTGATTAGCTGTGTCTTAATTACCAGCGAAGGCTATTTCAGTTGCTGTAGCTTTAATATATCCCCAAGGGATGGTGTGTGTGTGTGTGTGTATGGGGGAGGGAGGGAGAAACTGTTCCATGGCTGGATTTATTGGTGCCTCAGTAAAATTTTCTAGATTTTTCAAGTATTTTGTTGTGCGTCATGACTGGAATGTTTTCAAAGCCACGTTGACTATGTGGCCAAGTTTAGTCTGTGTTACACAAGCAGCTAATCTCTTCTCTGCTATTAGTTTATGGATTTTGTTACCGAATTACAAAGTTATGATGAATTTAATAATTCTTTCCAGATAACTAGGCCATAGTGGGGGTAGTAAAAATAGTCATCATAATAACAACTATAACTAATATTTATTCAACTCATTATTTATCAGTTTTACTGGACCAAGCTTTGTGTATTAGCTTCTTTAGCTCTTCAGATGACATTATGAGGTAGAAAGTAACAGCCTCACTTCATAAGACTGGGCGCTGGTATTCATATTTTACAGAATCAGTTCTTAGGTTAGACATCTGGCTGAAGTCACAGATCTTATGCATGCCTCTTTCTGCAGCCCCTCCAGTTTTACCACACCTTAACTGTCTTCATCATTTCTACTTTCTCACGCATGCCCCACCCTCCTAATTCTGATCGGAAGATCAGGTTTTCCAGGTGGAATGCAGCCTACTCCACTCAGATCAGTGTACTGTAAAGATGAGCGTGAATCTTGGTCAGATGCGAATACCTGCTCTGACCATAGGAGTTTAAGTAATGTGGAGCTGAGGCTCCGTCCTTTGCCACTACCCTTGCTCGACACAGTGCTGTCGCTGGAGCTGAGCATGGCAAATGCTACATGAACGTGAGCAGGTATGACGGAGTCTCACTAAAAGTGGGTCTTGCCTGAGTCATTAGTGATTCAAGTTTGTTGTCCCGGTCTTATTAGCCAGATCTGTAGTGTTCTGTTAATCTTGAGATATTTGCATTTGCTGCCAATACCAGGCAAATAATAAAAGCCAAAGCTCTCTCACAGGCTAGAAAGTCTGATATGAATTTACCTCTTGAATCAAGAAATAAAACGAAGGTTTACTGGCTGGAAGAGTGAGTGGCTGAAGTTGAGTGCTGTGATTCTAGTACAAGAATTACAGTCTTGTGTAACATCCTGGAAGCCTCGTGCTTGAGGAGAGCCAATCTAGTCATCCCGGCATCATCTTGACCGTCCCTAGCCATCCACTCCCAGTATCATCACAGGGCTCTAGGGGCTGTTCTTTGTTTAAGTATAGGCTAATGCATACACTGACAGCGTTGATATTGATTCTGGAAGGATGACTACTTAGAAATATTATTCCACTGGGTGCATTAGCCTTTTCTAGGTTCTGGGAAGAAGTTAGCCTTTGTCCTATTCTGCTCCAAGGAGGCACAAGTTCTTTTTCTGCACGAGGAACAGGGTTGAGAGTTTGGCTAGGAAGTAGTTGGAGCATCTACACACAGTGCATTCTGCAGGGGAGATGATGATACAATTGTTGGGGTGATTCCTTTCACCTAGAGACTGAAAAAAGTTGCTTCTGTTTACTTTGATTCCATGTGCTAATAATATAGAAATCTCTATAGCTATATAGCTGTCCATGCATACATGGTTCATATATGGAGATGAACATACTATATTGAATAATAGCCAGTTTTTCCTCATTGGGATGGATTAGAATCTCGCCATGTGTCAAAAAGACCAATATTGTCACATTAGTATAAGCTATTCTGAGAAATATAATTGCAATAATTCAGAAAGTATATTTCTGTCTTATTTGACAAAACTGACCTAAGAAAATAAGAAATGTATAAGATAAATCAATTAAGGAGAGATATAAAAATTTCTATTGCAATATTTCTCACCTCGACAAACTCTTTTCCTGGACAGGCTTCTAGGTATAGCATTCTGGAAAGGTAGTTGGCCAGTGGAGGTGTGTGCATGCAAGGCTCCAGCCTTACGTGTTTATACTAGCATGCCGTACAAATAGCAATTAAAATGAGAAGGCTTAGTTAGTATAACATCATCCTAATTTATGTAAAGCCATGTATTTACACAGATGTTTCTTTTTGGTTTTTTGAGACAGGGTTTCTCTGTGTAGCTTTGCACCTTTCCTGGATCTCGCTCTGTAGACCAGGCTGGCCTCAAACTCACAAAGATCTGCCTGGCTCTGCCTCCCAAGTGCTGGGATTAAAGGCGTGCGCCACCACCGCCCACCTGAGCAAAGACGAGGCTTTGCCTCAAGGATTCAGAGACTATTGTCTCTTAAAACAGGGATATCATAACACAGGACCATGTACATTTAGGGGGCCATTCCTCACATCTTGTCAGAGCAGAAAGTTGAGCGCTGGATTGGAACCAGAGACAAGAATAATTATCAAAGACATGCCCATGGCTCACCTTCCCAAACAGGGATACCAGTTGGGTCCCGAGTGCTTAAAATAAGAACCTTTGGGAATATTCCAGACTAAATCCATTGCAACGTTTATGTATCCACCTTGGCTTTTTTTCAAAGCAGTAAAACAAACCAAAGCAAACCAACCAACAAAAATAATTGAGAGCTCCCTCATCTTTGCTGGTAACCAGAAACACTTTTCACAGGAATATCACTTTTATAGGACTTGGTGCAGAGAGTCTGACCGTTAGGTATTCTGAATTAATGAGGCATAAGGTTTCTCCTCCAGAAGCATGTATCCCTTAGAATCTGAATCCTTGTTTTGGTTTTAAGACTTGGTGAGGATATAAAAGAGATCGTTTCTCTTGTAATCCACCAACTATGCTTTTCTCTGGTCCCCGGTCACAAAGCATGCTCCAAATTCTTTTTGGCCATCTTGCAACTGTATGCTTGAGTCTTGTGGAGAACTAGCAGAAGCTCGTGGAACTTCCAGAGCAAGTTCTCAAACCGGCTGGTGCCGGAACTGAACGTGGCTTGCAGTTTATGTCATAACCTGTGCAGTTAGACAAATCTACATGTGGCTTAATACTTTGCTGTTAGGATCTTGGAACTTAATAATATCTACCTAAGGGGATCTGCATTTCCATTGTATACTGGACTCTGTAAATTTTGCAGTCAGTTCTTTATGGTCCCTTTGGTACACCTTTAGGTGCCCCGTGGGCATTTGGGTTTGAGGCTCTCTTATCCCCTAGCTCTGAGACAGTTCAGGCATGGTTTTAGAACTTTAAAGCTAAGAGATCACTGTTATGAAAACAACTCAGAGCCAAAGACCCCCGCCCCCATAGGACACTAGCAGTGTGCCCGGTAAATCAGTGGTATTGCTTTTACAGGCAATCAGGGACATATTCCATTATAGCTGATGATGTTTGGGGGGCCAGGTTTATGTGTCACCACCATCGCTTCCAGGGGAGAAATCAAATCCTCTCTGCAAAGCAAGCTAATTAAGCATCCTATTGGCCCCATGCTTACATCAATTCTCTCGCCCTTTGTTACCTCCTTGGTTGCTTTCATCGGCTTCTTTGTTTAACTCTCATTTAACTAATTACACAACATGTTTCTGCTGCCTGGGTATGTTTTCTACCACCCCCCTTCCCCCCATCATCTCGGTCCCTCCCCTCAGGAGGCCAGGGACCTATGATTTGAGGTTCTATTACGGCAGGAAGAGTTCATATTTTTTTTAATTAAAAAGGGAATTACAGTCAATGTAATGAACCTTTCTCAGTTCTGCCTCTCTAACATCCCACAGTCCAGATCCAGTTGCTATTTGTGGTGATGAGACTCTGGCGATTGGCTCTGGGCCTCAAGGTAGGGAAGCAGTCTTACTCATTGTGACAACGAGGAAGGGCTGTGTTCAGTGGTGAGTCTAGAGATTCAAATAGCTGTCATTGCAGTGGCATGGGAGATGGTACATGGGTGATGGTCCCTTGAATGATGATGGTACATGGGTGATGGTCCTTTGAATGATGGTACCTGAGTGATGGTCCCTTGAATGATGATGGTACCTGAGTGATGGTACATTGAAAAATGATAGCTTTTCTCTTCTCTCTGTCTCTCTCTTTTTATTTTGAGTATGTGAATAAATAGAAGCATGAGGGATCTACAAAGGGGGGTTGCTGTCTCTTGAAGCCTTAGGGTAGAGTTCTCCTTAAGAACTGAAGCCCAAGAACTGCATACCATAACAGTCTTGATATTTACCATGGCTACCATTGTATAAGTCAGAAAAGCAGCTTAATTCAGATAATTTCACCAGTAGTCAACAATGAACAAATGCATCAAATGTCCACCATCTGCCCAAGGGGGAAAACATAAAAAAACAAAAACAAGGACAATCTCAAGGCCACACATGTATATTACCTGGAGAGCATGTCACAGAGTCAACACTGTGTCATTGTCCGGGCTCACCTTGCAAACAGTCCTGATTACTTCTTGTTTGTTCTGACACCTGAGATGAAGTGGGCACAAGCATGGTGATGAAGTAACACCAGTATGCCTGTGAGTGCCCGATCATCTTCCCACATGCCTGTGGTGCCCGATCATCTTCCCACATTTAACTTCTTGATTAAACGCCTTTTTACCAACTCATTGCCTGCACTCACTGGTTCACTCAAAACCATCATTTTTTCTAGCGTCCTCTCAGTTTTCCCCATCCTTGGTGCTCAGTGTGTTTCCACCCTGCCCACAGTCCTATCAGTGTTAGGACAATCCTAAGCTGGACCCCGCAGGTCTGGTCAGCAGCCTCTGGGTCCTCATCTCTGCGCCACCTTTGACCCTCTTTAGAGCCACACAGCAATGGTCCTCACAGCGCAGAACCCGACGCTGCAGCTCCTCGGCTGTGCCCCTTGTGAAATCATCTGTTCACATTTCACTTTTAATAGTTCAGACCCTGCTGTGTTTAATCTGATGTCCATGTTTCTGTGACTTAGGAGAATGTCCCTTTAAGAATACCTTTAATCACTACTGAAGGCAGCCCATCTACTATTAATAGCTAAACCAGGAGGGGCATATGTGGTAGAAGACTAGATGTAAAATGAACTTAGGTGTGGCAAGAATGATCAATAAAAGCCCCTTCCTGCTGTTTTTATTTAAAGTTAAAAAATAAGGGAAGTGAGAAGATGGTAGGCATAGCAAGCCATGGAGATGCGTGCTTCTTCGGCACTGGCTTGGAGTGGTAGCTTTAAGACACTGTAAACACTTGCTTCCGAAGGGCAGCTACTCCATAAGAGACGTAAATGAGAAAACACAGGTAAAAATAAAAAGAACCGTAAAGCAGCGGTGATTGTTCTGAGCGCTAATAAAAGATCGACATACACTGAGATGGGAACTTAGCAATAAATAAAAGTAACTGATAATCAGGTTTTTAAAAAAGTCTAAACTTATCCTAGCATGGAATATAAGGAGGGTTGTGTCTTGTTTTTGCCATCCTGGGGATCAAACTTAGGGTCTCGCATGTACTAGGGGAGCACTCTAGCTCTCTGCTATACCCTCAGGCCTGGTAATTAGATTTTTAAGCATATGTGTTTTAAATGAAACCGAAAAGGAATAAAGAGAGAAACCGAGGACCAAGAAAACAGTGATAGAATCATCTCAAGAAGAGATAAATCTCACCCTGTGGGTTTTTGCCTTGTCATCCTAGCCTCTATGTTTTGGTTAATGTCCTTTGATCTATTTGTCACAAAGAAACGGGAATAGCGTGGAGGGGGGGGGCAGCAGCGCCTCCGCCTCCTCCTCCTCCTCCTCGGGGTTTCCGGGAAGGAGCTGGGGTGCTGTAGCTCATTTGACAGACACATTGAGGGGGAAGAGAGATGACTGATGGATGGTGGCTCACAACCACCTATAACTCCAGTTCCAGGGGATCCAATGCTCCATTGGGCCTCTGAGAGGTCCTGAACATACCCGGTGCATATAAACTCATGCAGGAGCACACACATGCACATACACATACACACACATGCACACACACACACACACACACAGAGAGAGAGAGAGAGAGAGAGAGAGAGAGAGAGAGAGAGAGAGAGAGTAAAAAGACAGGTCCTGCACACACACACAATGAGGAGACAGACAGACTGGTGAATCTCAAGTTCCTTTAGGAACACAGTCTTTTATTCTCCTTTGATTTATGAATCCTTAGCTAAAAAATATGCTTGCTGGTTTGGCTGGTGAATTTTGAAAGAACTTTCGATATAGGCAAGCAGCAGGGAGAGTGGCAAGCCATGGTTGGCAGAGGCTTCCCTGTTAAAAATATCTTAAGGAAAATAAATACGGTCACTCTGGTAAAAGCAGAAAAGCACAGAAAGGCGGTGGTGGAGCCGTTTGCCAGAACATGCAACCTCACAAATGAAGCAACTAGTTAAGGAAGCTATGTCTCTTACTTATAGTTAGAGGCAGACTATCTTTTAATAGTAGATATCCACTGATGATTTTTATTCGAAAGGCATGCTTTAAATGTCATGCTTCTGAAGTGTTTCTTTAAGAGCAGGTGTTTTGTTTTTTTTTCTTGAAATTGAACCCATTTTAACAGCAAACTATTTTTAGAATGTCTTTTTTGTTTGTTTGTTTTTTTTGTTTTTGTTTAAAGACAGACTATCCTGCAGCCATTAGAAAAGCATTCTGAATAGGAACATTGAAAGTTCAAAGTGCTTTTTAGTTATGATTGTAAGTGAACCTTAAGTTTGTTTGTTTGTTTGTTTGTTTTGGTTTTTCGAGGCAGGGTTTCTCTGTGTAGCTTTGTGCCTTTCCTGGATCTCACTTGGTAGCTCAGGCTGGCCTTGAACTCACAGATTAAAGGCATGCACCACCACCACCGCCCGGCTTAAGTTTGTTTTTTAAAAAGTAAACGTTAAGTGTATTTTAAGTTGACTTTTCTCAGTCTCGTGTCGTGAGATAGCTGAGTGGCCACCTGAGAATTTTCTCTCGTCTGTGGCCCGGAGCATGGCCGGTCGCTGTGTCCAAGGATGTTACTGTGTTCAAATGCAGAATCATTAGGGAGACACTGGTAGCAATGAGCAAGCAGAGCGTTGGTGTTTGTTG
The DNA here is from genome assembly GCF_903995425.1 of Onychomys torridus. NCBI lineage: Eukaryota > Metazoa > Chordata > Mammalia > Rodentia > Cricetidae > Onychomys > Onychomys torridus. Next base: position 21,711,584 of record NC_050456.1, read on the forward strand.
GGATAACTTCACCAAACCTTGGTCTTGAATATTTTTTTTTTTATTTTCTATTACCTCAAATATTTTATATCTCACTTGCAGGGTTCTCCATGACTTTTAATTGTTTAACCTTCTGACTTTCAGTAGCATGCTCCAATATTTTAAATGTGCCTGTTGCTCTCATGTAGGTGAAAACAGTTACATGTATTGCCTTAATCCAGGAACATGGTTGTAATACTACAGTAGGTAGCTTATCACAGAAACTCATTCCTCACAGGTGTGAAGGCCGGATCTCCAGGATCAAGGTTCCGCAGACTTGGTGGGCAGTAAGTGTCCATAGTGGGGAATTATGGGCACTAATCCTATTCATTGGGATCCAAAATGAGCTTTGAATTGGCTCCATTTGCTAATATCATTGCTTTGGGGGTTAGGGTTTCAGCATATAAGTTTTCGTAACAAATATTTAGGCAATAGTGTTTATATGTCATTTTTTTCTCACTTTGTGTGTGCCATTGGCTTGAATTTCCCAGTACTTCATAGTTGCCAGCCCATAGTCAACACATACGGTTTCATTTAAACCAACCAATTATTTTCCCTCACAGGAGTTCTCACCCCTAGCTTCCCTAGCTTGAGGATTCATTCCTTTTGTCCTTTTTAGCCACAACATATGCATTCAGTTAGTGACCGGGATAAAATGTTTGGTTCCTTGCTCTACCCATTGGCCATAAACTCATACTGCTGTCCCAGACATCTATATAAAATGTGAGTGACTGCTTTCATCAGTTTGAACCACATGGGATTCCCATTTTTGTGGTCAGATGGCCAAATAATTATCAACTTGATGTTGTTCAATAAAATCATTTGTTATCATAAAATATTAGTTTTTCATTTTTTTTTTTTTTTTTTACATGTCAGTGATGAAAACCAGCTCTTAAAGAGCAAGTGAAGTAATGCACATAGTGAAAGGGCCTGGGTGAAGGCGGGTCTGGGGTGGGGTTCTGTTTCTTCTGCTACTGACATTGTGAATGCAGCAAGTAACTTAACTTCGCCCAGCTTCAGCATCCTCATTTGAAAAATGGAAGTGGTCAAGCCTGCTTTGCAAGCCTGTGTGCAATGTTCACGGCTCACAGAAGGGCACCTGTTACTAGTAACCACCACAGTACTCCTGAGCCACAATATATAAATGCTTAGCTCTGAAGCCAGCGGCTCTCAGTAGACTGGAGGAGAAGTTGCTGTAAGAAGGGGCTGGTTCCTGAGAAGAGTGTTTCCTTTAGCACGAGCCAGGGCCACATCCACTAGCACAAGGTTCCGAAAGACATTTCTGTGGGGAATGTGAAGCTGTCTTTTACGTCATCCTCAGGTGACTATTTCGGGAGCAGATTCTGAAATTTACTTGGCACCTCAAAATTTACTGCATCTTTCTCTTTTCATTTTTTTTAAATAATAAAATTCCATTAAAACCATAAAGTTTGTGTTTCTGTAACAAATAGTTTTCAAGTTTTGTTCTATAAAAACTGTGCTAACATATCTTAGTGAGGTTAAATGTTTACTCATGAATTTAGATTTCTAGCCCCTGATAATTTTTCCTTGAGTCAAATTTATACTTCTCCAGTTTTCTGAGTTTTTTAGACATGACTATTCTGCATACCTCAATGTCATTCCCATGCTACACATGTTCATTTTGAATTTTCTATCTGGAAGAAAACGTTGTCCCCAGTCCCCATCTCTCCAGGAAGACATTAGGAGTCATTTCCAGCACCCAGACCCTTCTTTGCCCTCACCTGACCTCTGCTGAAAGTTTGGTGAGGTTGAACTTATGATAATACAGTGTTATTTATTTATTTATTATGTATACAGCATGTATGACTGCAGGCCAGAAGAGGGCACCTGATCTCATTACAGATGGTTGTGAGCCACCATGTGGTTGCTGGGAATTGAACTCAGGACCTCTGGAAGAGCAATCAGTGCCCTTAACCTCTGAGCCACCTCTCCAGCCCCCTACAATTTTTAAAAAATGTGTAGTGGACTAGGTTGGGTTTGCTCATCTCTTGGTTTCCCTTTGTCTAAACCACAGACTGGATACAATTAGGTAGTGTCTCATGGAAGTCTCTCCTGTCTCTAGGATCTGTCTAGATGCTTCTGAACCTTGCCCAGCTTCCTGGATACAGTATGTATCCAGGACAACTTGAGGATCGGGTGTGGTTAGTGCACTGTGGTGCAGAAGAGGGAGAAAGAGCACATGATGAGCATTGGATGGGGTTGTGCTAAACAGAAGATCTTAGCCCCATTGATTTGTTACATTTTCAATTTTGAACTACAAATGTATCTGGTCAAAGTGTCCCTAAAGTTAGTGTGTGGTTACTATACCCTGACTCAAAGGGGGAACGTGCCACTGTCCTCAGTACTGTTCAGAAAAGAGCAAAGGAGCGACTTTTATTCCTCTCTAAGGAACCAGAAGACAGGCTCTGTTAAAGAACATGGACAAGCTACTGGTGAGCTCAGGTTTCTGAATTTAGAGGTTAGGCCACCCACCTGCTAGCTGCCCACCCAGCCTTCTTAGGGCCTGCTTTGCTTTATAGTAGCTGCTTTGTCAAACACTGCGGAGCTTGGAAACAATGTTTATGAAATACCTAGCATAGTGTGGGATTGGGAGGCGGGTACAGGAAATACTCAGCAGTGATCAGTAGAGACTGAACTATTTCTAGCCGGCCACAGCCTTGTCCTCATTTTAGAACAATTTCTGTTTCAGTTTCAGACCTGTGGGTCATCAGTGGTCAGACTATTGTACCAGCATCAACTCTTTCTGTCAAGCAGGCAGGAAACGCATCACACAATCAACACAGTGAGGAACTGGGGAGACAACTCGGGTTCTGCTTATGAATTGAGCCTGGCATCATACCCCATAAGCCCCAGGTCCCTTTAAAAGCCTTTGCTCATTTCTCAAACTCTGTCCTCATAACTTATGAATTTATAAAGCAATAATTCTTTTATTATATGTTACTACTTATTCACGGCAAGCTTGTAAACACATGTGTACCGTCCCCCCACACAGCTGGGAGTACTGTTGACAAAAACCTGCCTGTTCTGTTCTGTAAGGATTCTGGCACAATGGTACTCACAGGTGGCCCTGCGTGGAACTCAGGTGCAATTTGACTAGCTCTCTTGTGTTCTGGGTCTTTTCTGCTGCTCATGGAGCCCATAAGGCTGTTCTAACAGCTGTCTTCATGCCTGCTTTCCTAAGGGAATGTCCCATGATCCACCTGCACATTGTTGTCATCATCCAGGATATAGTGTTTCAGGAGCTATCTGGATGTGTGAAGAATGATAAGACCAAGAGCTTCTGTGTAGTTCCTGCATGGAACAGCCATCGAATTTCAGCATGCATTCATTGGACATCTGCCTAGTGACCGTGACTGTGGACACAACACATAGCAACACAGTAGCAGGATAGTCAGAAAGATATAAACTCATTTAATTAATTCTACTATATACAAAGTGTTATGGTGAAGTACATGGATTTGTAGTTATTGGGGTTTGGGGTCTAATGGGGTAGATATTTGACCTAAGCTTTGAGGAATGATTCTGAGTTCCATTTGGTTGGATGTAGAATATTATTAAGTACAAGTATCCACTGTGTTATGTAACAGATTATAAAAGTGTATAAGGAGAATGAGTGTACAGTGTGTTTGAGATGAGGCTTGAAGAGGATATGGAAAGGCTTTCCATGCAATTGCTATTTAAAAAGATTATTTAAAATACAAATAAATATCTTGTATTCCTTATATTTTGTTTCTAGTTTTAGGAAAATGTTTCCATAAAAAATTGGGGCCTAGTAAATAATAAAAATCAAAGTTAAAGCTCATAATATTGCCAAGGGAAATCCCACATTTAAAAGTATGCATTTATTCTCTGACACAGGCCAATACCTATACTATGTTGTATACTTAAGTATGATTAGCTTTGCAGTTTTAGACATGATAGTGAACATTTAACAGACACAGAGGTGATGTACACATATTCAAGGCACAAAATTGCCCGGAGAACTTTTCATTTAACTTCATAGGAACTCATGGGTTATGAAGAATTGGGGTTGAGAATTTCTTTAGGCCAATTTGATAGCATAATTTTCAGGTTACTTTTGGAAACCATGGCCACTCCCTCCCCAGATTTGAGGTGGTAGTAGTTATTCTTCCATAGCCTTTACACCAGGCTTAATGAGTGAGAGCCTGAGATTCCAGCCTGTCATCCACAGAGGTATTTACTTAGTAGACTGGCATTCACTAGTAAAGCAGACATCGCATATTCCATACCTCCTGTTTCGTCGGCTTGAGGAGCTCTCATGGTTCTTTCCTTTTCCTAACTGCATGGTCTCTATAGCCTTGAACTCATAGCGATTATGCTACTCTAGCTCCCAACTGTTGTGAATAGAGGCGTGGGCCACCGTGCCTGTCCATTTCAGGGGTTCCAACTGTATGTCCACAGCTTTCCTGGCAGTAGGAGTTGGCACCCTTTTGTCCATGTCACACCATCAGAACTGCTGAACCAGTGTTCAGAGACACAGGCCGAGACAAAGACATCACTAAAAGGTGCTGTCAGTGAAGACTTCAGAGAACTCTCACTGTTTATTCTTATGAGCGTTTTTAAACTGTTTTAGCTAGCCTGCACAGATACACAATTTCAACAAATGAAAACTATTCTACCTTTTAGATTGTTTGCCTTGAAGTGAAACTATTTAATTGGATACATATCACATGATGTTAAATTATCTTAAAGTAAATTATAGATCTTATCAGACCAGCTTAAGTTTCTTACCCACCTCTGACCAGATGAGAGACATTGAGGTTTACAAGATGGATAAAAACTCAACATAGGTCTAAATGACTCTCATCCTCGTAATACTAACACATTTGACCACATACCTACTTCTAGGGGAAAGGCACTTGCTCCTAAGCCATCAGACCAACCTAAATTTGATCCCTAGAACCTCCCTGAGAGGAGAAAGCCAACTCTCACAGGTTGTCCCCTAACTTCCACACATGCATGCTGGAGTACACACAAAGCACATCCCCAAGAAAATAACGACTGGTAATTTTGTTTTAAGGTATTGATTCTGTGCCTTCTGTTGACGTGGTCTCTTCTGTACCCCTCTCCCAGAAGATGGACAATTCCTAGCAGAATTCTGAGGTCTTTTTAAAAAATACCTCAAAGGTGGCTTTGCTTATAGGTTCTTATAATTCTTTCCTGAGTGAAAAATTGGAATACATTTTTCAGGAGCTGTAAGACATTCATGTGAAGCCATCCGGTCCTAAGACTCCCCAACATAGACTAGGATTTTTTCAGTGTCCTCCACCCAGGAACATGACAAAGTTCAGATAATTCTTTCAAAGCTGTAAGTGCCCTGTGTCCTTTACTCAGTGCCATTCTCATTTCCTAAGGCCTGTACATTGGTTCCAACATCCTTCTCACAGATCGTCCAGGATTTTTACCTGATTTTGTTCTAGAAGATTCCTGGCAGCCATGCTCACAACCAGGATGTCTGAGGTAGAAAGACCTTTCAAGTTACCGTTGTAGGAGATCTTCCTTTCTATTTTCATTCATGAAAGGGGTTGTCTGATGTGGATATCACTCTGTATAAATAAAATGCTGATTGGCCAGTAGCCAGGCAGGAAGTATAGGTGGGACAAGCAGAGAGGAGAATTCTGGGAAGTGGAAGACTGAGGCGGAGAGACCGGCCAGTCGCCGCCATGACAAGCGAGATGTAAGGTACAGGTAAGCCACAAGCCACGTGGCAAGTTATAGATGAATAGAAATGGGTTAATTTAAGATAGAAGAAGTAGACAACAAGAAGCCTGCCACAGCCATACAGTTTATAAGTAATATAAGCGTCTGAGTGATTATTTTATAAGTGGGTTGTGGGACCACAGGGCCTTGGTGGCACCTGGAGAGAAGCTCTCCAGCTACAGTTGTCTATTTGTGGCCTATGACCCTGTAAGAACAGTCACATCATGTTTCACAAAATAGGACTTATTTACATATCTGAAGGACAGTACCCATTTCCCCAAAGATGATGTTTATTGGTGAAATTATTAAGTCCACTCCACGTAGTTAAAAGGGAAGTTTATTTTGTGGGGTAACTTACAATGAAGGGATAGGTTGTAGGGTCTGGCAAAGGTATGGCGCAGTCCGGCGGTGTTCTCTGGAGAACTCTGCTCTGTCTACCTCCTGCATCCAGCGTCCCAGAACCAAGAGAGAGACCTCCTCTCGATCCTGGGTCTTCCGCTTCCCCCTCCACCCTGCCTTGTGGGCGTGACCATTACCAGAGCCTCAATGCGGGTTGGAACTTCCAGGCCAGCTGGGATGGCTATCCACTACAGATGTTTCACTGTTTTAAAGCAACAACTATTTTGGGCAGAAATTCATAAGTGCACCATCTGGACCTTATGTGAATTTGAATTTGTTGTGAATTTATGTGAATGTGTGAGTGCTTGGTTTTTGTTTTGTTTTGTTTTTTAGTGCTCTTCAAAAATGTTTCATTTTGACTTAAAAATTGTAAAATCAGAGAAGAACTTTCTCACAGAAGTCTTTTGATTTTGTAGCTTGGGAAAAATGTGAAGTATCTTATGGCTAGGGATGGAGCTAGGGATGGAGGGATTTTTATTTCTTAGATTTACGTGGTTGTCAGCCTCAGAAATACAGAAATACCTGTAGACATATCAAGGTTTGATGCTGTGGCCAGCAGGGTGCTATTTTGGATGAGGATTTGAAACACTCAAATTTATTAAAAGTGTGTATAACAATAGCCATGCCAACAATAAACTCTTCTAATTGCTGAGTGATTATGTATTAAGCTCAGTGTTAAGGGGTGCTACATACACACTCCCTTAAATCCTCAACACAGATGTTAAAGCTAGTTGAAGTAATATACTACCTAGATTGTGGATTCTTTACGCAGCTCTTCAATGAAAAGATACAAGGCATTTTGGAGAAATGGCTAATTATAGAGCCAGTATAAAGAAAAATTCAAGATAAACATAACCATTTTATAATTTGAAAAAGGAAACATCCAGAAACAAAACAAAACAAAGAGAAAGAATGGACATTTCAGAGGGGAGGTAAACTAAAAGAAGTCTAACTAAACGGATTGTATTGCCCAAAGTTCATAAACATATAGTGTTGAGTTATAACTTAAGAATAAAATAATACACACGAGTGTTACTGTATTATAAAAAGTGATTGAATACATAAGTAAGTAGTAGAGACAAACCTTCATTACAGAATAATTCTAAATTATGTACATAAGTACACGCATCTTCAGAAGGAAAGTTTAGACTTAGAAAAACGGAAGTAGAAATATTGTCGGTTGCCGACAACTGACTTTGTAGATGGGTCGGAGCTTAAGTGGTTACTGATGGAAACAATGTATTTAATAACATTACTTCTGGCTTAGGTAGGGTAAGAATTATAAGCTTTGTTTATCTCAGCTTAGAACCATAGGCATCATGAATTAGAATAATTGCAGATTTTGTTCACACTTTTTTTCTTCTCTGATGTTTTGAGACACGGTCTCACTTTGTAGCCTAGGTCTCAAACTTATTGTGTAGCACAGCCTGTCCTTGAACACATGGTAATTCTCCTGTTTCATCCTCCTGAGAGCTGGGACTACAGGCGTGAGCCATCACATTGGCTGATTTTCTTTATTGCCGTTCATTTTCATAACACAGCTGGGACCTGAGCTTGGCTCATTTATACTGGTCAGCACTCTCTCCTCCAATTCCTTCACCTCTCCTACCCACTTCTCCATGGCCCTGTTGTAGCAGCTGTAAAGAGTTTCATGGGGCGGGGTATGTATAATCACATTTCATTGTATGCGTGTATGATATTCTGAAGAATATTCAATTTATAAGAATATGTAATTTTTTAAAAGAGTTATTCAGCTGTGGACATGGGTTCCTGTACAAACTTGAAGGACTTTTAGGGCCAGAGCTCTGCCTTTGTCAATTCCCATTTTTCAGCCAATGACTGGCACTTCCCTGTAGGAAAAAAAATGAAGCTAAGTGATGGAAACCTATTCCATAGCTCCTACCTCGTCTCTCTTGTACAAAGCAACAATTTGGAGCACTTGTCTTTGGTGCTGGGCCTTATACAAAGAGGTGAAATATTGTCAAACAGTACTCTGCTACTGTTGCTTTGTGTCCTTAGACAAGTTGCTTAAAATGTGCTGGGTTTTACTTCCCCTGTGTGGGAAATAGAGATCGTTGTTTTAATACTCAAAGTATTTACAGGTCGTGGGGGTGTTTAGAGTGATGTCTGGGGTGGTGAATGCCTGGCATGGGAAGTTGTAACTTATTTCTGCTCAGATGGAGCCCATTCTCCCGAGGCTCATCTACATCCTGAACTTTTCCTCTTGCTTTGATTCCTTCCTCTCTCTAGACACACACCCAGATTTCTTCTAAGTTAGAAACAACCAAAGCCTGCCCCTGATTCTGCCTTTCATATATTTTCCCAGTTCTCTTTCCTAACAGCATGTTTCTGGCAGAGTAGGACACTCTGCTGTCTGCTAAGCCGTCTCCTACACAGGAGTGATCTGGATCCGGGTGCATGGAGACTGCTTTCACTGAAGTCAGCACAGAGACTGGGCATTTGATTTTACCCACTTAGCATCCTGGTGGCCCTCTGTGTCTCAGGGAACGAACTTCCTCATACGCACCTGTCAGCTTGGTTCAGGAAAACTGCAATGGATGCAAGCCTAAAGTCAGGCCGAGCCAAAAAGTCTGGGGAGTGACAGCGGGGGGCATCGACTTCCTGCTACCTGTTGGTCTCTCCCTTGACTGTTTTTTTCTCATCTTTTCTATGGACTGCTTCCATTCTTTCCATGGAGTCTGGGCTCCTTCATACTCCTTCAGCCTGTGTTTTTGTGTCTGTCAGCTCTGCGTACAGAGAACTGTTGGCTGAGCTACATCATAACTGGTAAGTTGAGGAGAGAGTCCAGTCTCTGTGTAATTATTTCCTAATTCTGTGGGCTCTGTCCTCAGAAACCTCTGTTCTCACCAATCCTACTGTGGCACTGTCCTGGCTCTCTCTTCACCTGCTTTCTTTGAGTCCCAAGTTTTCTGATGGTTTTGTTCTCATACTAACCTGGGCTTTTTGAAATATACACAGACTCTCTGGTGGGAGGGGAAAGTCATTGGTCCCTTTTCTGGATACTGTTTTTAAAGACATCTAACAAAATACATATAATGGTACTGAGATGTAGCCGTGTAAACAGTTCTGAAAATTGTGATGCAGCAGCGGATGCTTTGACCGTTGTTATTTTAGTTTTGTATTGTAATATTTTGACAGAATCTTGGTACAGAACGGCCTGAAACTCACTTCAGTCTTCTACCTCAGTCTCCCAGGAGCTGGGATTAGAGGTTTGTTTTGAGTCATGATGACTAGCTAAACTACGTTCTGCTGATTTTATTTTTGTTACTGTTATTTGTTTGTTTGGTTTTGAGACAGGATCTTGCTATGTAACCCAGCCTGGCCCCAAATATTCTACCTTTCTACCTCCACACACAAGCATGGGTTTATGGTGTTAGTGTCATGCCGTGGTGTGTTCTTCCTTCCTTCCTTCCTTCCTTCCTTCCTTCCTTCCTTCCTTCCTTCCTTCCTTTCCTCCCTCCCCCTCTCTCTTTCTTAAATTAATACACTAAATAACTAGGTCCTGTGATAGGTCTAATAACTACTATAACTGTAAGCAGTAATTAGGATAAATGTGCTCTCAGGATACGCTTAAGAACTGAGATGTGATTTATTCTGGTGAGCACAGGCATTACTAATACGTCTGGGGTGTGTTTTCTGTATTTATAATTGAAATTATTGGGGGACATTTCAGTTAGTGAATACAAGGTTGTAATTTTTCACACACTTAAGTTCTGTGACCTTCTGAATTCTATTGGCGACACTGTCAGGAGTCCAAGAACTCCACAGCATGGGGCTACACCTTTGCATGGGGCTGTCCTCTCTGCCAGCGCTTAATATTACCATCCGCATCCCCAGGTCTCAGCTTTGTCCTTAGCCTGGATGCCAGAGATCATGCCCTGAATGTCTTCAGTCACCCTACGCTTCTTTCTCTTAGGGCTTTCTCGTCTCCATGGCTAACTCCTAGTGTGACCCCCTTCTATACACCTTCCACAAAGCTCTTGGAATGATCACTCTGAAGAGCCATTCTGCTCTGAATCTGAGCAGAACTGTTCTGAGACATTCAGTGATCACCCTCTTGCCTGCAGGTTGACATGTTATGAAAAGCCCATCCACAGGTAACATCATGGCCTCTATCTCCTATCACCTTCTTTGCCAAATCCTCCACTCTCTGTACCCTTTGCGGATACAACTTGCTTTGACAGTATATACACGTGTGTATCTTCCTGCATGTCTTTTGATTTTTCAAGTCCTGAGTCTCCACACAGGCTTCTTGAACCTTAGCTCTGTCCACTTGCTAATTCTTACTCATCTCTCAAGACTGGACCAAGGTGCTTCCTCTGAGGAAGGTTGTAGATGCTTCACATATAGTCTTTGACTTGCTTCCTTTCTCTTCTTCCTCCCTCCCTCCCTCCCTCCCTCCCCCTCCCTCCCTCCCTCCATATTTGAACCTAATATGCTTCTAATAAGGACCATGTTACATTGAATTACCATTATATATTTTTCTTTTCTCACCAAAGTCTTAAGTTCTTGCTGAAAAATGTTGCATTTTATTCATTTACGTATTAACTCCCTCAATGATAGAGACTATTTATATAGCCATTATTTCCAAGAAGTATTTGTTGACATATTTAATATTACTGAGAAATTACTAATAGGCAATTAATGCAAATTAATCCATTTTAGAGGCTGAGAGCAAATTAATCTCTTCCATTATAAATTGAGGGTAACATTTTAACATTGCTGTGTAATGTCATTGGACTTTTCTACTGAAGGAACCAGGTCATGGAGCTGCTGTAGTACAGAAGAGAGAAACTGTACACACTTTGAAACTGTTTTGAATAAACTGTGACATTTTAATGTACTGTTTTAGATAGATTATTGCTTTGTGTGTTATTGCTATTTTTCCAAATTGATAAATGTTTATTTGAACTGAGGTTATATTTATAGCAACTCTAAGGTAAATGATCAAAAGTTTAAGAATATTTGTGGGTTCTTACTGTGGAGTGATAACACATGAATTCAGAGATTAGAAGATCAGGTTTGATGAAACACATTTATAATTCCAGCACTCCACAGGAGGATTACAAATTTGAGTCCAGTCTGGGCTATGTAACAAGACTTTGGCTCAATAACATTTTTTAAAAAAACAAAATCACTGAATAGTGAATGGGAAATGACCTTACAGTGGATAATTAGACATGGCTGCTACTAGTTCATATGATACTGTCATAGAAATTAAGAAAAGATGTTCCTTCCTCCAAATACCTCACCACCACGTCTAGGAACTGCCCTAGCAGACTGATCTATTAGAATGATGCACGTTCCTGCCATCTTCTGGGAAACTTCACTGATAACCATGCAAACCTTTGGTACCTTAGAAGTGGTTTTGTGTAATGTGTAACCGGCCAGCCTAGCCAAGGATTCTACTTGCATCTTTCATGATAGGTGGTTTTGTGACTGATTAGTTATGTTTTGAAAGGCGGTAAAGGTTTTCAGATTAAACAAAAGTACCAGCCGTGCTTTAGTAAAGGCTTGGAGGAGGTGACTTTCAGCACATCCAAGTGACCCAAAGCCACATCTTGGACAAGTGCTCACTACAGCATCGACACCAGGCACCTAAGAGCACTGTAGCCTCCAGAGCTCTAAAGCATCAGTGCATTAGGTATGTTTCCAGGGAGGCTATCCTACAGAAGCTCTCCATGCCCCATTCTGCAACTCTGGGACAGATTCCCAAGTATGAAGTTTAGAAGTACATCAGACAGCCAGGATTTGATCCTTGCCATATCTTATACCTTCTTGATCTAGAATTCAGAATCCCCATTTGTATGTGACTCCTGAGATTGATGTTCAGCATAGGATGGCAGGAACCTTTGCATCCTGGTTAAAAAGGAAACTGTGTTTTCTTATCAAGGATGAAGTTTGGGATCCAAAATAATTTGAGTATATTTTGTTTTCTTTATATTTCACTCTATATTTGACCTCCTACCTGTGTGTGGGGTGAGGTCTAGGAATACAGGGAGACAAGAGCAGTTTTCTCCAGGCGCATTCTGGTGTAAATTTCAAGGGTAAGAGGAAAGCCCCGATTTCATAAAGCTGGGAAGTCAAGGGAACAAATACTGGTTGTAGGTGAACTTGTTTACTTAGGAGCTAGAACAGTGTGTAGGATTCCCCAGGGAAGAGCAGGAAGGGAGGAAAACTGTGGGATGTAGGACAGGTGGAAGATGCCTGGGCCAGCCAGAGACTCCCACTGAGTAAGTTCCGGAGATCATGCAGGCTGTATTTTCAATGGTTACCAGGATTGGTAAAGATAAATCATCCTGCGACTGATTGGCCTCAGAGCTCTGCTGTAAGTTTCTATCGGGGCAGATACGTGCTGAGGTCCCAGGTGCAGAGGAGTCTGGAGAAACAACAGCTGGCAGGCTGAACTCAAAACTAGGATTGGCTCAGGGACCAGCCTTGGATGGATGGAGGCTTCTTGTGTAACAATAACTCAGCTGGTGAACACTGGATTCTAAATGTGGGTGGGGTTTAAAGGACTTTTGCCTTTGTAGAGCTGCCAAAAAAAGAGAGACACATACCAAATACAAACAAAATAAAGTGGACTGAACTGAATGCCTCAGTGGAGTTTAGGAAGAGGAAATCCCAAAGAAGTTCATCATAAGACACTATTTCCTTTCCTGAGAAGAGACTTCTCTAAGAAGGCAGTCTTTAGAAATGAAAAGTCTCTGATTTTTCAAGGAAACATGACCATTTTAAATATACAAAATACAGAATGCATCAAAGAAATGGAAAAAGAAGGGATGGATGTTAAAGTATTTTATTTTTAAATATTTTTATTTACAGAAGAGTTGCAAAGATAATACAGAATATATTCAGATCTATCTATCTATCTATCTATCTATCTATCTATCTATCTATATCTATCTATCTATCTAATCTGTCATCTATCTATCAATCATCTATCTATCCTCTATCTATCTATCTATCTATCTATCTATCTATCTATCTAGTATGTCATCTATCTATCTATCTATCTATCTATCTATCTATCTATCTATCTATCATCTATCTGTCTATCTCCTTCATCCAGCTTCCTCTCCTGTGAGAGTCCAGTATAACCAGTACGTGCACAATATCTACCCAAGGTCAAGCCAGTCAAGATTTTAGCATAGATGGGGATGTGGTCTCCAGTCCTACCCCTCATTAAAAGCTATTGGCAGTTGACAGCTCTTGGGGAAGGAGATGATCTTTTTTCACATGCCCCAGTGGATGATCCCACACCCATGCACATATGGGCAGCACTAATTTGACATAGTGGTTTATGTACCCCCCAAAAGGACATGAAGTTGGTAAAGGACATTTTTGAGGAAATACAGGGGGAGTTGGAGAGGGAAATGGGGTTGGATAGGTTATGTTCATGATCATATTTCATTGCATGCATGTATGAAACACTCAAGAATAAAGAAAAATTTTAATTGAAAAATTAAATATAACCACAGTATATTGGCACATTACTATTAATTGTAGACTTTTTAGATTTTCCCAGAGTTTCCATTAGTGTCTCTTTTCTGTTCCGATTTATAACCTTGGTTCCTGTATTGACTTCAGTTTTCATATGACCTCACTGTCTTCTAGTTTGTGATGATTTCTCTATATTTCATAGTCTTTTATGAGGCTAATTCTTTTACAGACTAGTGGCAAGATGTGTGTCTCTGAATTTGAGTCTGTCTGGTATTTGCTCCAGAACTGACAGAGGTTATTGATTTGGGAAGAACATCACAGAAGTGCATTTCTCATTGCATCATAGTAGAAGGTTCATAATGTCCTTGCAGCTAGTTACTGGTGATTTAACTTCGAACACATGGCTCCCTTGGTGTTTGCCAGCAAAGTTACTATTTTCTCCCTTTCATGATCATTTCTTAGAAGTCAGTCATTCAGTTTAGTCGGGCTTTCAAAAGGAGGGAAGTTGAGTTCATCTCCTGGAGGAAGATCTATCAAAGGATGTTTGGCACATATAAATTGACTTTTTACTATAGTATAGAGAGGACACTGTGGCCTGGCACATGCTAGTCAAGGGCTCTGCTGCTGTGTTCATCCCCTAGAATGGGCATGTGTTAAAATACCACAAATTAATTGGTAAATCTAGGAAGAGGATTTTTGGGGGGCTATGTACCCATGTTATTCATCTTAAAACTTTTGTTCATTGATCACAGTTTTCATTAGTTTATCTTGAAACAATTATCACCATAATACTATACTAGTGATTTTTAATTTCCCCTATTCATCTACCTTTATTAATTGCATTTTCATGTAAGGAATTTATTCCTTTTTCTTTGTGACTCACTAATAAACTCATACATATTTATTTTATGTTTTGGATTAGCATCGAATACTATATTCATTTATTACATTGTTCAAATCATCTCCCCTTTGTCTATTAACTGTATGATTGGAGAAGCTGGGGAAGATAATTATAGGCCGAGAACAGTGTCAGCTCTGATCTGTAGGGGAGGAAGCTGGTGGGATGAGAGAATCCAGGTTAAGCTCAGCCATAAATGGCAGAGGATGGGGAGGGGGAAGTAAGAGGTGGCAGACTTCAGCCAGGAGGTCAGTGTGGCCAGCACCACAGAGAAGATAAACCAGCCAAGTTGGCAACTAGTTCAAACACCATAACTAGAGAACCACTGGACCATTCAAGGGAGGTCATCTATGCTATTTTAGATTCTGCAGAGCGACTTTCCATGTGAGAAACTAATTAGAATTTTCTTCCTTGGCTCTGGGATCACTGTCCCCGCCTGCAGGGTGGATTTCCAGCTTCAGCTGTGAGAAGGATCAGATTCTGGCTGGTTTGGGGTGAAGTTGTTTACACTCTAAAGGCTTAACTTCAGGGGAGGTGGACCTCTCTTGTGCTACAAGGGAAAGCATTTGTTCCTGCACACACATTTATTATACGTTCGCAGAGGGGGAGTAGAGTGTGTCTTGCTCCCACACCTGGAGAAGCCTCCTGTTCTCTTCTGTGCAGACTGATCATGTCAGTAGGTGCTCTTGGGCTGGCTTAGTGGAGGAGCCTGGGCAAGCCTTGCCCTGAGTTGCTTTTCTTTGGCACTGAAATGAGAATGACTTGTCTAACTTACAGGCTGTTGGGAAAGCGAATAGAATGACTGATGAATTGACCCAACATCACCTAGTCCATTGATTGACTGACTGCAGAAGCACAGTAATGCTGTGAGAGTTACTCAAGGAAACGAGAGCCCTTAAGGGATCCTTTGGTTTATTCTTCTGCTTGCAGACCAGTGAGTGCCCCAGCATCCAGATTAAGTGTTTTATATCTTCTCTTTGGAATGTTTTGGACATGAGACTTGATGTTCATCTTCAGCACTGCTGAAAATATCCAGTAATATTCTCTTCTGTCAGTGTGATACAATTCGTGTTCATTAGAAGGATGAATAAGATGTGTCGTAGACACCAACGGGTTTATAACATTATAGGGGATTGTGTTCATTAGAAGGATGAATAAGACGTGTCATAGACACCAATGGGTTTATAACATCATAGGGGAACCAGGTCTGTATGGGTGACTAAAATTTGGTGAATTAAACCAAAATAACATGGGTACCGTGTGAAGGGAACGAGTGAACTCCACCAGACTTGGGGAAATCTTCAGCAAAACATTGACATTTGGGGAAAGCTCCTACCCCAACTAAGGATGTGCAAGGACAAGGATAAGACACATATACATACGTGCTGTGAGTGTTTTTATATGTGTTTGGGAGGAGAGGGAGCAGACTCATGGTGATATTCCTGGTAGGGTAAACAAGGAATGTGTACAGGGAAGTAAGAACCAATGTGGCCTAAGCCAGTTTGTGACTCAGGGGTAAGATGAATAAATAAATAGCTGCTGGGATCAGGCAGCCATAGAGGCCATGGACTGAAGAAATGACGTAGACCCGTGGCTAGGAATGAAGATTTTTATCTTACTGAATATGGAAGTCGCACAATCAGGACTGTGCTTTAGAAAATCATTTCTCCATTGGTTTGAAAGATTAGTCAGTACTGAGAGGACTAAAACTGATGAGCAAGTTATAAGTCAAGAGAGAAAAGTCATAGGCTGAGTGAGCTGAGGCTGTGACATGGAGCTGGAGAGAAGAGAAAGACTGTATTTCAGACATTGATGGAACAGGGGAAGAGGTCAGAATGAAACAAAGATGGCCTTGATAGTGGTAGTATGATCAGATTAATGGATGGAGAATTTCATCTGAGAAGTAGACTAGATAACACATACTTGTTAGATCAGTAGTAGGAACAGTGCTATTTGGGGCACTGGAGCTACAGAAAAAGCAAACAAGCAAACAGACAAACAAAGGCGCTTTCCTGTTGTAGACTTTGTTGCTCTAGTGAGTAGATTGATGAAAACAAACTCAACAATTAAAAAGACGCTGACCGCTAACAGGCTGCTTAAACACGGATGGCTGGGGGGAGGGGGGACGCTGGAAAACAAACATTTAAGTCCTCATGGGGAATAGATGAGGAGTTCACAGAGGAGCAGCCACTTGATTGAAAAGTGAATTGTGTGGCTCCTGAGGAGGCAGGGAAGGCTGAGAATTCCACAGAAAAGGCATCACACAGACAATGCTAAGGAAGGGACCTCAAAGGCAATGTCTGTCTTCTCCATTAGCTTGTAAGCAGGGCTAGGGCAGGGCTTTGTCTTCCTTGCTAACCCTGATATCTCTAGTCTGAGTGATAAGAGAAAAATAAAACAAAAGACCAAAAGCAGAGTGTGAAGGAAAGCTACTTGTTCCTGAGATGGGGAGGCAGAGACATTGAATCCAGATTACTCTTCGTAATATCTGAGTGAGAAAAGGAACCATGAACAAGAAGACACTAGATTCTTCGAGAAACAAGTTGATACAGAGAGTTGAACCAGTTCCTATTGGTTCTCCTTCAGCTTCTCGACATTGATATAGAATTTTCTCTTAGCCAGGCAGTGGTGGCGCATGCCTTTAATCCTAGCACTCGGGAGGCAGAGGCAGGCAGATCTGTGAGATCGAGGCCAGCCTGCTCTACAAAGTGAGTTCCAGGACAGGTTCTAAAAGCTACACAGAGAAACCCTGTCTCAAAAAAAAAATTAGAATTTTCTCTCATGTGATCACATTTAAGATCTCAGGGATCTTAGAAAGTCTGATTGGACTGGGAACCATGGTTGCTGCTGGTTGATAGAGGAGCAGTATCCTCCACTATTGTCCCTGCCAGCCACTGAAAAGGGAGGATTTAAGGGAAATAACTGTGTATTTTATTGTCTAAAATAAAGAGCTATGATTTCTCTTGCTCTTTTACACTGGAGGTATTTCCCAAGCTTTTGCAAAATATTCATTTAGATTATATTCTCCCTCTCCACTTTAATACTACACATTTCATGTTCCTATCCTCTACCCACTCCCAGTAAATTGTAGCAGTTTGAAAGGAAATAAGATTTTCCAATCCCTCAAAAGTGAAGAGGGGGCTCTTTGAATCATTTCTCACAGTTGGTGAGATGACTATGTTTTTGGATGTTGTTGACAATGAACATAAAATCATGTCAGCCACATCAGGGTCCTACTCAGACTTTGTCTTTAGTTGATAGGTTCAAGTTCCCTACAATGCTTTGACTCTGGAATTTCATTTCATTCATAAAGTTAATGACACAGTAATAAAAATAATGGAAAGGGGATCAATCCTTTTCCAAGTGATCTAAGTTCTAGAAGGACTCTACACACATTAGGAAGCTAACCTATGTGTTCAAGTTAGCACAAGGGCAGAGGTAGGCTCATACCTATCCCCATAAGGACATCCTCACTGTCTGCCTTGGGTTTATTCCAGTTGTAGCCACAGACCACATTCCCTAATTGCTTCCGGAGTTGCTCTTATCTTTCTTTAGATTTTGTAAGATACACATTGACAGTAACTGGGTCTAGTGAGTCACTTCAAGATAGGGAGCTACTCATCTAATAATTGCTGTATAGGAGTCTAGAGAGACAGATTCTGTAGACAAGAGTTTTCCACAGCCCAGGGACATGTCTATGCTGCTTTATGGGAGAACTAGGTCTCTCCCTTTTGTGTTCTCTCAGGGGAACCTGTCACCAAGAACAACGTCTAAACCCATTAAGCCTGCCTTTGGAACTGACCATGTAATGTGTGCCTCCTATGATCAGTTAACCTCTTGACCACCAATACTGCCACCTGTGGGCTGTTTCCTACAGCTTCTGTAGCACCCAAGAAACTTTCCATCTCACAGTGGTAAGGCAACCGGGATATCTGAATCACCAGACAGGCCTCCCAGCCCAAATTCAACTTCCAGCCCAAATTCTTACCTGAAATCCATTCTTCTTTGTTTAACTCACCCTTCTCAAGGAAAGGTTACACTCTCTGCTTCACCAAAGCCCCATAGAAAATAAGGTGAGAATTCTTTGCTTCCCAGCCTGCTTCCTGTCATTTATTACTTACTATTTCTGCCTTTCTTGGGGAAAAGGTATTTTTGTCTTCTCTTCAGCTAATTGACCTCTTCTAACTTCCTAAGCTTCTTAACTGCTGGCCAAATTCTTCTCTACTCTATCTTGAAATATCTCATCTTCACTGGCCCTTCTCCTTAGGATGTAACTTGTAGATGAATCTTTCTCTGTCCTGCCAGCCAGCTCCAAAATAGCCACATGGAGACTTATTAATTATGAAAGCTCAGTTGATAGCTTAGGCTTGTTTCTAACTAGCTCTTACAACTTGAATTAACCCAATTCTATTAACTTACATGCTGCCATGTGGCTCATGGCTTGTTACCTCATCTCCTACATGTCATGCTTCCTCTACATTTGGCTGGTGACTCCAGCTCTCTTCTTCCCAGAGTTTTCTCTCTGCCCTGAAGTCCTGCCTATACCTCCTGCCTAGCTATTGGCTGTTCAGTTTTTTATTATAATAACCACAGCAATATATTTTTACATAATGTACAGGAATATTCTGCAGTATTTTCCCTTTTTGCTTAAATAAAAATGAAAGGTTTTAACTCTAACACAATAAGACTATAAACATTAAGAACATTATCAGGTAAGAATTGCATTCAAAATTTCCAGTCCATTTGTATTTGGCATATTTGGAGAAAATACTCTATTAATCTATCTTATCTTGATGAATTAAAAGTTTTATAACCAAACCATTTTCTATCCTAACTTGTATTACTATCCTAAAACTATCTTTTTAGACCTTAAAACATTTTCTTAGATAAACAATTTAAGCATTTATGTCTTGCAACCTTATACATTTTATACCTCTTTGGTGAGTTTCTTTTTTTTGAATCTGGTGGCAAAGAAAACTGTAACTATCTAGTCTTCAACTCCATCAGAGACCCAAGAAGGATATAATATTACCTGAGTAAACAGGAAGTGCAGAGCAAGCAGCTTCCAAAACTATATAAATGATAGAGACAGCTGGCTGCCTGGACAGTCACCCAAGATTCTTCTGCAACATTGGGGTATCCATCTTCAGGCTACAGGTCTAGAATATCTGGTAGACTTTTCTGTGAAGCTAAAATTTTGAAGGACCGTCTTGCCTTGTCTTGACAAAGTTTAGCGGTTGCTTTCTTTTGTGTCCTGCTTGTCCAATTTGAACAGCAAACTGTCAGCAGTTGAGGCAAGGGCAATTTCTTGCCCAGTGGCTAATATTTGCCACAAAGAATTCCATATGAAGGTTCTTTGATGCCCATCATCTCTGAAGTAGATTGGTGCTGCCAGGAGCAGATGTGTCTCATTGTCATGAAAAGCCGTATGTTATTAAAATGCATATATTAAAATTATAAATGTCATATTCTGTAGATCTCTGAAGTGTTTGAAGATCTCCTGTCTATTTAAAAATATGTCTCTGTTTTACCTTGAAAACATACCTAACATTAATTGTTATAGGTGACTAACTACTAACTTACATTTCTTTGTTATCCTAAATAGTTTGTAATAATAACTTTCAGGGACTAGAAATTTATATTACTTTGTTAAATGAACTGAGTAGGTACAATACCTTAAATAAGAAATAGAAACACATAATATAGTATAACAAAATAACCTTAAATTTGTATCAATATAGAAAATTCCATACCAATGTAAAATATTTGAGACAAGTGGTTGTTCAAAAGTAGACTCAACAATCTACTCTTTATCCTATCATTTCTATATTATACCCCCTTTTTCCTTTTAGAAAGAGATCCTTGAACCTAATGTCCTTTGTTGAGTTTTTTTTTCTGACCACAACTAATAACAACTTGTAACCAACCCCCTAAATGATGACAAACATCCATAACCCACAGAACAACCAAAAATCACCTACCCCATCTCTTAGGAATGTGGACATTGTGTGCTCTTGACTGCTTCCTGTTGTCTGGGGAAGCTGGCATCTTTGGGGGACCCTGAGAAAATTAGGATATTGTTCAAGTCCTGGGAGAACTAGCTATTGTCTACTCTCAGTGTGATGGGAAACTATATGGCTTATCTGAAGTCTTGGCTGGTAGTCTGTGAGGCTAGACCATCTCAGCTGGCAGCCTTAAAGCTGTTCTGGATGTTGAACTCTGAGGAAACTGCAACAGAGGCACTCTGAGAGGCTGGATCCCTGGGACACCCATTTTCGTTGGTTTCTGGTCCTTTTGCTCTGAAAACACACAGACTTTCAAAGGTAACATATATATCTATCTGTATTAACACAAATATGGAATGTGCAGTGTGCACAAATCAGTTAAAGATGATTTTTTTTTGTTTTATGTTTGAGCAGGTAAAAAATATGTCACTTGTCTTCTAGATTTTTTTTTAGGTTTATTTCTTTATGTCTATAGCTAGGATTTTCAGGGGTCTCCTGATAAAATTTGATCTCTATCAACCTTGGATAAATCCATAGTCTTTTGTTTTTTGTGGAAACAAAAGCATAACCTCTTCCCCAATGTAACATATTTTTTTTTTTACTTCCATTTTGAAGTGAAGGCATTTTTGAAAATATATAGGTTGGTTTAATTTAGTAGTTTTTAAAATCCATTGTCTCTCAGCAGCTATTGTTGGCTTATCAGCAAACAGTATGGTTATCAGTACAACACCGTACAGGTTTCAGACTCTCTATGTATTTTCCATTTTTCCATGACTTATTCTTTTACATTATTTTATTCTTTCTTTAAATACTTTGTCATATTTTTTATAAACTATTTTTTCTATGACTGTCTATACCCATTTTCTTTTCTTTTTAAGCCTATGCACATTTTAAAACATATTGTATCTTTTTAGAGGTTTTTATGTGTCTGGACCTGGCTTTACCAAGCTTCTGTAATGTTCTCTGATAGCACGAGGCATTTTTATACAACGTACAGGAATATTCTGCAACAGTAACTACTCTTAAAACCTCTCCGATTAAACAACAAACACCAAGCAAAGCCACGTACACCAGAAAGCGGTCCTTCGACTTTGGCTTCCCTGGCATCATTTTGTCTCTTAACCTGCCTTCCTTCTGTGCTGTCTTCACGAAGAGTCGCCTGCTCAGGTGCCAGGCCCTCACTGCCTGTCCTGTTCCCGCCCATTTGAGGTGGTTCAATGCCTGCTTGACAGATTTCGTTATTTTACTAACTGGTAAATCCTCCTTTGCTGAGAATGAGGCACCTGAACTAGATCCAATGCTGTGGACCTTCAAGGTAGTTCTTTATGGGGCGTTATCAGATTCCACTGACAATCTGCCTCCTGCATCTCCCTGTGAGTGATAGTGACTATGAGTGGGGGAGAATGCAGAGCTGTGGTCCTCCGCAGATGCTCTCCGACTTCAGTGCGAAGTTTTTAGAAACTTACTGTGAAGGCAAGATGACCTGTCCTGAAGATCTAAGCCCTCTAAACTGTAGAATGTTGACTTTAACTGGCATTGCGTATTTTATCTCTTGCTGTGCTTTCTTTGTTTTTTGTTTTTTGTTTTTGTTTTTTTTCTTTTTTGAGCTGAGGATCGAACCCAGGGCCTTGTGCTTGCTAGGCGAGCACTCTACCACTGAGCTAAATCCCCAACCCCTTGCTGTGCTTTCTAACTAAAAAGTGAAAAGTCTTTCTCTATATTTGGATTAGAAAATGCTCTCTCTCTCTCTCTCTCTCTCTCTCTCTCTCTCTCCCTCTCCCCCCCTCCATGTGTGTGTGTGTGTGTGTGTGTGTGTGTGTGTGTGTGTGTGTGTGTATTGGGGGCTGACAGTCAAAAGTGGTCGTCCAAGCTGTAAAGCATATTTTTGCATATATTTAGACTGTATGGCAAATGTGTTAGTTATTAAATTCAAGGTGTTACAATCTCAGGCTTGTGCCCCAGGGGCAAGATCACAGCACAGCTCACAAGAGACTGAGGGGAAAAAA
Source organism: Onychomys torridus (assembly GCF_903995425.1). NCBI lineage: Eukaryota > Metazoa > Chordata > Mammalia > Rodentia > Cricetidae > Onychomys > Onychomys torridus. The sequence goes on from NC_050456.1 coordinate 21,734,116, forward strand.
AGTACTCTGGCACACTAGAGGGAAGTACCTGGGCACTCTAGAGGGAAGTACCCGGGCACACTATAGCCACCAGCCTGACTTTCCTGTGGCCCCAGGGTGAGTTCTTCAAGGTGGCCAGCGTGGTAGTCAGGTGTAAAGGCATCAGAGATTTGTCTATAGTGGGCTGCTCTGAGTAAGACCATGAATTACTCAGAAGGTGTTTTAGATTACTCCCGGGAACTGAGGTGCCAGTCCCTTGGGAAAACTCCTGCTGAACGAAAGAAGCCGAAATACAAAATCAGACCTGACAGCTGAGAATGTCTGCCACTCCTAAGTCAGCAAAACAACTGGGCCTGCAAAGCATAGGTCAGTGTCATCAGATTGTCAACGAGAGTCTTAGATCCACTGCATGCAGTCACTTGAACTGGGGGTTAAGAGTATGAAAGGGCTGGAGAGGTGGCTCAGTGGTTTAGGGGACCTATTGCTCTTGCAGAGGACCCAGGTTCAATCCTCAGAACCCACATGGTGGCTCACAGCCATCCTTAGGATTCCAGGGGATCTGACACCCTCTTCTGGCATCCATGAACAACAGGCATATATGTGGTACACGAACATACAAGTAAGCAAACATAAAATAAATCTAAAACTTTTTAAAGAATGAATATGAAGTGGTTGGGAGTGTCTATGTTCATGCAATTTTTAATTTGCATCCTTGTTTTGTTGATTTTTAAGTTATTAATTGATAAGGAGTTAAGTTCATGAATATAAACATTAGCAGATATTATTTGTTTTGAAAAACAAAATAACATCTTTCTTCACTTGAAATTAAAGTGGATACATTTCTGTCTGTCTTCTTAATGGAAGGTAATCATTGATTGCAATATCTATTTATAACTTTTATTGTGGTTTTAAGTATAAATTCATTGCCATTGGTTGCATTTTTGTAATGTTAATTTCCCCACTGGAGATTTTGTCTTTATTGTTCTCTCACTAAGCTGTTCTGTCCTGCTTCATCCCTCTAGTCTGTAGGACAAGGACGGGGGTAAGTGGGGTGGGTGGGATGAGTTCTCTGCTAGCTCAGTGAAGTCCACACTGGGACCAATTTGGATTTCCTTTCTAATCTGACCAAACTATTTAGATACTTGAATCTTCCAACTTGTCTTCTGTTGTTTACTGCTAAGAACATCCAAGCCCACCTATACCTCCCAAAGTTGTAATCTGGCCCATTGTGAATACCTCTGGAGACAGAGAACTCAGCGCTCCACAGACAGCACATTTACTTTCAAGTAATTTGATTGTACAAGCCCCTATCTGTCATCCTCCAATTTCCTGCCATTCATTCAACCAAACGCTGGCAAACTCATGTTTAATACGCTTGTAGAAAATTTAAGAGCTTGTCTTTCATTCTATTCTTAATTCTTCTCTCTTTTCTAGGTTGAACTATTGCAGTTTCTCGGTTTATACTCTTAACCTACTGATTGCTTTTCTCTGGGCAGGAAGGGGATGTGTTTCCATGAACACTTAGTATCCAGACCTGAGCATGAGTCATCATGGAGTAAGACAGGCCTGTCTTTCCATTTCACCTTTCTGTTCATCTTTAAAGACCATGGCACTTTATTTTCAATTCAAGAGTCGTGGTTTGAGTCCGGGATAGACAATGTGCTGGGTGAGTGGGTGCTGAGAGTCTGTATAAGTGTCATCACAGCACAGTCAACTTGGCAAGGAAAGGAGCTGGGAGAGCCTGCTGATTATGAATATGAAGCATGGTGAGGATTGATGAGCTCAGAGAAGTGCAGGCTGCTGTGAGCAACTGTAGAGGCAGGCTGTTTCCTAGATGGAGGGTTGAGGAAGGTCTCCCAGAGGAAGTGATTTTAAAGCTGGGTCCTAAGGGAAATTAGGAGGATGAGAGAGGCAGAAGGGTGGGGCAGTGTGAGGAAAGCACACCAGGCAAAAAGATGAATACATTTAAAGGCCTTGCTGTGAAAAAGAAACCGAATGCAGAATGAAGGGTGAAGGGAGCAGTAGAAGAGAGGGAGGTGGTGTCCTGACTGTGGGCTGATCATCCCACATACACTGTGTGTGTGTGTGTGTGTGTGTGTGTGTGTGTGTGTGTGTGTGTGTGTGTGTGTTGGAATTCTTGGGAACTGAATTCAGGTCATCACACTTGGTGGCGAGTGCCTTACCCCCTGAGCCATCTTGCTGGGCTACCAACATACATTTGAGCACCAGCTATGTATTGAGAACAGTTTTGAGCACTGGAGTTATGTCAGCTGACAAAATAGCCTGAGTGAAGTAAACAAAAACAAACAAATAAAAAATACCTAAAACCACAATATCCCCAGACCTCTGCCTCATGGAAGAAGTTCATATTAAGAAGTTCAAATTCAAGTTCCACACCAAAGAAAAAAATTTTTTTTCAGGACAGGGTTTCTCTGTGTAGTTTTGATGCCTGTCCTGGATCTTGCTCTGTAGCCCAGGCTGGCCTCAATCTCACAGAGATCCACCTGGTTCTGCCTCCTGAGTGCTGGGATTAAAGGTGTGTGCCACCACCGCCCGGCAGAAATTTGTTTTTAAAAGCAGGAGAAAAGTCACTTTGAAGATTAAGGGTTAGTAATGTGGTTAGGGCCATGCTGCTTACAGGTAGACATAAAATTCTCATAGTGAGGGAACTTTAGAAAAGGGCTTTATTAATAATTATTCTGGGATAGCAAACATAAACAGGACAAAGTTGGAAAGCTGAATATTCTTAAACTGTTGAGAACAGTCCTGAGAGACTGGAGGCAGAGACTGGCCATTGCAGGCACCTAGAAGAAAGTAGCCTGGAGTACTAGGCTGTGCAGAGAGGTACAAGACTCAGTGGGTGAATCTGAGCACTCCCTGAAGGGAGAGACCTGTTGTCTAAAGGAGACGAGAACTAGTTAAGGCAGGAGGCACAGAAACCTCCTTTCAGACTGATGAGCCCACATTAACCAGTAAGCGCAAGACGGGCCCTTAGTGTCCCCATTGTACTATTTTCCATACTACTGTTATCTGTACATCAGCAGAGTAAAAACACTTGATAAAATCTAGATAATGTGTGTATCAGTTACACTGTCTGAACCGTTCAGGAAACCTGGGTAAAAACATAGCAATGGCGATCTCAGCCTGATGCGACTTTTTCACAGTGACTGCCCCTGATCCTGGGATTGCTGTCCCCTCCTTTCAAGAGCTGCCTTGTTATTCTTTCATGCCATGTTTATTTATCTGAGCTAAAGAATGATTTTTTTCAGATAGGCAAAGGCACGGACAATCTGTTTAAAACGTTGACTGTATTCTTTTACTGGTTTACCTACTCCAAATATCAGTAACAACTCTACACACTGTTCTCCATGATTTAAAACTGCAAAGCAAAATGAAATGTGTAAGCTCCCTTCAGCCTTTCCCTCTATGAGCAGGTAGCTCTGCCAGGCCGTTGCATGACTGTGGGTTCTGAGCCAGTCTGTTTCATTCCACTGTGGGCCCAATGCATCTAATGTGCTGCACTGTAGAACAGGGTCAGGGCTTCAGATGTGTGTACTGTCTGTCAAGTGGATATTTAGTAAAACATGGCCAGACTGTGGACAAATCGTCTCAGATCAGAAACTGATGCACTCAGGAGGGTGGCTTCAGTTCCCTACAGTTAGAAGAGGCTTTCTTGATCCTTCACCGCCATCAGCTTACGTCCTATAAAATGGAACTCTTGGTCTGGTGGTTTGGGTTCTTATAACACTTAGGAAACTGGTTGTTGAATGCTAGATTCACAAAACTGTTTAAAGGCTTAATTACTTCATGTGTACCCCAATAATGACTGAGTTAGAGTCCCTACAAACTAGAACTTTTGTTCCTAATGTGTAATCAGTAGCAGAGCTCTGTGGTAGCTCTAACTGCACAGCCTGGAGGCTCAGCTATAAATAACATATTGATTGATTAGGGAGGAAACCAGTGGTTCTGTTAGTGTTGGCGAAATGGAATAGGGAGGTGTGTAACTGGAATACATTCTTCTCCTTCACTGGAAGCAATTGAAGGGTGAGTAGTTCTCTCATGGCTAACATATTACTCCTATAAAGGGCATCAATGTGAGTGAAGTATCAGATATCAACTTAGGGCCTGTATTTTCTAGATTTCCTGGCATGCAAAAACTAGGGACGGTTTTAGTGTTGACAGAACCTGTCTTATTCTCTGTTTCTCTTTCCCACCTGTACCCTCTTTCATGTGTAAGGGAAAGAGCAGTGACTCATCATGACTTCTGGTTTTAGTTTCAATAGATTTCTGAAGGAGGAAAACTAAGTCAGAGTGAATCACCTTGTTCAAATTCGTTCTGTTTGTTTCTGTGGAGGGAAGCTAAAAGATAGCTTAAATATTAATATTGAGACACAGAAAGGACATATAGGAGATTGTGGGAAGAGAGATCCAGAAATGTGACTATTAACTAAATCATAAAAATTCTGTTTTTTAATGACCCAACAGACATCGTAAGTGAGATGTACAAGCCATAATCCCTAAGAAATTTACATGGGTTTTTAGAGAGAATTTTCATGTGTTAAAAATTCATCTGAAAGTCTTTTCTAAGAAGAGATAAGTAAAATGAACCTATGAAAACTCCAATTGGTGTTTCTTTAGATATTAAAATGATTTTGTAAACATTGTTTTCAGAGTGGAAGGTGACGATGGGTTGAAATAGGTGAAGAGGGCTTCATGAAACAGATATGCTCTTCTGTATGCTTTTCTGAGGGTTGAACTGAGGGAAAAAAGTCAGAAAGAGGCAGAAGGATGCTTCAAGTATGGAGAATCAATAAGGTCCAGCTTGGGGCAGAGACCCAGCTATGAGTGCTGGGACGCTCCCTTGGGTGATTCACTGGCCTGATTTGAAGGGTGGTCTCTTCATCTGCAAGATGATCAGACTGTTCCTCTTTCCATGCCTATCTCTTTTCTCTTTTTATTTCTCTCCTTTTTTCACCCTCTCTCTTCTCCCTTTATCTTTCTGGTTCTTAATCTTTCCACATATGCTTATGGAGTGTTCATTTTATGCCTCACATTGAACTATGCCATGGGGAAACACGATGCCCCATTTCTGCCTGTGTAGAATCAGCCTTGCCATTCAGACGGCTGCATTGGGTCTTCAGGAGGCTAGGTTGACCAAGGAGTCACTGGCAGGTTAGGAAGCAGGGAGACACTGACAGCAGAAATTAACACAGTAACTACATTAGCATAACTTTACTGATTTAACATTCTTCGTTTTCTTTTGGTAAGTCCTTTGTGACTCATTAAGATTTTTTATAAAGAGTAACTTGTCAGCAGGCAGAGGAGAAGAAGATTCGGTGTATCCCATACCAGTATCCACTTAGAGCTCTGCTATAGTGTCAAAGATAGATAAGAAGTATTAGAGCCGGGTGGTGGTGGCACACGTCTTTAATCCCAGCACTCGGGAGGCAGAGCCAGGCGGATCTTTGTGAGTTCGAGGTCAGCCTGGTCTACGGAGAAAAATTCAGGAAAGGCACAAAGCTACACAGAGAAATCCTGTCTCGAAAAACAAAACAAAATGAAACAAAAAGAAGTATTAGCCATCTAAATCCAGGGCTAGAGAAATGAACCCCAACAACAGTTTTTTTTTTTTTTTTTAAAAAAAACTAGAGTAAAGTTTTTGTTGTTGTTGTTTTTTAAGAACATAATTGCAAAAATATCTGAACTTTAGAAGCTAGAGACAAAATGGAGGAAAGGCTAAAATTCAGGATTTGAGACCTATGAATTACTAATTTACATTACTCTTGGCCTTGGAAAGAAAGCTGTGAAGAAATGTGAAATGCAAGTGGGAAGGAGTCTACTGGGGTTGGAAAAATACAGGGTGGTGAGAGGCAGGAGGATGGGAGAGAAGGAAGGAGGGTCAACAAAAATTAAGCATGTTTGAAAATTCCATAATGAAATCTAATACTATGTATGGTAATTGTTTTCAAAAGCCCCCAAGAAAGCAACCTAAAACTTCCCAAGAAACATATACACTTCTAGGTCAGGCATGATGGTTAGTGTTTCTCTTGCTGTGAGGAGACACTGTAACCATGGCAATTCTAATAAAGGAAAACACTTAATTGGGGCTGGCTTACAGTTTCAGAGGCTCAGTCCATTATCATCATGGCAGCATGCCAGCAGACATGGTGCTGGAGAAGGAGCTGAGAGTTCTACATCCAGTATCAGAAGAGAATGCCACACTGGGCCTGGCGATCATCTGAGCCCTCAGAACCGCCTCCAGTGACATACTTCCTCCAACAAAGCCACACCTACTCCAGTAAGGCCACACCTCCTAATAGTATTTCTCCCTATGGGCCTATGAAGGCCATTTTTATTCAAACCACCACAGATGGCATACACCTGTAATCTTAGTTCTTGGGAGGCTGAAGTGAAGGATTCCGAGTTAAGGTCACCCTAGGTTACAGAGTGATATCCCCTCGTCTCAATTAAACAAAGCAACAACAAAACTAACACCACAAACCCTGGGAGAAACGGCTACCTTCTCAGTCTGAAGTTCTGTTTAGTTCAGGCGCGTGTACTGGGGCCAAATGGGACTAAAGTGTGTTGGTGCTGGGTATTGTGTGCACAAAGACAGCTCATCCAGGAGCAGGTTACAGGGATTATGCCAATCTCGAAATTCTGCACGGTGAAGGAAACAACGGAGTAAAGAGACGAGCTTCAGGGAGGAGAAATATTCACAATGTGATATAGAGTTAGTAACTGGGATGTATAACCTAACTTAAAAATGGACAATGCAGGAGAGGGGGTCTGGGACGATGACTCAGTGGATAAAACACTTGCTACACAGGCGTGAGGGCTAGAGTTGGGATACCCAGCACACACACACACACACACACACACACACACACACACACACACACACGAAGGCAAGGTGGGCAAGGCAGTCCCTGCGACTTCAGCACTTGGAAGGTGAACACTGGAGATCTCTAGAGCAAGCTGGCTAGCTGACCAGGCCGTGTTAGTGTGCTCTGGGTTCAATTGAGAGACTTTGCCTCAAGGAGGAAGGTGGAGCATGATTGAGGAAGACTCCCAGCATCGGCTTCAGACCTCTGCATGCACACACACTTGTGCATGCATACCTGTACATACATATATGCTCACATGCATGCACACACACACACACACACACACACACACACACACACACACACAAATAATGAAAATACATTAAAATTAAAATTTACACTGGATCCAATTAAACATATTTTTTCAAAGCAAGAAATGAAAATGGATAACCTGAGCATGAAAAGTTGTTTAATATTACCAGTCATTAGGGAATTGTAAGTGTGGAACAATGATGTGTCACTTCCCGTTTGTTAGAATGACTGTCATCAAAATGATGGGAGAAAGGAGAGGAGGTGTAGATATGGACAAGCTGCATTGGTTCAGTGCCAGTTATACGACTACACTGAAATGGCACCACCAATTCTGTTAATATGTGCAGTTGGCACATGTTAATCTAAAACAAAACATTCTTTAAAAGACAGCATAACAATTGTTGGCAAGGGTGTGAGGAGAAAGAAAACATTGTACATTGTTTGCAGGAATGCAAATTTTTTGCAGCCAGTATAGAAAACATTATGGTAATTCCTGAGAAAAAATTAAAAATAGAGCTACCATATGCTCTTCCAATCCCACTACTGGGTGTGTATCCAGAGATCATTTCAGTTTGTTGAAAAGACATGTACATTCCCATGTTTATTATAGTACTATTCATAATAACCTGAAATGCCAACAATGTAAATGAATAATGGAAAGATGAGGCATCTACAAGACTACTATCCAGGCGCAGGAAAAAGGAAATCCCACCATTTTGACAACACAGGTGGAATCTAAGGGCACTAGGTTAAGTGAGATAAGTCAAACCCAGAAAGCTGAGTGCTGGATATTCTCTCTCACATGTGGAATCTGAGGAAGAAGGATAGCAGGAGCTGAGAGTGCTGTGGTGTCTTCCAAAGGCTGGGGAGAGTGGATGAGGGGAAGGGGCAGCATGGGTTATCGGTGGGTGTCAAGACGTGCTACAGAGGAGAAGGGAGATTCGGCGTTCTGTTGCGTGAGAGAGTGACCACAGATAAAGACAGTGTAATATGCATATTTTCAAAAGCTAGCATGTTTTCAATATTTTCACCAAACAGAAATAATAAATAAGTGTTTGAGGAGATAGGCATGTTACCATTATTTGAACATTGCACAAGAAACGCCCACATCCAAGCATCCCATGGCATTCCATAAATGTGTAATTTTTATCTATTAGTTTTAAGGAGAAATATCACAGTCAGTTAGAAGGAGACAAATTAGAAACCGACTTTATAAGTGAGAATTTTGGGAGTGTAGAGCACCTGCAGCACGTATGAAGAGGCATGGCCATCAAGAGGCAGTCCAGAAGGGGAGCCAAGGTGATGAGGTAAGTGTGGGCAGGGAGAGTTTTAAAGGTGAAAAAACTAATTTGAGGCTCTCTGGCCTGCATGGCTGTGTGTTCAGTAATGAGATACATGATGCCAGTGGCCAGGGAGGTCAGGCAGGGAAGGTGCTGAGGACAGTCTTGGAAGTGTTGTGTTTCAGGTGGATATTTTCAGGTCACTTTTGGAACTACTCTGCCATACTGTGGAGAAATATCAGAACTAAGTTTGGAGTCACTCACTAAAGGAGAGCTTGTGAAGCATGCAGAGAAAGGGGCAAGAGGAAGCCTTCGGAAAGGACAGATCTAAGAAATCTGAAGAAAAGGCTGAGCTTCGCAATGGGGGAGGCAGAGAGGAATATTCAAAGGAGAGAAGAAGCCGGGCTTCAAATAGATAGGTGTGGAGTGTGACAGGGTGGGGACGGGTCGGGGAGTCAAGGGTGGCAGGGTGGTAGCAGAGCTCGGGGGGGGGGGGTGAGGAGACTACTATAACACACTTTGTTCAAAAATGCCAGGTAGGCTGATACTTAATGTCTGTGGTCATAATTTAAGTTTGTATTTATAGACTCGTTGAATCCTTCTAACAATTCTATTTTATAGATAAGGAAATAAGAGAAAGAAAATGTCACATAATTTCAAGAAGATCTTGCAATTAATAAGTGGTAAAGGTAGTTTGGAACTAGTCATTCAGACTTGTCTTTCCGTGGTGGCAAGAGCAGGCATTTCCAGAGGGGAAGAGTCAGTAGGTCACAGCCTTTGACGACCTGACCCTATCCTACCTTTCAATCTTATCTTTGGTTGTTTGTTTTGAGACAAACTCTTCCTATGTAGCTCAGGCTGGTCCAGAACTCACTGTGTAGGGAGGCAAGAGTTCACGGCTGCACTGGTATATCTTCCTTTTCATGAACTCCAGCTTGACCAACTAAAAAATACCCCAGTATCTTCAACTCAATCTCAAACCCTACCAGAGCTGGCCAAAGTAATTTGTGAATCATGAGTTTCATGAGAGGCTTTGTGGTCTAAAAAAAAATGGTCCTTGGTCAATTGACTGGGGGAAATTATTACTCTTCTCTTGGAATTTGCAACCTACTAAATAAAGCATCAGAAATATTGAGAAGCCCTACAATACAGAACTTGTTCTAACTTGGCTTAACAAGTGTTTTCCAAACTTATTAGCATGTGTTTGAACTTGGAGACTCCTTTCCTTCCACTCAACCCTTTGTCTAGAAAATTCTGTAAACACCCCTCAGGACTAGGGTTCTGAAACATTCCAAGTGTTACCTGTGTCTTACTCTTGCTGGTTCCAGAAGACACCTCCCTCCTCTTGACTTATGCATGCTCTCTACCAGACCTGTGGCTGCAGTTCATATGCTGTGTTTGGGATCTTCTACAGGCTCTGGCGCTCTGCCTTCTATATAGTTACTGACTAGTTAGAGTCTGTTGAGCAAATGAGGAAAAATGTATAAAACACAAGAAAATTAGTGTTTTTCTTTCAAATACAAAGGAAATTAGTGTTTTTCTTTCAAATTAAACGGAATGATATTAATGCAACAAACTAATATGGTTCTAGATGTGGATGGAAATTTGTACTCAAACCCAGATGAAGTTTGAGAATCAAGAGACTGTAGTTTCAGGGTTATTGTCAGTTGGGTTATATGAGTACTTGTGCATTCAGTGAGGGGTAATGTGAGGATGGCCATGTTGATATATTTTGAAAAAAAATTTCTGAGTTCTGATACTGTCTTATAATTTGAAGTTAGATTTGGATTTTGTTCCTGCCTTGACCTTTTGAACCTTTCTTCCTGTCTTAATACAGTACACTCTCTTGCATAGTCTGATTTAATATTGGTGGCAGTCCCATGAGTCGCTTTAGTTCATTGGTGAGAGCCTGTGTGGCATTTAATCTCTGACGTGGTGTCTGATCTTTCTTCATTTGAATTGTGTAACATTCACCTCTGTTTTCCCACTGTGGGGAGAAGACAGCCTTCTGTGCCCTACTCCCGTACTGTTTTCTGGATCATATGGTTTAGCTTCATGTATAGTTATGTCATGTAAAAGTGTGTGTGTGTGTGTGTGTGTGTGTGTGTGTGTGTGTGTGTGTGATAAAGAAGGAGAGGGAGGGAGCAGGGAGGGAGAGAGAGAAGACAAGAGAAAGAAAGAAAGATGGAAAGATAGAAAGATAGATAGATAGATAGATAGATAGATAGACAGACAGACAGACAGTGCTGAGGGAGCTAGGCCAGACACCAGCACAAGTGGGTGTTAGGAGGGTGTGGTGACCTCTAGGGAGACCCTGAGCCTTTGTACCTTTGGAGCAGAACATTAGCGGCCTTGTAAGGTGAGAGGGCTTGGTAGGAGTTTTATTAAGTTACTAAACTTGTTTAAGAGCCCCTAATTAATCCTAATTATTGTTTTAGAATGAGTCTGAAGTTTTTATGGAGAAGGCCAGCCTCATTTGGAGTGTACTTTCTTGTTTTCAGAATCTCTAACGTCAGGAAAAGTTGTTGGAATCTGTGTATACTGAAGTGGCACTGATAGAATATTGAGTCAGAGAGGCAACGGGCCTAGCAGACATTTAAAGTTAAAACTGATTATATGAAATGACTTAGACATAGCTCAACTGCAAGAGTGCTTGGCTAGTGTGCCTGAACCCCTCGTCTGATCCCCAGCACTATATATAGCAGCCCATGGTGGTAATCCCAGCTTTGGAGTAGAAGCAGGAGAATCAGAAGTTCAAGATCGTCTTCAGCTCCATAGCAATTTTGAGGGCTGTCTAGGCTACAGTGAGAGTCTGTCTCAGGTGACAAACAAACACACAAACAGAAAAATTGTGTCTGGGGAAAAAAGTTCTGACAATAATATTACCTGTGTGTAAACATTATGCTATCAAGAATAACTCTGTCGTTTTCCACATTAACACGATGATATGCAATTAAAATGGAATTTTTTTTCTTGGCATGGCAAAAGTTCATTGTCATGTAAGGAGAAGCCAACATTTAACATCATTGTAATAATGTTGAAGTATTTGGAACAGATATTAGTATTTTCTAGAATGAACAATTACTATGATAGCCATCATAAAGCAAGTGTTGAAGGAAGATAATCCACTTCCAGCTGGATGCGTGGGGGACGCTGACGGCATTTATTAAGCGTGAGGGACTAAGAGCAGCATTCCCACCTCTGTCCCCTCCCCCGTGAGATTTTTTCTGAGGCTCTCCCTTTGAAGTCAATGTACAGTCTTCGCTTTAATCCAGTTTTAAAGCTCCCTTTGAAGTCAGTGGGAGCTCAAGCCTGGGAGAGAGGGAAGGTGGAGGACTGGGTGCCGGTGATGACCAGCCAGTTTACCCATCACCAGAATGTGCTGTTTTCTGATTGTCCTTACACACGGGAACCACTTGGCTGCACGTGGAAAGATTCTCAAACTGTTCTCATGTATTTATTCCTGCGATTATCAGGCCTTTAACGTGACCCAAACCAGAAAGTTCTCTTTAAGATAGGATGCTTTTGCTTTAAATGATTGGGGGAGAGAGAATTTATAAGTGAGGACCATCACTTGATGTAAACACTCTCACAAATGTCTTACGTGACTGATTTTTTTCAGATAACTGGAAATCATAATTCTCCTGTTTGAAATTACCTCACAGTAGTCAGCCTTCCCCTACCAGTCTCATTAAATACTGTGACTCGGGCAGGAGGTTAGTCATTTTTCACTTGCCCTCTTTCTTTCATACTGCCATCGTTCCCTATAACACAGGTTTCCGTTCTGCTCCCTGATTGTGTGAGCATCCTGCAGAAGCCTCCAGTGTGCCTGCAGCGTCCCTTGGGGCCAAGCGTGAGGCGTTGCTCTTCCCGATTTCTTTCTCTTCCCCTCTCTCTTGTTTGACACCCCCTCCCCCATGATTCCTCTCCTTGGGCTTCCTGCCTCTTCCCCATCCCCCTTTGATCTGCTCCTAGGACATCAAGCAGAGGGTGCCTCCTGTAATTTGTGGCACGCAGACTGTGGGTCCAGGGTCTCCGACTCTGCATCTGTGGTTGGGATCTGGACCTGACAACCTTCCAGAGCTTCACACTCTGCAGTTCAAACATGATCTCAGCAGGGTCAGTCACCAACTTTAATTTCAGTTTCCATGAGCGGCATGATTTCTGTTTTGCTTCCACCCAGCCTGAAGAGTCTGTGAGTTGCGCTAGACATCTTTTCCCTGTGCTTCTAATTACGTTTAGAACCCTGTTGCATCTGCCTTAGGAAGTGGTGACCTGCCCATCTTCTCCACCCCGCCCCTCACCACCCCTTCTCATTCTCTCTCCCGTCTTGGAGGTGACTACAGCTGCATTCCCTCTTGTGACCTTGTTGTGCAAACATGTTTTCACACTATGACACGTTTTCTTCTGAGAGTCTGTAACTGACCATGCCACTCTCAGACTTCAGGGAACGTGGTTTTGGCTGGGGAGATGGCTTAGGCAGTGGATAAAGTGCTTGCCAAACAAACATGAGGATCTGAGTTTGGATGCCCAACACCCACGTGTAAACCAGTGTGTAATGGCACGTGTCCATAACCCCAGTGCGAGGGGACAAAGACAGGTATATCTGGGGCTTCTGACCAGCCAGGCTAGCTGAAACAGAAAGCCCAAGATTGAGTGAGAAGCCATATCTCAAAAAGAAGATGGAGAGCGATTGAAGAAGCATCTCAACTTTGATCTCTGGCTGTCCCGTGTACCTGTCTGGGAACACACACACACATATACTCCCCTCACATACACACAAAAAGTCCTTGTTTCAATCAGCTGAATTTGAAGACTTATAGTCTGATCTAATTCTCCAGCCCTCTTTTCTGTAGGAATCTATTAATCCTGTTGAAGGAAATGCCCAGGTATGTTTTCAGACTGGATGAAGATGTTCCCAGTGTCTTTAAGAAATCAGCTGGTCCTTCACTGGTCCCTGCTATCCATTCTTTCTGCTGTTATAGTAATTTGGCCAGATGATCTGCAATGGCATGATTACATGCATCTTCTACACATAACAAAAGCTCCCAGGAAGTGTACTTTGTAATCTTTCAATCTCTATCCCAGCACCCATTTCTGATTAGACACAAATCCATATAAATTTAATGAATGAATGAGAGAATTGGGATTTTGGGAGGGCTTTATTTTATTTTGTCTTTAGTTTACATTTTGGCTTTAAGTTGTATTTTACATTATTTGGGTACCTGGTTTGAAAAAGTAAATATAGATAAGAACTATATTAAAATTCTACCTCTTATAAAGGAAAACAGTGTTAACACAATGTAGTCTGAAAAGACAGCTAGGAAATGCTGGTACAAATGTCTCTAACCCCTGTACTTCCTTCAGAGTTGCATGCTGTTAGTGTCCCTGCTACAGAAGGGCAGCTTCCTACCATGCAAGCCTCCTCAGTCAGGGATGGAGAGTCACTGACTGCGTCAGACACAGCTTCCTCATCACCCAGATTTCCTTTAAAATCTGGTACAAAGGAAGTTTTTTCTTAACTTTTCTTTAAAACCAGGGTTTATAAATAAACCAAATAAATTCCTTGAAACTTACATTAAAAAATGATAATCTGACTGATAAAACATGAAGTCAAAACACCTAGTCTGTGGTAAGTTCCTTGAAAGGAATATAGCAAATAGCAACAGGGCCTTTGTCCTCATAAAGACAGACTTGGGTCTAGCTTTAGTGATGCTTCTTTTCTGGACAGTGGTAGGGATATGATCTTACTGCTTATGTAACTTAAAAGCAGGTGAGAACATTGAACTCTACTCAACACAGTTAAATTAGAAATACCCTTTGGCTCCTTTGTTTGGACTGTTAAATGAGGAAAAAATAAGACTGAACCTGGAGATCAAAGCTTGAGAGAGAGAGAGAGAGAGAGAGAGAGAGAGAGAGAGAGAGGTCGTGAAGAGGCAGGGAAGAGGCCGACGTCCTCTGTTCCTTGGTTATGTCCTTATTGCTCTCTACAGCTCTTAGGGTCTTTTCAGGCCTTCCACCCCCTTTCTTTGAACTGTCTCATCCAGCCCATCTGGCCAACATCATCCTCTAGTGACCCATGACGCCCAGGTAGACACCCCAGTTTTGTTTGTTTGTTCGTAAGTAAGCCTTTCTCCCAGGATCTGCCCCTAAGCCACCCTCTGCCACAGGTCCAGGTCCCAATCACTGTGTCATCTCATTTCTTTCTTCTCTTTGTGCCTGCCTGTCTCCAGCCTGGTGGGGTCCTTGAGCTACCTGAGTGCCTTATGGAACCTTCTGGGCCTCCGGGTCCTGACCTGTGTAAAGGGGATTAGTCATAAGTACCTTAGAAAATGGTGCTGCTTGGGAGCATCTCAGGAAGCATCCTCCTTTGCTTTCTGCCCATTCTCCTCCTTTCACACCTCTGCTAACAGAGTGCTTTTGTTCCTCCCACTCACTATGCTGTTTGCTTTGAGTTGGCCTCCAGAAGTGGCTCTGGGCTTCAGCAGCTGGAGCAGGGGCTCTGTAGGTAAAAGCATTTGCTGCTCTTGCAGAGAGTATCCAGTTCCCAGCACCCATTTTGTGTCAGAAACTCCAGTTCTAGCTCCCTCTTCTGGTCTCCTCAGACACTGTGTTAGGAGATACACATAACACATACAAGCAGGCAAGCGTTCATATACATAAAATAAAATAGAGAATTCTATTTATTAAAAAAAACAATAACTAAGGTTTCAGAGGATGGCTCTGAGATCACAATATCTCTGGGCCCGCTCTAGAAGCAGATGTCCCAGGCTCATGTCCTGCTTATACCATGCACTTCCTATGTGAGGTTTGGACAGGTTGTGTCCCCATTTCCTAATTATACATATTTCTAGTCCACAGGCTTATACTAAGTATTAAATGAGCTACTTCATGAAAATTTTAGTATAATACCAGCACTTTATAAATGATCAATTAATATTAGCTGTCATTATACAATAATTCTCTTAAAAGTTGAGTGTCTTATGACTACTGATACAACCTTCTCAATGCCAGATTCATTTTTCCACTTCAAGAAAAGTTGGGGGGCTCAGGTGTTCATTACAATGGCCGCCTAGAGATAGGCACTTGCTTGGTTTCTGGGTGTTGTAGAAGGGGTATGTGGAAATCTGTGGCAGCTTTGTTTTTCATGGAGAGAAATAGAGGAGGAAAGTCCAGACTAGGGGAGGAAGGGTGGAGAGTATGACTGTCTGGAATAGGAGAGAGGTAACAGCTCAGCCAAGTAGGTGATAATGGATTCTGCTGCCTCCATCTTTACTGGACTTCCCCAAGCTCAGAAATTCCTAGCTGTGAAAGCCATATACCCTGCTTCTAAAGAACACCACTTCAGAAACGTCATGCTTTTGTTCTAGAGTTAGAGGTTGGATTTTGAGATTCTGTAAGGAGGATTAACTTCAGGTTCGTTGGTTGTCACTTTTTCCTAGTCAAAAATAACAAGAGGTTGAAAGTGAAACTTTTTCTTTTTTTTATTTTTATTTTTATTGTTTGGTTTTTCGAGACAGGGTTTCTCTGTGTAGCTTTGTGCCTTTCCTGGAACTCACTCTGTAGCCCAGGCTGGCCTCGAACTCACAGAGATCCGCCTGGCTCTGCCTCCCGGGTGCTGGGATTAAAGGTGTGCACCACCACTGCCGCCCGGCTGAAAGCGAAACTTTCAAATGTACACTAATGTTCAGACCTGTTTAAAAAAACAAAACAAAACAAAAAAACTATCTTATAGCAATTTCAAAAGAACTTCTGTTAGCATAGTAAATGGAAAATTTCTGTAATCCCTCCTACTCTTGCTGAGGCAGGAGGATTGAAAGCTTGAGGCCAACCTGTATAACTTCGCATATGGTATATGACTGGCTCAAATTAAAACATAAAAAGATCTGGGGAAATATAATTCAGTGGCAGTGTGTTTCCAAGTGTTTGTGAGGCCTTGGATTCAATCACCTGTATAACAAGGAAAAAACACATAGATAAAACACAAAAAGAATATTGTAAAAAATATTATATACATAGTTGTTACAGGAATAGATCACTGTTTAAAAGGAAACAAGGGGCTGGGCAGTGGTGGTGCATGCCTTTAATACCAGCAGAGGCAGGTGGATTTCTGTGAGTTCAAAGTCAGCCTGATCTACAGAGCTAATTCCAGGACAGCCAGGGCTACACAGAGAAACTCTGACATGAAAACCAAAACAAACAAGAAAGGAAACAAGAGAAGGTGTGTGTGTGTGTGTGTGTGTGTGTGTGTGTGTGTGTGTCTGTCTGTCTGTCTGTCTGTCTGTCTGTCTGTGTGTAACCTGTCATTTCTTATTCTAGTCTGAAAGAGAAGATGAAAATTTTAAGGAGCAAAATTCTTGAAATTTTATAAGTCAGAGCATCTTCTAGGTAAAGGATAATTCTAATTTAAAAATGGCCTGAATATCAGCCAACCTTTTCATATTACCTAACCTAAGAAACAGTCGTTGTCTGCCTCAACAGAGTGGGAAAACAGTATTATAAGAGGCTAGGCATTCTTCTGTAACCTGGTGCTCTCTTGATGTATTTTTGAGAACAATTTCCAACAGGAGATTTTTAGCATACCTGTTGCCTTGAGAACCTTGGTGGCAGGAGCCTCTCACTCCCCACTTATCTGTCATTCCACACATTCTCCACAAACAAGTTCTCTCTCTCTCTCTCTCTCTCTCTCTCTCTCTCTCTCTCTCTCTCTGCCTTTGCTCATTGTGAGCCACCAGAAATGGGCTGGTGAAGGCTAGTTCCTGATTAGGAAACATCCTCCAGCAATGTGCTCAGTACTAGAATTAAAAGGACTATTGCCTATTTATTACCTCCTAACTGGTCTTAGGTTTCGGGGAAATGATCAAAATTCATTTAGGAAGGAACAAAATCCACTAATTTGTGAGAGCAGGTTATAGGCCCAAGAGGAATATTTGGTGTGTTCTCTTCTTGGTAGAATAGTAGGGGAAGGGCCTGCTTTCTCTACAAAGCTGGTTCTCATCTCCCAGAGTGATGGGTAAAATCTCCAGGGTGTTGTGTTGCCCTTGTCTGCAAAGGACTTGGGATTTTTTTTTTTTTATTCACTCAGCAAATTTTCTTGAGAGACTAGAGAGTAAAATCTGGGAATCCAAAGTTGATTGTTCATGGTTTACTACTGTAGTTTGATGGCAGGAGGGGAGGGGCCAAGGATAGCCTGTACTAGCTGGAGTCATCGAATCACAGAATTCGCTGATGACTATGACGTCAGACTTCCACTGAATTTTCAAAGTGTGAAATGATTCATTTAAGTTGAAAATACATGGCAATGAACCTCAGTTTCCTGGCCTCAGGCTCCGTTCCTTGTGTTATTACAATGTCTCTGGTGAACTGGTTTACTAGGGAACCAGTTTGGCATGTCTTGTGGTAATACAGCTCCACCTTCCAATGAGCTTCCTCAACCAGGGAGAACAAAGTATACACCACTGTTGCTTGAGCTGGTCAGGGAAGCCTGAGCTCCGCAAACACGTCAGGCTTGTATGTGTGGGAATGAGGACGGATTAGAACGAGGCAGGTTAGGCTGAGTGAGGAAGTGTGGCTGGTGCTCACAGTGAAACCTAGGATTGTAAAACTTGATCTCATTTATGGTAATGATGGCCTGTAAAATTCCTGGGGGTTTTATGAACATCCAGTCTTTGATCTGACTGGCCCCAGCGACAACAGGCAGTGAGTGTGGCCTGGTGAGTGGCTCTAGCCTTCGCTCCATGCTTCTCCTGTTATGGAGCTACCCGGGTCTTGCCTTGACTTCACTTGTATTAGGACATTCCCCGAAGTCTTCTTGACACCCTGCAAAGAAAGGTGGGCCTAGGAAACTGCTTTTCTCCATGTGGGCCACAATAGCAGTAGCCATCACTTAGATTGAGAACATTTATTGAAGGGAGAGAGGTTATAAGAATCCCCAAATTTAAAAAAAATGTTACTATGGCTTCTTTAATAATATTAAAAGAGTAACCTCTAATTCTGGGGGCAGGATAGAGAGGTAATAGAAAAAGAAAAAAAACCCCACATTTATTTGAACACCAACTCTGATTCAAGCTGTGAAATGCAGAGTCCAGGTCAAAGGGTATAAAAAGAGAATCCTTCCCTCTTTTTTTTTTTTTTTTTTTTGGGACCACATTGCACTGAATGGCAGTTCCTACTTCATGAAGATTATCATTTTTGCTTAAAACTTGACATAACTAGAGTCACTTGGGAAGGGGGAACCTCAGTTGAGGAGTTGTCTTCATTAGATTAGCCTGCACGTATGTGGGAGCAAACCAGTTCCTCCATGGCCTCTGTTTCAGTTCCTGCCTTCAGGTTCCTGCCTAACCTTCCCTCCATGGACTGTAGCCCTTCAGCAAAGGCAAGCCCTCTCCTCTCCAAGGTTTGCTCTGTATGTGTATCACAGCAATGGAAAAACAAATCAGGACAGTTGCTAAGGGGCATGGCATAGCGTGGGCAGTTCTCTGTTTTGATTGACAGGTCTGGCTTATGCATGGCTTTGCTTGCTCTGCTTGTTCCTTCCTAGGATGCCTCTGATTTTAACCGTATGACTGGCCAACTATGCGTAGCATATGATGGTAAATAGGGCCTTCTCCTTTATTCAGGGAACATAACTTGCCTTATTGTACTTGCAGCCCAAACCAGTCTGGGCCAGATCAGCCCCCTGGTAGTTCCAGTGTGTGTGTGAATATGAACAAGACATTATCAAAGCTTAACTAAAAGAAGAAACCTACTGGGGGTCCCAGGCTGCCAACAGGTTGCTAGATGTGCTGCTTGAAGAGGGGTGTGGATAAAGCCCAGACCAAGTGTAATCCCACGTTGCTCAGGTATTCCCTACGTCCACCTGCCTCAAGGTGATATTTCAGTACATATATATATTGTGTAAAGTGCAGATCAGGGTGAACATATCTGTCTCTTTTAATGTTTGTTTAAGATAAATCATTCCCCATATTCCCTTACACTTTCATCATTATCTATAGGACACCAGGATTTTACCTCTCCTAGTCATAATCTAAGCAACCTTATGCTACTCTCCTGCCCTCCACTGTCCTGAGCCTCGTCTCCCATTTCACTTCTGTGAAACAGGTTTTGTGTTTCTAAGCATGCATTTTCTATTACAGCATGTGCTTCTGCCCGAGGAAATAAATTTTGTTTAGGAACCAATGTACAAGAGCCCATTTTTTTTCTATGTCTTGGCTACATGACCTACACCTGTTTCCTTGGAGCCTGAAGTGATATGACCCAGGACCCTCTGCTTTCCTGTGACCTTCGTTAAAGCAGCTCAGCTACTGCATGTGAAGGGCCTTCGATTTTGAATGTTAATTTAAAGAAAGGGACAAATAGCACTCAATGTCACTAATTCTCCACTAATGTTATTAGTGATGTCTGCTAATTCTCTGCTGCCTCCTGGTTAGGAATGGAACTTGCTTTATTAAAATATAAAAACAGCCATTTACAGACAATGTGGAGGGCGGGGGTGATAGCAGACATTGGAAGATAGGAACCTTTCCTACGGACCATCGGGGGATCTTACTCCTCTGAGAGCCTGGGCTGGAGTTGGAGCAGGACCAGGAGCTGAAGCTAGCGCCCAAGCAGGTGCAGCAGCCTCTGCCTTGTCAAGGCCTTCACCCTTGGCTGACAGAGCTTGTGGCCTTCGGCCATGTTGTGGTGAATCCCTCTTCAGTGCTTGGGGCAAATAATGCAAGCAAGTCAGTGCAGCTTGCTGTTGGGACACTTTGACATCTTGTTCTTTGCCTCTCTGGCTTTACAAAGGCCTTGACAGCCTTGGCCTGTGTGCCCATGGCCTTCACATGGTTTGAACCTTCTCAGGCCTTTCTTCCTATGCTTCTCGGCAAATGCATGTTCTTAAGAATCTTGTGGTTTCCCTTTGTGAGAGATTCATGTCTCTGTAAAGGGTTCATGATGCCATTTCTGAGTGCAAAGTCCTGCGCTGTTTGTAAGAGGTCTCTGGCTCCCAAACTTACAACTTCAAAACTGGCTGAAAATGCAACCAGCTCCTGGCTGACGGTGAAATCATGGCCTTCCTCTGGCTAGGTATGGGCCACTGGCTGAGGCCAGGGAGCCTGCACTAGTGGTTTGTGCTGAAGCTCTCGGGCTTGGTGACAGTAAGCCATGGTTCCTAAAGTGCCATCGCCAAAGAAACTCCGCCCTGACTTTATTCATATTTCTTCACTGTCTTGGCTTTGAGTCTTCAGCTTTCCATTTTCCACATTAGAGAGTTTATCTCCCCACTTGCCCCTAAAAGCCAGGTTTTCAGTTTGGACCAGGGAAAGGTATAGTCAGCAGCAACAGCTGTAAGTCCACAAACTTTGCCTTTAATTATCTCTGTTCCTATGTGTCTCTATACACTTGTGGAATCCAGTCTATTAAGAGGCTTTTTTTTTCTTCTACAGTAAGAGTTCTGTGGAGCCAGGGCCTTGAGCACTAAGTATTTTGATAGGAACTTTGAGGTCTGTGTCCTAGCCACTATTATATTGCTGTGAAGAGACACCATGATCAAGGCAACTTTTAGAAGTAAGTATTTGATTTGGGGCTTGTTGACAGTTTCAGCGGCTTAGTCTATGACTATCATGGCAGATGCATGGTGGGCAGGCCTGGTGCTAGAGCAGTAGCTGAGAGTTTTCATCCTGATCTGCAGGCAGGAGGTAGAAAGAGAGACTGGGCCTGCTGTGGGCTTTTGAAATATTGAAGCCCATTGACACACCTCCTCCAGCAAGGCCACACCTCCTCCAGCAAGGCCACACCTCCTCCAGCAAGGCCACACCTCCTCCAGCAAGGCCACACCTCCTCCAGCAAGGCCACACCTCCTCCAACAAGGCCACACCTCCTCCAGCAAGGCCACACCTCCTCCAGCAAGGCCACACCTCCTCCAACAAGGCCACACCTTCTCCAGCAAGGCCACACCTCCTCCAACAAGGCCACACCTCCTCCAGCAAGGCCACACCTCCTCCAACAAGGCCACACCTTCTCCAACAAGGCCACACCTCCTCCAACAAGGCCACACCTTCTCCAGCAAGGCCATACCTCCTCCAACAAGGCCACACCTCCTAATAATTTTCACAATGTTCTACTAACCGGGGACCAAGCATTCAAACATATGAGCCTATGGGGGCTGTTCTTATTCAAACCACCATAGTCTGCAGACTTTGGTGGAGAAGAGAGCAACTTCTCAGTGGGTTCTGGTCTAGAGACATCACTCCTTTATCACTGAGTCTGTCTGCAGTCTATCATCAGACTACTTGCGGTGCTCACATAGGTCTGATGGAAGCCACCCGGGGCTGGGAATAACTTTTCAACCCTTTTCTGGGTGTGCTAACACAGAGTAAATGAGCGCCTGTGTACAAGCGGCTTATCACAGATCTTACGCTTAGCAGTTTTACCAGCTTCCTGAGAGTCAGCTGGGATGCTTCCCCTGTGCCATCTTTGAATTTGGAAAGCAGGGAGAGAGAAGAAAGGAGAGGCAGAAAGAGAGAGGCAGAAGCAGAGGGGAGGATAGGGGCCAGGAGATGGGGAGTGTAGAGTGGCAGAGCGGAAGGATCTGAGAAAGAGAACACCGGGAAGTAGGGAGAAGACACGCCCCTTCCATTGGAGCATGCTCATCTGCAATCTGAGAATTGCCTCTTCCTTGGTGGTGTCCCTGCAAATGAGGCAACGTGCTTCAATGACATTTTTAAAACTAGAAATATGTTTTTCATATATATATAAAATGTGTGTGTGTGTGTGTGTGTGTGTGTGTGTGTGTGTGTGTGTGTGTGTATTGGTTGTATTTCAGATTATCATTAAAGACCAGGAACTGTCTTTAGAATACTAGCATGGGAGCTGAAAAAGATCTCTTTAACATCTTTAAATAAATAAATAGAATGGAATGAGTAAAATAGCCTTTCTTTTCTTCATAAACTCAAACTGAAGTTCACTTATGTTATGTGATGTCACCAGAGATTATCAGCTATGGAGAGGCAGAGTAGGGACCACATAGTTCTTCTCACTTGTATTATGTTGCTCTCTATTGTACTCCAGGCACACATTCATATACATCAGATGTGCCAGAAACAGACAGTGCAGAGAGATTTTGAACAGCAAAGAGTGATTGGGACTGACTTTGAGGCAAAGGGGTATATAGCTGGCTTGGTTTGAAGTAGGAACAAGGTTAAGGTACAGAGATTCGGGGAAGGGTCTCTCCCAGGAAGTATGGGATGGAATAGGCTGTAATCTTGACCACCATCAAGGAATCAAATTAGAAAATAGACTTTTTTTCTAAGCATGGACTGTTGTTGGTCATTAGTCTGCAATGGAAAAACAGTGGTTGTCACCCCTTGTGACTAGGGGAATTATAAGCGACGTGGCTGGTATTAGTGTCTTAAGTTGTCTGGAGGGGAAAGAAACAGAGAGCCGAGGAGTATGAGGCATCTTTGTGGAGGTGCTTGAGGGGAGACTGCCCAGGAAGTGTTGGAGATGCTTGAAATCCATTCCATGGGCTTTCCAGTCTTGCCTGCCAGGTGCGTGCAGCCAGGTAGAATCTATGGTAGGATAGCGACTTACACACAAGCAGCTATTAGAGATGCTCTCATTGAGATCCATAAAGGAAAATTTACCAACATTTCAGCCAGAAAATGTAATCTGTTTATGGGTATTATACCGGCATACATAGATATCATATTTATACGACTATATTAATACTATACATATTGTATTATAGTCTCTTTTACTTAAAAGTAAAATTACTTTTCTTGAATCTGGGAATATGAAAGGTGGGTGACAACTTTTACTGTTTTTAATCTTTATATAATGATTCTTTCAGTCTATCTATGTCTTTGTATTTAAAGTGAATTTCTTAGAGGCAGCATGTAGTTGGGTCTTATTTTCTAATTACGGCAAGCTTTGTCTTTTAATTGAAATGCTTAGTTACTTTATATTTAATGTGATTAGGTTTAACTTTCCAAGTTGTTCTCTGTGTGTTCTAGCTACTATTTGTTCATTTCTCTAATTTCCTTCGAGTAGACTATTTAGTATTTAAGTATTACATGGCCTTGAGTACTAAGTTTTGTATCCACTTCATCTCTTCTATGATTACTATGCTACTTTATTGCTCTAAAGTTTACAAAATACATACATAACATCATACTTTGTATTCCAACAATTTATATAATATGATGTGCCATGCTTTGTTCAAGTCCATGGGAGGTTCATCCCTCTGTGAATGGAGTCAGAGGAGGAGTGGATGGGGAGGGGAGTAGATGGGAGTCAGGGAAGGGAACAGGAGGAGAAGAGGGAGGGGAAACTGAGGTCAGTATATAAAATAAATGAAAAATCATTAATTAAAACAGAAACACATACATAACTTCATACTTTGTATTCATACAATTTATATAATATTGAAATATAATGAGAAAATCAAACAAATTTAAAATCATTTTCTCTTAGTCTTTGTGTTATATGTTTTATTTTTATGTGCGCTATAACTCTCAAAATATATTAATATTGCTCTTCAAGTAGCCAAGTTTTCTCCTTACAGACATTTTAATGAGAAATTTCTTAGAGATTTATAATAGTAGGCTTACATTGTTTACAGATTTTTAAAGATTCAACTAATTTTAGACTGGACTATTTGGGAAAACCGCATGTGCATTAAACATATACAGACTGTTTTTCTTGTCATATTTGCTGAATGGTACAGCACAGTGACTATTTATATAGGATTTACATTATCTCAGCTAGACGGTGCGGGGCAAGAGAGATGGTTCAGAAGGCAAGAACATGTAATGCTCTTCCACAGGACCTGGGTTCGGTTTCCAGCACCCACACTGGGCAGCTCATAGCTAACTGTAACTCCACTTCCAGGGGATCCGACACCCTCTTCTAGCCTCCTCAGGAAACTGCACTCATGTGAACATACCCCACCACACTACACATATTTAAAAGATAAAACATTACATGCACGCATGCACCTGGAGTATGTAAGGTGCATACAAAGACAACAATGTTCCATTTAAGAGACTTGAGCAACCATGATATTTTGTATCTGAGGAGAGATCCTGTAACCAATTCTTCATGAATACTGAGGAACAACTGTATGCCACATAATTTCATTTTTGATGCTTTTCACATCTTCTGTAGATCTATTGCATTGTGTATTATTTATCTTTTGCTTAAACTTTCTTTAAACTCTTCTACGTACAAGGTTGCTGATAATAATTGTTCTTAGCTTTTTTTTTTTTTGCCTAAAACCAAATTTATTTTTCAAAGACATTTTGGGGGGATATAAGATTTTAAATGGACAGTTTTAATATTTTCCTCTTGGCTCCTAAAACTGCCATTTTGTGCCTTCTTCTTGCATGGCTCCTTTCAAGAGCCCTATAATCATATTTTATTTGTTTTTTGTTGCATGAATATCTTCTTTTTCTCCTGAGTGACTTTAATTTTATTCCCTGACATCACCTTCAGCAATTTGATTATGTGCACTAGGAGATTTTCATGTTTATCCTGCTTGGAGTTTTAGTTAACTGTCTTGGGTTTGTGAATATGTATTTTCTATATGTGAGAGAAAACTTTTCATTATGTTCTCTGACATCCATCCCTTTCTGAGGCTCTGAAATTGTATTTCCATTTCTCTCTGCCTCCAGCCGTATTTGGCTCACCTCTCTGTTCCACGGTCTGGAAATTGTATCAGGGAGAAAGCTGGGCTGATTTACTATAGGGCTGATCTAAACTTATTTTTCCTTTTCCAGAAATCTTAGTTATGTGGTCCAATGTCTAAAGACAAGAGCTGAGCCTCGGTTGAAGACAGTATCTAAGACAGGACTCGTCTGCAGGGCCATGAAATGCGAAGCTGTCTTTAAACAGAAATGTTCCCTCAAATATCTTCTTCTGCTCTTTTATTTGCCTCATCTAATTTCCAGCCCTACAGAAAATGTGTTAATATATGTCATGCAGTTTACTTGTTTTGACTCGCAAGAGAAGTCTGTACCCTGCTTATCTCTATTGTCAGAAGCAGACATTCTCAATTGTCTGAATATGAAATTCAGCAGTATGCCATGACTTTCTTTCTACATCAGATAGTGTAGATAATCACTGCCCTTTAAAAAGGTTGCTTGCTTTTTATTATGTGCATGGAGCTGATGCATTGTGGAAAGTAGAACTAATTTTTTAAAATGCTTCATTTCTTAGCTGTAACATTGATGCATAGACTGTGAATGAAATATATAAGTATACATAAAATACATTTCATTTAGAAATATACTTTGTATCTTATTAACTAAGAAACAAGAACAGAGGGTCTTCCTGTTACTCTTGATTTGTTACTTGGATTTGTTTGTACAAATGCTTAACAATTTAAAAATCCAAAATACAAAACATTTCTAGCTGCAAGCAATTGAAATAAGGGGTATCCCACCAGTGTAGCAGTTAAGAAACAGCACACGTACTAGAATGAACAAAATCTGAAACTCTAGCAATACCAAATGCTGATGAGGAGACGTAACAACAGGAACTGTCACTCATTTCCAGTTAAAATGATCAATATTCCCACTATTTTGGAGGAGAGTTTCACCGCTTCTTGGTAAGCTAAACACACTCTTACCCGATGACTCAGCAGCAGCCCTCTTTGGCAGTTACATAAAGACACTGAAAGCTCTTCTCATGTAAAAAGCACATAAATATTTATATTGGCTTTATCCATAATTGCCCAAACTTAGAAACAACCAAGATGTCCTTCAGTGGATGAATGGATGGATAAGCCACTATACATCCAGACTAAAGAACATTATTTAGTGTTAAAAAGAATAAAGATCTTCAACCATAAAGTGATATGTGGAACCTTACATGTACATTAGAACATGAGAGAAGCCAGTCAGTCAGAAAAGGATTTATACTGTACAATTTCAACCAAATCACACAGCAAGGACAACACTGTGGTGATGGTTAGAGGATTATTGGTGGGAGAGCTCTGGAATGTTAGAGGGATGGATTGGTGGTACATAGAGAACTTGTGTGAGATTAAAACATGCTGCTTAACAATGCAGCGCAGGATGAATACACAGGAGTGAACTGCAGTGTGAACTGTGGACTTGGGTGTAATGATGTGAAGATGTAGGCTCACTGCTTATAACAAATGGACCACTCTGGGGAGGGATTTGGGTAATTGAGCAGGTTGCACATACAACACAGCAGGAGCATGTGTATTTTCTGCTCAATTTTTTTTTCAGTTGATCTCAAACAAAAATAGAATGATATCTGTGCAAAAGTCTTTTCAAACTCCAATGAAACATTGCAAGCAAACCTTACATATTATTGAGCAAATTAAAAAAAAAGTTTTATTTACTTTCTGTAGAAAACACAGCCCCAAAAGACTGGGAATGTAGCTCAATAGGGAGAGTGCTTGCCACAAAATGCTGAGTCCGATATCTCAGTACTTCACAGACCAGATAGGGAGTACAGCCTATAATCCCTGCATTGGAGCTCAAGGTTATGTATGTAAGGAGTTCAAGGGTAGCCTGGGCTACATGAGACCCTGCCTCAAAAATAAGATAAAATAAAATAAAAGAAAAAGAAAGAAAAGAAAAGAAAGAGAGAAAGAGAGAAAGAGAGAGAAAGAAAGAAAGAAAGAAAGAAAGAAAGAAAGAAAGAAAGAAAGAAAGAAAGAAAGCATGAGCCAAGACAGCAATTTGGGTGCCTTTCTTACATTCACAAGACTAGGTGCTAAGAACTGAGAACAAGTGAGGGAACTAAGGAGAATTTATATGCTTTGGTAAAGGCACTTGCCAGTGAGAAGCACAGCATTCTGGTATGTGTCCTTTTGTATCAGGACATTATTTATGCCTTTAACTATTCTATGGAGTCTTATTGTGAAACAATCCAGTGCCAGCAAGGCCCCAACCAGGAGAAAGCCAACTGGAGGTGTTTGAGGAGGTGGGTAATATGTAGGTTTTGCAGACTAGTGAAGAATGAAGAAATGATGAGGAAAACAGAGTGTCATGAGAACATCAGGAAGGACCACAGGTGATGACAGCCAGATTTTAGAGCCATGAAAGACAAGGATATGAGTCTCAGAATTAGATGTGGATCTCAGTCCACATGGTATGCTACATTTCCACACGGGGAAGTCAGGGTGCTTTTCTCAGTAATGGTTTCCTCATTCCTTAAAGTGAAACACTGCTGCATTGGGCGGGTGGTTTGGAGAGATCCCCGGCTTAGCTTAGTGAGATTGCCTGGCACTCAGTGTGCCTGTCCCCTCCATTCCTGCTTGGCTGTACCATTTGGTTTCACACAAGGTTGCTAAGCCCGTTATTTACTGGGTTTGTTTCTAGGGAGACAGATCATTAGTGAGGGAAAGGCCCAGCGTTTCCTCCTCAGCTCTGAGTGGAGGTGACGATACTCAATACCCAGCTTCTCTGTGCACATCAAGGCTACTCGGAGGGGAGGCTCCGCATCCGGTCATTCCACAGTCATTCAAACAGTGGACAAATGGGTCCCTCATTCCCAGCTTATTTGCTGTGGGACCAATTTCAGCAATCCTCGGGACAGTCCTTCTTCTCGGGTCATTTTTGTAAGGCCATGAGTGGCATAGCTAACCTAACACTCAGTACTTTTCTACCCTTGGAGAGTGTGAAAGTAAGCTTGTCATTGAAAATACTTTCTTTTTGTAGTGAGGTGTGAGGTTCAGCATTGGCAAAGACTGACTTCACCCTGTGGCCATTTCCCCTCTCTATGGAGTCCTCCACACAAACCCTGCTTTTTTTTTGCCTCATACTTGAATTACAGTTTATTTTAAATTTTCAGTTGTCACTTATTTTTTATCCTTTTACTTTTTCTCTTATTTATTTCTCAGCAACTTGACACTCATTTGGTTATTTCTCATATATTTTTCATTTTCATTTTGGACTGAAAAGTGTTTAAATACTGTCTTAGTCGGGGTTTCTATGGCTGTGATAAACCACCATGACAAAAAGCAAGTTGTGGAGGAGAGGGTCTGTTTTACCTTCTAACTCCCAGGTCACACTCCATT
Organism: Onychomys torridus; assembly: GCF_903995425.1. NCBI lineage: Eukaryota > Metazoa > Chordata > Mammalia > Rodentia > Cricetidae > Onychomys > Onychomys torridus. The sequence goes on from NC_050456.1 coordinate 21,762,549, forward strand.
GCTGAGGGAGTTTAGGATGGGAACTCAAAGCAGGAACCTGGAGGCAGGAACTGAAGCAGAGGCCATGGAGGAGTGCTGCTTACTGGCCTGTTGCTCATGGTTTGCTCTCTTCTATAACTCAGGGCCACCTGCCCACAGGGGATGGACCTGAAATGCGCCCCCTTCCAGTAGTCTCTTTAGTGATGCCTAAAGATATTCTGCTATACTCAGCGATCAGTGCCTCGCTCAGTTGTCATCAGAGAGGTTTCATTCAGCAGCTGATGGGAACAGATGCAGAGTTTGGAGAACCCTGCAGAAGAGCGGAGAAAGAATTGTAGGGGCCACAGGGGGCAAGGACATCACAAGAAAACCCACAGAATCAACTAACCTGGGCTCACAGGGGCTCACAGACACTGAACTGACAACCAGGGAGCCTGCATGGGACTGACCTCGACACTGTGCACGTATGTTACACACGTGTTGCTTGGTCCTAACAGTGAGAACTGGAGCTGTCTCCAACTATTTTACCAGCTCCTCATACAGGGTCGCCTTGCCCAGCCTTAACACATGGAGAGGTGCTTAGCCTTATGGCAACTTGATATGCCATGTTGTGTTGCTACCCATGGGAGACCTGCTATTTCCTGAACAGAAATGGAGGAGGAGTAGATGAGGGGGGAATGGAATGGGAGTGAGGTGGAGGAGGGATGGGGATGAGAGGAGGAAGCAGGTACTGTGGCTGGAATGTAAAATAAATAAATAAATTGAAGAAATTTATAGACAAGATTCTTTGTTGCTGACACTGGTGATGACCCCAAGATGAACTTTGAGTTGTTGTTTTTAAATTTTCTTTCTTTTTTTAATTACTCATTTGGGATTTTGCTCCTGAGAGTTTGGTTATATATTTTACAAAAATTATTGACTATATATTATGCAGAATTGTCATGTCTTTGAACTGAGGAAGTAGCCACTTGACTAAAGCTGACCCACATTCACGTGTGTGGTAGCAGGAGTATTTCAGGATATATAGCTAGTTTCAGAAAGAAATATAAAAAAGGGAGGGAAAGATTAGCACTAAAAAGTGCTCATTAAAGTCATCTTAAAGGTCATGGTGTGCCTTGGTTGCTAATTTCATGACTAGTATCCAGTCATTGTGATTGAGAATCTAAAATCTATTCCACTCCACTTTACACCTATAAATTACAGACCCAAGTGATTTTGATTTTTTCCTGGAAATTTTGTGAAAACATAGGTTGCTGATCACCTCAGGAGATTCTCTTGCAGTGAGTCTCAGTGGATGCTGATGGTCTGAGGGCCACATTGTGACGCTGTCATGGTAACGCTGGGTCTTCCATTGTGACTGGTTTTGTGAATGAGCATGTGGTAGAAATATGCCAGAAGAGACACGAGGGGGAGTCTGCTCTGAGCTTCCAAGTCAGGGTTCCTCGATTCCCGTAAAGAACAGATGGTGAAGTAGTTCTGGCTTTCCTCTAATCGTGTTGCTAGGGCTACCACAAGCATCCTGCCTTCATCCTGAGGGCAAAGCCGAAAGAACCCTGGGCTGTAGAACCGGAGTCTAGTAGCTGCTCTTTGGCCAGGCTCTGCCCTATCCGGTCATTCTATTGTATGAGGTAGTGTGTGTGTGTGTGTGTGTGTGTGTGTGTGTGTGTGTGTGTATGTGTGTATATGTGTGTATGTGTGTGAGTGCGCGTGTGTGTGTATGTGTGCATATGTGTGTGTGCATGCGTGTGTATGTGTGTGATCTGCAGTGTGTGTGTGTATGTGTGTATATGTGTGTGTATGTATGTGTGTATATGTGTGTGTATGTATGTGTGTATATGTGTGTGTATGTGTGTATGTGTGTGTGTGTATTACCTCATACAATATATATTTATATATATACACACAGTTTGTGTTAAGACTTTCTGTTGAGGCCAAATATTTGAAATGATCCAGCCATCATTGATGTATTCACTTTTGTTCCCTGCTCTGTCCCCAGCTGTAGGTACCTAGACATGTAAGTTTATTTCACTTTATTTTTCCTTCATTTTTTTTGAACTTCTAATTTCCATTTTCATTTTTCTCTTATCCACTCCTAGCCTTACCCAGTCCCCAAGAATATGCTGCGACACTCCAGAATCAGGAACCCCTTGAAGGGGACAGCTGTGCTAAGCCTGCCTCTCATTTGCACCTATGAGGCAGGAGGGTCGTTTCTGGTTGAATGTGTGGTGACACTTTTCCTGATGTCTTCTCCCCCATGTTGTCACACATTACTGTTTTTGGAAACCATAGTTAATTAGTAACTTGATCTCTCTCCCTTTAGACTTGAATTCTGATTTTCAGAGTTCCCCAATCAAGTCAATGTTGATCCTATCAGAATTTCAAACAGGCCCTGTCCTTCTGTGCCATGGTTTTGTTAGAAAGAGTTGCAGCGGGCATCAGGGCTGCATGATATAAATCCTCAAATCCTGAATCGTGACCAGGGTTAAAAGGAAAGTGAAAAGGGTGTTTGCTCTCTAGGGACCCGACCCAGCTCAGCGTCTCCACAGAGTCTGAGAAATGAACAGATATTTTTTTCCTACCTCCTTTCTTAAAATCCAAAATTGGACAGCATTTGTATTCAGAACATCAGGGGCTTTTGGCAGTTCAATGAAAAGTGTAGACGTTCATGGGATTCTAAAGCCACCTTGGAATCAAAATAAATTTCTATGTGTTGACTTCTCTGGTCATGGGGAAATGAATTAGTAGCCTCAAGTCAATTTCTACTGACAGGTATATATATCCTCATCATGGTCAACAGTGCATTCTAGTTGGCTTCTGAGAACGGTGATGGGCAGGGCCTTCTAGTTATGTGATATTCTCCCTGCAGATCACTGCGCCGAAGTGAGCAAATTGGTACCATTGTGACATGAACATTGCTATCTGGTAGGAAATAAGGTTCTTAATAAGTATAGTTAACTTATAGTTTTATTCCGCTGTTTTTCAGTCTCACATAGTCTAGGTTGGCCTCCAACTCATGGTGTAGTATATGACAGCATTGAGTTTCTCATTCTCTCCCCTCTTCCTCCCCAGCACTGGGATCACAGGCATGCATCACCATATTAACTTGTTCAGTGCTGGGGATTGACCCCAGGATCATACATACTTTAAGCAAATACTTTACCAACTGTGCTAAATTTGTAGCCTCCCACAAAATTTTAGAGTTAAGATTTTCAACTCTAAAACTCAGATAAATGTTAAAACAAAGGATTCTATCATTTCTTGATGTAAACTGTTCTTCTCAACATCTCTTAATAATATTCATTCCTTTAGACCATTTTGAATCCTATCTTGAAACTTTGCCTGACAACTCACACTAGAAGGAATCATTTCCTTCTCTGAGCATCTAGAGGATTCAATGCCTCTTCTCTTTGAATATGCATGTCCATGTGTATGAATTGTGTCAGAAGACAGATAGATGTCAATCCTTGTCACCTTCTTCTTTTCTTCATCATTTTCTGCTTTCTGCAGCAGAGTAGCTGGCCCCAAAGCCTCTGTTCATCTCTACCTCCCATCTATCTCACTGTGGGGGCACTGAGATTACAAATGTGTGCCATTGCATCAGTTTTTATAGGGGTTCGGGGACTAGAACTCAGATCCTCATGCTTGGGTGGCAGGCACTTTATCCTCTGAGCCAACTTCTCAATGCTCTATTCTTTATTTTATATACTTGACTATACAGATCTTTGAAGGCAGGGACCAATATGTATTAAGATACTTCCCTCTCTCTCTCTCTCTCTCTCTCTCTCTCTCTCTCTCTCCATTCTCCACAGAGGTTTAATATGTAGCAGATGTTCAATAAATATTAGTTGATTTGGATAATTTTCCCCATGAAGTATATAGCACTGCACACACAGAATCTCATCTAGAACACTGTTTTCTCATGTAAGATCATGCTGGTCTTGATAGGCATCAGCATCACAGTTCCCGTGACTCCCTGAAATTGAGTGCAAAGTCGTTTTTTTCTGGAAAAGTTTTCAGCGGAAACTGTCAGCCATAAATGGATTCTTGACTCCCTTCCAAATGCTCAGAATTAATGAGATGGCTTATTAATTGTCTTTTCTTCCTGATAATACAGTTTCCCAAGTTATTGGTACTGCTGCTGTCCTGACCTCACAAATATTATTTATATCAACAGGAGTTCCCTTTGGGTAATTCAGTTGAAGCTTTTCATGAATGAGACATAGATACTAAGTGGAATTCATACACTAGGATTAAGCTGATTGTGTCATACACCATTAAAGGTGCTGTATCCCCAGGTTCCATCAGTGGCATTGTCTTGGTCGGGGAGGCAGATGTAGAGTCAGATGCTTGTTTCCAGTTCTATCACTGGCTGTGTAGCCTTGGGCCAAGGATTTGAACTCTGAGTCTACTTTCTTGACTTGTGAATTGAGGCTTGCAATAAGAATCCAACTCTGGGCTTTGTTCTAAGAATCAGACAAATCAGTGCATAAGAACACTTACCACTGCCCAGCACACAGCGCGGGCATGAGATGATAGCTATTATTGCTATTGCTTTTGTTATTGTTCAACTGTGGCTCCCACTTTCATCGATACAGATTAGTCATGGTGATTGTAGCGCCTGCGTCCTATTTGTCACTGAATTCTCTTTTGTCCAACCGCATCGGGGTCAGGGCAGACTGATGCATTGTTTGTAGAAGATTATGTGGTTTCACTCTCTGGGTTTTCTTGGGTGACTCTGCTTGGCAGCCAGAGGTCAAGTTCTCACACTATGAAGATATTCAGATCATTTTAAATATAAGGTCAGGGGAGCAAGAGTCTTTGAATTTCAATGAATGTGCCTTACATTTTAAAACATTAATAACAAATACCTTTTATTTAAAATTTTAATATAGTCTTTTAGTCATCATTGAAGAGATAGTTACCATGGAGAGGGATGAAATGACATGTGGGGGGATTGGGTCGGGATGAAGTTCATACTGCCTGGAATTAATTCTTCCCATCAGCATTGAGATTCAGCCTCTAAAAATGATCAGAGGTTTTGATTAATCTCAGAATGTCTAGGTTATTTGTCGAGGTTTGGCTGGCATACTCTTAAGCTCCCCTTTTTCTCATGGCTTTGGAGGTGGCAAGGGTTGTATTAACTGTCACAGTTTTTCAGATTTTATTTTCTTGCCTGGTCTGGCAAGGATTTAAGGAGGACGGGTGGATTCTAGAGGCTGTGCTGCAGCAGATTTATTTAAATGCCCATCCTGTGATATTGGCCCACCCCTCCTTAAATAGTCGATCGTAACTAAGCAACAAATACCAGGTGCTCCACAGAGACCAAGTGCCTGTGGACTTCAATGTACATGAGAAAGGAGGGGGAGTTTTCCATTTGAGAGTTAGGGTAATAAAGACTTACGATGAAAATGAGATTTAAGAACTGTAATTATATATGTAACTACATGTATATATGTGCAGAGGATCTTAGGAAAAGCAGTTGGTGTATAAAATGGGGTGGTTTTTAGAGTTGCACTCTAAAGTATTTATAAAGACGTGGGCGGGACACATGGGAAGTATAAAGGATGTTGAAGGACCCTGAAACCTACACAGGCTAAGAGCAGGTCCTTTGAGCCCCTGGGCTGGACTGGTGAGAAAGGCAAGCACTACTATTATAGGATCTTTGTGGAACTGAACACCCCATCACCAGTGGGAGCAGAGGAGAGCTGTCACTGGTGACTGATGCCAGGACAGCTCCTGAAAGGCTCCAATGCTGGGTCCAGTTTGTATTCTCATTTTTGGACTCTAAAACCACAAGGTGGCTCAGGCAAGCAAGCAAGACTTTTTCCGAAGCATACGTAGCAGTCAGCAGGTTGTTAAGGGCAATGACCTGTTGTTTCAGCTCTTTCTCCAGGTCACTCTGTTCTTGGTAGCAAGTGTAGTCATGCTTGGCAAATAGGCAGTCCAAGCAGTGCTCTAAGTAAGTCACTAAACTGGTCATAAATCAGTATTTAATAATTGGTTTTTCTATCTTAGTCTACTTCATTACCATAATTTAGAGCAGAGAGGGAAGGGAAGAACATTGTGGAGAGCATTTCGGCAGGGACTGTGGACTTTGATCCAAGCCAGAGGATGTCAACCCAGGCTGTGTGGAGGTAGAGGTAGGAGCCTAGCCCCCATCTCTTTCCTTTTGCAGCTCTGGCCATGTTTCCCTAGGCCCCGACACAAGCCAGAGGACACTACAGGCAATGGATCCCCATCCTCATTCCCAGTACATGCCGTTGATTGATGACTGATTGTGTGCGCATACACATGTATAGGGGGATGTGCATGTCATAGTGTGCATGTGGTCAGTGGACAATTTGTCAGACTTAGGTCCCTCCTTCTACTGTGTATTAGGAAATATTATTTTAAGGTGTGTTACTTTTCTTTATGTTCCATTTGTTTAAATTGGTGAAGCTGTGTTACTTTGCCTGTCTAAAACACCTGATGGTCTAATAAAGAACTGAACAGCCAATAGCAAGGCAGGAGAATGGATAGGTGTGCTGGCAGGCAGAAAGACTATAGAGAAGAAGAAAAGAGATGGAGAAGTGAAGAAAGAAAGAGCCAGAGGAGGAGGACTCCAGGGGCCAGCCACCCAGCCACACAGCAAGCCACGGAGTAAGAGTAAGATTTACAGAATGAAGAGAACCAGAAAATCCCAGAGGCAAAAGATAGACATGATAATTTAAGAGCTGGCAAGAAACAAGTCAAGCTAAGGCCAGGCATTCATAAGTAATAAGCCTCTGTGTATGCTTACTTGGGAACTGGGTGGCAGGCCCCTCAAAGAGTAAGAAAACAAACAACAGAAACTGTGTGTTCTGGGGATTGCTTAGGTTGTCAGGCTTGGTGGCAGGCGCCTTGATCTCTGAACCAGGGTCAGGTTTAAAACAGGTCATTTTAAAACCTTCCTCCAGCTTGTAATTGTTCTCTGTGATAATCACGTGACTAGTCAGTCATGGGAACTCTTCTCTTGATTTGTCTTTAAATCTGACAACAAATATAATTTATAAAGATTAAATCCCAATGGTAACATTCTTTAAATTCAGTGAAATATGCCACATTTAATCTAAAATTTCGCATTTGCCAAGCAAAATTTGCACTTTACAGCTTGCACTGTGTATGACAGTTTTACATTTTAAACATCAAATTCCAAGTATCCACACACAAGAACACAATTGCCAGGGCTCCCGTCTGCATTCTTTCATGTTGTTTGCAAGCTACTGTTTAAACAGAATTCTGGATGCTCTGGGGGAGGAAGGACTTCAAACCGTCAGGACCCTAGAACTGATCCTGTTGCCAAGTCGCAGAAGTGTCAGGATTGACAGTGGAACTGGGGGCTGTCTGAATCGACGACGTCTTAAGAAGCAAATTGAAAGAGAGGGGACCGGGCCATGATCAAAGGAGCTGGAGGCTGACGTCCATACTCAAACCCCAGCGATTCCAGTTTTAGTTGTGGTGTTACTAAAACAACAAGTTGGGTTTTCGTTGATTTATTGTTATTTTAAAATTCTCCACAAACAATGTTTTCACTGTATGCATGACACACACAAAGTTGCGGGGAGAAGGGGGGTGGTTGCCTAGAATGTTGAATTTTCCAAGTTACTCCTTGTCTGTCTGCATGAAACTGCCAAGCCGGCTAGCCTCCTGCTCTCCTGCTCATGTGAGAGTGTGAGAGACTGGAACATAGAGACACTCTAGATAATTCTACACACTAAATGAAAACCACGAGGTCTGAGGTCTTGTAGCAAACACTCTCCTTCACTGATACTCTCTCTGGATGTCTTCGCCCATCACTCAGGAGCTTCCATTTATGTGTCTTCCTGTTTTCCTGGCTTCCACCCTTGGGGCTTTCTTCTCCTTGTCCCCTTCTTGGCCACTTGTGTTTCCTTCTTTTTGCTTTCCTAGACTAGGAATGAATTCATCCTGGGAACTTTCAGTCATCTATGGAAAAGGCTGCTACAAGGCTCCATGTCGGAAATGCAGTTGCTTGGTAACTTACCCTCGTGCCAAGTTTATGTTCCGCGAGTTAAACAAACGATTTAGCCCCTGCTGTTCTCAGGCCTGGGCAGCATCAGCCTTGTGGCTCAGCTATGTCCGAGGAACTCACCAAATGGGCACAGAAAAGAGCTCAGTTCTGCAGGGCAGGAAGGCGAAGGGAGCTTGAATGCACCTGGCTGAGCCTGAAGAGGCACCCGGGGAGGCCGATCTGAACAGACGTGCAACACGTTTGCACATTTCCTAAAACCGGCAAGAAGCGTGTGCTGGTAAGGTTTGAGATCCTCTCTGTTTTTTTTTTTTTTGCTTTGTTCTGTGTTTCCCTTTCTGATATCTCTGTCATTCTTGCTGCCCTTTCTAATGAGTTTGTAAAAACCAATAGTTTTAGATGTTAAACCTTCCTAACAAACACTCCTGGGAGCAGTGGTATAGAGCCCATCTGTCTTTGCCAACTTCTAACACACACACACACACACACACACACACACACACACACACACAACGACAAAATCCCCAAGATTGTGTATTAGGAGATATAAAACTGGGGTAGATAGTAGGTAGGCTGAATCTGGATGAAACATTTGATTTTAATGTTAAGCAGGAATTCTGGCACCAAAATTATCTAGCATTCCACATGGCTTCTTGCTGAATGGTGCATAGAGAAGTACCAAATTGGGATGTTTCTGGAGGTGTGTGTGTGTGTGTGTGTGTGTGTGTGTGTGTGTGTGTCAGTCTGTCTATCTCTCTGTGTGAATGTGTATGTGTTTGTGTGTGGGTGTGGGTATCTGTGTATGAGTATGTGTGTGTGTGTGTATGTGTTTGTGTGTGAGTGTATGTAGAAATTTTCCTATTATCTGCCTTATAACTCCATAGCACTATAACATAGAAGACAGAAGTTATCACAGCATATATAAAAATGACTGTTTGTCACACATGGTGAGCACTGGGGAGTAGGTGGCTGAGCAGAGTTTTCTTCAAGACTGACTGGATGTGAGCCCAGATTATGCAAGTGGAAGTGAAGAGGGAGGGAGGGGAAAAGAACAAAAGCCTATTGAAAGATATAAAACAAAATTTAAGGTACGTTCTAATGTTAACATTGTTTTGTAAAAGTCTCCATTGTATCATTGCCCATTAGGCATCAATTGATTAAATTGGTCTAGAGCCTTGAACAAGTGTCAAAAGAAAGGATAGGTTTCAGATTAAATAATATTTTTACTAGTCTTCAGTGTTTAGAGTAATAGAGAGGATGGTTTAGGGCAATAATTTCATATATGGTAAACTCTTGTAATTATAACTTGGTAGCCAAAGGATGTCTTTATATTCAGGAATGATCCACAACTAAACTATTTTCTTAAAAAAATACTCGACCCTTTGCCAGAACCAGTGATTCCTTTCTGGTTGTTAACACACTCAAGTCCATCTGCTCACTGCTTACAAGTCAGTGCTCAGAAGCCAACAGTTGGGAGAAAACCAAGTTTCTTCAAGGGCTGGTTCCTGAGAACAGGTGGGGCTATTGTCTGTGTAAATAAGACCGTCTTTGGGAACCCAAATATATGAGACGGCTTACATAGGGAAAGGACCAAAGTGTAGGAAAGCTACGGACAGGGCCAGCGTTCATTCTCTCCCCCTCTCTCTTATGGCTAGAATACCAAGAGTCCCTGGCCTCCTGGAAACAGTTTCCGTAATTGTTTATGTAAACATACTGCTTTTCTGTGAGTTAGACCTCACATCAAGTTACACGCTTCATGTTAGTTCCTGCACAGGACTACAAAAGAAAGGAAATATAGCATCTGAGACTATAAAATGTTCTAAGTTCTAGAAATCTAAAGAAAGATGATTTCACAGTTAGTACCATTTATCACTCAGACTTCAGAACATCAGGCAGAGAGAAGACTCCAAGGAACAACTCCCAGGGAATAGGCATTGTTACTGTGTGTGTGTGTGTGTGTGTGTGTGTGTGTGTGTGTGTGTGTGAGAGAGAGAGAGAGAGAGAGAGAGAGAGAGAGAGAGAGAGAGAGATTCTTCTTACATGCAAACTGTATTTCACATATCGAATGTCCATCCTCCTCTAACAAAGGCAGCAGATAGTATAAAAGGAATCACAATTCAATGGTTCAAAATGATGTCAGTTGCTCACTCTTCTTGTTTTTATAGAAGAGTTTTAGAAAATAATTATGAAAATGATGATGATGAAAAAATTTTTGAGTGACAAAAAGCGAATATTTAAAATTTTACAAGAAAGCTGGCCCAATTAATTCTTCATAGATACACTACATTAATAGTCATCTTGTTAGTTTTTTGCCTTTTAGTTATTTTAAGATACTTTTAAATTTATACCATGTTCTTTGGGATTTTGTTAGTTTGTCTTCTACGGAATGAAATTATATGAATGATAAGAACTAAATCACATATTCTTCATAGATGGCTAATTCATGCATAAATGCAAAGTGCATCTATACTCACCCATTCATAGCTTTAGTTAGTATCAATTATTGTCTAAGCTGACTTGAAACTCTGCTTATGATGGAGGCTTGTCTATAAGCCTCAATATAAAGCTGGAGTTTTTATTTGTTTTGAGACAGGGTCTCTCTACCTAGTCCTGGCTGTCCTAGAACTTATGTAGAGCAGGCTGGCCTTGAACTAACAGAGATCTGCCTGCTTTTGCCTCCGCTTCCTGAGTAAAGCTGGAGTTCTTAATCAGGAAGGTTTTTATCTCCGAGGGAATAGTCAGCAATATCTAGGGACACTTCTGATCATCATGACTGGCTAGGTGGGGGAACATTACTTGCACATAGTGGGTAGAGACCACAGCAACTAAGCACTCTATAACACTCCTCATAACAAAGAATTATTTGACCCAAATTTTAAGTGTCAAGGTTGAGAAATTCTGTTGTTCAATAAAATAGGCTGTTTATTAACAGACTATGAGAAGTAAAGTGTAAACATCCAATAAACATATGTTGACCAAATCCCCAAGGTTAGAGTAAGTCACACTTACCTTCAGCTATATTTTATACTAGTCAAGAGATCCTCCATTTGATTATTTTTAGAGAAGGACTTACTCCAAACAATAAGACTATGTCATTCTTAGTGACTTAAATTCTTAAACTTAAGTAAAACTTAATAACTTCTTAAACTTAAATCAAAAAATACTTAAATTTGCTTTCAGAAATGAACAATAAATATTTAAAATAATCCAAAGAAAATCAACAAAATGAAGGGAACAAATGGGTACTGGGAAGCACTGTATTACTACCCAATATTCCCAGACCAGTTTTAAAAAGAACAATATGCAGATGCTTTGGGAAAATCTAGAAAATAAAACATATATATTTATGAATATGTATGAACTAAGAGGATATAAAAAACCAAGTAGGCAGATAACAAGAATGATGTTAAACCTGTAGCAAGTCTCCAATAGGCCCAGGACAGGAAGACTTGGCTGCAGAATTTCCCAACCTCTACAGGGAAATAACTCTGATGTTTTTCAAACTATTCCATAAAATTGAAAGGGAGCCCTGGAAACCCTTGAAACCCTGAGTCTCCATTGCTCTACTCCAAAATCTGGCAAGGATATTTCTGTTACCACCAGCAGCAGTAGCTCCACTGCATTGACAGACCAATTAATACTCCTGAGCATAGATGCAAAAACCCTCAACAAAATACACCACACGTCACATTCAGCATCACAGTAAAACAGCCGTACGACATGATAAAGTAGGTTTTGTTCCAGGGATGCAAGGATGGTTCAACAAACGCAGGTCAATGACAGCATATAAATTGAACCAAAGACAAAAACCACATGATTATAACATACACAGAAAAAACCAGCCCTTTAATAAAACTTGACTCCCTTTTATAATAAAAAGCCCTAAATAAATCAGGCATAGAAAGATCGTCACTCAACATTGTAAAAGTAATACACAACCATCCCATGAGCAACATCATACTAAATGGAGAAAAACTGAAAGCATTTTCTGTAAGATAATGAAAAATGTAAGTGTGCCTGCTCTCTACTTCAACCATGTGGGTTTCAGGGATCCTGTTCAGGTTGCTAGGGTTGGTGGCAAGTACATTAACCCACTGAGACATCTATCTGCTTCTGAATAGACATTTCTTGGAAGAAAACTAAATAGCCAATGTTTAAATGATCAATATAACTTTCACCAGTGGGGAACGGCAAACAAACTTTAATGAGATTCCATATTAGCCGGGTTAAAATGGCTTTTTTGTTATGTTTTGTTTTGTTTTTCAAAACAGAGTTTTTCTGTTTAACAGCTCTGGCTGTCCTGGAACTCACTCTGTAGACCAGGCTGGCCTCAAACTCACACAGATCCATCTGCCTTTGCCTCCAGAGCACTGGAATTAAAGGTAAGTGCCACCATCTCCTGGCTATGATGGCTTTTATAAAAACAAAAACAAAATGCTACCAAGGTTGTAAAGAAAAAGCAATTCTTACTCACTGTTAACAGAATGGAAATTAGTCCTGATACTACAGAAATCATCATGGAGGTTTCTCTAAAAACTAAAGATAGAATACCATATGGTCCAGCTGTGTCACTCATCAGTAGATGCCCCCAAAGCAGCCTGCCATAGAGATGCCTGCATGGCCATAAATATGATGGTATTGTTGGAATTGTTGGAGGGGTGTGTGTGTGTGTGTGTGTGTGTGTGTGTGTGTGTGTGTGTGTGTTATTCAACCATAAAGAAGAATGAAATATTATCATTTCAAGAAAGTGGATAAAATTAGAGAATGTCATATTAAGTGAAACAAACCAGAAATAGAAATAACACTTCTGTTTTAACAAATATGGAAACTTCAACAAAAAAAGGAAAAGAAAAGAAAGAAAGAAAGAAAGAAAGAAAGAAAGGAAGGAAGGAAGGAAGGAAGGAAGGAAGGAAAGAAAGAAAGAAAGAAAGAAAGAAAGAAAGAAAGAAAGAGAAAGAAAAATGAAAAACAAAATGAAATGAGAAAGGACCTGGAAGTGGAAGAGGAACTTCAGCAAGCTATGTTTGGGTTGGAAAAAGGAATGAAGAGCAGGAGGGCGGATGACATGATCTATACATGTTGTATGCAGGTATGAAAACAGTAAAGTGAATCTCATTAATGTGTGTCAGTATTGTGTTAGTAGTTATAATTAAGTGAAAATTTTCTAATAATATAACCTACTCAAATAAGTGAATAAGTACACTTCCAGGAGATTTTATTCTTTTTCCATGTTCCCCTCACTCCAAGGTGACAAGATGTCACTGGTTTTGAGCATTTGGGTGGTCTACCTATAAATAAACCCATCTCTTACTTTCTCCATTGCTAGTTAATGGTTTACCACACAAATCTTCTTAATTAGTTATTTCTTGCCAACTTATTTTCTGGGTTCTAACCTTGTCTTGCTGCTGTTGCTGCTCTTACATCATTTGTTTGTTTTTAAAAGCCTGGAGTGATATTTTTGTGTTTGGGAAGAACAGAGGCCAACAAGAGCATTTAACCTCCCGTCTTTATAGAAATATGGACCATTGTTCTTCACGAGTGTGTTTCCTATAATAGTGGCTGTTCCAGCTGCCTGTTAATACAGGAAATGGCACTGTGTGTGTGTGTGTGTGTGTGTGTGTGTGTGTGTGTGTGTGTGTGTTTATAAGTGTGTGTTCACACACACATTTTAAGTAGAAAGGATTATTGTGTTTTGGAGAGACAGAGTCTATATTTAGTGCTCTCTCAAAAGCCTTCCCCATAGCCGGGTAGTGATGGTACATGCCTTTAATCCCAGCACTCAGGAGGCAGAGGCAGGTGCATCTCTGTGAGTTTGAGGCCAGCATGGGCTACAGAGCGAGACCCAGGACAGGTACCAAAACTCCACAGAGGAACCCTGTCTCAAAAAAACCAAAAAAAAAAAAAAAAAAAAGAAAGAAAGAAAAAAAAAAGAAAAAGAAGCCTTCCCTATGGCTGAAAAGAACACACACACACACACACACACACACACACACACACACACACACACACAAATTTTCCAGGTGTAGTTTTAAGCTTCTGTTTCTCTCTCTTTTATTGTTATCTACTTATGTAATATGTAGCATGCAATTGACTCCTGGTGTAGTCACACAGACGTAGCTCATTTTTTCCCTTCTCAACCCATTCACGTGTTGAGCACATGCTCATAGTATGCTGCCCTGCTGAACAGTCTGAGAGTGAGTGCAGAGATAATTCTTGCTTTTAAGTAGTTTAGAATCCTCTTCGTATATTTTGGAGGTAAATTAAAGAAAAGGTCTTTCCATAATAATGAAATATGCACTTCATATTCTTTGTATGTAGTATTGACATGACAGTATTTTTAAGGTAATACAAAATATAAAGAAATATTTGAAGCATTTATATTTTATAGTCAAGTTGAGAAGGAGAGTGTGGCCCAATGGAAACTTCTGGGCACGTTACATATCTGATTAGTTTTGTCCCCGGGGAGGGTAGTGGTGGTGGTGAATGACTTTGATTAGTTTATGTTGTAGTTCTGTTACTGTGATAAAACACCATGGCCAAAAGTAACTTGGAGAGGAAAGGGTCTATCCAAAATGAGATTTTAGATATGTCTCCAATATTTCAAGGACTCAGATATAGTTAGTAATACTGGAAAAGAACGAAAACCAAAGAAGGACAGGTTAGGTCTCAGAGTTTCTCTGTGTAGCTTCGCACCTTTCCTGGAATTCACTCTTTAGACCAGGCTGGCCTCGAACTCACAGAGATCCGCCTGCTTCTGCCTCCCGAGTGCTGGGATTAAAGGCGGGCCACACCACTGCCTGGCTTGGTGCTTCCATGTTTTAGCTGTTGTGAACACTGATGCCATAAAACTTGAACATTATACAGCTTCCTCTTTCTGAGCATGTTTTCATTCCTTTTTGGCTCTGTACCCAAAAAGGAATTTTTTTTTTCTGGCTTGTGATTCCATTTTTGAATTCCTGCAGAACTGCCACCCTGTTTCCTATCGGGCTGAGTTACTTCATACTTTGGTTAACATGCTTAAAGATTCCCATATTTCCAGACCCTTGCCACCACACTTTTGTTGGCTGTGTGTGTGTGTGTGTGTGTGTGTGTGTGTGTGTGTGTGTGTGAGAGAGAGAGAGAGAGAGAGAGAGAGAGAGAGAGAGAGAGAGTCTCTTCTACCTTTGAGTGGCATTTCCCTAAAGGTTACTGATGCTTAATAATGTTTCATTAATTTATCAGCCATTTGTATGTCTTCTTTGGAGAAATATATATTTAAGACCTTTGCTCATTTTTAAAATTGTTTTTTTTGTGTCTTTTTATTGATGTGTCTTGGAAGTTTCCTGTATATTCCATTTATTGATTTATTTATGAGACACCTGATTTATCGATGTTTTTCTCCCATAATGCCACTTGCTATTTTACTGTGTTGATGCTGGTATTTATTTTGTGACAAATGTTTTAAATTTCCCCCAAACCCCATTTGTCTATTTTTTTTTTCCTTTTTCAGTCCTAGGATAATAAAACCCAATGCTGTTTGATTCAAGTAACTGCTTCATAATCTGAGCTCAGGACAATGTTCTTCCTGAACACTAAGATGCTGTAATAATAAAGTTGTATTTAAATATGTATACATCTTGCTGCATTGTAACCAAGTTAATTGCAAATAGTATAGAGGTTTGTTAAGCGATAGGTAGAGCCTCCTTTAAAGCATCGTTTGGGAAACCTGACTTAAAAGTGCAGAGACTTGCTCTTTCAGCTGGAGCTGGGCGGCTCTCCAGCCTCTTTCCCTTATGATAAGGTTGAGAAGCAACTGAGATCACAAGGTGCAGCTGTTCCTCAGAGTGAGGATGAGCACATGGTGACTCACTTTTTACCACAGTACCTAGGGCGGTGCCAAACTTGAAGGAGTCAATAATGTCCTTCTCCCTCTCACTGTGACATGTGTACATCTGTCAGCTAGCATAGACCTCTGCTTCCTTATAAATCTGACTATTTCTTTTCTTTAAAAATGTTACATCATAAACATGAGCTATTTCTGTTGCTCTTGGTTTCTTCCCAGAGGATAAATGTAAGTTATTGTTGCTGAAGACACCATATACTTTGGCTACAGGAATCAGGGGATCTGAGCTGGATCTAACCTGAAAGTCTTTTTCTTGGAGTCTAGCTTTTATGGTACCAGAAGGCACCATACAAGCCTCTAAGGGAGTGTCTCAGTTAGGGTTTCTATTGCTGTGAAGAGACACCATGACCACAGCAACTCTTACAAAGAAAAGCATTTCATTGGAGTGGCTGGCTTACAGGTCAGAGCCTTAGCCTATTATCATCATGGCGGGGAGCATGGCAGCATGCAGGCAGACATGGTGCTGGAGGAGCTGCTACATGTTGATATGCAGACAACAGGAAGTAGACTGTCTCACTGGGTGTGGCTTGAGCATATATTTGAGTTCAAAGCCTGTCTTCACAGTGACACACTTCCTCTGACAAGACCATACCCACTCCAACAAGCCCACACCTCCCAATAGTGCCACTTCCTTTGGGTCCATTCTCTTTCAAACCACCACAGAGAGGAAGCGTCCAATAATCCTACCTTGCTATGACAACTATGAATCACAGTAACAACCAGCATGGCACAATATCCCAAAGCGTGCAATGGAGGCAATCACATCTTGGTAGTAGCCCACAGCTATCTAAGTGGATATAAGGCCTGATCGACAAGAGGGAAATCATGCCTGGTACTGGAAACCTAGCCACTACCTCGGGCTAGTAAAGTAATGGATCTTGGAGAAGAATGAAAAACTGCCACTTTACCCAGCCAGCATAATCCATAGCTGTGTTCTAGACATTTATCCCTATACCCACAGAGAAGTGGTACATTTTACCATCATGAAATAAATCTCTTTGCAGTAGATGGAAGCCATTACAGAACACTACAACCAATACAAATGCAGAGAATAAGTGACTGTGTGGTTCCTGTCCCCACCTGATGTATCTACAACACAACTCCTGCATCTAAGTCTCCGGGATCATAGTGGAAGAGGAAAGAAGAACAGGAAGGGTTCTGTGAGGCTGCATCTCCCGGAAACATCAGAGAAGCTATACCTATGACTCTCATCAACATGACTGTCTAAATAAGACGTGAGCAAGGACAGGATCAATAGAGATGCTAACAAGGGAGGGAAATTCCATGGGTCCCAACTCTAGACAAAGAATTGCAGGCAACTAAGGAATGCTGAGGTCAGAAGAAATAGTCCTCCCCAGGGGTGAACCTCCAATTGGTTATCTAATACCAAGTGGTCAGTTCTGAAATCATACATACAAGTAACATTGTATGGAATGTGTAGGTTGCATCTATATATATAAGAAATGCACACACACACACACACACACACACACACACACACACACACGCCATCTACAATAAAAGAAAAAGAGTGAGTTTGAGAAAGGGCCAGGGAAGAATTGAAGAGAAGAAAGGGAAGAGGAAATGATGCAATTATATTCTAATTTCAAAAAAAATCCACAACAATTTTTACATTGAAAGGGGAAAACTATAGTCTTCCAGTTACTTGTGTTTGATTATATATTAAAAGTACAAAATAAAACACAACCTATAGAACCAGCTTATTAAAGATCAACCCCCTCAATGTTTTTTTTTGTTTTTTGTTTTTTTTGTTTTGTTTTGTTTTGTTTTGTTTTGTTTTGTTTTTAAACTGAGGTAACCGACTATTAGGAATATTCTGTATCACTCATTTTCGGGCCTGAAAAAAATATCATTTCTTGCTGGAGAAACTCCAAAGACCTCCAGTAGCCAAGTCAGTGTCTGAATCACACAGAACTATTAGCAATGGTGGGGGCACAGCAAAGTGCGTAATAGACAGAAGCCATGGTGAGCAGACTTCATGTGAGATTCCTTTGTAGCTGGCTGCAGATGACTAAGAACAAAAGTCACTGCGTCATGTGACGGATATGACTGTGGGGCATGAATTGAAGAGCCACAGAGAGAGGTTGCTGAGAAGGACCTGTTGTTTCTGAGTGCCATATCAATTATGAGGAACTATGGCTGACAAGGGAAAGACAAGGGAAAACAACAAGAACAACAACAAAAAGCCAAAAACAAAGCACAGTGTTTAATGCACAGTCATCTCCCAGGCCACCAAGCTGCTGTTGGATGTCTGTGAGCTGCCTCCGGTGTGGGGGTGTGACTGCAGGCTTAGCGGAGTGGCGGAGGAAGTGAGCAGCTCAGATTGTGACCTCTGGTGGCAACTGCAGCTCCTTTCTCTCTGCAGCTCAGCTTGGGTGGTGGTAAGCCATGGAGTCTGATCAACGGGCTTTGCTTTCAGACCATAGCGTGCCGAAGACATAGGTGAGAGACTGTGAGTTGGCTTTGGAATAGCATTCAGCATCTTATCCTTTACGTTCCTGACATTTAGAGAAGCCCGAAATTCAAAATATAAATCTTGTATTACCTTTGCTGAACGGAAGAGCTGGCAAAGCGTCTGGTGAAAATGAAATTATAGTTTTCTGAGGTTGATGTAAGATCTACTTGATTTTTTGTAGAGGTTTGAAGTCATTAGCCCCTACTCAGCAGTCCTATTATGACTATTCATTTTTATTAAACCATGGAGTAAATAATTTATTAAGAAACAAAAATCTAATGAAGAAGAATTTATACTGAAGTAGTTCACGCCTTATGCTTTAGTTATTTCCCAGTATAAACACAGCACTCATGAGCTTGTACTATCTACCTCTTATTAAATATATGTGTGGTATCTGTCTTTGCACTTCTGTTGTATAAGGTCCTTATTTGTTCTGTGAATATTTTTCAAAATACCAATTCATTATGGAGCAACTCTGCTTCAATCGGACATTAACTTTTCATTTAGATGCCTGGTTAGGTTGAAATGTTTGACTATTTCATGAACTTGCTGTATTTAGACAAAATGCCTGTAAGATATTTGAAACAAATGGACTCTGTCTAGCTGAAATGGTTCTGGAAAAGTAGGCATCGTCACGGGCTGTGGAAATGACTTCTGCAATAAGAAACAGAGAACAGGCTTTCTGTTCACCTAAGACCTTTGGATAGTAGGAGCTGGGGGCATCTTCCAGTACTATTTTCCAGGTTGCCATCCGAGATAAATAAAGAAGTCTGGTTTGCATTTCTGGGAAGTTACAGTGAAGAAATATGGGGACCAGGACCCAAACCCGAGTTTGAGAATCCCAGTCTCTCTGAGGGTTGTCACCCTTGCAGTACTCTGGCTCTGAGAGAAAAGTGTGGGGATGGTTTGAGGTGTGCTCCTGTTGCAGAGCAGCAGAGGGCAGATGCAGTAGCAGCTGAAAGTGTGCCTTAATTCATCATTTGACTTTGTAGCCTGTTAGCTGTCTTCAGAACTAAGTTACCCCCCCCCACACACAC
The DNA here is from genome assembly GCF_903995425.1 of Onychomys torridus. Lineage (NCBI taxonomy): Eukaryota > Metazoa > Chordata > Mammalia > Rodentia > Cricetidae > Onychomys > Onychomys torridus. Next base: position 21,781,928 of record NC_050456.1, read on the forward strand.
ACACAACATATGCACTTGTTGGGACAAACTCTGAAATACCCTTTTGTTCAGCTGGGCCACGTCCTCACCTGTGTCTCTCACATCACACAAGGCTTAATTTGTAGGAGGTGGGTCTGTCTTTTTCCTCTTCCTTTTTTTTTCTTTCCCTTTTTTTAACATTTTTAATTGAATTTTTTTCATACCAAATAGTCTAACTATGGCTTCCCCTCCCTCATCTCCTCCCAGATCCTCCCTGCATCCCACCCATCCAAACTCCACACCTTCCCCTCTCTAGAAAACAGGCAGGCAAATAAAATAAATCACAGTGAAAAGTAAGAATTAAAAATGAAAGAAGCAGCACAAGAAACACACACACACACACACACACACACACACACACACACGCACACACACACACACACATACACACACACACACTGAACAAACCCCACAAAAACAAAATCAGAAACTGTGAGACAGAAACAAATGATCAGTCAGGGAAAAAAAATGCCTAAGCAGAGCAATAAGAAACAAACAAAAACATCATATCTCCAAAAACACCATTGTGTTCACTTTGTATTGGCCATCTACTGCTGGGCATGGGGCCTGCCCTTAGGTGTGGTTTGTATACCCAGTGAGACTCTATCAGAGAAAATTCATATTTTTCTTTGCAAGTGGTTGTCAATTGGAGACAGGCTCTTGGTTAGGGAGGCCTTTCTGATTATTTGAGTGAAATGAATGGAGCCTTTTTATTGAATTGAGTCACAGTGAACATTTTGTATGTGAAAGTATGGTGCTTTAGGAACAGATAGGCACAATTTTGTGTATATAAGTGTGTGCGTGCGTGTGCATGTGTGTGTGTATGTCTGTGCGCCATATGTGTGTATATAAAGGCTAAAGAGTATCATTTCCCAGCTGATGTTCACCCTGTGTTTTGAGACAGTTTCTCACTGTGTGTGGCTCCCCAGGTAAGCTGGTGTGGCTGGCCAGCAGGTCCTGGAGATGTACCATCTCCGTTTCCCACACAGGCTTAGCTGTGTCATCCATGGCAATGGTTAAGATCCACAAAATGCAAATTCTTGTATCAATGATTTTTAGTGCTTACTTGGAGCCTAATTCTACTTAGTACAACTTTTTTTTTCTGTTTTTGAAGTTTATAGATATTACTAGATTAGTTTTCCATATGTTTATCTTCAGCTTGATCCTCAATCCTCTAGTATTAAATCTCTTCCAGGATGTTGCTCCCATCAGATTTTTTTCTCAGAGTTGTTTGGAGCTGTCTTACAGGAGGGGCTAACCTGTATCAGTTTGGATGGAAGTCTTCCACCTTAGTTACTTTTTTCTTGTTATCAGGACCAGTTACATGTCAAAAAAGCCACTTAAAGGAAGAAAGCTCTATTTGGTTTGCAGTTTGAGGGTATCCCATCCTGAGGTGTGTGTGGGGGGGATCATGGGCAGCCTGAGGTAGCAGGATTGTGGGGTGGCTTGCTCCTATCTGGGAAGATCAGGAAGTAGATGCTAGGCAAAAAGTGAGACCAGGTTACCAAGTCTAAATGCCCTCTCCCATAATTCACTTAACGGTTCCACAACGTCTCCAAACCGTGCCATCAGCAGGGTATCAAGTGAGTTCAACTACACAGTGAGTTCCAGGACAGCCAGGGCTGTTACACAGAGAAACTGCCGCAAACAAAAGTATTGTGAGGGTGTGGGTGGATGTTAGCTCTCTTTATACTACCTTAATATTGGTGGTTATTGGTTTATATTATTCTTGGTTTGCAAGTCTAGTAGAGTCTTCCTCAACTCTTTACCAACTTATTTACTTGTCTCTTTTCCCAACCTCCTTCCCTCTCTCTGCTTTTCTTTTTTCCCTTTTCCTTCCCTTCTCTCTGTCTCTGTCTGTTTTGTTAAAGACACACACACAGAGAAAGTTCCATCTGTATTTGTGTCGGTGACAGAATGTCATTCTTTTTTTAATGACTGAATAATATCTCATTGTTTATATATGCCACACAGTCCTTATCTATCCATCCATGGAAAGGCATCTGGGCTGTTTCCATATTTTAGTGATTATTAATTGGGTTAAAATAAACTTACGAATGCAAGTATGTGTTTGATATAATTGTTTCATCTCTTTTTGATGTTATACTTAGCAGTGCAATACTAGATTACATGGCTGTTCTATCTCCAGTTGCAGAGGAGTCTCTACTGTTTCCATGTGGCTGTACTGGATACATTGCCCCGGCATTCTATAAGAGCTCTTCATTCTCTCTATTCCTGCCAAATTTTGTTAATTTTGCCATTCTATTGGGGTAAGGTAGCATCCCATGGTCTCGATTTGTGTTTCCCTGATGCTTAGTTAGATGGATTGTTTATCCATGTACCTATTGGCCACTTATATGCCTTTTTAAAAAGAGTTACTTACTTAGTTGTTAAAAGGTAGGACTTATTTTTCCTTCTTAAGAAAAATAGTTGTTTTGTTTTAATGTCCATGTTAAGAAATCCGAAGATTGGGAGATAGCTCACTCAGTGAACTTGCCACATCAACATGAGGATTTGAGTCCAGATCCGTCTCATTCACATAAAAAGCTGGGCACAGCAGCTTATACCTGTAATCCCAGCACTGGGGAGGTAGAGACAGGAGGACCCTAAGGCTTGTTGGTCAGGAAGTTTAACAATCTAGTCAAATCATTGCACTCTAAGTAGTGTGAGAGACCCTGTGTCTGAAAACAAGATGGAAAGCAATTGAGGAAAATACCCAACATTGACCTGTGGCCTTCATATGTGTGCTTACACATGTACACCCCTATAAAAACATGAACAAATAAATACACACAGAGATACACACACACACACACACACACACACACACACACACACGACAGATAGAGAAATTTCAAAACCATCTAATTAGTGATCTTTTTTACATACTTCTGTCTTCAACTCAGAGCCTGTTTCCTAGAATCCGGGTCTAGGACGAAGCTTTAGGGTCCTCAGGGATGCATTGCCCTTCTGTAGACAATGTCCAACGTTATGTACAGAGTGCTGCCGACTTAGGGAACTCTCTTGAGCTTTGAGGTTCATGATTTTTATTGGGGACTTTACAGAAGAGTCATGATAGGGTGAATCGTTGTCCAAAATGTTTCCCCAAAGCCGTACCCTTTAATTACAGGGTTGGGTGATTTGTCTGCTAGGCTCCATTCTGAGTCATCCCATTAGCACAAACTATCAGATAGGATCTCAGGATCCTGAAAAATCATCCCTACTACTCAGAAAACCCTGTGGCTTTAGCAGTTTCCTCCCAGGAGCTTGGGCAAACACCAGGCCTCTTTTGGGTAGAATTATCTCCTCCATGAACAACTCTGTCCGCCTTCAGGTGTCTAGGTCCACCAGTTCCAAAACACTTGAAAGAAAAGGCAGGTTGCTTCTTTGTTTTGTGAATTACTGGCTTAGGATTTAGCTTTTGTAAGATAATGAAAGCCATTTATTACTTGCTTATCCAATTTGTAGCTTTCAAAATATTGTTTTCCGTCTTATTTTTTGACGTTTACTTATCAGAAAAGGCCCTTTTGTTGTTTGTAGTGATTTCAGGCTTTTAGGAAGGAGCAGAATTAGGTAGCTCTATTCAGTTGGCTGCCTCTACCTAGACATTTCCTTAGCAATCTTTTGTAGAATGCTTGTTAATATTTGGGGAATGTTCACTGAGTTAGCAAACACTCATGAATTGTTGCATTAATACAGATGACTAATGAATGTAGAATTCAGAATGGAAAGATTACTCTGCTGTTATGGTCATCTTTTTTCTGACTTTTCATAATTGAGTTGAGGAGAAATAGGAATAGCATCTTCTCATGTGCTGTTAGGTATTAAGTTCGTGGGGACAGAAGAGGATCTTTTCACCTTAATGCTTCTATTTTTACAATGTTTAAATTAATAAGGATTACTTTAAAATTAATTTGAAAGAAATTTTAGAACAAGAAAAAAGTAAAATAATTACATAAAATGATAGTTAAAATTTTTCCACTTCAAGTCTGATATTATGATTGTGAACCAATACTAATGGAGAACTAAAAATGGAGGCTTCTTTTTATATTTAATGGAGTAGGTAGGACAGAACATAGAGTCCTCTTAATCACTCTGGTATAAAATCAGTCTCTTCTCTCTCTGTCTGTCTCTCCCTCTCCTTCCCCCTCCTCCCCTCTCCCCCTTTGTCTCTCTCCATCCTTCGCCACCCCCTCTCTCTCCTACACACCACACTCTCTGTCCTTGCATGACAGGAAGTTTTAAGGTTATATTCTGTGGTAATGAAGACTTTGCCTGGAAAAAGGTGTTTTGATTCTCTTAATTTTGATGTTCCATTTCCTTTTCTTGGTAAACAAGAGTCTACTTGTTTCTACCTCTTGTTGATTCTGTCTCATGTAATCTGCTTTCTCTTTTGCAACCACCTTGTCTGATGCCTGCGACCTGTGCAATTCATTCCACACCTCATAGTAGACAGCACTCAAAGTCCCCAGAATGAAGTTGCCGTTCCACTTGTAACCTCTTTCTGGGCCATGCTGATTTCTCACTTCTCTCAATAGTTCTTTGCTGATTTTTCTTACTTCATGATGTAGGGGTGTTTTTGTTAACCTGCTCTCCTGATCCCCACCTAGAATCCCGTCACCCTCCTTCTATCTTTTCCTATATAAATCAAGCTCAGTTTCTTACAAGCCCATCTTAAATGTCACCTTCTCCAGCAAATGTGCTCTTACTGCCCTTCTTCTGTCCAGTGATTAATGCCATTCTCTTGGGGGCATGATAGGGCTTTTACTTTGCCTGTCTGCCGTTGACTATTTCTTGCCTATGTAGTTGGTATTAGTGCTGGGGTGGGGAGTGGGGAGACAGAGATTGTCCCTGTGAAATTATAATTTTTGAGGCTAAATACAATGAGCCATATAAACATAAGATGTTTTTTACATATAGTTGATTCTCAATAATGTCAGCTGATTTGAATTGAAGCTTAATTCATTTTATTCACATTAATAGCATTGACTAATTAATAACTACTGGTATTTTACTTTGTATTTTTGAGACAAGGTATGTATATAGCCCTCTTGGTAGCCCTGGCTGAACTGATGGTACTCATTATGTAGACCAGAGATCTACCTGTCACGCATGTTTGTCTTAAGATTAGTGTTTTACAAATCCAGTCTTTCTCAAGACATTTTTTTCTCAAGCAAGAGAAAGGTGGCTGTCAATTGCTTAAAGGTGACTTTGTCAGCTTGGGATGGGGCTAAAAAGGATGAGTATTCCATGTCATTGTGTCCCATGTACACACTGATGATTGTGAGTGTAGTTAGATTTTTCCTGCCTGGCTCACAGTCAGGACAAATCTCTTTTACCCACCAGCCCCACAGTCACTCAGACCCAAGCAAGAAAACACACAGAGATGTATGTATGTTGTTTACAAACTGTATGGCCATGGCAGGCTTCTTGTTATCTACTTCTTCTATCTTAAATTAACCCATTTCTATAAATCTATACTTTGCCACGTGACTTGTGGCTTACCAGTACCTTACATCCTTCTTGTCATGGCGGCAGCTGGCAGCGTCTCTCCCGCTCCAGCCTTCACTTCCCAGAATTCTCTTCTCCTTGTCCTACCTACCCTATCCTTCCTGCCTGGCTACTGGCCAATCAGCACTTTATTTAATTTAACCAATCAGATCAGCACATTTGACATACAGAACATCCCACAGCATGTGAGTGTTCTGTGGCTGACGGCCTCCAACAGCCAAGTGAATCTCTGTAATAGGGACTGATTTTGGTCCTGGAAGAAAGAAAACATGAATCATGATGACTAACCTGGTAGGGCTGGGTATCCATGCCTCAGGAAATCAGGGAGGAGGGGTTGAGGAAGTGATTTGATTTATGAAGTGTGGCACTGCTGATGGAGGACACCATGCCCAGGAGAAAGGAGTTAGAGGTGTGGCTGGGGAAGAACCACATCCCATACATGGTATCTGAGTGAGTGGCTGATGTCACCAGCCATGTGCCTGGGGGGGAGAGGACATTAAAACAGGAGAAGGGGGAAGAGGCCAATGAGTCCAAGGTGATCATTTACAGTGTGGCCATCTGTCCCAGGTCAGCATGTCCCCTCTGTAGGTACATTGGGAGCCTGCTTCCCTCTGAGATGGCCTGTTAGTGCAGGAGGAAGGTTAGGACACTGTCACTCCCGGGAGTCCCAGAGGAAGAGGCACAGGTCATGGTTCTGGAAATTTCCTTTCCACCCAAAGCCATTTCTCTTTCTTTCCCAAGTTCAAACTTGACTTTCAACTTAGTGTCAGCTCTTTGACTTAAAGTCATTTTATGGGGTTGGGGATTTAGCTCAGTGGTAGAGTACTTGACTAGCAAGCGCAAGGCCCTGGGTTCGATCCTCAGCTCCAAAAAAAAAAAAAAAAAAGTCATTTTGTTTCCTATCTGTGGACCCCACAAGAGCCAGAGAGGCAGGCAGGTAACACAAGTTAAATCCAGGAGATGAATTAGGCCCTCATTCATCCAGGTAGGTGATGTTATTCCATTAAGCACTCTATGGACATGCTCTTGTGCTATCTCAGCAGAGCCTAATCCTGCTATCCTGGACTCGGGTACAGGGTATATACTTCTTGAGTTCATTGGCTTTTCCTTAATGCAATCAGATCATGAACCAAAAATAGAAACAGTCCAGAAGATTTGATTTTTTTATTTCCGAGTGTCGGTATGAGTAGGCCCCAAGCTAAGTGGCTATCAGAATGGAAAAGGGGGACATAAAAAGGGAGGAAAAGGGGCACTTTGTTAGGTCGGGATTGATGGAATTATGCCTAACATAGTCGCCTCTACTTCTGTTTTGTAAGATGTAACATGCAGCAGGCAGATCTGTAAATGTGGCTAAAATCAGTCCCATGGAGCAAGCGTGGACTTAGACTTAGGGTCGGTTTACGTGGTGACAAGACAGACTCTCTCACATTGTCCACTTCATATTTACATGATATTTACATGAAAGAAACAGTTTCTTGAGGGAAGAGGGAACGCGCAAGCCCATTCAGTCAGACTGTTCTGACAGTCAGCACACGACTCTTACTTATCCTGCTTAGGGGCTCTTTGTCTGTGGGAAATAATCGCTGAGCACTCATCTCCTTGTCTTGGCTACTCCCCGCTTTCCTCCGCTCACTTACCACTTTCACTGCTTGTTTGTAGAAGGCCTGCCCATGGCTGCAGTCTGCAATGTATACATTAGCTTCCAAGCAGGGGCTGTGGGCAGCCCTCACTTGAGAGTTAGACCACTAAAGAGCACCAGAGCTGCCGCACCCCCCCCCCCCCCCACCCCCCCCCCCCCCCCCCCCCCCCGCTGGCCTGGAGCAGCAGACACTGGCCTTGAGCAGAAAGCCAGGGTGGGGAGAAGGAGGAGGAGCCAGAGGCTTAATCCTGAGGAGATGCTAGGAGCGAGAGCATTTATAGTGAGTACAGTTGGTAGGTCTTCGTTTTTCTGCTCCTTTATTTGAGACAGGAAATTACAGGAGAAAGGAGAGATGGGCAGTCGCGAAGGCTGTGGAGCTGGGATCTCTGCCTTTTGATTCATCCTAAGAAGGCGGTTCTCTTTCAACACATCTGTTTAATCAAGTCAAATGCATCCTGGTAGCCTCAGGCTTCAACTGGAAACTTTTGGACTGCTAGAGAGATACTAGTACCTGTCCTTAGTGAGTGGTGGTGGTTGGTGGGGGGGGCGGTTCTTCATGGGATAATGAGTAGAGTAAGGTAGGAAACCTCTCCCACAAACTAATACAGAAAGCTTTAAGACTGTCAACCGTTTTCAGCCTTTGTACTTTGTACAGGCCTCTCCTTGAGGTGTGTGAAAGGGAAGGATTTGATGGATGCTATTTTTAACAGGAGCAGGGATGAAGGGGCATTATCTCTAATGCTAGTAAGGTGACCACAGACAAGCACTTGATAATGGGAGGGAGGGGGAGCCCTTGGATTTCAAATGCCGATTGATCAGTCCTCTGTCTTCTTGGTGTCAGCGGCAACTCTGTGGGTACTTGCATGCGCCTGGCCTAAGGCTTCACTTGCAGGGTCCTGAGCTATCGTCTAGTGGCTCTTACTTTTCTAATATCTTTATGATTAGAAGGCATCTCTTCCTTTGTGAAATGACTCATGAAGGAAAAACGTAGAACTCGTAGCATATGGAAGTAGAGGCTTCTCTGCCTCTCCTACCAGTTCATTTAAGTGGAGTAATTGATTTGTTTCAAAAGCAAGAATGAGTAACCATAAGGGCAGGAAACTGCACAAAGAACATTACCATAGTCTCTACATGGTTGAAGCTGTTCCTTTGAATTAGGCTGCAAATTTGTCCTTTATATCTGATGTGATTTTTGTGAAAACCAGGAAGTAGAAAACCAGTTGAAGCCAGAGGCTACCAGGAAAAAAATGGTACTGTGCAGCAATGTGAATCTTCGAATTGAAACTCAAATGTTTATAGCAATTGCTTGCCATGAAAACATGTAATTAATTCATTTATGCCACTTCCCAAGCTTGCTAAGCATGTGACACATGTATTCATTTCTCAGTGGTGAAAGTATATGTATTGGCGAGCAAACACTATAAGCTGAAGTGTGAGCCCAGTGGAAAAGGCTTCGTCTAAGTCCTCCAGCTCACACAAGAATGTTCCTTGCTTGCAGTCTGATTGGTTGGACATTTGACACAGGAAAATCTTGTTTGAAGTTTGGTTTTCATGTCTTCTGCCCTTCTGTCCTGGAAAATGCACACTCTGTCCTCTCCAGACGTCTTTCTGTTTAGTTTTCCTGTCCTGTGTGTCCCCTCTACACATACAAGCACATCTATGCTGTTAGTCTCAAGTAGAAGGTGCCTAGAGGGGAGTCCCTGACATGTTTGTTCTTCTGGGAAGAAGTAGCAACACCGCTATGCTCTATAAAGTACTTTTCTTGGTGCGCATTGATTTTTCCTATTAGGAAAGCCAGTTGGTTCTATGTCTGTGCTTTGGTATCAGGGAGAGCATACTGTCATTGTTACACAGCCCTCAGTAGGGACAGGAAGCCGTAGGGACTGTGAACTCCCCAGATCTCCTACTGTAGACAGTCTCATGTACTTCCAACAGAAGAGCTATTACTGTTTGTCTAGTTCCGGTTCTTTATTTTTGCAGACGAGAAAATTAAGGCTGAGAGATATTGAGTAAATGCACTCGCGTGTATGTAGCCTGACAGCATGTGTGGAAGTGTGGGTGGAGACAGTTCTGTGGCATGTGGGTGGGCTGATTCTTTGATACATTCTCTAGTCTAAGGTAGGATATGTATCACTTGGTTTAGGAATCTCACAAAATGGGAAGTCAGAGAGGCAGGTGGATTTCTGAGTTCAAGGCCATCCAGGTCTATAGAGTGAGCTCCAGGACAGTCAGGGCTACACAGAGAAACTCTGTCTTGAAAAAACAAAACAAAAACCTGGCAGTCAGTAGGTTCTGCCCATTAGTTACACATGAATCTCGGGCAAGTGCGTGACTGTATGTGTATCTGAGGCAGTTCTGTGCACACCCTCTGACGCTTAGTTGTCTCCTTGGCTCAGTCTAGTTTCTTAAACCATCACTGTAACATCAGAGTGTTCTCCATTTGGAAACAGTTCTGTGCCCTTGAATAAGCAAGCTTTATTAACCTTTGTTATCAGGTTCCTTTCCTGAGATTGAGATTTGATATTGGTCCCATAAAAAGCAGTGAACTGATAAATATTTTAGATGTGTTTTGAGAAGCCAGAATCAGAGCCTGTGTGAGGCCAGGGTGTGGCAAAGTACTGGGGTAGCTCAATCTTCCTGGGGTTGGATTCCTTCAGGGAAATTTTGATATCTTTGAATTTTTTTTATTAGCCAAGTCTAGTGTGATTATTATTATTTAAAAAATTGGACACAAGGATGGTTAAAAATATATGAGGGGGTGCATTTCTTCCTCCTTCAGTAAGAGAGAGCTGTTGAGTTAACCTGAAAGATTATAAGGCAGGCATCAAAGGGGTCAACCAACTTTATCACAATTGTTTTGCCTTTTGCAAATAGCTTTGCTTCAGAAAATCCACTGATAAACTTTACTTAACTCAACATTTAGATGTTGAAATTAGGAAAGGGGAGCTAGACGTTGTGGTACCTGCTAGTGATCCCAGCACTTGGAGGCTAGAGGCAAGATGATCAGAATTTCAAAGGAAGTTTTGGGTACATAAGTCTGAGATCAGTCTGCGCTGCATGGGACCTTGTTAGAAAGAGAGATTGGGGGGGGGCAAGGAGAAGGAAGAAGGAAAATTAGAGAGAGGAGAGAGAAAGGAAGAAAGGGAGGGAGGGAGTCACCAGAGGGGATGATGGTGCATACTCTGCAGTCCTGGAAGGGTACTTCAGGGATACAGGAGTAAAGGACTCGTAAGCATTTTTGTCAGTTCTGCAGGTCTGGCTATTCCCCATGCTCATCCCAGTGTGGACAGTTAGATGTTGTTGTTCAAACCGGGAGCTGTCTCGATTTAATTTCCCATCTATATTGGTTAGTAGGAGTAACTTTGCTTTGTTAATGTGTTGGTTGTTTTTTTGTTTGTTTGTTTGTTTTGTCAACTTGAACAAGCTAGAGTCCTCTGGGAAGACAGAACCTTGGCTGAGAAAATGCCTCTATCAGATTGGCCTGTGGGCAAGTCTTTTTCTTGATGAATGATTGATGTGGGAGGGCTCACTGCCCCTGGGCTGGTGGTCCTGGGTTCTATAAGAAAGCAGGCTGAGTAAGCCAGGGGGAGCAAGCCAGTAAACAGCACCCCTCCATGGCCTCTGGTTCCAGTGCTGACTGAGTTCCTGCCCTGACATCCCGTCATGAAGGACTAGGACCCAGGAGGTGAAGTGGGTCTTTCCTGCCCTTCCCTTCCCAAGGTGCTTTGGTCATAGCCTTTGGTAGAGCAATAGGAAGCAAAGCCAGTCACTAAGTGAACATTATGAATCTGAAGAAATGTGAGCTATTTTCTGATAAGCACATTAAATTTCTGAACTTTCAATCAGCTACTTTACAGTAATGAAAATATAACTTGAATGAGTTTAATTAAAAACAAACAAACAAACAAACCTCAGACTCTCAACCTTGTCAAATACAAAGAAATCCACTAGTCTTGAGTAGAAGCTGCTCCTGAGACTGAAATAATTTCCATTTGTTATAAACATAAGAGCACAGGGTACTTCACACTAGACCACGACCAGAAGGATTTACAGTAGGATCATCATTAGTAACGAACCTTTATCCTCAAAAGCAAACTTAGTTCACCATGATATACACTTGTTATCCTCAACTATCTGGTTACTTTTACTAGTACCTGTCAGAACAGTTCATTGCTCTTCAAATTCTCAAAGCCTCTGAAATTTTTAACAGAACCACATTTTATATTAATGTAGCTTGGGTTTAGCATTAATTAATCAGCATTAATTAAACCAATTTGGTATAACCTATATTTCAGGAAACTGACATTTTGGAATTGCTACATGTTAATCTGTCTATCATCTATATATCTATTTATGTATCTATCTGTGTACTTACGTATGTATGTATGTAAGTATGTATGTATGTATGTATGTATGTATGTATGTATGTATGTGTCTATCTATCTATCTATCTATCTATCTATCTATCTATCTAATCTTCAAAATGAACAATATCTGAGACCAGGACAGTGTTTGTTTCATAATTTGGATACCCTTCTCTAGTTATTCATGTATTGAATATGCTGGCTTTAGTCAAAACGATGTTTGGATGTATATATTAGGAAAGCCCCTGTTAGTCATTGTTTCAGCAAAACAGAAATATGTTCTTCTCTATGACATCAGCAATGCTGACAGAGTGGCAATAGCGTCCGGCTGGATCCATGTCCCTAACCCTGTGCTTTACCATCATCCCTTAGCTGCACCCCAGAGCATCTTCTGGGCTGTCCTGGAGCTGGACCTCCAGCCCTGGAGTCCACCACATAGAGGGGAACAACAGAAGAAACAGAAGGGCAGGAGGGCGGCGTCTTCTAGTTCAGTCAGTCTCTCAGAGTGTCTACAAAGCTATTCCACTTGCTTCTCATTGGCCAGAACTGGACTGCAGGGAGGGCCATAGCCAGCTGCAAAGGGAAGGAGGACTGTAGTTCTGAATTCTAGGCAGGAATATTCACAGCTAAGTCTCAGGATTTGTTACTAAGGAATGGGGGGAAATGGGTATTTGAGGAGATGGTACCACCATGGTTTTGTGTCACATACTGGGTTGTGGGGCTACAATGTAGAAAATCAAAGCACCTCTTTCTGTTTTTGTTATGAGCAATGGTTTTCTTAATTTAGAAATCTGCCTTTATTTAGAAACCCTGTTTCTTCTGGGAAGTATCGTGGCTTTATTTGGCAATCTAGTCTGACTTTGCTTTCTTATTTCCTTCTGCCTTTCAGCTGTTTTGGAAAGAAGTAAGGCTTAGATTTCTCCATGTTAACCATGAGCGTGACACTGTCCCCACTGAGGTCACAGGACCCAGATCCCATGGCGACTGATGCCTCCCCCATGGCCATCAACATGACGCCTACAGCGGAGCAGGAGGAAGGAGAGGCAGAGGAGGCCATGAAGGACATCGAGGCTGAGCAGCAATATGGAAAGCCACCCCCACTCCACACGGCAGCTGACTGGAAGATTGTCCTACACTTGCCTGAGATTGAGACCTGGCTCCGCATGACCTCCGAGAGGGTCCGGGACCTGACCTACTCAGTCCAGCAGGATGCAGACAGCAAGCATGTGGATGTGCATCTGGTCCAGCTAAAGGTAAGGCAGGCTCTCTGGAAAGAAATCCGAAAGTGCCTTCGGTACCTTAAGTCTGTTCTGTAATGGCCAAGGAGGAGGAGTCCAAGGGGGAAACAGGTGACAGGTTTGAACCCTTTATTCTTGATGGTAAACACAGATAATTTCTCTTCTAATTCTACTACATAGGCCAGTTATGGAGAGCAAAACGGGCCCTTGAGGACAGAACAGAGACAAAGGGAAGGGAGGGTGCTTTTGTTCAGTTTCACAGAAATCAGCTATGGAAAATGAAAGGATCTTAGAGATGAGTACAAAGTCTTATTGAAAGACTCGGGGTAGACTATCAAGCTGTGCCGGGGAGCGGGTCATGTGATTAGTACCTTTGGCTGAAGCTGATGTGAGGCCAACAGCAGTTTCTACCCTGGTGGGAAGGGCAATGTTCTCCTTGTAGAGAAATCTTGCATCTGAAGACCCTGCCTCATATAGGAGCTTTTAATAGCAGTCCATTTAATGTCAGACATTTGAAAACGCCTGTAGCTTCTGGTGACCTCTTGAAAGTGTCACAGCACAGAGGATTGGGGGTGCTAGTGTGAGTCCAATTAAACAAGGGACTCCAAAAATATACACCGTGACTTCTCTCCTGCCATAGCCCCTTCTCTCTCCCAGGTCCTTCAGGGAAAATACATAGTATATAGGCCTTGTATAAACTTCACATTAGATGGGGTCCCAAGGAAGATTCTTTTACCAAAACTGGTTCATTTTAAATGACATAATGAAAGGCTAAACAGATTCTTAGATCTTAACACTGGAATTTACAGCTCTAACCACCATAGAAGAAAGATGCGCAGTTAAAAGAGAGCATGTTTCTCAATGTTTAGAGTCGATTTGGCTTAGCCTTTTCAGATTGATGCCACTGACCCTGTGCCTGAAATCTGGTCACATTCCTACTGTTGTGATAAAGCACTGTGTCGGAAAGCACCACAGGGAGGAGAGGGTTTATTTCAGCTTATAACTCTCAGGTCACAGTCTGTCACTGAAGGAAGTCAGGACAAGGACTCAAGGCAGGAACCTGGAGGCAGGAACTGATCAAGATGCCAGAGAGGAATGCTGCTTACTGACTTGCTCCCCATGACCTGTTCAGCTTGCTCTCTTATAGAACCCAGGACAACCAGCTGAGGGATGGCACTACCCTCAATGAGCTGGGTGCTCCCCCATCAACCACTAATTAAGAAAATGCGCTACAGGCTTGCCTACAGTCAGATCTTATGGAGGCGTTTTCTCAGTTGTGATTCCCTCTTTATTCAAATAACTCCAGCTTGTGTCAAATTTACAAAAACTGACCAGAGACTAGATTGCTACATTAGTGTTAAGACAGGTTCAGAAGGAGAAAGAGGGGTGAAAAGGGAGGGGGGAAGGGGTGAGGAAAGGGAGAGAGGGGAGCAAGTGAGTGAACTAGTGTAAGCAGGAGAACCATAATGGATTGGTAGCTGCTCCCCTGGGTGGTACAGGCCTGGGGTCTTTCTCCTTTCCACAGTTTCATGGGAAGAACTCACCAGGACGGCAGGGATATGGCTGGAAGCAGGCTCAGCAAGATGCTAGGCCCTGCTAGCTTCCTCCTGTGGCAATTGGGAGTATTGTGACTAGGTCCAGAAATAATTTATTCAGAGGAATAGTCCCTGGGCATCTTGGGGACAGAGTAAACTAGAAGTTAGGGGACACTCCTTCACCCTGCTCCCTGTGGTGCTGAGCCAGTGTGTGGCTTCCATAAATTAATGCAGGGTTGAGCTTGTACAGAGCCAACTGTTACCTCTTAAATCCTTCACATTTACATGGGAAGTTGGTAAATGCTACAAGAGAATGGGAGGGGGATGGGCATACCTTTAGGAGACTCAGCTAAAAGCACTATTTATGTTTAAATGGTCTTAAAATACTAATTTGTCGCCAACTTCACTTAATTAGATCGATGGAAGCCTAATTTTTTAAAAAGATTTACTTATTTATTAAGTTTAGTGTTCTGCCTGCATGTATTCCTGCAAGCCAGAAGAGGGCACCAGATCTCATTACAGATGGTTGTGAGCCACCATGTGGTTGCTGGGAATTGAACTCAGGACCTCTGGAAGAACAGTCAGTGCTCTTCACCTCTGAACCATCTCTCCAGCCCATAAGCCTAAATTTTAACTCAGAATAGGAATGTACATTTTTGTGCCGTGAATGTCTAGTTGTGTTTAGTGTTTGAAGAAGCTAGGGAGATCTGCTTTTCTCACTGTACTTTAATCAGAAGGCTTCTCTTATCTGTCTCTGCTCTACCCCAGGGTGTGGGTTATCTTCTCTGCTGAGAAAAGAGCTTCAGGAGATGTAAGGTCCACACAGTGGGCATTTGATACCAGTCAGTGACCGTTCAGTGATGGACTGGAATCGCCAACTTTGACTTTGTTCTGTAACTTCTGTTAGCACACTTTTCTGAGTGCTTGTTTCAAGTTACTTAGCTAACGCCCTGTCACGTTCTCAAGTGTGTGACAATGGGGCCCTTCCCCACTGAGCCCAGTGTCAGCAAGCTGCAGTCAGTGTGTGTGGCCCCGACTTCGGTCCGATCCGTACAAAGGGCTTACTTTTGAATCTCAGTGCATTTATACAATTTCCACCTTGATTACAAAGTATTTCTTCTTTCAGTGAAATTTTGATGCATTTAAAATTTAAAATGCGTCATCTTTTTACGTTCTACATTAATTCAAAATAATAAAGGGAGCTTAGCACAGTGTCTGAGTAGAAACTTAAGGGGACAGTCTTGTAAAGCAGCTCCCAGATGAGACTTGTGGCAAAGCAGAGGGACAGATCCAACTTGGGTGAGTTGCCCCCCCCTTCACATTCATTGCTTTAGTTAGTCCCTCAATGTATTCATTTAAAGTGCAAAGCCATCATCATGGGCTGGGAATTGTAGCTGGAATTTTCTCCAGTCCTGACTGGCCCACAGTTAGGACAAATCTTTCTCACCCGCCAGTCCCGCAGCTGCTTAGACCCAGCTGAGTAAACACACAGAGACTTATATTGCTTACAAACTGTATGGCCATGGCAGGCTTCTTGCTAACTATTCTTATATTTTAAACTAACCCATTTTTATTCATCTATAAGTTGCCACATGGCTCATGGCTTACCAGTACCTTACATCTCGCTTTTCATGGTGGCTACTGGTAGCGTCTCTCTGACTCAGCCTTCCTGTTCCCAGAATTCTCCTCCCTCCTTGTCCTGCCTATACTTCCTGCCTGGCTACTGGCCAATTAGTGTTTTATTTATTAACCAATCAGAGCAACACATTTAACATACAAAACGTTCCACAGCACTTCCCCTTTTCTTTTTTCCAAAAGGAAGGTTTTAACTTTTACAAAGTAAAATTACAGATAACAAAACAATTATCAAGCAAGAATTACATTTACAATATCTAGTCTATTTATAATAACTAGTCTATTTGTATTTGGCAAAATTAAAGAAGATAACCTATGTATCTTATATTTGTGAATCTAAGGTTTCATATCTAACTTATCTCATAATAGCTAAGAAAAATTCTAACTATCTATTCTTCAACTACATCAAAGACCTCAGAAGGATATAATATTACTTGAGAAATGGGAGAAGGATGCAAGCATCTTTTGGGAGTCTTGCAAGAGTAGACAGAGACAGCTGGCAGCCTGGACAGTCATCCAAAGTTCTTTTGTAAAGTTGGGGCATCTGTCTTCATCCCACAGGTCTATAGTCTCTCAGTCACTTCTCTCAGTGTCCTGTAGAATGTCTGGCAGTTTCCTCTGTGAAGCAGGAACCTGAAGGACCACTTTGCCAAGCAAAGTTCATTGGTCACCTTCCTATGGGTCCTGTATGTCCAGTCGATCAAGCAGTCTAGGCAAGGACAGTTTCTTTCACAAATGGCTATTTGTGCCAAGATAAATAGAGAAGATAAACTCTATACAGAGTGTCTTCGATGCCCATCCTCCTCTCTGAAGTAAATTGGTGCTGCCAGGAGCAGACATGTCTCACTGTCCAGAAAGTTTAAATTTTAAAACACTTTAAATGCCATATTCTGTAGGTCTTTGAAGTGTTTGAAGGTTACCTATCTATCTGAAATTTATCTATGTATACCTAGAAAGCTTAACTAACATGCTACAAGTTTGACTACCATAGAAAAATAATTATTAATCTGTATTTCTCAATTATCCATTACAATCTAAATAAATTACATAAACATAATGCCTTAAACAAGAGTAAAAATACACATACAGTATAACAAAATTAACTTTAAATTTTATCAATAAACTAAAATCTATACCAATGTAAAACATTTCAAACAAGTTGTTGCTCTTTAAAAGTAGGTTCATTAATCTACCCTTTCATCCTATCATATCTATATCAGGGAATTCCTATGATCTGGGTGCAGAGAAATTCTAGTGTTGTGTATCTCCACCAATGCAATAAGTAGATCAAGCTGAATTTAAAAAGTAAAAAACAAAAATAAAATCAAAAACAAAAACAAAACAGGTTTATTTGAGCAAAGCAATTCTCTTATGAGTTCTCCAGTCCCAGAGACCCAGGCCAGAGAAGTCATATGCCTGAACTAAACCAGGGAGCTTATATAGCCTATAGGCAAGGAGTGATGACTTGTCCACCACAAGCTGGGTTTGTGCCCAAGTGTTGTCAAAAGCTGAAGGCTTTAGGTGGTGACATGGGCTGCTGGCAACTTCAGGGGAGGAGCTGCTGCAGCCATCAAGAATGTAGAGCTGCAATTTTTGGTGTCTTTTCTTTGTTGGAGATTCTCTGAGAGGGTGGGATTTGTAGAGAGTGAGGAATGGGGCTTTTCAGACCATGCAGGAGCTGCAGGAGTGAGCTGGTGGTTCCAACCGAACACCAATGATTGCTAATGCTACCAACCCCAGCTTCTTACGTAGCTTCTCTACTTGTGGAGATGTCCACTCAGTCACTCTTAGTCATCCCCTAGTTGTTCCAGTCATGGTAAAGGGACCATTTTTGCCTAGTGAAAACAAGACTTTCTACCCACACACACATCTCTATCAACAGGGAACCCATTCCCCAGATGAACCCTTTGCTCACTCACTTCTGCCTGCAGCCAGCCTATCACACTGTGCCCTTGCTTGCCTGGATACTGACAGCCTCTTAACTAATCATGCTTCCTTTTATCTCCACCACCTAGCCGCTTATTTCCCACTTGGGAACTACTTTTTGAAAGATGCCCATCAGGATACGCTGTTCTCTTGCTTCAGATCTCTCCCTTTGACTCATCACTGCCTAGATCTCTGACATGATGCTTCCCACTCTACCCTTGTCTTGAAGGCTCCAGATGGACTGGGAGACACGTCAAGCTAGTTCTTGCCCCGTAGCTTTCCACGTTCCTTTTTCCTAGAGACTCTTTCCCCATCATTGCATGGCTGACTTGATCCTCACCAAGTTGTTAGCCAGAGGCCCAGCCAAGTTCTGACATTTCTATGGGAGAGGATGGGGCAGAGGTTGGGAACCAGGAGGTGAGGTATACTCTGTGCTTGGGAAAAGGAAATAGACACACAAGCATCTCATTGTCTACAGACCTCGCACTGCCTTCATAGTTCTTGTTTTAAGTAATTTCTATATGGTCTTTGCTGCCATTATATTAATGTACACTTTTGAAAAACTTCATTGAAGAGATGGTTTTGGGGGCTGGAGAGATGGCTCAGAGGTTAAGAGCACTGACTGCTCTTCCAAAGGTCCCGAGTCCAATTCCCAGCAACCATATGGTGGCTCACAACCATCTGTAATGAGATCTGGCGTGTAGCTAGAGTTTTCCTGACTGGCTCACAGTCAGGACAAATCTCTCTTACCCGCCAGTCCCACAGTCGCTCAGACCCAACCAAGTAAGCACACAGAAACTTATATTGCTTACAAACTGTATGGCCATGGCAGGCTTCTTGTTATCTACTTTTTCTATCTTAAATTAACCCATTTCTGTTAGTCTATACTTGTCACATGGCTTGTGGCTTACCAGTGTCTTTACATGTTGCTTCTCATGGCGGCGGCTGGCAGTGTCTCCTCCCAGCCTTCCTGTTTCCAGCCTTCTCCTCTTCCTTGTCCCGCCTACCCTATCCTTCCTGCCTGGCTACTAGCCAATCAGCACTTTATTTATACAGTGATATCCACAGCACTGGTGCCCTCTTCTGTATACATAATAAATAAATAAATCTAAAAAAAAAAAGAAAGAAAAAATGGTTTTGGAAAATGGTTCCCTACTTACTGCCCTGGCTAGATTGTTGAGTCCAAGTCCTTACAGTGCCTCCTCATGTTTTGAAAAGCATATGGGAAGTGTGCTTGTTCTATAAAGACTGAATCCAGACAAAAACATTGGGCGAATCAAGGCCCAAGTCTGTTTGGGGTATTGTTCTCCCATCAGAGAGAATGTGTGGGTGTATCTGAAGTCTTAGGGGAATGGATGGGCTGGGGAATCTGCCCAGAGATTCTCTGGTAGGTGCCTATGCTTGCCCCAACCCTTGCAATCTCTTCCTGTTTGACTGATTAATTGGCAATTATTTTGATCAGTAAATACACTTTTGGGAGCTGAAGGGATAACCCAGTCAGTAAAGTGCTTGTCGTGAAAGACAGGAGGACCTGCGTTCCACCACCAGAACCCATGTGTAAACCTTAACACAGTAGCATGCACTTGTAACTCCAATGCTGCGGCCCAGGACTGAGACAGCAGGATCCCTGGGTCTTGCTGGTCAGTCAGCCTAGACTAATCTGTGAGCCTGAGGTCTTTGTTAGAGACCCTGCCTCAATAAATAAGGTGGGTGGCTTCTGAGGAACAACACACACGGCTGAACACTCGCTTCCATGTGCGTGCATACACAGGAACATGTGCACACAGATGAACACATACATACACACAAAGTAATGTTCCAATCTTTTACTCCGAGACTCACTTCCTTTCCCATCTCTCCCCTCTCCCTCCCCCCTTTCCCCTCCCCCTGCTCTTGTGGTCTCAGAACAAACACAGGCCTGCAGGTTCTTTCCATCCATCCCCAGCCTTCCTCTTGTTCTCTAAAGGGGACTTGGTCTGTGGTCACCGTGTTGATCTTAAAGTTTCTGTCTCAGACACCACTTGTCTCAGTCCTTGTCCTAGTGCTGTGAAGAGACACCACTACCGTGGCAATTGTTATGAAGGACAACATTTAACTGGGGCTGGCTTAGTTCAGAGGTTCAGTCCATTGTCATCACGGCAGGAAGCATGGCAGGCGTGGTGCTGGAGAAGTAGTTGAGAGGTACATTCTGATCTGCAGGCAGAAAGAGAGAGGGAGAGAGAGACAGAGAGGAGGAGATTTGAAAGCCCAAAGCCCACTCCCAATGACACACTTCCTCCAACAAGGCCACACCTAACCCCTGTCAAGTAGAACCAGTCCCTGTTGACCAAGCACTCAAATCTCACGAGGGCCATTCTTATCCAGACCACCCACCACTCCACACTTACCTCCCTTATTTCCAAGTTCTAGGGGACAGTTGACTATAAGCTCCAGATTGAGCTGATCATTATTACAAAGTTTCCACAGGGGAGTGAGGGTTGCTGCAATTGAAGACAAAGCAAAACAAAAGTAACCTTAAGATTAAAGAAAAGTCTCAGGAAAATGGACTTATACTAAATCCTTTCTCCGTTATTTTTAAAACTGAACACACACACCCTTCGCATGTTTTACTTTCTTCGTTCCAGATAGTCCCCAGGAAGAAGTATGAGAGGCAGCTGGAGCAGTTTTAGAAACTCGCCCACCTGCCCCACATTTGGCGGTTATGCTCTAAGAGAAGCAGACTGAGAACCTTACAGCATGCCGATCTTAGCTGAGCCCGCCACTGCTGCATGCACTGTTTGGGAGCTAAACAGGCCAAGTAGGCACCTTCCTAGGGAGAAGGCTGTTTGTGTTCCAGAACACATGAGAGCAGGGACAGGCAAGACTTGGACTAGCTCGGATAAGTGATGGAGCATATAAGTAAACAGAACTCTCTGGACATGACTTAATTGGAATTAGTTCCTGACTTTAAATTCTTCTTGAAACCCCCACCACAAATGATTTGTGTCTTTGTGATTTTCAAAGTTAGAACAACTGGATGATACAATCTCTGTTTACAAGATGTTCTGACTGGGATGTCTGTGACATCTGGGAGTTAATCCAGACACCCACGAGCTCACATGGGGTCTAGGGGGCCTGCTAGGAAAAGGCTTGTGTTCTCTCCACAGCTGGAGTTTGCACAGATGTGCCTGATGATCTAAAGAGGGCAGAAATCTAGGGGTAAGGGAAGGACTCCCAGGAGAGGATTCAGGGCCACCATGGGGCTAAAGGGATGTGCTAATATGACAGAGAGGAAGAGCAGTGTCGGTTATGGCACGGAGTGTTTGTTATGATATTGTTTGCTAAGCAGGAGGTTCTGGCGGGTAGAGCCAAGGTGCCCCCACGGCGGGAGAGAGACAGAGATGCCATGCAGACAGCGCTCAGTGGAGAGTTTTATTTGGTGGTGGGGACAGGGGAGAGAGAAAGAGGGAAAGAGGGAGATAGAAGGGTGAGGGGTTGGCGAGGTGCCACCTCCTGGGAGGAATGCAGAAGAGAGGGAGGGAAGGGGCGGAGTTTTCCCTTAAGTGTAGGCTTTACATCAGGGCATCAGTGGCGCCAAGGGGCGGGATCAGACTATTGACAGAGTTCCCAGTCCTGGAACAGAGCAGTCAGTGTGAGTGATAACTAGTGAGAGGAAGAGGCTGAGTGCATGCTTCAGGTGACTTCCTGAGTGGCTGAGGTACAGAGGGAAGAACATTCTCCTTCTGCTGTTGCAGAGGAGAAACAAGTCAGCTTTAATCAAGATGGCAGCAGTGGCCCAAAGGGGTCTGGGGCTGGGGAGTCGGGGGCTGGGGAGTCCGGGGCTGGGGAGTCCAGGGGCTGGGGAGTCCAGGGGCTGGGGAGTCCAGGGGTTGGGGAGTCCGGGGCTGGGGAGTCGGGGGCTGGGGAGTCCAGGGGCTGGGGAGTCCAGGGCTGGGGAGTCCAGGGCCTGGGGAGTCCGGGGCTGGGGAGTCCAGGGCTGGGGAGTCCAGGGGCTGGGGAGTCCGGGGCTGGGGAGCCTGGGGCTGGGGAGTCCAGGGGCTGGGGAGTCAGGGGCTGGGGAGTCCAGGGGCTGGGGAGTCCAGGGGCTGGGGAGTCCAGGGGCTGGGGAGTCCGGGGCTGGGGAGTCCGGGGCTGGGGAGTCCAGGGGCTGGGGAGCCTGGGGCTGGGGAGTCCAGGGGCTGGAGAGTCCGGGGCTGGGGAGTCCAGGGGCTGGGGAGTCCAGGGGCCACTGTCTGTGATAGTAAGCAATAGCCAAGGTTGATTATTGAGTGCTTCTGAAACACTCCCTTCCCCCTAATTCTCAACATACACTTGGGAGTGAACCGAACTACTAGCAGAAATAGTTGGGGGTTTGGAGGATTCTGACCTTCACATCCATGTGACCTCACTCTACAGTGTGAAGCATCAAATCCACAGCAGGTCTTAAAGGAGATGGGAGAGAATGACTTTTTTTTCTGTGAAAAATAGACATTTTCCTTTTTGTCTTTTCAACCACTATTTTCCCAGGACAAACATTTCAGTCCATTTAGGAGGTTGAGAAATAGATTTAGTGAGATACTGAAACAGTGAAGTAGAGCAGGATTGTAGGGTTAATGCTGTTTTGTAAAGCTCGGTTATCATTATATACATGTACACATACTTTGTCATGGTGTCAATTCATGTCTTTTTCTGAGCCAATGCTGGGAGAGTTTGATAGTCACTGATCTAGACCAATATCAAAATACCTCAATATTTTTTATATAAACTCAAATTTCAGAAGATATAATGCATATAAACTTAATCTGGCACTTTTTTGTGCAACATGACCTTTGTTCTTTGTTCTGGGGTTAAAACTTAGTGGAATGTTCACTAAGTTGCCACCATCAAAGGAGTATTTCATGTCTCAAGAGTTTGAAATAAGACTTGACTAACGATGAAAACTAATTTTTTTAAAAAAATTTTCCCCAAGCTCAGATTTCCCCCAGCCTGGGAGGTAGGAGCTGACATAGAGGCCATTTAGAAGGCCACCCCTCCCACATAAAGTAGAGCTTCATGGACATGGTCTCTGAAATGTCTTCAAAATCTAGACCCAGCTGGCCTGGTTCTCCTTGTCACATTTTGCTTCCAGTAACCTCTCACAATCCAGGCCCCTTCACAATGCATACCTTAGAACAGGTTCCTCTGACCCCGTGGAATCATCACGCTGCTTACGCTCCACATCCTCTAGATGACAGCTCATGAAACCATCTTGCAGGCCAAGCTGGTGAGGCTTTCTGGGGGGGTTTCCTCATATTCTCTTGAGTTGTCTGCTATAGCAAGATCTTTTTCTTCTCTGTAGCTGTGTAACTCCCTCTTCATGCCGCCTGGCTCTGAAATATGATGGGAGAAGCAATCAGTGCTAACTAGTTTCCTCTGGTTATATTCTTCATTGACAACAGTTCTTACCCCTGTGATGGCTGAGAGAACTTTCCTGAGCTGGAGTTAGTTCCCACTCCTGGAAATTGGAGTGTTAGTATTTTTCACTTTGTTCTAGACAAAAATCTCCCGTACACTTTGCACTTAAGGGGTATGACTTGGAGAAGTCCTAGCCCTCAAAATTTTGTGCACAGTTGTAAAGTTGTAAATATTTAGAGGTAAATCTTTCTTTTTCTTTTTGTATCATTAAAGAATAGTTTCCAAAGTTCCCTTTGCTGTGTTTCATACAGACTGATGCAGGGTTTGTACATGCCATGCAGATACATACATCTTCCATTGTCATGGAGAGACTAGCTTGTTAAACATCCTTGTGGATTCCCAGATTTCCTGCATTCTCTATAAATATGTGAATTCTGATAGTGGACCCCTGAAGATGCAAATCTTGTGCTCTTTTACAGTTAAGTAGATGAGTCACGATGCATTTAATCTCTGCTAGATGAGTGTGCAGAAGACACTGTTCTGTGTTTGACTGTAGTGTGAAGACACTGTTCTTCTGTGTGTGACTGTAGTGTGAAGACACTGTTCTTCTGTGTGTGGCTGTAGTGTGAAGATGCTGTTCTGTGTGTGACTGTAGTGTGAAGACACTGTTCTTCTGTGTGTGACTGTAGTGTGAAGACGCTGTTCTATGTGTGACTATAGTGTAAAGACACTGTTCTTCAGTGTGTAACTATAGTGTGAAGATGCTGTTCTTCTGTGTGTGACTGTAGTGTGAAGACGCTGTTCTTCTATGTGTGACTATAGTGTGAAGACACTATTCTTCTGTGTGTGGCGGTAGTGTGAAGACACTATTCTTCTGTGTGTGACTGTAATGTGAAGACACTGTTCTTCTGTGTGTGACTATAGTGTGAAGACACTGTTCTTCTATGTGTGACTGTAGTGTGAAGATGCTGTTCTTCAGTGTGTGACTGTAGAGACACTATTCTTCTGTGTGTGACTATAGTGTGAAGACACTGTTCTTCAGTGTGTGACTATAGTATGAAGACGCTGTTCTTCTGTGTGTGACTGTAGTGTGAAGACGCTGTTCTTCTATGTGTGACTATAGTGTGAAGACACTATTCTTCTGTGTGTGGTGGTAGTGTGAAGACACTATTCTTCTGTGTGTGACTGTAGTGTGAAGACACTGTTCTTCTGTGTGTGACTATAGTGTGAAGACACTGTTCTTCTATGTGTGACTGTAGTGTGAAGACACTATTCTTCTGTGTGTGGCTGTAGTGTGAAGACACTGTTCTGTGTGTGACTATAGTGTGAAGACACTGTTCTGTGTGTGACTGTAGTGTGAAGACACTGTTCTTCTGTGTGTGACTGTAGTGTGAAGATGCTGTTCTTCAGTGTGTGACTGTAGTGTGAAGACACTCTTCTTCAGTGTGTGACTATAGTGTGAAGACGCTGTTCTTCTATGTGTGACTGTAGTGTGAAGATGCCGTTCTTCAGTGTGTGACTGTAGAGACACTATTCTTCTGTGTGTGACTGTAGTGTGAAGACACTGTTCTGTGTGTGACTGTAGTGTGAAGACACTGTTCTTCTGTGTGTGACTGTAGTGTGAAGACACTATTCTTCTGTGTGTGACTGTAGTGTGAAGACACTATTCTTCTGTGTGTGACTGTAGTGTGAAGACACTGTTCTGTGTGTGACTGTAGTGTGGACACTGTTCTTCTGTGTGTGACTATAGTGTGAAGACACTGTTCTTCTATGTGTGACTGTAGTGTGAAGATGCCGTTCTTCAGTGTGTGACTGTAGAGACACTATTCTTCTGTGTGTGACTGTAGTGTGAAGATACTGTTCTGTGTGTGACTGTAGTGTGAAGACACTGTTCTTCTGTGTGTGACTGTAGTGTGAAGACACTATTCTTCTGTGTGTGACTGTAGTGTGAAGACACTATTCTTCTGTGTGTGACTGTAGTGTGAAGACACTGTTCTGTGTGTGACTGTAGTGTGGACACTGTTCTTCTGTGTGTGACTATAGTGTGAAGACACTGTTCTTCTATGTGTGACTGTAGTGTGAAGATGCTGTTCTTCTGTGTGTGACTATAGTGTGAAGACACTATTCTTCTGTGTATAACGATGCATTTTCTCTTTTTCCCTCCTTTTTGCTTTCTCATAATCTGTTTGCATCTCTTCCTGTTAGCTATAAACATGAAGTGTCTATAACTTTAATAATATTCTTTATTATTCAATTTTTGTAAATTACATTGTACCTTTCTAAAATGTTTGAAAAAAATTTTCTTCTTAAAGCTGGTAGACATCTGTTTTGTCATTGGTTTTTTGGGGGGGGCTTTCAAAAACACTGGGCTTAGCTTCTCCTACAGTTGTGTGGGTAGCTACATATTTTTGTCTTTTACAATACCATAAGTTAGAATAAATATTTTATAACTTATTTAATGTGGGTTTCCTAAAATTCAATACGTCTTTTAAAATGCAAGTTTGTGAATGTGTTGCATGTTTCTAGAAGAAATTTATTAAAGCTTAGAGTACAAACATTTATAAAGACTGTGTACTTACTGTGCATTTATGTAATAGAATTTTATGGCTTCTGCTTTAATTTAAAAAGCCAATGTGTGGTATACTTTATTCTTCATCAGACCTAAATTATTTTATTTGATGTGACACTTTATTAACATTTTTATAGATTAGCCAGAGATGGCCCAAAAGAATCCTATTTCAAGCAGAAGCATTTTTAAGATGTTCCTATTTCTTTCCTTATATAATGTCAGCAGCTGGATCTTGCAGAATGGATTGCACAGTCACAGAGACATTCCTCACACCTGACTCTAAGCCAGTAGCCACACCAAGGAGGCTGCAGCTCCATCGGAAGTCCTCTCTGCCTCCATTCACCACTCACAGTCCTCTCCACCTGTGTCTTAGGACCAGTGTGGTGACCCAGAATCCTCACTGCCTTTTCCCTATACCATTTTCTAATCTTCCCATGCAACTCTCAAAGCTTTTTAGGGCCAAATGAGCCCTCTGATTTTTTTTTTTGTATAAAATTGCAAATACTTCTTTTTGATACTCTGAATAACTGAGATCTCACATTATCATCATCTTCAAATTTTCCTTTTTCTCTTTCTACAAATGACATTAGCATACCAGGGGAACCATGACTTCTAAGTCATACTTCAGAGAAATAATAAAATATTTTCATAAGCAGTATTAAACTAGCACAATCACTTACAGAAATGTAGGCTCTAGAAGTTGTCCAGAGCAGACTGAATTTTGGTGGTATGAACTCAGAGCAAAAATTTTAAACATTTTTAAAATAACGTAGTGTTGCTGTTTTAATTAAATTTCATCACAGGCAACAGACTGGCATTTCTTCTTGTTGTTTGTGGTTTTGGTTTTGTAGCTTTTTGCAGTTCTGAAGTTCAAACCCAGGGCCTCATACATGGTAGGTAAATCCTCTCCCACAGAGCTGTATCCCCAGGCTTAAGTCCCAGTCAATGTAACCCAAAGTCTGGGCTGAGTTAAATCTGTCTGAAAGTCCTTATCGGTTCAGTTCCTGAACTGAGAACTTCATGCTGGAAAGGAATTAGGTTTCTGACTCTAGCACCGCCCTAAACCAGTCAGCAGCCTTTATACTCCCTTCTCCCCATTCTCTGTAGACCAAGGTGTGTGAAATGATGCTAACTCATGCTGTTTTCCAGAAACTGCCACGGTGACTTCAAAGGCTACAGCAGATACCCAGAGTCACTAGGTACACACGGTGCCTTCTGCAGAATGGAGAGTACATAGGAGAAGAGCAGAAAATGCACTTACAGTTTAACTAATGAAGTCCAGGACCAATGGAGGAAAACATCTATAGAGCAGACTGAGTGGATAGCCAACAGTGGTATCATCACTAGCTGTGGCTTCTGCTGCTTCCTCGTCTTCATTTTCATTTCCCTCTTCCTCTTCCTCCTTCCCTCCTCCTCCTCCTCCCCCTCCTCCTCCTCCCCCTCCTTCTCCTCCCCCTCCTCGTCCCTTCCTCCTCCTCGTCCTCCTCCCCTCCTTCTCCTTCCCTCCTCCTCCTTCCCTTCTCCTCCTCCTCCTCCCCTTCCTCCTCCTCCTCCCCTCCTCCTCCTCCCCTTCCTCCTCCTCCTCCTCCTCCTCCTTCTCCCTTCTTTATTCTTCCCGCCTGGACTGGAACGAAAATCCATTGTCCAACTTTTGCCACTGACTTGATGTTGTGACAAAGCCTCCCTCTTTGATATCTTGGCTTAACTGTATATAACATGAGGAAAGTCCAGGGTACCTTCCACTAGGAATACATGAAGATGATTAAACATAGCCTAAGCAAAATGTCCAGTTTGGTGATTTCTGTAACTGGTTTGTTCTCTTTTTCTTCGTCTGTTTGAGGACCTTCCTCTTAGGGTTCCTCAGGTTTTTGCCATCCAAGTAAGGACACTAATCAGCTGTTGATCACACATGGTTTGTCTGCCTCAAAGTGCTTTTCGATGATTAATTTTTAAAATGCTTATAATAATAGCAGCTCTCTGGTGAGAGACAAGGCACAGATTTTCCTAACATCCCACAGCTGGAAAGTGGTAGAGCCAGGACTAAAAAGCAGGCAGATTTTTGTTTGTTTGTTTGTTTGTTTGTTTGTTTTTTCGAGACAGGGTTTCTCTGTGTAGCTTTGTGCCTTTCCTGGATCTCACTCTGTAGCCCAGGCTGGCCTCCAACTCACAGAGATCTGCCTGGCTCTGCCTCCCGAGTGCTGGGATTAAAGGCATGTGCCACCACTGCCCGGCAAGCAGGCAGTTTTTAAACACCATTTTATTAATCATTCAAGAATTTCATACAATGCATTTTTAATATATTCACCCCCTTTTTACCCTCCCATCCCTTCTCACCCAGCTTTGACATTTCTTCTCTTTCTTTCCCCATCAAGTCCAGTTTGTGTTGCCCAGCTTGCCTTGGGCCCTGATGTGGTGTTTGGTTGACTTACAATGCTATAGACAATGGAGTCTATGTCTCCTAGATGCTCTCAAATACCAATAGCTGTCCAGCTAATGGGGGGATTTCATGTCCACACTTCACGCTGGGATTTGTTTGGCTGGAGCTTTATTCAAGTCGTCACAGTTGCTGTGAGTTCATGGGTGCAAGCACCTTGTTGGTCTGGAAAACACCAGTGCCTTTGTGTTATCTGCCACCATAGTCTCATGGTCTTTCTTCTTCCTCTTCTGCAAAGATCCTGAGCCTTGTGGGGGATGGTATGGTGGGGAGGTGATATGATGGGGGATGGTATGGTGGGTGGTGAGATGATGGGGGATGATATGATGGGGGATGGTATGATGGGGGATGATATGATGGGAGATGATATGATGGGGGATGGTATGATGGGGGATGATATGATGGGAGATGATATGATGGGAAATGATATGATGGGGGATAATATGATGGGGGTGATATGATGGGGGAATGATATGATGAGGGATGGTACGGTGGGGGGGTGATATGATGGGGGATGATATATCATGGGGGATGATATGAATATCTCATTTAGGGCTTAGCATGCCATGTGTCTTATTCTCGGCATGTTGGGCAGTTGAGGGTCTATGTGTTATTTGCCATCTACTGCAAAGTTCTTTGAGGGTTGAGAAATGCTGTCATCTATAGATAATAATAAGTTATTAGTAGTAATAATAAGTTATTAGAGTCATTTTAATACTACACCCATTTAGCAGAGGAACAGCTGTTCAGTTCTGCCCCAGGACCATGACATGTATTGAGACAGAGAAAGTCTTTCTAACCCTAGTCTGTATTATTCTTTTTCATATTAGTAATATTTTTGATAATGTGATTAAAACTATAAACCATCTCACATGCATGCTTGCTCATATTCTCATCTTATATTCTGTTTCATGAAGGACTTCAGGTGAACACCAGCATGCCCCAATGGGGGACTTAGAGGTGTGGGAAGAAGACTTGGTTGCACTGTTTTATGATTGGTAGAATATAAGCAGCAGGGGTCTTTGCACTGCGTTTCTTATTTTACTTGAGCATCAGGCTTGGAGAAAGCTTCCATTCCTAGCTGCAAAGTGAGGTCACAAGCAAGAGCCTAGCCTTGGAAGAAGACCTCCACACCCTGGAGCCTGAGGCAGGAGGACTCGATGTGGGGGCCAGCCCAGCTGACATGGGGAGATCCTCTTTTAAAACAAACAGAAGCTTTAGCTTCTTAGTGTGCTGTTTAATGTCTGAACCCCCCTTGCCCTCTTCAGAGACTTCCTTTCTATACTTAGAGATAGTCTTAAAAGTGAACGACTAAGGGTAGGCGATGCTTTGGCTTGTATTCACATCAGGAATTAACGGGAGGGATCATTTAAAGAAAGGTTTTTGAAATTTTACTTGTTTATTTAGTGTGTGTGTGTGTGTGTGTGTGTATGGAATTGGAGGACCACTCATGGGGGTTGGTCCTCTCCTCCTAGCCTGTGGCTCACAGAGTTGGAACTCAAGCTGTCATAATAGGTAGCAAATGCCTCTACCAGCTGAGCATCTTACTGTCCACCTCTTTTAATGGAAGAAAGAGCTCTAGCCTAAAAACAAACAAAAAAGGTAGGTAGATGGAAACAGCTTAGCAGCATCTGAAAGAAACCAAGAGATTTTGCCTCTAAGGTCACAGTTCTTGCTCTCTCTCTCTCTCTCTCTCTCTCTCTCTCTCCCTCTCTCCTTCCCCTCTCTCCTCTCTTTCTCCCTCTCTCCCCCACTCTCTCCCTCTCTCCTCTCCTCTCTCTCCTCCTCTCCTTTTTCTCCCCGTCTCTCCCCCCTCTCCCCCCTGCCATCTCCATCCCTAGCTGACCTTGAGTTTGTTAAGTAGTTTTGGATGACCCCGAACTTTTGATCCTATTTCCACCACCCTTTCCTCGAGTGTTAGGGTCACACACATGCACTGTTACCCCACTTTATGCAATGTTGTGGATGGACATGGGTTTGTGAATGCTAGGCAAGCACATGACCAACAGAGTCATATGCACAGCACTAAACACCCAGTCCCAAGTGTGAGGGCTGTGACTGCCATGGCGATGGAGAGAAATCTTCCAGCTGATAGCTGTCTTTGAGAGTGTACAGTGTCTATTGGGATGTCCCAGCCTGCTTCCTAGATGATGACTCCTTGAGTGTAAGCTGCCTTGGAGCTTTCAGAAGCACCCTGGGAGCAAAGAAAACTCACTATTTAGCCAATATCAAGCAGCTCACAGTACTGAAATTGGGACTCTCCAGTCTGTGAGTTATCGTTCCTGCTCTCCTATGTGTCAGGTCATCAGTGCCAAGAGCAAGGCTGAGTGCAAAGAGCCTGGGTGTGTGGATGCAGGCCTGGTTCTTCTGGTCCTGTCTCTGTTACTTGCTGGAAATTAGACTACAAGCAATACAGTGATTTCTGTAAGCCTTAATTTCCTTAGCTGTAAATGTCTATTTAGAGAGGCTGTTGCTAAAACCAAGTAGCACCATTGTGTAGAACTCTGAAATTCCTCAGAGATGACATAAATCTTAGTAAAGCTAATTATGACAGTTTCCCAGCCAAAACGCTGCCCACCACTTTTGTGACTTTAGTGTGTGTGTGTGTGTGTGTGTGTGTGTGTGTGTGTGTGTGTGTGTTACATTTGTGGCAACATACAACCAATCATAATTAGAATCTTACATAATTTACTATTCGATACTAAAATGCAATAAAATTAGCCTTAGCCAAGCTTAAAAGGAGCAGGCTGCATGTTGTTTGAAATTGTACTCAAGAGAGTATGATAAAAATAAACCTGATTTCCCATCATGATAAAAATGCCCCTACATTGTTAATGTACAGGCTCACCCAGATTCCCGTACGTGGTGCTGATGTCTCTAAATCTTCCTCAGCATTAATGATAATGACATTTTTAATGTTACCACCTAGGACATCATTTTCATGTAACGAAGTGGACCTATACCAGCAGCTTTCCCTCTCCTAATCTCTGCGTGAGAACCTCTCACCTGCTGCTAAACGGTGAAATTGAGGAATTCCTTTATGTTTTGTTGTTGTTGTTGATGATGTTAATAATGATATGGTTTGAGGTAGTGAGATAGCTCAGTAGGTAAGAATGTTTGACTAAATAAGTATTGAGGGCTTAAGCTCAAATTCTCAAAACCCATGGAAAAAGCTAGATATGGCCATTTGTGTACACCTATGATTTCAGCAGTGTATGTGTATATGGGGGGGGGGGAGTCATGGGTGGGGGGGTTGGCTGGCCCAGCCTAGCTCCAGATTCACTAGGAGACCCTGCCTTAAGAAAGTAAGGCTGTGCTGCTGGGAGTTGTCTGGAGGCCAGCCGCCTGGGGCTGAGCGCCCTCGGGCAGAGCCATCACGTCGCACAAACAGATTTACTTTTCAGACGAAAACGACAATGATGAGGAGTTCGAGTACCAGCATGTCATGTTGCCCAAGGACATAGCCAAGCTGTTCCCTAAAACCCATTTGATGTCTGAATCTGAATGGAGAAATCTTGGCATTCAGCAGAGTCAGGGATGGGTCCAGAACCTCACATCTTACTCTTCCGGTGGCCATTACCCAAGAAGCCAAAGAAATGAAGCTGGCAAACCACCTTTCAGCCTCAAGCTTTACGCAGCTGGCCTCACTTCCTACCGTCTTCCCGATAGCGTGACTATGTTGCTTTCTTCTTTCTCACTTTGGTATTTAAAGGATGTTCAACACACTGTTTGAATTGCTGGTACTTGCTTTGCTCTGGAGTGGAGCCACCAAAGCCACAGCCCTGTCAGATGAGTGGGACCTCAAAGCCTGACTGTATCCCTCAGGCCACATTCGCCATCTCTCGAGAGCACATGAGAATCCGGTCATGGCTGTTACGGGATGGTGTGAATTTGCTGTTGTGGGTTTTACTGGTGGGTATTGTATTTATGGTGACTTGTGGGTTTATGTTTCAGTGTATTGGAAACTCTCCATTTTATCTGGCAGATCCCTTCCCTGTTACAAATCTTGATTAAAGGACGTTTTTATAATCTAAAAAAAAGAAAGTAAGGTAAAGCATCCTAGAGCAGGACACCCGATAGCCTTTTCTGGACTCCGGTTGTACACCTACTTGCTGATACAATTTGGCCAGTCCGGTCTTTAAGAATGCTTCTGGATATGTGCATGGGGAGGTGTGCGTGCCTGTGTAGTGCACATGCATGTAGTGTGTGTGTGTGTGTGTGTGTGTGTGTGTGTGTGTGTGTGTAGATGCTGTTTGCTGTCCACCTTAGACAATGTCTCTCATTGGCTTTGTGCTCACTAAGTAGGCTGGCCTGGCTGGTCAGTGACCCCTAGTGACCCCCAGGAGTCCCCAGGGTTGTACATACATAGCCTCCTCAGCATTGGGGTTATAAACATATGCCACCACACCTGGCGTTTTTGTGTAGGTTCTGGGGATTTGAACTCAGACCCTCATGCTTGTAGGCAAACATTTTACTAACTGAACCATCTCTCCAGCTTATTTTTTCTTCTTTCTTCCCTTTCCCTCTGGCCCCCACTTCATACGTGCTCTCCCTTCCCCAGACACCGGGGATTGAACTTGAAGCCATGCACATGCCAGACAAGGGCTGCATTAACTGAGCTATGCTTCCAGACCAAGAAAGCTCCTTTAAATCATGAACTTTAATAAAGTATTTACCATGCTTCATTATTAAGAGCCCACACTGGGAAAACCACCAATGAGGAAGGTGACAGCTTTTTTTACTCACCTGTCTAATAATCTGGTGACGAAAACCCCGGTTGACTGGGGAAGAA
This sequence comes from Onychomys torridus, assembly GCF_903995425.1. Lineage (NCBI taxonomy): Eukaryota > Metazoa > Chordata > Mammalia > Rodentia > Cricetidae > Onychomys > Onychomys torridus. Next base: position 21,814,962 of record NC_050456.1, read on the forward strand.
CTTCACATTCTCAAACAGACAAGACTTGGGAAACACTGCAACAGACCGACTCCCTGACCTCCGCCCTCATTTGTGCAGGTATAAAACCACATTAGCTGTTAGCCGGTTTACCTGACTTCTCAAGACTGTATTTGAGGCTGGCTGCTATGTGAGAAGATGTGGTATTTTGTTGTTTCATCCATTTTGATATTATCAACGCTGGTAAGTAGAAAACACAAGCTTTCTCATTCCTAGGAATCCATTCCAGGAGTTGAATAATTTATTACCCTTTCAGGAAATAGGACCCTGCTTTCAGCCTCCAGCTTCCTTCCATTATGCTCTTCTCTCTCCCTGGCCTGTTCCGGAGGAGCTAGCACAGAAGACACTGCTTTCTTGGCATGCACAAGGTCTATTTGTGGGCGTGGGGACTGGTATCTAGGAAACTTTCCAAGGAGCACAGTCATGCATGGTATGGAAGCCACATGCATAATCCACATTTGTGAGCCACACCCTGGTCTGCACAGCAGCTTCTCTACTAAAGTTCTTGTTGACTCAATATCTTCTGACCATCCTCAAGTTGCAGACCAATTATTTTTTGTTACTCATGTTTGTGTTGACTTTTTTACATAGTTTTCTGATTATAAAGTAACACATGAAATATCGATGTCTATCTCACCATCCCATCCAGTAGGGTAGCCTCTGGCCACATGTGATTATTTGAATTTGATTGTTGAATTAGACTTAAACTAACCAAAAACTCAGTTCCTTCAGCATACTCCTCACAATTTAAGTGTAGTCAGTGTCCACATAGACTGGAAAGTGCAGAGAAGCATTTCAGTACATGCAGAATCTCCTTGTGTAGAGCTGGCTGATATCTTAGCTCTTTTGTCCTAGACAAGGATTAAGTTTGGCCCAGTTCTACATTGTCATCTAGGGTCCTTTGTTCTCATTGTCAGGGCTCATTGTATTCTACCGCTGGGATAATCCTTAATTTATCTTGCTAATCTACTGATTGGGGTATGGGTTGCTTCTGTTTTTCCTGTTACAGAAACAATTGTAATTATTTTTGCACATTTGTCTTTGTATACTTCTTTCAATGTCTAAAATTGGAATTGGTATATATTGGCATATTTTGCTTCATATTGCCAAGCTGCCCCTCTGCACTTGCATCAAATGACAGTCCGTTCCTTTGGCTTGCTGTAAGTCACTGAACTTTTCAATTTAAAATAGCAATCCGAATACTTTCCAGGTTCCTTACTAGGCTAACACGAGCTACAAGCAATACAAACATATTCATACTTTAAAAATTAAAATGAAGTGCTGCTGCCATGTATGGTATTTATATTAATTTGTCTGATAGTTGTAAATATTCTGTTATCTAGTTTAACACAAAAGAAAGACTGGTTGTGGAGATGGGATGGAAACAGCCTTTGAGACTCCCTGTGGGGCAGAGCCCATGGCTTCGGAATCATCATTTGTGATGGTAGGCACAGGCATGCTACTATGAAGGGAGAATTCTCCAAGGACACAGAGAAATGGGGTGGCTTTGGTTTGGGTGTTATAATGAGAGAAAACGGGTGGCAGACCATTCAGTTATGCCCTTTCTACAAACAAGAAGGGGAGGGTTAAGAATACAATGACCTCATCAGGTCTCACTACCAGCCGGTGGTGGAATCTAGTACCCTAGGCTTCCTACTCTCAACCCAGTGGCTCCTTTCCATCCACCCCAAGGGTCTGAAGGATGCAGCCAGAAGTCGATCCTGCCATCTTGAACATAAAGGTTAGGTCCGTGTTTGATAACTGACGTTTGTTTAGTTTATTCTCGGAATAAGTACTTATAAAGGCTAGCTGGGCACTTGGAAGTCAGGCCACAAAGTTCTTACCAGGCACTTGAAATTGTTACAGCAATCCTAGAATTTTTCATACTGACTCTCCAGGCCAAGTTGCAAATCTCATCCACTCCTTACAAATGGCAGTAATGCAGTGTTCCTTAGAAGCAGATTACTTGGCGATGCCCTCGGATGCACTGTTGTTAGTTCATCTCTGAATTTTAGCTCACTTTAAAAATAGGAGCCCATGAGAACAGACAGCCTCAAGTTATGCAGGAGACTCTGATGAGCCTGTCAAACCAGTCCGATGGCCAGGCCCTCCCAGCTCTGTCTGAATGAGCCCCAAAATCCTTTCCTGAGTGACTGTCTGTACACCAGGCTTCTTCAAGGCCTGGAGATGTTTAACTTTTAGAAGTACTTTGATTTGTTCTTTGAGAATTTCATGCATGGACGGACACAGTGCATTTGATCATTTTCATCCCCTATCCCCCAAAGCTCCGGCCTCAGCCACCCTCACTCCTCACCCCACCCCAAACTGTGTCCTCCTTGTTTGTTTTTTAATAACTCATCTGGTCTGATTTGTGCTGCTCATGTACACGCAGGTGTGGGGCCTTCTACTGATGTGTGTTTGACATACTAGGAGCCACACCCTTAGAGAAAACGGACTCTTTTCCCCACAGAAGCCATCATCCGTCAATAGTGCCTCAGCTAAACCAAAACAAACAAACAAATAAATAATAAAAACACATAGCCAGGCAGTGGTGGCGCACGCCTTTAATCCCAGCACTTGGGAGGCAGAGGCATGTATGTGGATCTCTCTGAGTTTGAGGCCAGCCTGGTCTACAGAGTGAGTTCCAGGACAGGCTCCAAAGCTACACAGAGAAACTCTGTCTAGAAAAAAAAAATAGTACCTCAGCTACAGGTAGGTACTGCACTCTACACAGCTCCAGGGATTGACCTAACTGGAGAGGCAAGGGAATGAAGAAATGACGAGCACATGGACACAGGAAAGCTGGGATGGGGTGGTCTTTGCTCTCTGATGGAGAAGCTGCAGCCCTGTAGAAGCTCAGTGTGCTTACTTATGTAAGGGAGGCAGGCGTTAAACAGGGGGACAGGGTTATTGCACATGGCTGAACAGGGAGGTAGGGGTCTGTGGTATACAGATGAACAAGGGGGAAGGTTCAGCTAATCTTGGTAGGAAGAGTCTCTGTAGTGGAGCAGTCTTCAGGCCATAATCATGAGTAGGGGAGCTATAGGTGGGCATTTTCTGTAGGTATTGTCAACATCTACACTCAGACCAGAGGGATTTTGGCCAACCTTCTGAACCTTGGCCAGGGGAGGCTTTGCCATTCCCCTGGGTCCTTGAAATGGCTGTGCCCATGTCAACAATGCACATTCACTCAGGACTTCACTACAAATGGGGGGCGGTTATGAGCTCCTTCCAACTGTGCTGGAGTATCGACTGGCTTGCCCCGATGCAGATCTTGTGCAGGCAACCACAGCTACTACGATTTCATGAGTGTGATGGTCTTGTCGTGTTCACTCCAGTCCTCCTCAACCTCTAGCTCTTATAATCTTTCCACTACACTTCTTCAACAGTCCCTGAGCTTTGAGGAATGTGAAGATCTGGTCTAGATGTCCGTATGTCACTGGGCCTGACCGAGACATTCGTTCTCTGCACTTTGACCAGTTGTGAGAATGTCTTAAGGGTCCAGTAGCTCCTAGAAATTGATCTCTCCTATCATATTTATTCATTTATTTAGCATCTGGGTTGCCTAAGAAGTAGCTGAGCTCTTTAGAACTATTGGAACCCCTCTGGTGAATCGCGTGCTGAAAAGCAAAAGTGGGTGTGCCTCATTTTCTCATGTTTCTGGGTGGAGGACAGCTTCTTTGATGGCAGCATTGACCCTAAAGCTCAAGGCTTCATTTGTGTGACAATACTTGGTCTTGAGCTTGCTAATATTTTAGACTATAAAGCGGTAGAAAATGAAACAACAGGCTAATGGTTTTTCTACCGGACCAAAGTGAAAATGTGTCGCAGCGGACATTTGATTTTTATATGAAGTGACGAGACAAAAATAATACATTTTGGGGCATTTAATTTAGTAGGTGGTTCATTTCAGATTTAGCTTTTTCTGTAGAGTTTTAAAAATACATAGTTATAGTTGGTGCAGTGTCTCTGTGAATAAAGGCAAAGACTGCCAAGCCTGACCATCTTTATTCATGAGACCCACATGGTTGAAGGAGAGAACTGACTCCCACAGGATTTGCTCTGGCTCTCACACAGGTGCAGGTGCACGTGTGTACATGCGTGCACGTGTGCGTGCGCGCGTGTGTGTGTGTGTGTGTGTGTGTGTGTGTGTGTGTGTATACATTCTTGCACATACACATACAGAATTTTAGAAACTCACATATTTATTGGAATGGCTATATTTCCCCCACTACCAGTGCTTTTCCCCCCATTAAATTGTTTCCTTCTATTCATTCAAAAACAGAGTGTTTTCTGGAACATTCGGCCATTGGACAGTTTGAAGAAAGGCTCCCCTGAAATACTACCTTGGTGGCTTTACCCAAGAGCCATCGATCACGAGTTCTTCTGAAACCCTAAAAGTCCCCATTGAAAATCGATCCAGAAATTAGCTCACGTGCTCTCTCCTCTCTCCATCATGCTTCTCTTCCTTCCGCAAAACCAGATCACCTCACAGTTCCTTTTCCCTCTGTGATGTTAACCTGGGAAGAGAGTCCATGACAAGCTTGCAGTTTTTGCCCCTTTATCTCCTTTTGATCTGCTCTGATTGATCACTTCTGCCCTATTTTCAAATTGCACAATGCTTACAACCTGTCCCCAATTCACTTTTAAACTGTGCGGTGTAAACCTTAAGCAATGGCCTTGCTGACCATTCATCTGCTCGGAGGGAATGGGCTGGTGCAGAAGGTCGCTGCCGTCACAGGGCCGCACTGCTGAGAGTGAGTGGCAGGAAACGGTTTGTGGTTGTTGTCGGCGTCATTACATATACTTAGTTTTTTGTTTGTTTGTTTTTGTTTCATTGTTCCTGGTTTTTGTTTTTGTTTTAAGTGGTAGTTATACACAGAGAAAGGCAGATTCATATGTATTTCAGGATGATAGAAATACTTAGGATTTGATAAACGCATGCCTGTATTTAGTGCAGAGGGTTGATCTCAGTAGGACCCGTGGAAACCTGTCTGAATATGATGGTGGTGTCCTACATGAAAAGACCGTATTTGGCACAGTCCAATTCTGATTGGTCCTATTGTGCTTTCAGTGTGGTTGGTGCTGTCATACTTATTTGGCAAATCTTTGGAGAGGAAATAATAAGTGTAACTATTGTCTTTATGCCTCAGAAAAACACAGTCTAATTATAACTCCAAAAACAAACAAAACAGAAACTATAGAGGACCCCAAAATGCCACTATCATCATCTGACTTTCAACAAAGACGACAAAAACCCATGTTGGAGAAAAGACGACAGTCTCTGTCAGAAGTGATGCTAGGGACCCTGGAAAACAAGACAGTCTCTGTCAGATGCTAGGGACCCTGGAAAACAAGACAGTCTCTGTCAGATGCTAGGGACCCTGGAAATCGGCACAAGGAAAACAAACTCCCCACTTCACACTCCAGGAAAAATCAACACAAAACAAGCCAAAGACCTTAGCAGGACATAAACTTGGAAACATTAGGAAAAGCAGTCCGGGATACAGGTATAAGCAAGACCTTTCTGATCGCTGAGGAGATGCCGACACATGGACAAGCAGGATTGCATCAACTAGAAAGCTCGGCCAGTGAAGGAAACAATGGGGTGAAGGGCCGGGATACCAAGACTGTTCATTCCATGAGATAAGCAGAACCCCTCACTGGGCATGACATTATGGGCTCTACCAGCCTCTGGAACTGTGAGCCCCAAATGAAGTGCTTTCTTTTTTAAGTTGCCTTGGACATGGTGTCTTATCACAGCAGAAAAGTAAGACATATATGTATGAAGACGTCCGGTGATACTCATGTCAACTCAAATACTAATTAAAAACATTTTGTTCAATAGCTGAAATACCTGTCTCAAATAAGGTGCTTTAATTTATCTGTGGGTGAAAAACAGGACTGGTCTTGACCAGAGCTAGAGAATTGGATTGTGTCCATGAACTTCAAAAGTAACTCTTAATGGACTTGCAACTTCTTTAATGCTAATAATTATAAATGTTTTAATCAAATAATTATCTTACCCAACATGCACTAATAAAAATAATGAATGATCTTCAATTGGAGATACTCAAATAAATAATAGCTTTCAAACTACTTTTAGACATTTCAAATGCCTAATAGAAATGTTCATTTATCATTGACATGGCTTCATAGGTGGACTTTTTCTTATTATTTTCTAGACCTAGGTTATCATTGAATTAATTGACACAGGAACTCTGAGCAGCATTATGATTTTCATGGATTAAATGGAAAAATAGGGTAGTTTTTTAATCAGTTCAGTTTGCCCCTCAGGCACTGTCTTTTAAACCAATTGTAGGAAAAGGTTGACCATAATGGGAAAGCTCACCAAGGAAGTTTCTCTGTGGGCACCAGATTGGAGAACCACTGGATTAGTATAATTAAGAGAAAATTATCATCTCCGGAGTGTGGCTGAGGAAATGTTATCTAGAAGGGGTGGGCTTCAGTACAGCTGGGGGATGGAAGGGCATGGAGCTCCTATGGTAAAGCTGTTTTTAGCAGTGTCTGGTTAGGCTGTGGGGATTCTGTCTCCTACCAGAGATGATCCACTGTGTAAACTTGGACAGCTCTGCCATGGAGTAGAGGCCGCTCACATTCAACTTTCTTGAAGCGTTGGACGTTCTTACTACACTAAATCTGGTAGGAGCATTCCCTCCCACAGTGTGGTCTGCAGTGCCCTGGAATAGGTAAGACTAAAAAAATCCTCAAGCTTTCTATGAATTTAGGACCAGCCTTGGGGCTTCCACACAGCATGGAAGGCAAAGTAGGAACAACCGGCAATGCCTGTGTGGTGAACATGCTGGACCTGCTTCTCTATGGGCATCAGGATAACAGACCACCTGCTGAAGCTGCACAGACAGGCTCTGGTCTCCGGATCACAGGCCTTTTATGTGTTGTAACCATGGCATTTCTGAAATGTTTTTGTCAACATTTGCATCTCTGTTCAGAGGCCACAAGCTCTAGTGATCTAACTGGGACTTGACTGGCATTATGCCAAGTGGAAAACATAACTATCTCTCCATTTGCTTCCTGAGACCTCCTAAGACCTCTTGAGATCACCTCTCCCCAATCTGGAGACTCTGAACTGTCATCTCAGCAACTTAGTTACTTACTTTGCCTTTTAGGAATTCTGTCAGTTTTGCTACAGTTATTTTTGAGTGACCAAAAGTTACATTTCACTTTATCTGCCTGATTGAGAGTACATTGTTGTAAACAAAAATTATTGAAAAATAAGTATAAATATATAAACTTGACTTGTTCAGGATGACATTTAAAAAGCTCTTGAAATACTATCAGTATTCAGAAATGTTCCTCCTTTGCCTTGACTCCTTCCTGGTGGTGTTTAGGATCAGTCCCAGTACTTGCATGATTTAAGCAAACACTCTTAACACTGGACTACATTCCCATGGGGAGTTTGTCTGCCTGTCTGCCCTCCCTCCCTCTCTCCCTCTTTTCCTCCTTCCCTCCCTTCCCCTGCACCCATAAAGCAAAGAACTAGGAGCCAGGCATGGTGGCCCATGTCTTTAATTCCAGCAATCAGGAGGCAGGAGCAGGTGAACTTCTGTAAGTTCAAGACCAGCCTGGTTTGCATAGTAAGCAAATGCCGGGCCAGACAATGCCACACAGTGAGACAATGTCAGGTAGATGGATGGATGGATGGATAGATGGATGGATGGATGGATGGATAAAAATGAAATCAAATAAAAGTAACCAAGGCTGAGAAATGGGCTCAGTGGTAATGGCATATTCCAACAAGCCTGATAACCTGAATTTGATCCCTGGGCCCCATACGGTTGGAAAGCAAGAACTGACTCCTGCAAGTTATCCTCTGACTTCTATACATACAGCAATGTACACATTCACACACACACACACACACACACACACACACACACACAAAGTAGAAACTAAAAGCAGAGAAACACTTCAAAAAAGACTGTGCTTATGTTAAGACAGTGATCTGTGTGTGCTTAGATGGGAACTCAGTTGTAATATTGCCTTGCTGTAAACTTGAAAAAAGTTAAATTTTGGTGCATCTGTTTCTTCAATAAAGTGAGGATAAATCTTACTTTGTAACATTTGTGGATAGAAAAAATGTCACTGCTTTCTATAGAAAGCATCAACATGAATTGCTTTTGTTATACTTGGCTCTATATGTTATTTTCTAAAGAATTTATTTCTATTACATGTATGTGTGTATGGGGAAATCAATGCACATGAGTGCAGGTGCCCCTAAATGTCAGAGGCATCCAGTCCCCTGGAGCTGGAGTTATAATTGTGAGCTGCTTGACGTGGATGCTGGGAGCCAAACTTGTGTCCCCTGGAAGAGCAATAACTGCGTTTAACCACTGATCTACCTCTCCAGCCGCTTAAATGGTATTTTCTGAGGAAAGTTTTAAAAAAAAATATTATTTGTAATTGCAAGTACCTTTAAAAGTGTTATTAGTAACCACAATGATAGTAAAAAAAAATGAGCAAGAGAAGATGTCAGTTACCAAATAAAGTTACATTTTATAAAGAGACGCAGCATACTAATGCAGTTGCAGATAATGAAAGTGTACCAGGAAGCTATGCCCACAGTCATGAAAATGATGTGAAATTCCTGACTGAGCCAAAGGTTACTAAGAAATGGTTGAAATGATGAAATCAAAGCAGGAATAAGAATTGGAAAAGCTAAGAAGCTGGCTTGTGGTAAACTGCTTGCTCCGTAAGTGTTAGGACCAGACCCTTAGCATGTGTGTGGAAAGCCAAGCACATGCCTGGGATCCCGGCACATAAAGCAGGGACAGATGGCTCCAGGGGCCTCACTGGCCAGCCAGCTTAGCCAAACAGTGAACTCCAGGATCAGCGAGAGGCCCTCAGAAAATAAGATAGAAAATGGTAGAGGACCAACACTCGGTGTCAGTTTCCGGCTTCTGAGAGTTTATTCACAGACATGGGCATGCACTCTCATGTATACACACATTTGAATGTAGAAAACTCTAGCATTCTATTGAAGCAAAGCAAGAGCTTTAACAACAGGTGGGAAAATCTCAGTGAACTGGGCATGGTGATGCATGCCTTTAAGTCCAGCACTCAGGAGGCAGAAACAGATCCCTGAGTTTAAGACCAGCCTGTTGTACACAGCAGGTTCCAGACCAGCTGGGGCTGTATAGTAAGACAGTATCTGAAAGAAAGAGAGAGAGAGGGAGAGAGAGAGAGAGAGAGAAGAAAGAAAGAAAGAAAGAAAGAAAGAAAGAAAGAAAATTTTAGAAAAGGAGACTAAGCTAGAAGGAAAGAGCAGAGGGCACATGATCAATAGAACTATTGATCAATGGAGGAATATTGATCAGTGGAAAGGCACACTCATAATAGCCCTCACCTGGAAACAGCCCAAACACCCATCCACTGGTGAAACAAAGAAAGCATCACCCATAGAGGACCTACGGAAAGCATACCATATGAACTGCTGGTGTGTGCAGTAGCATCACACCCCCCACCCAAAGCATTATACTGCACAAATTAAATCAGGCACACTGCGTGATTCCATTTAAATGATATTCTAAAAATGGCAAAAATCTAGGGGCTGGAAAATGTGGTGTGTATCTTGGTCTTATTGCTGTTTATTGTGAATAATGTTTGCCAAACTCTGCACTTGAATGATGGATTGTACTGAATGCAAACTCTATCTCAGTTAAAAAACAGAATTTGAGACAAAGTGATCCCTACAGGCAGATTGGCAGGAAGATGGAACACATGTATAATAGGCACCTTGGAGAGGAAGCTGTGGCATCATGGTCGCCATCCCAGCTTCATGAAAAGTTCCTCAAATAGAACTCTAAGTGATTTAAATGGGAGCCAGTGATTCAGCTCTGCTGGGGTGAAGAGCACAGTCACATGTGAAAGGAATTAGGTAGGGTACATTGCTCCCATGAGTGGTTTGGGAGGGATCTTTTGTAATCAGAATGACTGGAGAAGCATCCATAAAGGACAGCTGGCAGTGAATACGACTTGCTAATACAATCCCCCAAATAAAGACATTATATGCAACTATCTTGCCAAAACCACACACCACACACTACCATGTATTAATCATTCCGAGAAGGGCAGGGGAGTCAAGAATGAAGAAAAAGAGGCCAAAACATGAGCAAGCTCCAGATCTGCCAGTTTTGAGAGGAGACCGGTAAACAGTACAGTGCGGCTACAGTAAGCGCAATGGAGGCTGTGAAACTGTGGGGCAAACAAGCCAATTCCTCCGACAGAACTTCCAGTAAGGAGAGCGGAAATGAGAGCAAAGCTCCAATAGAGACATTAAGAAATGCACAGCCACTTAGCGCGTCTGCTCCTTTTCTGGGTTTAAGAACAAGACATATAGAGGACAATTTAGGTAATGCAGGCAATGGTCTATGTTTGATAACATTGAGGAGTCGTGATGCATTGTGGTGATATTCACAGCGCAGGGCTTTATATTTCAGTAGTCTGCACTGAAATGCCAGGATGTCTAGGGTGTGCTCACTAATAGGCTTGCTAACAGTTGAGGTCAGAGGAACTCAGATGAAATGGGGCCTATGGAAGAGCACATTTGTTGTCGCTCAGTGATGGATACATGGGAATTTGTTATTCTTTCTTACCCTGCTTTTCTATCTTTGAATATTCCCATACTCAAAACAGTTCCTTAAACAGCATTTATAGAAGATTTCTCCCACCCCTATAGCACAAATATTATCATCAACATAGAGAGGAAGTGGCATTCAAGAGGTGCTCATTTGCCCCAGAGCTTGTAAGTAGGGTGTTGGAATCAAGAGCCCAGCCCATTCTTGGATGCTGTGGAGTCACGTTATCTTAAAATCAGAGATGGACCTTCTCGTGGGTTGGTTAACCCTTCCCAGTGCTCAGATTTCCAGCTGTGACCCGTGCAGCAGCAGCACCCCTTTTCACCAGCACCCCACTCTTCCTGTGCTCACACTCCCAACTCACGTCTCGGTTCTTTCCTCTGACACCACAGACTAAAAAGTCCTGGTTTCATTGGCTTCTCATTGCCCCTCTTCAGTCTTTGACGATCTTCCCATTCGCCACGGTCTTCCGCCCTCAATCACAGTCACTTCTCACCTGCTGGCTGTGCTCTGGACACCAATCCTCTTTCCCTCTCTTGTTCTAATGATGACCTAGGTACCTTTCAAAGCACTGAATTCAGCAAAGGAGGCTTTCCCTGGGTGTGTGCAGAGCAGGATCCTAGAGAGAAGCACTCCCAATTTCGTGCTTTTTCTACTTGAAAACTGTCGGGAGGACAATTTGAATGCTAAGGACCTCAAGAAGAAACGATATCAGAAGAGCTAGTTTTATGCCCCCCAATATTCCACACTCTACTCACAGAGCAGTTTTGGTTTTCATCCCTTGCTTTTTATCCAGGAAATGAAACCTTCAGAGACAATACTTAAACAATATCGTGCAGTGACGGTTAACCCACCTCTTTCAAGGCACAAAGTGGTAGATCGGAAGATCCTTGTGGGCAGGGACCATGCTGCTCCAAGTGTAGGCCTCTGTGTAGAACTATGCTGTGGTTGCAAGCTGTTGTGGGATGTTAACACTTTGGTTTGGGTCCAGTGAATAGGGTCTTTGCTGGGTGACCCATCTGTAATGCCACCACGACAGAGGGCAGTCTGTCTTGCTTTTGGGGTCCTTTGCTGTTTTCCCACTTCCCATCCCTGTCTTTCCCAGGTACTGTATGTGTACCCTCACATTTTCTCCTTACCCAAGTCCTACTATCAACATAACAACCCTGAAGGACTCTCCAGTCCCTGAGTGCCCTGCTCTGTAGATGGGTAAAACCCTTTGAGCTAAAATTTTCACATTGCTTTCATCAAAGTTAATATTTCTAGATATTGATCTCAGACCATCGGTTGTAAATGGTATAAAATAGGAATGGGGAGGGAGAGCTGGAGGTCTGGAGATGGAGGTCTGGAGATGGAGGTCTGGAGATGGAGGGCTGGAGATGGAGATAGAGGGCTGGAGATGGAGTACTGGAGATGGAGGGCTGGAGATGGAGGGCTGGAGATGGAGATAGAGGGCTGGAGATGGAGTACTGGAGATGGTGTTGGAAGGCTGGAGATGGAGATGGAGGGTTGGAGATGGAGGCCTGGCTCAGAGAAAGGTCTACTCTTGCAGAGGACTTGAATTTTGTTCTCAGCATGCACACAGGGTAAGACACAACTGCTTGTGACTCCAACATGAGGGTCCAAAGCCTCTATGGGCAGGGCATACTTATGTGCTGACATGCATGTACACATAAATAAAAATAATAAGTCTTCACAAAAAGAGAGAAGAAGAGGATGGGACTAGGGAGATGGCGAGCCTTGCAAAACTTATGACCAAAGTTCCATTCCCAGAACCCTAGTCAGAAGAAGGCAGATGTGGTGGACATCTGTAATCCCAGCACTGCTGTGGCAAGATGGGAAGGCTGACAGGAAGGATGGTTAAGAGCCCATATGCACAGAGCAGTGACAGAAACACCGGGAAAGATCCTGACTCCAACCCCAAACAACAACAAAATAAAAAGGTGGAGGAGAATCCACTCCCCCAAAGTCCTCTGATCTTACACATGCTGTGGTATGTACATGCACAAGCGCATGCATGTGTACACACACACACACACACACACACACACACACACACACACACACACACACACACAGCAGAATTAGTCCAGATTATTCTCTACTTAGGGGAATGTGTAGAACCGACTCTGTGAAGATGAGTTACTGGAAGAGTTACTATGTAGGCATTCCACTAGCAAACCTGCTAATCCTTCTATTTCTCTAACCCTCCCTGACTCATGGCTTTACTGTGAGAGCTAATGCAGCTTTGTGAGCTGCTCTGCTGTTCTCTGCAAGGGGCTCTGCTGTTCTGCCATGAGATCTTGAGTCAGGAAGTAATTCCTAGGCATTGTCTGATAAAGATCATCAACTTGCTCTGAAGGCGGCCCCTGAATGCAACAGAAGGTTTTATGTGGCTCTTAATCCCCAGTGGTGATTTTTACCGTCTCCTTTGTGTGACGTTTAAGGGACTTTGTGATAAATAATATTATCCAATGAAAAACATACATGTACATGTTGAAAACATTAATAGATTATGTGATGTTTCAACTACCAATAGATTAATAATGTTCTGCAGCAGTAAGCTTTTAAACATGTCGGGAAGTCTAGTGGAAACCCAACATCATTTCAATCTATCTATAATAAGATTGAAACTATAAAGGAAACTGCTGAACAATTGCCATTTACTTGTTCTGCAGCGCCATCTAGTGTTCATAGAGAAATGCACTTTTAAGCCTCATCTTGCTGGCTGAGAATTAAATATCTAAGCATATTATCACCCTCACCTGCCAGCCTATGCTGTTCAGAAACACTTCCAACTTACATCATCTTATACTAATTTCCACAGTGAATGATTATGCATTCTATTACCCAGTGAGAAGAATTAGTATATGCAGTAATATGCATATGTGACTAATATCTTCAGTTCCCAATAAAATAGCCCATAGATGGTGGGATTTGCTGGTTTATTTTAATGTTACTTTTTGCTACAACAAACACCTTTCAGTAGCAAAACATGAATTCTCCTGAATATTATTGTAATACTTATGACATAATATAGCAAGGCAATCTTTTTACAGACTGAGGCCAGTTTAGAGAGTATTTTACATGTACAATTATGATAAGCCAGGTTCTTAAATACCACAAAATTCTTCCCTTTCTTAAAATTTGGGCTAATAGTTACTAAACATTTCAAATTAAAACTCCAAAGTAATATACTGTCAGTTCTTATAAAATTTTCAAAAATTAAAAGTAATAAATGGATTGTCTCCATAGTTATGAAAATTACCACTGCAATTAGCACACAGTTCCACAAGCTAGGTGGACCTCATTATCTCTGTGGTTCTAACTATCTCAGGCCTTAAAGAAAACAGGAGTTATTTGACCCAAGACTGGCTCTGTAATCTCCTGGTGAAGGTGTATGCTAACACACTTAACACACTCTGCAGCAGAACTCAGACTGTCTAAGCTGCAGATTATCATGCTAAACCATCTTTGGATTGTCCTTCCATGTTAGTAGAGAAATCCCAGTTCACAGCTCTGAGCTAAGACTGATTCCCAACCCAGCGCCCCTTGTCTTCTGAGTGTGTTCTACCTTCCTTTGCTTTAGCTATAAACCCTTCAACACTCACTTGCTTAACTTGGGTGGAAGGAATTCTGTGCTTTCCACTAGGGCAAATGTCTTCATTGCATAAGTAGTGTTAATTGGCACAGGCACCTCTGGCCAGGGCAGAAAGTGTCTTCATAGTTTGTTTCATTCTCTCTCTCTCTCTCTCTCTCTCTCTCTCTCTCTCTCTCTCTCTCTCGTTCCTCTCCGTTTTATAGAATCTTACTGACATTGCTACCCAACTCGATTGACCAAGGCTGTGACCCTGGACATGCTGTTACAGGACTCTGGTTGGAAGTGCAGATATTGCAGTGTGTTAAGAATCCTGTGTTATGACTTGGGCTAACAAATTATCAGTGCTAACGTGAAAAATAAGTCCTTCGATACGTAAAACTCAGCAGCTTTTGTTCTTACAAGAAATGCTACATTTGAGATTTGATGTTTATTGCAGGTCCCTAGGCAGCCAGTTCTGAGGTTCTGAATTCTGCATTCTGAAGGTTGTGCTAGGGCAGGGAGAATGTCTTTGAGAGCCCAGAAACCGGATCAAGCCAACAGTGGAGCTGCATCCCAGAGCAGCTCCAGTGGAGACCCAGGCTCTTCACCAGGAGCCCTGAAGAGTCTCCCTGCAACTTTGTACTCTCTCCCGAGGAGCATCAGTTGGGTGTGGAAAGCTCTCAGGGAAGATGTGGTCATGGATGAGGCAACTGAGGATAATCCCAGGAAGGACTCAGCCAAGAGATCCTAGCAATCAGCTCCTAAAGGCTGGGGGCATACGTGCTCTGAGTGGACACCTAGGCAGCAAGAAGTGGAAATGCACTAGCATTTCCTACAAGTACATTCTCTGTTACTCTTATTATTAAAAGGGGGCTAGTATCAGAAAAAAAGGTCTTTAGCTATGGAACTTAATTCAGAAGAGGCAGTGTGACTGCAGACTGATCTCTGTAATGAATGGCGGTTCTTGCCTGAGAGGCATTGTGTAGAATGCTCGAGAATGTGGCAATGGCTTGGCAGGGAGATGGCAGCAAGGTTCTCAGAACCAACTGTCTCCTGCAGCTGTGACAGACACACAGCCTGGCTGCCAAATGTTGGGCTCTTTTGTACTTCAGCTGAATTTAGTTTACTCCTATGGCAACTTGAGATTCAGTGTTCAGGAATATCGGTCTGGTCTGCCACCGTCTCCATCTCTTAGCAACGAGAGAGATAGAAATTACCAGCTGGATAATTTGATACTGGGAATTTGAAGGCCATGAAAATGGGATATAATGGCTGTTTGTGTTGAAGGGGGGAAAAGGGGAAAAATGATGTAATCTTAATGTGTAGAAATGTTTGGGATGCCACAGAGGTTACAAGGGAAAATCTAGTTCAAACTGGACTCTGTCTCACTCAGAGTGATTAAAGTTGGGCCAAGAAGCTCCTTCAAACACATAGATTTTTTTTTTCTCAAAATAAAATCCCTAAGGGGTTTTGGAACTGCTGCATAAGAAAGTAGTTTACTGTGTGTTAATTTTCTCTGAGGTTGACTCATAGCTTTTTTACATCAAGTTTTGCAAGAATGCTTTCAGAGTAACACAGATGATAGGTTAGGATTACAGCTTTCTGACTTTTCTGGGCATTGGGCACAGGGACCAGGGAGAAGGATGGGGTTAGGGTGGGGGATCTCGGAGACAGCAAGGGGCTGGAGATCTGCTTCCTGGATGCTCAGGCTGTCTCCAGGGCCCACGTACAACAGCCCATCAAGGAACTGCATGGTGGGAAAGTAGAAGCCAAAGGAAATTCTTGATAACAAGTTATTTTCCCCTTTCCCTGGGCCCAGTGCAGAGGCCATCTGGTTTTCAAACGAGAAAAGCCAGAAAAATATAATGTTTGTTCCTGGAATGCGTCAAGTTGTCATAATCTAATGAAAATTCCAAAGCAGGAAGGGAGGAAGGGAGAGAGCGATGGCGAGGAAGGGCATGACGCCTCCCATTGCTCTTTGCATTCCTGTCAACCCATAATCCAGGCATTTCTGCAGCTGTTTTGTAAACCTGCCTGGACAAGGAGCATTTGAAGGGATGTGAATTACAGCGAAGGGGACTGGAAATCCAGTGTTTGGCATGACAGGTAGCTTCTTGGTCATGTTCTCGGGCTCACTTGTTCACCTACCACACATATGGCTTTCCTGCTGGTGCAGTGGGCAGGATGCCCTGGCTTCCTCGTCTTGTTAGTACTCAGACTTACTTGGCACAATCTTATACAGTTGGCCACGGATCCAATGCAGACAATGGAATGCTCCTATCTTTTTCAATCCTTCCCCTAAGTGGTTTAGCATTTGGTTTTGTGATACAACTTCAATGAGGTGAAGTACAAAACTTATTAACAAAAATAAATCTTTTTAAACATCCACTGATTTGTATCCCAGCCCCGCAATGACCACATCCATCCAGCTCACAACAGATGAAGCAGAGACATGTGAAATCGCTGTTTCTGTAGGTTAGAAACAGCTGCACATTGGTTACCCGTGGTGTCACTATTTCTGAACAGACAAACAAGCCCTCTGATGGGAAAACACCTCACTATGAATGCTACCATTAGGATTCTCTGAGAAGAGAAGGTTTCAAGGCTTCAAGGTAACCAGAGTGAGGGATTGTTCTGCAACTGAGCTAAATCCAAGGTGTGTCTACATTCTGGTTCACAGACAAAAGAAGCAGGGGTGGCATCTTGCCAAACACTAGTGTGTCTTCCAGAGAATGAGGATTTAAACATCCTTTGTAGATTACTTCCAGTTCATTGCATCTTGCATTTATTTTTAAAATTCTCTTTGACATTCTGCTCCCCCTATTTTTAAAAAAACGGTTCTGATCCAGAATCTTTGCTGTGAAGAATAGGAAATGCACCAATTATGGCAAAGCAGCTGAAAACTAACTTTTAATTCATTTGGAAAAGAGATATACCTTTGATAATTCCCACAGACCACTCACATTCATTCTTAATTGTATGTTTTTGTTTAAGACACGGGAAGTATATTTCTTTAACGTTTCTGTCTGGAGGTGAAGACATGAAGCTACAGCTGATGAGTATATTTCAAAGAACTGGAGACCATGGTGTATTTTCATACTTTATACTTGGTCTATGGATTTGTAATAGTCACAGTAAATCTTTACTCCATACTTACCATGAGGAAAGGGCCTGGGCTGCACTATGGTGGTTCATCCTCCATGATGTGGGTGCTCTTTCTAACTCGCTTAACAAATGGAGGAACTGTTCTCCCATGGAACCAAGGTAGTTAATGTTAACTGAATTTCCAGTTGTCACAGGAGTCTGTCTTCTTAATTCCTACTTTGTTCAGCCTTCATATTGACAACATTTGATCCAGGCATCCCATTGTTCATCATGGTCAATGAATGTTTTGTGGCCAGTTCTTATTTTGAAAGCGGCACCGGGGCAGGGCGTTCTGAAGGACCAGTGATGGGCACGTTTGCAGTTCAGTGAAAAGCAGAAGCAGCTTCTCATGGCCTTTTCAGTGAAGGACCCAGCGCCACTGCCTGTGTGTGGTCAGTCCACTCATCTGCACACTTATGTCTCAGCCTGCTGATTGGACAGACTTTCAGGCACAAGCCATTTTCAGCTCTTTCTTAAAAATAAAATTTGGGCTGCACGCGCATGCATGCGTGTGTGTGTGTGTGTGTGTGTGTGTGTGTGTGTGTGTGTGTGTGTGTGTGTTGTATGCTGTGTACAAGTCTGTAGATATGTGCATCTGTGTGCACATTCCTGGAAGTCAAAGGAGGTCTTTCTTCTAATGTCTTCCTGTTGTCAGACAGGACCTCTTACTGAACCTGAAGCTGACCAACAAGCCCCAGAAATTGCCCCAGTTGCATGGCCGTGCCCATCTTTTTACATGGGTGCAGGGAATCTGAAATTCAGTCTCTATCAAGCACCTTTACCCACAAGCCATCTCCAGTCCCTGATCTCTCACTTTTACTTTTGAAAATACTTATTTTTATTTTAGAAGTGCTTCACCTGTATGTATGCATGTGCACTGTGCGTGTGCCTAGTGCCATCGGAGACTAGAAGACGATGCTTGGTCCCCTGGAACTTGAAGTGATAGATGATTGGAAACCACCGTGTGGTGCTGCAAAGCAAACCGGGGTCCCCTGCAAGAGCAGCCAGGGCTCTGGATCACTGAGCCATCTCTCCGGCCCCCTTCACACCTTTCTCTCATCTATAGAATTGTTTGATGCTCACAACTAACAATGTTTATACCTTATAATGAATACTGTACACTTCCTGCTTTTATATAGAAACAAGTATACAGTATCTCACCCTTCGGTGCATTTCTATGATGTTCTTCACCATGTCAGTAGTGAAAAACACTTATGGAAATTCTGACCCACATGTTTACTGTTCCCATAGCAGTCAGTCAAAGGATTATCTCCAGAAGATTATCTCCAGGGCAGGAGAGTGGCTGCCTAGAAGCATTCCCTCGGGATTGAGAGGCAGGAGAGCAGTGCACAGGGCCCTTTATTCAGGAGCCCTCAAAGCCACACTGCTTAGAAAAGAGCAAATGGCAAAGTGCAGGCTAGACAATGCCTAAGTCACTTCCCTTGTATGATCTACTCTTGAAGATGTATTGACTTGACAAGCAATCCCAGCGCTGAATGTTAGCCTCATTTCCCACACATATGCTTTATCTCACTGTATTCCACTTTTTTCAGAGGAAGATTAAAATCCTTATATACTGGGCCCCAAACCGAAGATCTTGCTAAATCACCAGAGTTCAAGATAAGAGATAAAAATCCGTAAGTGGAAGCAGATGAAGATAAAAACCAAGAGCAGCATTCACAGTTCTCACAAGAAGTAGCTGAGACTGGAGGACTGAAGCTCAGTTCTGAGGCGATGAAGCTTCCTTGCGTATATGAGTGTCCACCTGACAAACTCGTCAATGCCACAATTCCAAGACTCGTGTTATATCACAAACTTGCAGAAGTGCTGTGTCATATTTACTGATTTGGTACTCCCTGCACTAGATTCAGCCAGATCTTTTCAAGCATTTTTGTTTTAAAGATCTTGTTACAACTGAGAATCCACACAGAATGGTAGTTAGGGGCATTGATTGTTAGGCTATGTATTAGTCAGGGTTCTCAGGAGGAATCGAATTTATAGAATAACTCTCTCTCCTCTCTCTCTCTCTGTTTCTACACACACACACACACACACACACACACACATACACACACACACACACACACACATATGGACTATATATAAACCCCATATATATAAAGTCCACATATATAACAAGTCTATACATACACACATATGTATATATATATAATTGCTGTGTATATATCTATATATGGAATATATATATATAGCAAGTACACACACAACACATACATATATATATGTATATATAATATGTACATATATAAAGTCCACATATATAACAAGTTGTTATACACACACACACACACACACACACACACACACACACACACACACACACACACACATATATATATATATATATGATAATTAGAATGTTTATTGGAATAGCTTACAGGCTGTGGTCCAGCTAATCCCCCTGTGTCAACCTCATAGTTGGACCTACAGGTGCATATATTCCTAGCTTCTTAATTTTTACTTTGTCAGTTATTAAGGGTCAACATTAGTAAATACTCTTGCCAAGAAATATCACACACATGTTATAGTCAAACCAAGTTACTGTGTGATTGCCATAAAATCTGTCAGGAAGACATTACCCTCAAATCTGTGGAACTGTGAGTTGGTGTGAGAAAGATGAGGGCCTTTTAGAAAGCAGATGTTTGGATTGGATAATTTAGTGAATGCTGAGGAAGAAGTTTGCAAACTCCCTTTGGAGTTATGATGTAAAGGAGCAGCAGTTGACCCAATGTCAGTCAGTGGGTGACTACAGTTATAAGACAGACTGAAGGTCTACAAACTGGAAAGCCAGGTGAGTGAGAACACTACTATAAGACACCTTCACTGTCACAAGACACAAATTGTGTAACTGGGTCCAAGAAGGGGATAATTAGTGTGTAGTTAGAGTGAATTTGAGACGTGGGTCTGCTCAAGGTGCCAGTTGAGAAGGAAGTTGACTGTCTACATAGATAATATGGAAAGCTCACAAAACACGTAAATTCTGTTGAGATGGCCAGATTAGAAGAAAGATGAATATGGCTTTTCGAAATAGGAAACCTTCAGGATAGATGAAGGCTGGTGGCACAGGCAGAGGAAAAGATAATGGTTGGAGTGAAATGGAAGATGGAAGAGTGTCCTTGACGCAATGGCCAGGACTTTTTGGTTTCTACCATGTTGTTCTATATAGTATGCAGGAGGAAGGGGCTACTCTCTGGTCACAAGGTCTTAAGGAAAATATACTGGTAGAAGAAGAGAGGGAATGCCCATTTCTATCTCCATGAAAACTTGATGTGTTAAAAACAGCCCTAGCAATATGGGGTGAATGTTTTCTGAAAACAAAAATCTACTGACTAAGATTTAGACTTAAGAACATGTGGCTTATGCTAAGTAAACACAAGCTCTTACTTGGATAGATTTTTAGTATTGCATGTAATTGCTTCTAAAAGTCACGTGTGGGCCCTCAATGTCACTCAGCAGGTGAGGACTCTTGATACCTGGAACTCACATGGTAGGAGAGAACCAAATTTAGAAAGTTGTCCTCTGACTTCCCTGTCTGTGCTGGGGGACACATTCCCCACATCCATACACACTAAAAAGACAAATAAATGTTCGGTTTGTTTTAAAGACCCTTGCCTGGCTAGGAAGATAGCTTGGTCATGCTGCATAAGCGTGAGGAGCTTATGGGTCTCTAGCACCCATTAAGCTGCTGTGAGCAGTGTCTGTAACCACAGCACTGGAGATACAGGCATGTCGGGCACTGAAGGGCATTAGTCAGCCAGTCTACCTGAATTGATGAACTCCAAGTTCCCGGAGAGACCCTGTCTAAACACATCAGAGGAGAGTGGTTGAAAAAGGCAATCACTGTCAACTTCTAGCCCCCCTGATGTGTGTGTGTGTGCACACATGTGTACATACAGTCATTAGCAGTGCTTCCTCCAGATAATAAGAATAATACATGTTCTTCTAAAATAATGAAAAACCAACATCTATGACCCACTGGTACTATTACCATTTTGATAAATTTCATTTTCCTAGTTCTCATTTATATGTATGAAATTTGACTTGGATCCCATCACAATTTTAGACATTTTTTAACTTAATATATTCTGAGCTCTTTTTTTTTTTTTTTTTGCTTCTTGTAAATGGACTCACAAATAGGCCAAGAATAACTTTCACGACTCTTGTGCTTAGGAAGTTACTGATAAGCTTATGGTGGAGTTTTATTATGGTCTAAATATCACTCCTAAGTATCTGAGAGTGGAACCATAATTTGAACTGTCATAGAAGAGGGCCACCAGATTCCCATGCCTTTTCAATTGTGTAAGAATGTAGCAGAAAGGTACTGTAGCAGGAATCTTACAGAGTCTTATTAATAAAATCAAACCCGAGGCCAGTTATTAGGGTGATGCTGGAAGATGAGAAACAGAACAAGCCACAGTTTCCTCTCCTTGCCAGTTCCTCAGCTGGTCTTGTTTCCTCAGACTGCATGCTTCTGTGTCCTCATCCCAATGGCTCTCAGCTAAACTGCTGCTTGAAAGCCTGAATGCTTAACCAGCCAAATGTTTCTAGTTTCTGGTCTTCACGCCTTATATATCCTTCTACTTTCTGCCTTAACTCCATGGGATTAAAGGCTTGCTTTCTGGGATTAAAAGCATGTGTCTCCATGCTGGCTGTATCCTTGAACACACAGAGATCTGCCTGGCTCTGCCTCCCAAGTACTGGGATTAAAGGTGTGCACCACCACCACCCAGCTTCTGCTATGGCTTGTTCTGACCCATTTTCTAGCCACCATTTTTGGCTCTGTATCTAGTGGCTGTCTGTTCTCTGACCTCAGATAAATTTATTAGAGTGCACAATATTTTGGGGAACACAATACCACCACAAGGTACCATATGTGAATGAGAAAGTGTGTCCTCAAAATACAGCACATCTAATTGTGTCTTGATTTCCCAACCTCTTGAACTGTGAGAAAATAAATATTATTGTTTATAGACCACCTAGTTTATGAATGACAGCCTAAGTGAAGACATAAGATTTGAGATTGGTACCAAGACATGGGCATGCTGCTATAACAACTTAGATTGGGAAATTGGGTTTGGAACGGAGCAATGAAGAGAGACTGGGAAAGTTCTGTGGTGCATGTTAGAGAAGTCTGAATTCCCTCTGTCAGGGCGATTCTGGTGAAAACTGAAGGTGAAGAGGTAGTGTAGTGGAGAAAGCCTCAAGCTTACCAAAGAACACCTGCTTTGCTTGGCATAGAGTATTGGTGGAAATGTGGGTGGTGCAGGCCATCTTAATAAAATCTGAGAAATACACGAGAAAGAAGCCGCTGGGCAGCAGAGGAAAGACCAGCAATATGGCTCTTGGCTGAATGCATTGTGTCCTGGCATTCTATGGAAGGTAGAACATGTGAATAATGAACCCAGAGACTTTAAAAATGTGGGGAGAGCCTGGCTAGTAAAATGCTGGAAAAATAACTGATTTAAAGATGAAATTAATAATAAAAAGGAAAATGTAACTTAAAAATTTAAGCCGTGAAATAGTAGGAAGACCTGTTTGGGAGAGAACAAGAATGGTCAAGTAGCCATTTGATAAGGGCGTTAATATGGATTGGGTATTTAAGGAGATGTCAAATGCTACTTATAAAGCATCTTATAAAGCTCTTGAATTGTAAGGGGATGAATCAGTGTTTATGAAAATTCAGGGGAGCTGGGCCTTGGAATTAAGGTTGCAGCTCTTAATAGTTTTATTTTGGAAGTGTCTGATAAATTTTTTATCTATTTTCTTTTTCATTTCTAGAGATTTATTTATCTATTTTATAGGTCTGAGTGTTTTGCCTGCACATATGCATGCTTAGTGATCCTGAGGGCCAACAGAAGGCACTTGATCCCCTGGAACTGGAGTTATACAGATGGTTATGAGCCACCATGTGGGTGCTGGGAATCAAACCCAGGTCCTCCAGAAGAGCAAGCAGTAATACTGCCCTCAGCCACTGAGCCATAGCTCTAGCCTTGCTATTTTGTTTTCTAAGTTAAAGAAATAATAAGGAGCTTCTTGTCTAAGGGAGAAGTATTGGTGCTATGTCAGATATCTAAGGAGACAAAGCAAATTATCCTTCAGAGAGCAGTAAAAAATCATTGCTCCAAATAAGAGAAAGTTTGGGTCTCCATTGAAGAGGAAAAGGTTCATAACTGGTGTAAATGATAAAGTCCCCTATATAGGCTCTTGCACTAATGAAGGATCTATGTTTAGCCCTGAAGACTTATGACTGAAACAGCAGTATAGTATGTGGCCTCACAGGGTTTGTTTTCTTCAGCATCCCTGCCTAGTCACGGTGAAGGTGCCCGTTCACAGTCACGCTGCCTGATGTGTCTCTTTCTGTGGTTTGGAGACATTAGTGTAAAGTGACTCACACAACTATTCTGAGGGAAGAAAGCAGTTTTGAGATTTAATACTAATCCAAGTGGAGCCAAAATGTTTGTCAATGCCAAAGGGAGACTTTTAAAAGTGTCTTCCGCTCATTGTTAGTTTGAATTTAGATCGCACTGTGATAGACAGATTTTGGTGTTTAAGCGGCTAGAGGACACATTTGGAGCAACTGAGCTCAATGTGCTCTCACTCAGTCAGCTCGGGTAGACCCTTCTTACTCCCCTCATCTCCCAAAACCATCTGCACAAGCCTGGAAGTGTGTCTGGCCGGAAAGGTGTCTATGTGGTTTTCAGTTATGTCAAAACAGGGAATTATGCATATTTAAAGGATCACCTATGATAAAAGTATCTTAAAATATGCTGTATTTCTTTCTGACCTAAAATTTGTAAAAATCAATGGTCAAGCAGCATTGTTCTTTTTTCCCGTATTCTGTAGTGAGAACTTCTATTGACCATTTAGTGTATAGTCATTTCAGTCTTTGGGTCCATCTATGTTCACATTCTAACTGATATAACCTTTAAAGATGTCGATCCCTATTCCATGGGCAACTATCTTACCTCACATGATATTTTGGAGTTAACATAAGAAGATTTAGTTTTTATGTTCAATTCTTTTTTGATTGATGATTACGTAACACATTCAAGAAATGAGATTTCTTAAGGAGGTAAGCAGAAAGGCAAGTATGGAATGGTGCCTTGCCCATTTCTCCTGACCCACAGTCCCCTCTCCAGGAGCAACTATGACTATCAGTCTTCCCCGAGAGTGAATCCATCTAGCACCAGGCCCTCAGCACAGGAGTACGCTGCAGCATGGCTGAGCCCTCGGGAGGATCAAGTTTCCTTATGGAAGACCTCCTTGTCCTCTTATTGTCTCAGCAGAAGAGCCTCTAGATTCTGCCTCTGGTTCTTCAACTTCTGATGGTCTTGCTGCATCGTGTCCACTCCATACTGAGATTCATCATCTCAGAGGATCGTCTCGTCCTTCAGTCCATCTGTTTTAGTGCTTACAGTAATTATAGTCATGCAAGATGTGTGCATCTTTGTGCATCTGGCTTACTTTGCTCAAATGCTTATGATTGATAAGGTTTTTCAAATGTCTTTCCCCTGAACATCTTGAGGCCATATGATTAATGATTTTTTTTCCAAATATTAAGCCAATCTTGTTCCAAGAATCAATCTATCCAATTTGTATATGTGTGTGTCTCTGTGCTTGTGTGTGAGTGCTTGTGTGTGTATAGTTGTGTGTGTGTATAGTTGTGTATGTGTGTGTGTGTGTGTGTGTGTGTTACTGAATTCACTTTGTGAAGAGTGATCTATTTCTGATTTTTTTCCTATACCTCTGGCCCCTTTTCTTTTTTCTATAAAAGCCTAGATTTTCTCCACTATTTCTTCTTCTTGGTGGGATCTGAGCTTATTTATCTTTGTTCCTCTAGTATTGAAGTCTATTTGAAGTTTGTCTCAACATTACCACCTCTCAGCTGTGCTTACAAATTTGTAAGAGAAAATAGTAACGATGCCTTGCCCCTCTGAATTCCTTTTCTATATGGGATATTGAATTCTGGAATCCCCACTGCTTTGGGAAACTCTCTGATGCCTTCAGACTGATTTTTTCCCCTAGCTTGTTTAGTTGTCCTTAGTGTGGTAGTTGGTGTCTATGAGCTAGTGTTATGGAGCAAAACTAAAAAAATAACAAAATGGAAAGCTAGCAGACTGTTTGGATGCCATAGAATTGACAGACAGTAAGTATTACTTAATGTCCATGCCTCTGGGAGGAGCAAGTGACCCCAAATCATACGATTCATCTTGCTGGTTGGTGTGTCTCTAGAAAGCATCCTTCTCTAATTGCCTTGTGCCTCCAGCCAGATCCTTCCTTCCAGGGTCACCCAGTTACTCATGGCAGGAAATGAGGAACTGTACCCACAGCTTCTCTGTCATCAGTTCCAGAATCATGCCTTTTGTAGTTCCCTGGTTGGATTTTATTTGATTTTTTTTAAGTAAATGTACTCACTTTGTTTCAGTCCCAGTGGCTTTTGCTTAGATCCAATTGTCACAACTGCATTGTTGAAAAGACTCCCTCTCCTCCCTACCAAAACAAGGAAAGGTCCTTCTAAAATGTGAATCTGACCTAAGTCTTTAGCAGTGTGTTTAAACCCAACGACAGCTATTTGTAACCCACTGTATAGAACTGTGTATGCTGTACATAGCCTCTTGTGGCACATACTGCGGCCAGGCAATTTTTGCTGTGGTTATTTTTGCTCAGGGGCTGCCTCTTTCTGGCTTGTGACTCTAGGAAAAGGTGGCCTGTTTAGATTTGTTTCTTCTATATCAAGAGGAAATTGATTCAGAAGATTTCCAGTTCCAGGGACTTTGGGATTCTGAGCCATTGGCTTAAAACGTATTATGCATCCTTGTAAGAACCAAGCTAGTATCTACACCAACACCCATGCTAGGATGTAAGTATCATATAGAGTGATAGTGCTCTTGTTTTATTTCTGTGCTGTGATAAAACCCTCTGATCAAAAGGATCTTAGGGAGGGAAGGGCCTTATTTATACTCACAATTCATATTAGGGTCCAGCATTGTGTGAAGTCAAGGCAGGAACTCCAGGGCAGGCATTCTTGCTACTCCATACAGCTTTATCTCCAGCCAAGGACCTCATTTCCCAGGCCACAAAGTAGAGTTTCTTACACAGTTCAGGACTGCCTGCTGGAATGGGGCTGCTCTTTCTTGTCTCCAACTTACAGGTCACATACTGTGCGGCTTCTCTCTTGAGCACTTTCCTACAGCCCATGTGGCTCTCTTATTCTTTATGAAGTTGCCATACTGTCCCTTTGCCAAGTAGGCACCTTAGTTTTTGGAACCTGACCTCAATTCCTCTATTACCTGGCACCTCTGCCTTCTGAGTTACATAGTGTAGTTTCAACTTCCTGTTCTTGGATCTCAGCAAGTAGCATTGTGTTCCTCAAACTGCATTGTACTTAATCATCGTTTCTAAGGTTTGGGAGGACTGGGAAAATGTTCTTTTTATTTTTAAAATGCTGAGAGATGAATATAGAGCTTATAGGTGAATATAGTGAACATTGAACTTATTAATTTATATTTAAATGAATGCACACTTTAAATTAAATGCTAGTCAAGAAATTGAACTCTCTTATAGAGATCTTGAAAGTATTAGCCTTGTATCTAACATCACCAATCACCTTCTTTTAGACACACACACACACACACACACACACACACACACACACACACACACAGTGAGTATCCCTAATTTGAACTTTTAAAATATGAACTGTTCAAAAAACTGAAACTTTTTGAATGCCAATATTATGTCAGAAGTGGCAAATCCTACACCCGACCTCATGAGTTGTTTGCAATAAAAACACAGGTACAGTAAAAATCACATATATGATTCCCTTTGAGCTATGCATATAAAGTGAAACATAGATGAGTTTTGTGTTTAGGCTTATGTCCCTTCCCTAAGCTATCTTATTGTGTGCATATAAATATTCTAAAACCCCAAGACACTGCAAACCAGCCTGCTTCCAGCCTAAAACATCTTGGGTAATAAAACCTCAATCTCCATAAATATTTTGGGTATGGAAGACTTACAGGAAATTATATTTAGCTGTTTCTTAGATTCCAAAAGGAATATGTAACTTCTCAACTATGCAGAGCCTTTTCCAGACTGATGTTAATACTTGGTTCTGGTTAGAAAAATCCTGTCTTGACTTGGCCATCTTTTTCTTCTTTTGAGCTAGCAAGAGCTGACAGCCATTTAAATACAAATTAAAAATAGTACATGTCCTGCTTGTTCCTGCCAAGATTTAGTGACCATGACCACAGAACCGAAGTTCTGAAGTTGTGAGCTCTCTCTCTCTTTCTCTCTCTCTCTCTTTCCTCTCTTCCTCCTTTCCTCCCTCCCTCTTATCATCAGTTTGAATTTAGATTGCACTGTGATAGAGAGGTTTTGGTGTTTAAGCAGCTGGAGGACACACTCTCAGCATCAGGTCTTAGTGTGCTGTCACTCAGTCGGCTCGGGTGGTCCCTTCTTACTCCCCTCTTCTCCCAATACTATCTGCACAAGCCTGGAAGTGCATCCGGCCAGGAAGGCGTCTGTGTGGTTTCCAGTTATTTCAGAACAGGGAATTATGCATATTTAAAGGTTCATCTGTACTAAAAGTATCTTAAAATATGCTATATTTCTTTATGATATAAAAATTGAGAAAAAATCAAGTCAAACATTTTTTCCATATTCTGTAGTGAGAACTTTTATTGACCATTTAATGTATAGCCCTATAGACAGGTGATAGAGACCATTGAGCTTTGAGAGAGAGAAAATTTGCCACAAACAATCAAAAAGAAGGGAAAAGTGATATGTTTTAATTATCCAGATATCTTTATCCCTTTTAGAGAAAATATGCTTTCCATTTTTCTTATTTTTGAAAGATTTTCAAATAATTCAGAAACTAAAATGTCACCATTAGCTCGTGGCCATCCATGTTACGAGACAGCTTTTATATATCTACCTTCTGTGTGGTCTTCACAAATGGAAGAATTTCAACTTGAGGAAAATAAAAGCAACTTGGAGGAAACATGTCTCTGTCAGGAAAGAAGTCTTTGGGGTTTGGGGTCAGTAGAATCTTATCCTCAGGCCTGACAGACCATAGCCAGTCTGGACTGGCGACCTGGGAATAGGCTAAGTGAGTCATATTTGTCCTGAATCTTTGCCACGCACTGAGCTTACTTGCTTCTGCAAAAGGTATTCTTTGAATTTATGATTTATTTTATAGCACACTCTTCATGACATCCATTGTGCCACCTCAGGACCACTGGTCACCCTGAACTAATAGTAGATGGAATTTGCTTTTTAGCCTCTAAGTAGACTAGTTCCCCAACAATTCTGTAGTGTGCTAGAGTTCATTACCCCAGCGAACTTCTGCCATCACCTGCTAAGGACCCAGTGCCATGGTAAAGCAGCCCTGCACAAACCAACCGGACATATCAATGCCAACTGGAGCTCAGAGTGTGGGCTAAGAGGAGAGGAGACCACTGAGCACACAGAAGAGACTGGGCACACAGAAGAGACTGGGCACACAGAAGAGACTGGGCACACAGAAGACTGGGCACACAGAAGAGACTGGGCATTCTGGCAGGCACGGCAGGCAACTGCTGGGGTGCCTGACCGAGCAGGAACTAGGGAAAGAATGTTCTGTCTTTTGTGGGGAGACCGGGATGAATCAGGACCAGCTTTTATGTGAGCTTCTGTGACAATGAGGCTTACTGGTTCTCAGGAGATCTCTAGTCAGAAGATTCTAACTTCTGCTTTCTCCTCTGTAACATTCACACTCTCTCGTGGAGTCTGGTGTTTGTGGAAGCCATGAGCAGGGTGTTGATAAGGAAGCTGGAAGTTTTGCTACCGTGGATGGGCACTGGTAAGGGACACTCTACATTTCCTTCCACTGTCTTTCGGTTTGGTTCTTTCTTTCCTAAGATCTGCATTTAGAAAACCATCATACTTGCCAGTAGGTGGGGTAGTTTGTTACAGAGAGCATACCTTACTGAGGAACTGTCAAAATGTAACAGCTAACTACCTTCACGATTGTGAAACATATTTACAGTACTTACGTATTTCTAGCTGTTTCTGGAGGGAGGGAGCGATTTTGATAAGATTCTGGACAGTTTCCCTGTGCTGGGGCTCCTCGTGCAGCAGAGCACTGTGTGAGGGATACTTCCAGCTAGAGTTTAAAACCGTTCCTTTAAACAGCTGTCTGAGACACTCACATGCTTGTCTTGGATTCTGCGTTCTGACAGTCCAGGCCATGAACAAATCTGTAGCTGCCGGTCCGTCCCATGGGCTAAACTCCCTGTGTGTCTTTAGAGATGTGGATAATCTTAGTGTTTCTCCCGAGCT
This sequence comes from Onychomys torridus, assembly GCF_903995425.1. NCBI lineage: Eukaryota > Metazoa > Chordata > Mammalia > Rodentia > Cricetidae > Onychomys > Onychomys torridus. The sequence continues at coordinate 21,844,662 of NC_050456.1, forward strand.
GAAGAGTGTACTCAGGGTTGTGCAGAAGAAACACCGCACAAACGGTAAGCTTCACACACAAGTTTCTAGTGTAACCAAGCAACTGACACATTAGACAGCCTCTGCCATCGGCCTGCATTCTCAGGGAACTTAGGTCAGTGCCTAAAATAACCCTGCTAATTGTGAGGGGGCACATGTGGAATGAAATTCCAGTTCAGAGTCTGGGAGCTGAGTGACTGAGCATTCGAAACCTTACAGTCATTACAGCTCACTACAGGTCTCTCTGTAGTGAGGCCCACAGCTCTTGATGTGTTCAAGTAAGGAGAGAAAGTCGTGTGTGTATTCGATTCTTTGTAAAATTGGTCAGCTGGAGCCAGGTAGTTGACAACCGAATCGACTTGAGTTACAAGATCTGGACTTTCTCTGTGCTGCTTCCAACTTGTTGGATGGTGGTGTAATTGACAGAAGTGGATGGCTTGGCCAAGGGTCATGAAACTGCAGGAGCCCATTTAGGACGCTGCCACACTCGGGACCTCTCCATTCAGGTAGGCTGTTGGTTATGGGGAGCTCTTTATAATGGACAGAGGTCATTAAACCATTCAGTCCAGAGCACAGCACTAGAGTCTCAAGTCTCTGTCTCTGTCTGTCTGTCTGTCTGTCTGTCTGTCTCTCTCTCTCTCACTCTCTCACACACACACACACACACACACACACACACACACACACACACCCCTGTACTGGGGGCTCTGTGTTCCACTGCCTAGCTAGGCAGTGTTCTGACAGAAAGTCAGTCTTCATATTGTTAATCAGGTACGTTCAGATTCTAGGAGGTGAGTGAGGCTGGTGGTTTATACAGCTTGTGATAAACGCCGTTTTGAAGACTGGCCTTCCTCTCTTCTGTTTCATTTCCCTTTTCCAGTTGCAAAAGACGGGCTTTGACATCTGTGGGGAACAATGGGACAATGTTAATCCTCTTCATTTCAGAGCAAATGGCTTTTGTACAGTAAGATGGGGTCTGCCTTGTATTTCCAGACTTGATGAGCACCATGCTTTCTATTAGACCCGAACATGATGTTTGTCCCATCAGTGCAATTTATAAGCTACTCTTCTTACCCTGTGTTGAGCTGAGCCACTTATAAAGTCAGGTTTGCTTTAACTCCCAAGTATCTGGCATGAAAACAAGTATATAAATGCTGTCAGTGATACCTTGGAACTTTTGATCAAGCTATTTATCCCAGCATTTATTTAGATTTATACATTCACCTCATATCAGATGGTATGAATATTACTGAAAATATGCAAAAGGAGGTTTTACAACTGGAGTGATTTAGCATGTATGTGGAGTGTTCAGCTGATCATTTTGCTGGAATCTACGCAAAATGAATAGGAGTCAACACTTAGCTCAATGAAACTTTGTTTGTTTGAGACAGAGTTTCATGTAGCCCAAATTGGCCTCAGACTGCTTCTGCAGCTGATGATGACCTTGACCTTGAACTCCTGATCCTTTTGTGTAGTTCAGCCTAATAGTTCAATAGACAGTAACTCATGTTAGTGAAGGGCTAGTCTTAAGTTAACCTTCATACTTAAGCTAGCCTTAATACTTCACAGCAAGAGTGAAGTATTCTTGGAATTAAAGTGAAGGTCACTACTTAAAAGGGGGGCCTTTAGCAGTTGTTTCTATAAGCAAATTGCCTATGGAGGGGTGGTTCTTTTGTTTTTATATGTTATATATATGAGCATTCATGTGCATTCGTGTGTGTGCATGTGTGTGTGTGCATGCATGTGTGTGTGTATGTGTGTGTGTGTGTGTGTGTGTGTGTGTGTGTGTGTGTGTGTGTGATGGATGCACATGTATGCCAGTACCTACAGAAGTCAGTAGAGGGTGTTGGATTCCTGAGCTGAAGTTGCAGGCAGCTGGGAGCTGCCCGATGTGGTCAGTAGTCATTGCTCCAGGCCTCCACAAGAAGAGCAAGAGCTGGTTACTGCCGAGCCATCTGCCCAGCCCTGGGTTCTGTTTTTCTTTTGTGCCTCAACTTCTTTGTTTGGACCTTTAAAAGAAATTATTTCTTTCTCTGGCATTTATCAGACCCAGTGATGATCCTTGATGGCTAGGTTGATGTTGAGTAGGGCTTCGGGTATCTTTCAGAAGGTCCGTGTGTTTAGTGTGTAAATGTAACACAGAGTACACTTTTAGCAGCAGTATGAAATAATGTTTTATTTATTCATTTAAAAATGCTTTCTTATTTACACTTTAGCTTTTCTCTTTGGTATGTGGGTCATTTTTAAAATATTATTTATTTTCTAAACATTTGGGGATTTCCAGGGTCTTTCTGTTGTTATTTCTGCTGGTCTACTATTCTAATTGAATTATATTGCATTATGATGGCATATTTATTGTGGCTTAAATCTTTTAAATATTCTAAGACTTGTTTGTGATTATGATGTGTTTTGTAGGATGTTTTACTTGAAAAAATATACAAACTGTGCAGTTGGCTAACTTAAAATGTCAAGTCAGTTGCTAATATTCTTCAAATACCTTCATTATTTATATCTTTATGAGTATATTTTTCTCATGCCTTATTGAAGGGGGTGCATTGAAATTGACCATTATAACTGTAAATCTGTCTGCCCCTCCTTGGAGTTCCATTGTTGCAGCTTTATTTTGAAGCTCTTACGTTAGGGCATGACTACGTAATGATATTAAACATTCTGGATGAATTTGTCATTTTATCAATATGAAATCAACCTTTTGATCTCTGGTAATATTCTTTTCTCTGAATCTTTTTCTGATATTATATCGCCATTCCAGCCTTTTCTTCAAGTTTCTCTCATTTGGGGAGCCTGGATAAAGGCTACTCCTGGAAAAGCAAACGATGCGTCTGTTTTATTTATTAATACACTGATTATTAAGGTGTAAACACAACTCACTGGTAGCTTTCACGTGTCCTATAATTTTGTATTTATAGTACTAGAGTTCCTACAGCTGCGCCTCCCAGTCGACATCTATTTTATTGGAGGCAGACTTCCTTACACGTGATATATGAATTTGTGTATGTAACGTTTAGCATGCAGTGAGCATTGGCCAATCAGAATGACTGTCAACTGTTAAAAACAGGTGCACGCAGCCTTGACTGTGTAACAACTGCTGTTCTCTGAGTTAGGGGAGGGAACTGCCTACAGTCCTCTGCATTTAGTTCTCCCATCTACAGAAAGAACGAAGAGAAAGAATCTCGCCACTCAGAGTCCTTAGAGTGCCTCAGGAATTGAGGTAACAGGCATGCCAGGGTCTTAAAACAGCTTTATGTTAAAGGGAAATTCCATAAGCAGTTTTTAAAGCTTCATGTTAGATTGTGGCTGTTCATTGATGTTCTAGGCCCATTCATTCCTAGTTTATTGAGGCCCATCTGTATGCCAGCCATTTGGGATTCTGATGAAGAACTACCTGGCCTTATCCTTAAGAAGATACTGTAGCACCAAAGAGAACTGTTGGAGCATGTCTAGCACATCCAGGATGTGGTAGGGCAGAGGGATGTGGGGTAGAGAAGCATAAGAAGACATCCTCTGCCAGGGTGCAAGAAAATTGGAATTTAGCTCACTTCACTCCAAAGGGAGGCAAATTCTATAAATATATACCTTGTATCTTAGTTCAGATATTTTATTTCCATTGTAACCAGAGCACCACCATCCAGTATCTGTGGGGATACAAGCCTGGGTTTGACTGGAGCCTGGACTCTGCTTTTGTGCTCTACTTAGCAATTCTACCTAGAAGAGGGATGGATACTTTACTCACCATGGACACCCACTGAATACTTTTGAATGATGGACTGGTTGCATGAATGAATGTTTGTCTTAGAGAAAACATGGAAAATGGGGGGGAGGGGGGAAGCTAGCACTGTGGTTCAGCTCTATCATGAGCTGGCCATCAATCAAAGGCAGGGAATGCCATCAGATGACAGACCTCCCACAGTCCTCTGGGAAGTTTTCTTGGGCCCCAGGAGTGAGCTGTAGAGATGCGCCTACAAGACTACAACACCAATGATTTCACCTTCTGCCCACTGAGGATGGTCCAAGTGCTTTAGAGCAAAGAGATGCCTAGCCCCTCAGGCCGACTCCTTCTCATGCAAGTAGCCTCAGAAACTTGACCACAGTGGGGACTTGGCTGCAGTTGCCATGTTGATAGGGATAACAAGGAGAGGCCAGGGCTGGCAAGCCAAACTTGTGTGATTGTACCAGTGGTTAATGTGAATCCTTATGCCGTAGAGAAGGCAGTTGCTAGTTAAACCATTTTACACATCTTCCTTCTTTATTTTTTGTCTTCCTCTTATCATTTGGAAAATATCAAGTAAACACAGTTTAGAATGGAGAGAGATTTCCAAAACTGTTCACTTTATGGCCCCTAATGCTCTATGTGTAGATTTTGTATTCACTTGCACACTAAAGCATCGGTCTAGTTGGGCATGGGGCACTTCCGGTATTCCTAGAATTTAGGAGGCTGAGGCAGAAAGATTGCTCCAAGTTTAGGACCCACTGGGCTATCTACTTAGTTCTGGACTAGTCTGAATACAGGACAACCCAGGATATGGGAAGATCCCTCAGAATAACATGTGGTAGAAGAAGCTGTATAAAGAGCTCCAGTCTGTGTGGTCACGTTTCCATAAACACGGAGACAGAAAGCTTGTGTCACTTTGTCTAGGAGTGGATACCAAGTAACTAACATGACTACCGAGAAGGAAGGAAGGATTGTTACAGTTAATAGTCTTGTGCTCCTCCAGGCTGAGGGGTTTGCTGGAGCAAGTGTTCAAGTTCTTCAGCAGAGTGGTGGCTCCACATTTGTTCACTTAATAAGTATGTGTTGTGATGTGGATTTCTGATTTATAAACTTCTAGATATGCAATCTATATTTTAAAACACAAACGTTTAGAGCATGAGAAAGAAGTTAGAACAGCAAAGGGAAGGAGAGAAGTATGATGTGCATTCACTTTCTGGTGTTGCTGTTGTTCATACAATTAGGAAACGGCTGCTTGCTTCAGGTGGTTTATTTTGTGGTGATGGGGATCAAATCTAGGGCCTCCTGTGTTGCTATGATTGATTGATAAATAAAATGCTGAATGGCCAGTAGCCAGGCAGGAAGGATAGTGTAGGCAGGACAAGGAGAGAGGAGAATGCTGGGTGGAAGAAGGCTGAGTCAGGAGATGCTGCCAGCCTCTGTGATGAGTAGCAAGATGCAAGTTACCAGTAAGCCATGAGCTACTTGGCAACTTATAGATTAATAGAAATGGGTTAATTTAAGATAGAAGAACAGCTAGCAAGAAGCCTGAGCCATTAGGCCATACAGTTTGTAAATACTATAAGTCTCTGTGTGTTCACTTGGGTCTGAGGGCTGCAGGAGCTGGGCAGGAACAAGATAACTACAGCTACACTCACACATGCTCAGTAGCTCTACACAACTGAGCTCCTGCCCATCTCTTGCTCCAGCGTTTAGGTGACTAAATTTTTATTTGACTTCAGCCTTCTTATAAATTCCACCTGTTCAGAATATATGGAAGATAATAAAAGTTTTGATGCTGATGTTTGCAGAAGCATTTTTATAACAAAACTGACATGCTATTAATAATGGAATGAGATATAATTAATATATTATGTCACATCAAGATACCATTAGATGATATTTATTGTCAAGTTTATCATATCATATTTTGCTATCATTATAAATAACAAAAATAACACTGACTATTATCCAGTTCTCCTGTTTAATTTCTTTTGTGCATTAATCACTTCACAACAGAAAGGGAGATTAGACACAATATTCATGTTACATGGTCTGTAATATGAGATGTTTCTACCATAGTAGTTGACTCATACCAAATTTCTATAATTAAAAGTTAACTTTGCTTAGTAAGTACTTGTGTACCTGAGTAATGTTTATTACAAAACATTATCTATTTAGTTAGTATTTTTAAAAGTTTAATTGATATGTACAAAAAATTAGATGCTCAGATTATTTCTTCTTTCTCTTTTTAAAGGTATCATATGTTTGACTCACTTAGACTAGGCCTTTACTTTCACGAAAGGAGATAAGAAGAAGGAAGAAAAAAACCTAACTAGTATGTTTTATTAGCTTGATCCATGGAGTTATTAACAGGAAATAGAAGAAATAATTGTTAGCAGAAGACTCCAGTGAGCTTCATGAACAATCCCATGCATGACTTGTTCATTTGGCATATAGCTATGTGGAAAATACTTGGTAAGATGATATTTGTATGAAAATGAATATTGTAATGCAACTGCAGGATTCTTCTTGCAAAGACAGGGGGAAATACAATAATGTATTGAAGTCATCTACTGCTCCTTAGACTAGTACCACTCTATACTGAGTATTGTTCCCCAGAGTGCTTGTTTGGGAGAATCCAGAATTTGCCATCTGGATGCACAGGGCCAGAAGGTATAGGGACATCCACCCAACATATCTACTCAGGGTTGATGTGGTGTTGCTGGAGCCTGTATTAGGTAGAACGGTGAAGATCCTGTCATTGACCTCCCCTGAGCTGGACTTACACTCTGGAAGAATTCTCCATCAGGAAGGATGAGTGCTCTCAGCTGGTCTTCATGTCTCTTGATTTTCTTCTTTCCTTTGCTAGCTTTGCCAGATGTTTTTAAAGGCATATTGAGTATGGCCACAATTTTGTCATTGCATATGCTTCCCTTATCCCCTTACTCCAGTCCTTTATCTTAAAGGGCAGGCATGTACACAGGGGACTTTGAGTGGACTTCTGAAGGAGTGAGGGTTGAGCCTGCAGCCTCATCCTGCAAGTAAACTTTGGTGTGGCATTCGACAGCACAGGGCAAGCTCCACTTCACATGACTACTCAAGGAATGAGACTTCCATGCTGAGCAGAGCTATACAGCTGAAATATAATAATGAGCCAAAAGCGTAAACCCAGTATGTGATTCTAAATTTCTAAGTAGCAACTTGAATATCAAAGAGTAAAAATAAATAGGGAAATGAATTTTAACAATTTATTTTGTTTACTCATTTCTCCCAAAATACTGTTATTTCAATATGCAATCAAGGGGAGATGAAAAAATGGCTCAGAGGTTACAAATACTGGCTACTCTTCTAGAGGACCCGAGTTTGATTCTAGCACCCACATGATGTTTCATAACCACTATAACTCCAGTTCTAGGGACTCTGATGCCCTCTTCTGGCTTCCATGTGCACCAGGCACTCATATGGTGCACAGACATTCATGCAGGTAAAACACCCATACACTAAAAATGCAAAATTATTACTAAGCTATTTTAAGTTCCTTTGTTCATGTGAAATCTTAAGTCCAGTGTGTATTTTACATGTACAGTCTACACACCTTGGACTAGGCACATTTCAAGTGCATGCATATTGGACCATGCCAGTCTGGAGTCTCATTTCTAAGCCTCAGGATTCTCTGGATTTTCTGAGGCAACACACCAGGAAGACAGAGTTCATTGAGCATTCCAAACTGCTCTTCAGGGACTTGGTCTGCTACCAAAGTATATCACTTTGTCCACATTCTGATGGCCAGTATTCAGCCATAATACCCCACCTAAGCATCCAGGGCACTTGGGAAATACAGATGAGTCCAGGAGAAAGTAGGCTTGTTGATTGCATAGCAAAGTATCCACTACAACAGTTGCTATTCAGGAATAAGCAGAATAAATGCTTATTTATTATAAGGGCTAGTTAATGGGATAATGTAGGCAGAACATAGATCCTTCCTCTCCAGGGTGGTGTTTCCTCCAAGAGGCAGCCTCTCCTCTCCTGTCCTTGGTTTCTTCCTTGCCTCCCCCCCTCCACCTTAATTCTTCCCATGTAGATGCAGTTCCTGCAGGAAATCCAATGTCTTCAATATTTTATGGCTTTAGCTCTCACTCAATGACCGTGTCCTATTACTGCTGCTTTAGCAAAGACAGGCAGCCCAGTACAAGGAAGCAAATGCGCTTTGTCGGTAAGTGGTTCAGCCACCACAGCCATTGTAAGCTCCGCATTATCATTTTGAGTGGGCTGCATTCTCCGTGCTGAAACTCCTCATTCACAGAAATGACTATTAAGGTCCGCATCAAGCCGTCTCAATCAATGGATAAATCGCACTGTTCAGTGATCGGTCTGTTCAATTGGAGTTTTGGCTTTTTCAAAAACGCTCCAAAGACTACTGACAAGAGTGTTTTTAGTGATGATGTTCTTGAAGTGCCTGGGTGAGCCACTTTATTTCCTGGGTTGAAGGAGATGTTTTAGTCAGAGAAATGAAGTAATGCTCCTTAAAGGAAGCGAGTGGCAAAGCGTGTTTGGAACCTTGTGGGTTACTGATTATAACACAAGAAGCCATCAAGGACTGATTTGACTGAAGGAAATGGAATTATGTACCACCGCTCTTCAGCTGTAATTTTGCCTGAAGCAAAATTGGTTTGGTATTTTGTTGTTGTCTAATATTTTTGGACTTGAAATATGTTTATGAAAGTAAAATATTTAAATATAAAAAGTTAAAGAGTGCTGAGACCCCTTTTTACCCACCAGTGTACCAGTTGGCCCTTCAGCCATTTTCTTTCTAGTGAACACTGGTTCGATGGTATTCGGTCTTGTTTCTTGAGAATCCTTCTAGGGTTTGTATAGGCTTTCATAAGCACATAGTAATACAGATTCTCCCTTTTTTCTCTTGTTTTATTCTGTGTGCACTGCTTTGAACCGATTTCCTCTCTCCCACAGGATTTATTAAATATCAAAGCCAACTGCAGCATAATTTCAACACAAAGAATGTTGCCAAGTGTTTGCAGTGTGATTGTTATGTATTCATACAGATAAAACCATTGCTTAAATCATACAATAACATAGTAGACTTTTCAGTGATTAAAAGTAGCCCATGTCTGATAACCATAAGTTGTATTATTTTAAACTCATATCATACTTTGCTTTTTATTTTTTCCTCAGTAATATACTGGTTGGTTATAATGTTAAATATGAACTTGTATTATAAAAATTACAAGTTTAAAAGTATTTCTAGAAATATATGTCTTCCTAAAATTAAGTCTGTAGTTTTGTGCTTCTTGTGGAAGGCAATTCTACAAATTGAGTTTGAGAAACACCTTTTTATATCTCCCTCTATGACAGTGGTTCTCAATCTTCCTAATGCTACAACCCTTTAATACAATTCATGTTGTATTGACCTCCAATCATAAAATTATTTTGTTGCTACTTCATAACGGTAATTTTGCTACTGTTATGAATCATAATGTCAACATCTGATATTTAAGATACTTGATATACAATCCACAGGCTGAGAACCATTGCTCTAAGAGATATAAAAAAATTATACTTATTAACAGAAATATTTTGTAAAACACAAATAAATGCACAGAGGAAATTTATATTCTAAACACATATTAGGAAAGAAAACTTTGAATAATTATTTTTTAACTTTTTGAGATTATAATATAATTACATCATTTCCCTCTTCACTTTCTTCCTTCCAAACTCTGCCATATACTCCTCTTTGCTCTTTTTCTGATTTGTGGTCTCTTTTTCATTAATTGTTATTACATATGGATACACATGTCTATCCATCTATTTTTGGATATATATTTATATATAATATATACATATTTACATATTTATACATATGTCTTTGTAAATATGACACACTTTGCTTTTTAAACTTATCATGAGGAGGTTTCTATTTTATAAATTAGAAAGTTTTCTTATCTTATCTATATGGTATTCAAATGAATAAATATACTAATGGACAATATTTCTAATATTTGAACATTATAGACCTATAGTACCATAATATTTACTTGTAAGAAATTCACAGAAAGTATAAATATATTGAACACTTAAATTCTCAGAAGTGGGATTGTTATTTATGCATATATGAATTTGATATTTAATAGAAATAGTTGTATCCCATAGTTGTTAAACTAATTTGCTGTCTAACTGGAAGCACTGAGCCATGCCCATTTTCTGTACCTTTTCTAATAATTTCCATTCTGTATCTTGTTTTAGTATCAGTCTGGATTCCTGAAGCTTATTCTAGTATTTGCTAAGCTGGCTTACTTTCTCTTACTGGCTTCTTCTGATTCAGTTTTCACTGGCTACTCTTTATTGTCCATTTTATATCAAAATCAAAACCAATTTCTCACCCTTACTGTCTACCAAAAGGCCAACCTGCTGTTACTTGAGTTGAAACTGTGTTATATTTATAGCATTGTTTAGGGATAGCTGCTGTTTCAAAGATGTAGAGTTTTGCTTTGTAAGGTCATGTGCTTTTAGGAAATTCTTCAGTAACATTTTCTGTCATTGGCTCTTGGTGCTTCTTTTGTTTATAAGGCCACAGCATTTTAGCATGCTGCCATGTTGCTCGGAGAGTCTCCACACTTTTTTTTCTAGGAATTTGTTATGTATTTGTGACAACTTAATTTCTAGATGTTATTTTTTTTTTTGTTCTACTATCTAATAGTATTGTTTTGTTTGCTAGGAATTTTAAGTTGATTCCTAAGTTTTCTCAGCCATAGAATCACATCATTTTTTTTAATTAAAAATTTTTTATTCATTTTATACACCAACCACAGTCCCCCCCTATTCCCTCCTCCTGCTCCTTCCTAGCCTCCCCAACCACATCCCCTCTTCCAAAAGAGTAAGGCCTCCCATGGGGAGTCAGCAAAGCCTGGTACATTCAGTTGAGGAAGGACCAAGCTCTTCCCTCCTGTATCAAGGCTGAGCAAGGCATCCCACCATAGGGAATGGGCTCCAAAAAGCCAGTTCATGCACCAGGGATAGATCCTGATCTTACTGTCAGGTGCCCCTCAAACAGACTAAGCTACACAACTGTCTCCCGTATGCAGAGGGCCACAGTCCCATGCAGGTCCCACAGCTGTTGGTCTAAAGTTCATGAGTTCCTACAAGTTTGGGTCAGTTGTCTCTGTAGATTTCCCCATAATGATCTTGATCCCCCTTGCTCATATAATCCCTCCTCCCTCTCTTGGACTGGACTGCTGGAGCTCAGCCTGGTACTTGGTTGTGGATCTCTGCATCTGCTCCCATCAGTTACTGGATGAAGGCTCCATGGTGACAGTTAGGGTATTCACCAACCTGATTACTGGGGTAGACCAGTTCAGGCACCTTCTCCACTATTGCTAGTAGTCTAAGCTCAGGTCATCCTTGTGAATTCCTGGGATCTTCCCTAGCACCCCTTACCCCATAATGTCTCCCTCTATCAAGATATCTCTTTCACTGCTCTCCCACTCCTTCCTTCCCCCAACTCGACCATCCCATTTCCTCATGGTCTCACCCCCCATCCTTCCCCCTCTGTCCCATCCCCCCGCTATCCCTAATTTACTCATGAAAGTCTCACCTATTTCCCCTTCCCAGGGCAATCCATGCATCCCTCGTAGGATCCTCCTTGTTTCCTAGCTTCTCTGAAGCTGTGGGTTGCAGTCTGATTATCCTTTGCTTTACATCTAGTACCACTTACAAGTGAGTACATACCATATTTGTCTTTCTGAGTCTGGGTTACCTAGCTAAGAATGACATTTTCTAGTTCCATCCATTTACTTGCAAATTTCATGATGTCATTGTTCTTCATTGCTGTGTAATACTCCATTGTGTATATGTACCACATTTTCTTTATCCATTCCTCAGTTGGGGATCATCTAGGTTGTTTCCAGGCTTTGGCTATTATGAATAATGCTGCTATGAACATGGTTGAGCAAGTATCCTTGTGGTATGATTGAGCATTCCTTGGGTATATTCCCAAGAGCGGTATCATTGGATCTTGAGGTAGATTGATTCCCAATTTTCTGAGAAGTTGCCATACTGATTTCCAAAGTGATTGTACAAGTTTGCACTCCTATCAACAGTGGAGGAATGTTCCCCTTGCTCCACATCCTCTCCAAAATAAGCTGTCATCAGTGTTTTTGATCTTAGTCATTTTGACAGGTGTAAGATGGTGTCTCAGAGTGATTTTGATTTGCATTTCCCTGATGACTAAGGATGTTGAGTAATTCCTTAAATGTCTTTTGGGCACTTGAGATTCTTCTGTTGAGAATTCTCTGTTTCATCTGCAGCCTTTTTTTTTTTTTTTTTAAATTAGATTGTTTGGTATTTTGATGTCTAGATTCTTGAGTTCTTTATATAGTTTGGAGATAAGCCCTCTGTCAGATGTGGGGTTGTTGAAGATCTTTTCCCATTCTGTAGGCTGCTGTTTTGTCTTATTGTCCTTTGCCTTACAGAAGCTTTTCATTTTCAGGAGGTCCCATTAATTGTCGATCTCATTATTCTCATAATGAATGATGCCTAAAAAGTCTTCATAGCTGTTTAAGAAACCTAGTTGTTTCTTAATTCAATCAAGTCTCAATCAAGATTAACTATCACAATAAATTGAAAATTAGTGCAAGGTGAAGTCTCCCATTGAATAAGAATGATGATTCTTTGATGTGTTCTTGGATTCTATTTGCCAATATTTTATTGAATATTTGTGCATCAATGTTCATGAGGGAGATTGGTCTGTAATTCTCTTTGTTTCATCTTTGTGTGGTTTGGGTATCATGAATTCAGTGTGGCTCAGGCCAGGCTTTGTGAAGAGAGGGCTTGAACTGTAAAACCTATAAAACACCAGAGAAACTTTCTAAAATACATACGTATATGAAGATGATATAAATGACATGATCCAAGAATGGAGAGGACAGGTTCTCAGCTGGACTGTCTCTTGTTACCAAATGAAGCTTCCAGTACCAGGAGTTGGTCACATTTAGTTGACTTGTCAACCAAAGGAGTCCCATGGTTGCCTAAACAACCCAGGTGTTGCCAAGGCTATAGATTACTCTCCATTAACTGATGGCATGACCCTATTGCTGAAGACAATACCTGCACAACTCACTGAATATAAAGAAGTGGAGCTGGTGCTCACCTAGAACCTTCACCCCTATAGGGTAGTGCTCTTGGCACAAGAAAGTACTATGAGCACTACCAAAGGAGAAATACAAGTGACAACCCAGCTCCCAACACTTTGATCTACAGTGGTTTCCTGCCTATAAGATATGCTAGTGCAATAGTGGTGTAAAGCTTATGAGAGTAACCAACCAAATTCTGATTTGACTTATTGGCTCACTCCACAAGATGGAGCACATACCTGACTCTGCTTGGGTGATCAAGAACCTGAACGAGATAGCCCAGGGACCTAGGGTAGACCAAATACTAAATGAACGACACAGTAAAATGACTCCTGATGACATTCCACTGTACTCAGAGATTGTGCCTAGCTCAGTCATCAACAGAGAAACTTCCTTCCACAGCAGATGGGAGTGAATACAGAGACCTACAACCAGTGCAAAGAGTGAGAGACCTTGGAACACTTGGTCCTAAATGGGATGTTTCCATCAAATCCCTCCATTTAGAACTCAGGGAACCCTGTGGAGGAGGAAGCAGAAAAAGTTTAAGAGCCAGAGGGGATGGATGGAAGACACAAGGGAAACACGGCCTTCTAAACACAACAGGACTGATGCACATATGAACTCGCAGAGACTGAGGCAACATCCTCAGGGCTGGCAGAGGTGGAGTCCCATCTCTGAAAGAAGTGGGCACATAACCTTGTCACTAATCCAGAAGAACTGTTAACCACTTGCAAATGAAAATTCAGTTATCCCCAATGGAGTCTCACCAAGAAAACAAACTATTCTTAAGGGTGGGCTGTGTGCTTAGCAGTAGATGGCCAGTAGAGAGAGGTCCCTTATCTCATAATGTCATGCTAGGGCTCTTTCTTTTTCTTTCTTTTATTTTCAGTTTTTTTCTCTTTCTTACTTTCTCTTTTTCTTCCTCTTCCTTCCTGCCTTCCTTCCTTCCTTCCTTTTTTACCCTACAGGTCAGGTCCTACACACACACACACACACACACACACACACACACATATACACACACACATATATGGATATATACACACACACACACATATATATATATATATGTATGTATGTATGTATGTATGTATGTATGTATGTATTGTGGCTTCTGGTTTTGCTTTTATGAAATTCCTGAGTGTGTGCATGAGTGTGTCTTTATCTGTATCTGTTTCATGTGCCCTTTCTTGGGGTCTTTTCCTTTTTTTTTTGTCCTATTCCAATGTGTTAGTTTTTGCTTTAGTATATCATATTATACTATTATCTTTTGTTTGTTTTCTAATGAAAGACAGAAAAGGGTGGATGGAAGGGGAGGAAGTTGAGGAAGAACTGGGAGGAATAGAGGGAGAGAAAATCATAATCAGGATATATTATATGAAAAAAATCTATTTTCAATAAAAGAGAAATGTAATCAAGCCGAGAGGCATGGAGGATACCTTAGATTACCACAATTCTGTGAGCAAATGAAGGATCAGAGTGAGTCACACTTGTCTCTAGGACAGTATGAAGCCTGTTTTCCCTGAGTTGGGGACCTGGGTAGAAGGTGGGTAGGAAGTACCCAGTGAGGTCTAATGGGCAGACCTGGCTTGCAAGCTCAAAGATCTGGCTTCTGCCATCCCCCAGCTAATGTCCACGAGAAGACATTAAACATGCTGAGCAACAATGACCTGAGATGAAACGACACTTTCAGAATAAGCTGAAAGGTATCTTCTTATGTCATGTGATTCTTTTATGGTGGTCCTTGATAAACTAGAATAAGGACTTTTTACTCCATCCCTACACTGCAGGAACTTAAAATATGTTCTGAAAAGAGAATCATATAACAGAAGGGGAAGTTCATAACACAAAAGAGGCAATTATTGGAATAATTAATAAAAAATAAAGAATTACCCTGGTGTGCTGGATAGTTTTATGTCAGCTTAACACAGAATAGAGTAATCTGAAAAGAGGAAACATCAACTGAGAAAAAGCCTCCCTAAGATCCAGCTGTAGGGCATTTTCTTAATTAGTAATCAGGGGAGGGCCCAGCCTGGGCTGGGTCCTGGGTTCTATAAGAAAACAGCTGAGCAAGCCAAGGGAAGCAAGCCAGTAAGCAGCACCCAATCCATGGCCTCTGCATCAGCTCCTGCCTCCAGGTTCCTGCCCTGTGTGAGTTCCTGTCCTGACTTCCTTCACTGATGGACTAGGATGTAGAAGTGTCAGCTGAACAAACCCTTTCCGTCCAAAGTTGTTTTGGTCACGATGTTTTGTCACAGCAATCAAAACCCTAACTAGGGCTCCTGGCAAAGTGGCTCAGGCAGGCATGCTGGGAGAAGGAACCAGCCTGGGTTGCGCTGTGCTTTCAGATGGAAGCTGGGCAGCTGAAATTAAAAGAAAGGGGCAAACACTCAAATTTTGTTTTGTTACGTCTTTATCGACCATCAAAAATTGTACTGGGTTCTAGGGACCTAGTAAAAAGAAGACAGGCAGAAAAGGCCCCTATTTTAGATAATTTATATTCTAACAAAAGGAAAAAGCAGAATTTGGTGTTTACCAATGCTTCAAGAGAGTGGAAAGAGGAATAGAGGGATGGCTCAAATGGTGAAGCGCCTGCCTCAAAAGCACGAGGACCTGATTTTGACCCCCTAGAACTGAGTTAACAGACTGCTGTGGTAGCATGCACTTGTAATCCTAACACCGAGGAGGCAGAGGCAGGCGGATCCCTGAGGCTTCTACTTTGCAACATATAGGCTTATATACCATGTCTTGAAAAAAAAAGTGAATAACACCTGAGACATGACATCAGAGTTTGACCTCTGACTTCTACATGTACACACACACACACACACACACACACACACACACACACACACCACACAGCAATTGTGGAGAGAACCAGCACAGTTGCTCAGTGGGTAAAGAGGCTTCACAAGCCTGATGATCTGAGTTCAACTCCTAGAAACCACATAAAGGGAGAAGGAGAGAGCTGAATCCACCAAGTTGTCCTTTGACCCCATACGCATGTTGTGGTGTGTGCCATCCCTATACACATACAGTGACAATAACAGGTCTTAAAAATTCTCAAGAAGAGCATGAAAGGCCAATGTCCAGCAAAAGGAATTGGTTACATATATATTGTATGTTAGTCCTAGGAATTATGAAACATGTTGATTGACATGAAGGGATATGCATGATATGCTATGGATAAAAACAACACAAATGTGGAATACAGAGATATTCTGTATGAAGGAGAAAATCTAGTTACTCCTCTTTCAGTGATTGTCAAGTGCCATGTCTGTACCAGGTGGTTTTGATTGGTGGTAACAAAAGATAGACAGGATCTCTGATTTTCTTTAAATTTTACTTATGTATATTAGTGTTTTACCTACATGTATGTCTGTGTAACACACATGTGCCTGGTATGTGCTGGAATTGGGCTCTGGATCTCCTGGAACTTGAGTCACAGATGCCTGTGAGCTGCTATGTCTGTGCTGGGAACTGAACCTGGATCCTCTGCAAGAACAGTCAGTGCTCTCTACCACTGAACCGTCTCTGCCCCATGATTATTTATTTATTTATTTATTTATTTATTTTATTTATTGGTCTGACCTTTCCAAACTTTTTTTTTGCAATGATCTTGATGCTATTTCTGTTGAAAAACAATTTATTAAAGTTTAAAAACTCTATCCACCCTGGGCCATTTGTATGATATAAATTTGTTTTCTGAATCCTCATTGACCATACACATGGAATGAGGGACACACAGTTAAAAATGGCAGTCCTGTCCCATGTCCAGTCCAGGTCTTACACAAGAGAGGAGGTAGCTCCAGGACAGCAGCTTTCCAGAGCGGCCAGAACTGGATTCTGTCTGGCACCAAAGCAAGTAGACTCCTGCTGCAGAGATCTTATATCTTGGGCTGTTTATAGTGTTTCAAAGAGGTGGGTCATTCTAGCCTGGCGTCGGTTTACATTCGCTGTATGTCAGTTGATGCTTTTTATATTCCTGTTGAAGTTGCCTCTCCCGGAAATCTCTGTCATTCCATAAACTCTGAGGGCCGCCTCTGCTCACAGCTGACCTTCTGCAGTTTGACAAACAGAATGTGTTCTGGTTACATTGAAAGCAAGTTTGGGGTGAGTTCCTGGCTGAGGATTTGGCTCCAGTTATCTTTTCCCACAGATAGTTTAAAGGGGAGGGCTTACACAAAGCCTTGCTGTTGTTGCGGCTGTGTTCTGATCACGTAATCAGTCTTTGTGATAATGTATTCACTCTCCTCTCCTGGCCTTTAAATGCTGGATCTTTGTGTCTATGCTGAAGAAAAAAACAAGCAGGCAAAATCCAACAATTTCTAATTCTTTGAAAAAAAAAAAGTCCATGTTTCTTACAAATTAAAATATAAAAAATAAGTATGTACCAATACAAAACCCAAACTGAAACCACAAAATACCTCCATATACTCCCTTTCCCAATGAAGATGCTGGTGTATTTTCTCTCTTTGTCTTTTTGGCACACATGATTGTCTCAGCTTTTCTTCTAACATTTGTATAGCCTGTTTATAAATCTCATACTCTACCTGTGCCAATCCTGTTAAGGTATGAAGAACAAATACGATCATAATTACTTTACTTTTTTCTAACATCATGTAAGGTCAGAATGTCAGTTTCAGGAAAGCATCAGTTAGCCCCTGCTGGAGGAAATTGCTGATCAAATGGCCAATATAATTGTCAATGGATGAATCCCAAGAGGCATTTCAGTACAGTGGGCTCCTGGGGTCATTGATGGTTTTGGCATTTGTAGCGGCCTGTGGCAGGAAAAAGAAGGGTTCCCTCTAGACCAAATCGCTCTAAGCTGTCCTTTCCATCAGCCTGGGAGTGAGATGGCCCTTGACCTTTGTGTGATCTTCACAGAAGCGCACCTCTTTGATACAATGTAAGCCGCCGGACAAGCAGCATCATATAAAGTTCTCTTTTTACCAGCAAAACCTAGGTCTTCTGGCCGACTTTGTTGCTGCGTTCACTGCTTTCTGCCGTTATCCAGGCTTCCCAGACTACATCTCCCTACACCTAAGCTTTCTCTCAGGCTTCACCTCTGCCCTCCGGGCAGTCTAGTCATTTCCGTGAAGATGCCATGCAATTCTGAAGAAGCGGTCTTCTCTGCCGGGTCTTCTAGAGCTCTGTTTGTGGCTCTCTGTGTGCAGAGATTATTGAAGTGCCGTCTCCCTACGTGGCTATTGATGGCCCCGTGTGTCTTCTACCATCCCACTCAACTTTCAGAGTGCCAAACCGGGCGCCTGCTTGTAGTGGCCAGCTTGGTTTAGGCAGCGCCTTCCCCTCTTTGTTCTTCGCCCTCTTGTTCCCTCTGCTTTAAAAATGTTAGTCGTGAGTCAACTGGAATAGCCCACTTTGCTTTAGCATTGGGTGAAGTCGAGTTTTTGGAGAAATAACGGAATCTGTTTCGCCGAATCTCTCAGCTATGCCTTTCTTCCTCATAGTCCCAGCATCTTGTGCTCTGTTACCCCTTTTATTTTGTGTCTTTCATTTTATTTTGTATGTTTCATCTCAATCTGCGTGCACACATCTGAATTTTCACTAGTCTATCACACGATGCTTTCTGTCTACAGCAAATTAAGAGTGGGCTGAACACATGGCTTAGGGCACGTGGGGCAGAGTTCATTAATCTTGGATGAGATATTGAATGTACCCAGGTTCAGATGTTGTCCCTGCTAGCTCAGAGCTCATTTATCGATCCCGCCATTTCTTTTGTATGTATTCTGAAACCCCACCTTTGTTTGAAAGGAACAGAATTCTCTGTATAATCAGGGAGAAGGAAGTCCGTCACTAAGTTCATGGTCAATCTAAATAAGCAATGAGTTTTAAAATGACTTTTTTAGATAAAAAATAATCTAGATATGTAAAGGGGCCTTGCAATTGAATTTGTTTCTTAGTTTGTAACAGATTTCAGAAGCAAAATACAATGTCCTTTGAGGAGCTTGAATCACTGTTACAGGGTTATTTGAATAGACCCTTTATCCTCCATTTTGGCAGGTCACTGGGGTATTAATAATGGATGGCTGCTGCGCCTGGTGGTCAGATATGTTATTCTTATCCATTTTTATTTCCCAGAGGAGCCTCTGGAGAAGGGCAAAGAGGGTAGATTTAAAACCACATTATTGGAATCCAATACCTTTCATCTTGTTTTGTATGTCCAGGGCTTTGCTGAAGAATGGCACCAGTATGGAGAGTTGGCCAAGCATGGGGCAGGCAAACTACCCAAACGGATTTTCTTGAGTAAGACATAAGCTGGATCCCATGGTTAATCAGGCCTTCAGTGACCAACCCTAAAACTCCCAGAAAATGTTCTGAATCTCTGCTCATGTAATTGATCATTTTGCTTCTTGTGGGTAAAGGAGTGGACAAAAATCCACCTATGCAGAAGATTTAGGCTAATGAAAATAAATAAAAAAAATATACAAATCACCCATAAACATATAAATGTACCAATTCATAAGAAATGACGAGGAACTGAAATTTTAGTCGCATAAAGTGAAGCTCTGAAGGAACCCTGAGATCTCAGCTGCTTCTGCTCTTCCTGTGATCTCACAAATGTCGGAGGGGAAGAGTTCGAATCCCAGAGTTGTCTCACTCACCCTGTCAAGGCTTGGAACCACCCTCAGGGAAGTGTCTTCTCTTGGGATGTATACAAAAAGGTGGAAGAAGCCTGGTTATCTAATCAGCCATGCTCAGAGGGATGAGTCTTGTTTCCGTTCCCACTGTTTCTTTGAATGGATACATCTTTTCCATTTCTTCTTTATTTAAGCCTGCTGTCCTTAGAGCAAAAAGGAACTGAAAAAGCATAGTTAAGTCTTCAGAAGCAGTTTTAGTGAGGTGTTGTTTAGGTTAAGCAGACGGTGAGGCTCTGGTTACCTGACACCAGTCCTCAGCAAATAGCGGCAAGGTGATCCCTAAGAGACTCAGTAGTCTGTCCTCCCATGGAGAGAATACCTCAGATCCACTGACGGTCTGCAGCCTCCTCCACACACACACCGTCTATCAGTGTATCACCATGCATCTTCTCAGCATGCATTCCTTAATTGTCTATCCTTTGTATGGAGCTGACTTTACTTCTTCATTGTTAACAACCCCCCCCCCCCCACGTCTCCCTTTCTCTTCCTTCTCCCTCACAGAAGAAATTTTTAGTGGAGAAATTTAAAACTTAGCAATTGACATTACAATTAAGACCATTTGCATGCTGCCACCTAGAGAAAGCATTATGAATAGCTTAATGCTTTTTCCCACGTTCTCTGAGTGTGCAGAAACACACCTTTTATAGAACTCTTGTAACTTACTTTTTTCTGTTAAAATATATCTTGACCACCTGATGCCATTAAATGTACTTTGGCACATTGTCTATATTTAGGGTCTATATCAATGATTCTCAACCTGTGGGTCTCGACCCCCTTGGGGGTTGAACAACCCTATCACAGGGGTCACCTAAGGCCATCGGAAAACACAGACCCTTTAATACAGTTCCTCGAGTTGTGGTGACCCCCCCCAACCATAACATGATTTGGTTGCTACTTCATGTCTGTAATTTTATGTAATTTTGCTACTGCTATGAATTTTAAGGTAAATATCTGTTTTCAGGACATCTGATATGCGACTCCATGGGGTTGAGAACCACAGTTTGAGAACCAATGCCTTAGAGGAAATTCCTAGGAATGAATTATTAGATCATTAGAGATGATGGGAAATTTCCAGAAAGCTAACTGAGACTTGTTTTCCAACTGTTCCTACATGGAAGGGTGACTGACATTGGCTGTAGAGTCTGGAACGACTGTTATCTCACTTGCAAGGTCCTAACCATGACCTCTAAAATTAGCTTCTTATAGCTCTCTGGTCGTCAAGGGCTCATTTCCTGTCCTAGGCTCTCAGAACACTGTCTTACAACCCTGTGTTATTATATCAGTTTGCAGCAGGCGTGTCGTGGGTGTTTAGAAATTAGGAGCACAGCTAGTTGCTGTGGATGGATGTCTGTGTGGAGGAGGAAGACATAGAAACGCAACCTTAGAAGCTGTGCCATGGTCTTACTGGTCTAAATATATAAAGTACATCTAAAATGAGGTTGGCCTGCCCGAGGTCAACATGAGTCAGCAATGAATTGTCATCTTTTTAATTTCTTTTTTTAGAGAGAAATATTTATGATTAAGCCCAGAGATAGTATTTATAAATGAACCAGTAAGGATCCTTTAACTATAGAAATACTCCTAAGAGCCTTTCAAGAGAGCTAATAGAAAATTTCCAAGTTGAACAAAACATAAATAAGTAGTAGGTATTGATAGTCCCTTTCCCACAAGGGGAACTCTTTAATGACTACAGTGAGGGTGAGTGATACAGTCAATTAGACATAGTCTCAAAATAATAGGTGTGTTCATGTTGCTCATGGGGACAACTGGAGAAGGGGGAGGAATGACTTGAACCCACCATGCTAGCCAAAGAAAAGCAATCGAAATGGGACACTAGCCCTGGGGTGGTACATTGCAGTCTTGGCCATTATTCCGAAGGAACTGTAGATCCTTCTCTCCAGCTGGAGTTCTGAGTCTGCACTGTTACCCAGAGCCCGGGGCAGACCACCTGCATGAGTCAGAGAGGTCCCTTTCAGTGTCCTCAAACCTCCTGATCCTCTGACTCCCTGTCCAGGAGTCAATCTACTGTTGTCATATAATAGCAGTTATTTTATAAGAGTTTTCAGAGAGACACAAAGGATTCTGGGTAATTAAAACTCAAGCTATTATGGGAAGAACATACAAAACTGAAATAAACAAAGCATTAGAACTTGAGAGAACCCCGAACTTCTACTGTCTCTATAGATGAGGTCATGAGGCCCAGTAGTCTATGGGGACATAGACTTAACAGTCCATATGGAGGGCCAGAAATCAGTCCTTTTGAACTCCTCCTGAGGCAGAGCAATCTAGAGATATCTTGTCATTCATCCATTCTTTCTCATCATTATTTTTTAAATTAAAGCATAATTAAATCATTTTCTCCTTTCCCTTTCCTCCCTCCAGCCCCTCCGAGATACCCCCACCCCCATCCCTTGCTCCCGCTCAAAATCTCATAGCCTCTTTTTCTTTAGTTGGCACACATATGCACACACACACACACACACACACACACACACACACACACACACACAATGCCTAAGTATATAAATACAGCTTGCCCAGTGTCCTTAGTGTAACTTGTTTGTACACTAATTTAACATTTGAATATGAATTTATGGTATTGGATAACCAATTAGTGGGCTCATCCCTGGGGAAGACCATCACTCCTGCTCTCTGAAATCCTTACTTACCTATAATTCTTCGTTAGGGATGGGGCCTCATGAGATTCTTCTTCCCTGTGAGCACGGTGATGTGCTCTTTTCAGGTCTTGTTTAGGCAGCCACACTCTTGAGGTATCATGGGTGAGGTTTTCCTGTCATTTCTAGGAGACACAGCCTCACAGCAGCGTTCCTGGTACTCTGGCTCTGACAGTCTTTACAACTCCTCTTCCATGATAATCTCTGAGTCATAGGTGAAGGTGTTGATTTGCAGATGTATCAGTCAGCGGTGGGTACCCTGCAACGACTTGTTCTCTGCATTTTTGCCAGATATGGTTTTCTATAAAGTCTCCTATTATAAAGAGAAGTGTCTTTGATAAGGGACGAGAGCTACACTCGTCTGTGTGTATAAGGACAGCTACTTAGACTGTGGGCAGGGATTATGTTGGTTTACTAAAGTGGCAGGAGGAGGGTCTTCTCTAAGATTCATGACCTCATTAGCACCTGTTGTTGGCTAGATTTCCAGTACCAGGCATTATTTCTCTCCCATTGAGGAGACCTTAAATCCAAGAGAGCTGTTGGTTGACACCAAGGTATGAGCGCCACTATTGCATCCTTTAGGATTATTGTGCCGGGCTGGTTGTTGTAGTTTATAGACATTGCAGCTGGGTTGGACCACTAATTGTTTCTCTCCCTTGGACACTTGTATATCAATCACCTCCCAGTACTTTGAAAGCTAGTCCTTGAGGAGGAGGCAATCAGGTTAGACACAGAAATGTTCCTCTGGTCTTCTGTCCAACATGCATGGTGTCTTCAGCAAGAGGGACTTAGGTTTAGCCTCCAGGAGGCAGCCAAGGGCAACAGCCATAGACTGTACTATTTTGGGAGTTGCTTGGACTCCCCTGATCCATAACTTGGAAGGGGTTTCCTCATGCCTTCTGTGGGTGTCTTTGTTAGATAGTGTATGGCTCCTGAGGAAACTTACATGCTTTGTATATAATTTAGGCAAATATGTAACAATATGATCCTTTATGGCTTTTTCAGACCTACTTACTGCTGTTTGATTTACATCTTCTCTCTCATTTTATACTGATCTACTTTCCCCAAATAAAGACCCCCATCTCAACTTCCTTGTTGTCCCATTCCAAATCCCTCTTTATTTCATGGTTCATAAAATCAGTACCAGTGACAACATTATGTATTATTTGTGTGTGCGTGTGTGTGTGTGTGTGTGTGTGTGTGTGTGCATTACTGTGTGCTAAAATGCAAAATAGACACATGCAGTACTCACCCTACAGGAGTGTGCTAAGGCAGATAGAACTCACAGAAATAGACAGGAAGGACATAGAGATCATTGGACAAACAAAGCAAATATGCACTTTGCTCAACTCCAGTCATGGGAGCCGCTGAAGGGGCTTTCACAGAATGTTTCTTAGAGAGAAGATCCACACTCTTCATTGGATAACCCAAAGGTAGTAAGTCTTCACAATCCCATGGACTTGTATTGGAGAGAAGGAAAGAGCATCTCGCCTGGGACACTCAGAACTATGTGCCTGTTCCTTGACGTGTTGTTGTCCTATTGTGTATTCTATGGTAGTCTATGAGAGCTAAAAGCAGCTCCTGAGGCTGGAAGCTGCACGGGGTATGCCTTTGAGGGCAAATGACTTTCCCTTCCGGATAATTGTTTATTCTGTGGTTTTTGTCACTTTTTCATTATGAGTCCCTTTTTTGCTTTGAGGAGGATTTTGAAGATAGTAAAGAAACTTATGAAACTTGAAACTTTTATTGAACTATGTAAACTGTGATACTACAGTGTAAATAACTTAACTTCAAAGCCCTGATTAAATTGCCTGGTGACACATTGCTCAGCATAAATCTCTGTTGTTGAGCGATGCATATAAAAGCAAACAGAAAAAAAGGAGAAGGTGTGTTAGAAAAACCTACAGACCTCATATTGTTCTAGAAATTCTCACAACATTCTCAGTGCTGGGCAAATGTAATTCTGGCAAGTTGTTTTCTGGGGCATAAAAACAAAGAATGCAAATTCTTCTCTAGGTACAACTGTTTGATGTTAATAGTGGGTTATTTTTCCCAATACTACAGGTCTTTGTTTATATATCCTTAGCAGTAGGCTTGTACACAGTTCCTGCTTCAGCATCAGTGAGTCAAGACACATGGCTTATCTCTGGCTCTGTGCTTTCCCAAGAGTGGCACAGAGAATTCCAGCATCATGGCTGCTAGTGGACAAGAAAATGTAGGGCCTTCTTCTTCCTTTTCAGTACTTTTTCTCATCAAAAACAAGAGAGGATTCCATGTCAGTTATCTTTATTGATCCAAAGCTCATCAATGAGGATGTGCCTCCAAGAGTAAATAAACTCATACCTATTTTTGTGAAATGTCATATTTTCTTCAGCTGAATTAAATTCTGCAAACATCCTTTGGACACTGTTCATATGGGTACCAGGGTCCTGCTGGTGTGCCCTTATAGACACAAAACCAAAAAGAGGGCATGTTTCCTGCCTCTGGGGAGATAGACTAGTCATAGAACTGTGTAAGTTAGTGCTAATTATAACAGCAAAATCATTTCCAGGGGAAATGTCATTGCAGCCTTCAGGTTCACATAATTTTACCAGCAGGAAAGGATAGCCATCATATGCAAATTTCTACAATACTAATCACAAATGCCCTTTACACCCCTTCTTATTGCTGAACATTATAGCTGTTCTCAATGACTAAGAACAAAGAAGACACTAGAAAAGTGTGTTTGCTGGAGGAAAAAGGAAGCGGTGCAGTTCATGGTCTGGAAAGACCCCCCCCCTTTTTTTTTTTTGTTTAGACAGCTGCGTCTCTAGGGTCACAGGCTATCTCAAAGATTAGTAAAGTGAGCAGTGAGCAACAGAAATGTAATGGATTTAGTGTCTTTTGTCCTGTCATGATTCTGAATGTCACAGGGACAGCTGTGTGATAGATGAGTAGACAGTAGAGAGTGTCACTTTCCCCCAGCACAACTATTTCTGAGGGAAAATACCTAGTGTATCAGTAAGTTTGAAGATACACTGTCTATCACTTTCGTTCATTTTTGAGATGACCCTATTTTTCTTCTATACGCTCCAGAAAGTAGTATAGGAGCTCTGTATAAATTCCCACATGAAATCGCTGCTGATACTGACAGTGTCATGACCTGAAGTGAGCTGCTGCTTTTTGTTTTTGCCAAGAACCGAAAGGATGTGTGAACCCAAACAAATTTCTATGTCCATTTATTGTGGCGATGAACTTTCACTATTTTTAACCAATTAGATAGTAGAATTTACTTTATTGGTTCATAGTCCATCTTTGGATTGTCTAATAATTATGGGTTGAACTGGGGACAATTTGAGTGTCCTTTTAAAATGTTGTTCAAAGGATATTTTTAAACTATCCTCAGCTTGTTATTTTTAGAGTCGTCTGTTAATCTAATCATCTGCAGGAGCTTGCTGGACAACAACTTTTCTCAGAGGGGAAGGTATAAATGAATGAAATCCACACAGAATCCTGGGAAATTTTAAACAGAGAGAGCAACTGGTAATATTGAAAAATAAACCTGAGTTGTTTTGTCTACTAGAATTAATTTTTTAATTGCCAGTCTGTTAAAGTGAGGTTCATTAATGCTTTCAGTCACAAAGTAATTGGTAGCCACTAAGTGTAAAGGGAGCCATGGGATCTACCAGCTCATTAAGAAGGGCATTCATGAACAGAAGTAAATCTTCTGGCAATGAAGTTAGCTGCATTCTATCGGTGGTGAAATCATCAAGACTTGTGTGAAGTAGTGCCCTGCTGTCAATGTGATAGGAGGTTAGGTGCAGTTACTTTCATTTATCCACACATATAAGATAGAGGCCCATGATAGCAGTCCAGGCAAATGTCTAATGGTAAGCAAAGTTGGTCTTGATTGCTTCAATGAGTTCTCTCTTTTCTGCCTTTCTTCTGCTTTTACAACCCCAAGGTCCTCTCTGTTCCTAGACATGACTAGCAAGGGGTAGGAGCTGCTTTAGAGGCAATGTCTGAATCTGAAGTTGGGAGCCTGAGTGAGTTGGTAGATCATCTGGTGGTCCCCTTATTCCTGGTGACCATTCATTCCAAGGTCCCATCATTCCAGGTGAGAATATGAGAAGAATTTGTAAGTCAGATATCAAAGGTCTACATCAAAGAAAAGGCTGAAACTATCAGGAATCCAAGTAAGAATCAGATGCTAACAGGAAATATGGGGTAATTTCGGGGTAAGCCATGAAGGGTGTTTCCAAATTAGCCTTCCCTGTTGAAGGATGGCTGGTGTGCTTTGTGTCTCTTTCACAGATGATGGAATAGGATCTATGTCTGGTCTGTTACTGATATTTTCTTCAGTGTCTTCACCCATCTTCTGACCTATCCCCCTCTAGATTCTGATTCCTGCCCACCAGGACTCTTTGCTCTATCAAAACATAAAATAACTTGAAATTAAACAGTATCTGTTGTGTTATTATAATTCCTTATTATTTTTAGCTACTACATTAGCTTAATCATCTTCATGCTAAGTGCTTAAAAAATTCTACTTGTGGAGCAAAATATTGTGTCTCCCTTTAATACTCTCAGTGGCAGATAAAAATATTTTGTATACATGTTAAGATGGATGAGTGGATAGATAGATAGATAAATAGATATAGATAGATAGATAGATAGATAGATTGATTGATTGATAGATGATAGATATCTGATCATGAAGAGATTATTTATCTTCCTAAAAAGGGTTTTCTTATTTATTATTTAATTTTCTCTAGGTAGTGAATGTGTATCTACCAAGAGGACTAGTGAGGAGACCAGTTTCCAGGTGTGTCTGCTCAAGTCACAGGTGCAGCTGAGTCTTGACAAGAACCATTTCCTACGTGGATCAGTTAGGCTGGCTGAGCACCCCACCCTGTGCTTCCAATTCACTGTGCTAGGGAAGTACCTGTGGGGCTGCTAACCAGTCAGATCTCCTGGAACTTTCACATTTCAAAGAATTCTTGCTGGGAAACAAGCATTCAACCAATTATGTTTTGAAGTCTCTAATCCCTAGATTAAATGAGTAGGCTACCCACAATCTTCGGATTCTGTCATATAAACGTCCTGCAAATTGGCAGTTGTTAAGAAGCTGAATATTAGATCTCTGTACTAATGATTCTATAAATAGTTGCTCAATATTTAAGCACAGTAACAGAGGAAAGTACATTTTTCTGTCCTTAGAAAGCAAATAGTTAAGAATTACTTAGTATTTCTCTCTAATCAAATCTTTTTTATAAATATTTTTATTTTATAATTAATTAAATTTTACATATCAGCTACAGTTTCCCCTGTCCTCCCTCCTCCCACCCCCAGCCTTCCCCCACAATCCACCCCTCATTCCCACTCCTCCAAGGCAAGGTCTCCCCTGCGGAATCATCTCAGCCTGGTAGATTCAGTCCAGGCAGGTCCAGTCCCCTCCTCCCTGCACCAAGGCTTAGCAAAGTGTCCCAGCATAGGCTCTAGGCTCCAAAAGCCAGCTCATGCACCAAGGACAGGTCCCGGTTCCACTGCCTGGGGGCCTCCTAAACAGTTCAATCTCATCAACTGTCTCACTTATCCAGAGGGCCTGATCCATTTGGGGGCTCCTCAGCTATGGGTTTACAGTTCATGTGTTCTGCTAGTTTGGCTATTTGTCCCTGTGCTTTTTCTAATCATGGTCTCGATATCTCTTGCTCATATAATCCCTCCTCTCTCTCACCGATTGGACTCCTGGAGCTCCACCTGGGGTTTGGCCGTG
The DNA here is from genome assembly GCF_903995425.1 of Onychomys torridus. Taxonomy (NCBI): domain Eukaryota; kingdom Metazoa; phylum Chordata; class Mammalia; order Rodentia; family Cricetidae; genus Onychomys; species Onychomys torridus. Next base: position 21,872,648 of record NC_050456.1, read on the forward strand.
GATCTCTGAATCTGCTTCCTCCAGTCACTGGATGAGCGTTCTATCATGACAATCTTATATCAGGTGTTCAAAACAAAGTCCATGTTTGAGGTAGTGGGCACACACACATATATATGCACATGCATGCCCAGTGTATACACACACACACACACACACACACACACATACATACACACATACACACACACTTTTATTCTACAATCTGTGTTCATATGGTTTTGGTCAGGCCAAGCAATTGGTAGCAGGCATGAAATAATTTATAGATTCCAGGAAGTTGCATCATGCTATGTATTATTTAGTTTTAGAATTTTAATAAGGGCTGCAGATGCACATTGCCAGAATATTCATCAAGGGAGGTGGTCGCTTGTGGAGAGACTGATGTTTTTCACCTTCAGAGTCCATCAGTTTCTCTGGGGACTGTACCAACACACTTCTCCTTTTCTAGATTTGCAGGAGGATGTTTGACTGGCACCAGTGAATCCTTGGTGCCCTTTAAAGGTAGTTTCTCCTGTAAAGTTGCCTGGGAATCTTGAGCCATCACCTGATTGACTGCGTTCCTACGTTCACTATGAAGGAGTCAAATCATGTGCCAGAGGAATGGGTGGCGTGGATGTTGGCATGTGGTGCCATGGCTATATATAACCTATTGTGCTGGGTGCTGGGGGTGGGTGAGACATTCCTTTTAGTCTATTCTGAGCAAGTGGCATAAAGATTATTCAAGCGGTTCCTGAATGAGTCTGGAGGATCTTTTTCCCACTCTGTACTACTGGTAAATAACCAGGCACTCAGAGAAAGTCAGGAAACCATTTCCTGACCAGCGCATCATGAGGGGAGCTAGTGGCTTGAAAGCCTCTTACCCTGGATCAAGTGAGGGCTTTAGACTTTCCCAGAAGTGAGTTGTGAGTTCTGGGGAAGTCTGATATACATGTTGTCATCTGTGCTTTCATGAAGGGAGAAGGGTTTCAGGAATCAGGGTGGCACCTCTTTGGGGACCTAATTTGGACTTGGCCAGATCTGTCGCAGTTCTGGTGTGTGGTGAGTGCACTGCATTAGAAAGCAGACGGAGACATAGTTGTGTGTTTCCATATGTCAGAATTCACTGAATAATAGTAAACTGGCTACACCAGTTCCACAGGCTGAAATTGTCAGTCCCCTTTTCTTTGATAGTTGGCCATTGGCAAGCACAGGTTCTTTTCTCACAGTCTTAATTACAGATACTCATGTTCAGGTCACATGTTACACATGACATAGTAATTACATCTACATGGTGGCCACAAAAGGGTTGAGGAGGCTACAGTGGGGTTCAAGGCCTTCAGAGGAAAGAGGCAGAGCTGACAGAGAGATACAAAGAGACTCTCACTGTGCAGGCAAGGGTGGGGGTGTTAGATGATGCCCCAGAGGCAAGCCGGGATGCCTCAGGACTGAGTCAGGCCCCAAAGGTGAGGTACAGGAGCATAGATGCCTAAGAGGTGGCACTGTGAACTGAACAAACGGGTGCACTGACAGTGGCAGTTTGAATCGGTCATTGGCAGCAGGGACTGAGCTAAACTGAAGCCCTAGGTACACAGGAGGTCTCTATATGTTTGGTCCCATCATGTGCACAGGGAGTAGTCAGATGACAGATTGGTGAAGGTCATGGCAGTGTCCTTCTCTGTAGGGGGTCCATGGAAGGATGTCGCACCCTTCCGTGGTCTTTTATTTTCTGATGTGATTTTAATGTGCCCATGTATTCATCTGGCCCCAGTGTAGCTTGGTAAGTTTATAGTTGGCATCTTCTTGCCTTTAGGATTTGCTTTGTGGGACATGCTGAATAGATGGTGGTGTTTTTGTACACAAGGTGCAGAGTCGTCCTGCACTTTTTCATTCAAAATGGAGTCACCCAGCACAAAGCACAGCCTAAAAATACCGTTTTACATATTATGGAGTGACAGAGCAGGGCCCAGCCTGATATCAACATGATAGATGTGTTTTATATGATTATAATGATATTATAATGAGACCAAAGTCTCCTGGTGTGTCAACATGCCACCTGGTCTAACTGGCTTGGTGTTCCTCTCAGCGGGTGATGTAACTGGATGGTAGGCACTGGGAGGCATGTGCCTATAGGCATCTATTTAACTTTGCATCTAGAAGTGGCCATGCTTGAGAGGACAATGGGCTATCAGTCATTTTGTTGTCTAGGCTGGTTACAAAGCCATTTTCTCTCTTCTAGATATTTGGAGTGTTCTGCATCTTTAGGCTTAAAGAGGCAGAGCAAGGTTAATAAATAAAAACCAGGAGTGTGAGAAGTTGGAAGACTGTTAAGAGATTGGCTGGAATGCTAGCCACAGATGCTGTGCTGGGGGCAGGGGCTAGGAGGTGATGTCTGAAGTGGGAATAACCAAACTGTCAAAAGAGGGCTTGGTGGGATGCGAGACCCGCTGATACTGTTACACAGATGGAGTGATGACAGGGTCCAGAGCAGAGCTGGGGCAGAGATGTGCCAGTGGGACAGGCTGGAGGCCTAGATGTTCCAGAGTAAAGGGGGTCTGAGGCTCATCAGCGTGAATATGAGGATTGCTTTAGATGAAGGTATGATTGGTATGAAGAGAGGAAAATGTGAACCAGATGTATCTGTCAATGTAATAAAGTTTAAGTTCTTAAAAAAAAAAAATCCAACTGCAATACATATACATGAAATCAGAAGGTTATCCTCCTGGCATAGAAAGATTGTTTTGACATTGAAAGCAGGGCTCAGAACCCAAATGCTTCTCTGAAATTTTTGCCTTAACTAAAATCCCCAGTTTTAAAAATCAGTGAGAGAATAAAAGTGACAGGCCTCCACCTGTGTGCCATGTATTTGTTATTTTGATTCTTAATAACCCCTTACACTGACCAATACATGATTGTTCATGGGCCTCATTTCATGGATCTGTCCTGTGACAGCAAAGGACACTGGAGAAGTTGTGAATCACATCAGATATGAAATCTGCCCGCACAATATTGTATGTGAAGGTGATTAAGTTAGTGATATTTTTGTTTATTTTTTTTTTAATCTTTGCATCTCAAAAGTAATTCTGCTTGCCAAATGAGGGTTTGGAATTTGGGTTTTCATTGTGACTTTAAGTAATAAATCATGTGGTGCTTTGGAGAGTGACCATTGCCGCTTACTGAAAATTCCATAGCTAATTTCGAATGGCCGGGGATTCCTATGAAGCGCATCCTAGCCTTCCTCTGTTCCCAGACATCGGAATGACAAGTCTATTCTGAAACATTGTGTGCTCAGGATAGCTCACCAGTGTCACCAGCTGCAGCTTCCTTTTCTAGAACCCAAAGAATCTAAAAGGGACAGAGAAGGTCAGAACTAAGCTCCCAGCTGACACTTCAGTTTGAATACCTGAAGGAACAGTGTGAAAGTCCCCCAACCTTCCTGTGTGTGTAGATGGGCCAGTAGAGAGGAATATGTCTGCAACTGTGTGATAGAATTTGAACAAAGGAGGCCAGGTATCTAAAACATGCTGTGGCTGGCCCTTGGATGTGGTGAGTGACCTTTTGTAACCTCTCCTCCCAGGGTAAGACTGCCTGGCCCTCACAGACTTGCTTTTCTTTACTGCAGGACATTTGTGAAGACATTTCTGACCATGTGGAGCAGATCCATGCCCTCCTTGAGACAGAGTTCTCCCTCAAGCTGCTGTCTTACTCAGTCAATGTCATTGTAGACATCCACGCCGTGCAGCTGCTCTGGCACCAGCTCCGGGTATCCGTGCTGGTCCTGCGCGAGCGCATCCTGCAAGGTCTACAGGATGCCAATGGTAACTATACCAGGCAGACTGACATTCTGCAGGCGTTCTCCGAAGAGACAGAGGAGGTGAGTAGCCCGGGACAGCAAGTGATGCTCTGTCAGGTATTCCTGCTTGAAAATATTTTCAGTTTAGAGGTGTGAGATTTTTATAGATGCGTAAGCAGGTCTTTAACTAGGGCCTGGGTGGAGTGATGAGAAGCTAAGGCACTTGTAATACGAAGGGGGCTTTTGACATACAAAACAGTTTGTGCAGATGACATCCATGGATGTTTTAGTACTTTCTGACTTCCTGCCTCCTCTTCAATTATTTAATATGTATTTGTTTAACACATAACTATGTCCATGTACTAGATACTAAGAATATGATCAAAACAGCATTTTGAGGGGCTAGGAAAATGGCTCAGCAGTTAAGAGTACTGACTGCTCTTTCAGAAGAAGGTTCAATTTCCAATGCTCTCATTGTATTCACAACTATCCATAACTCCAGTTCTTGGTGACCCGACACCTTCTTCTGGCTCTAGTGGATACCAGTCATTCATATGGTATATAGACATCCACTTAGGCAAAACACCCAGATACATAAAATACCCCCATTCCCCAGATAAACCATCTCAGTTTGTGGAGAGATTTGTATCTAGTAGGGGATGGAGAGAAATGGGCAGATGCTATGGCTAAACTGTGATAAGTCTACAGGATGCAGTAGGATGTCAGAGAAAGAAGCATCCAATTTACATAAGAAAGGTTTTCCAGAAGTGAGTCTAATCCATGGCCCGGAGGTGAGGCAGGATTAGACAGGTAAATAGACAGAAACCGTCCAAGACAGAGGGGTTGGCAGGACCAAACCTGGAAGCAAAAGATGTGGGATTAAGATGGGGGACTGAAAATGAGATTTGTGAAGAGTCCAACAGAAAAGGCAGGGGTTGGGTTATAAAAATAAACTTCTAAGGCCGTAGTAAGAGAACTGGATCTTAGTTTGTGGACCAAAACATTTTTTTGTTGAGGGAGCCTTAATGGTAAGCTTCCTGCTACAGAAAACCAATCTGGATGTAGAAAATCAAACAGAGGCTATTAGGATGCTATCCAATCAGCTTGCTTTATTTTTCTGGTGTATTTTGTGAGTCCTTTAAATAGTTCATTGTTATTCTTGATGAACAACTTAAGAGAGGACATAGGCTGGGAAGTAGTTGGTGCTTATCCATCATGCCCAAGATGCCAAGTTTAGTTCCCATTGCTAAGACAGAACAGCAGCAACAACAAATTTCCAACAGTGGCACCTGATTTAATGCAAATTAACTCCCTCATTCTCAAATATAACTCACATGTATTCGAGGAGTATTTCTACAGCTATCCACACAGATGTAGAAACCATGGACTGATATGTGGTGTTTGTTGTCTTTATAGGTCTATGGCCCTTGATACCTAGTTTAGTACTTTGCTATTACTTTTTTGGAAAACATTTTTTTCAAGTTTATAAGGCTCTTGTAAGATTAAGGAGCTTCATAGCAAGTGTTGTAGAATTCACTAATTTATTAGTGTTTCAGTGGCTGTTGAATTATCAACACCATAAAACAAATCTGCACCTATTTTTATACACGATGTGCTTCTACTGATTTTGTGTATTCAAAATAAAGGTGCCATTGTAGAAAATCAGGGCTGGTTTAGAAGTCTGTAGGAGTCAAAATCTGCTTTGTTCTCCTCTAAGCCTGCCAGTCTCCACTTGCAGTTAACACTGCTTGCTGGTGTGGCTGGAACCCTGGTGTGAAAGTGGGGGCTGTGTTGGCTTTCAGACTGCTTCCCAAGCCCCAGAGGCTCTCGGGTGCCACTCTCATGGTTGTGCGAGAGACTACAAGCTTGGTTGGAGCATCTTTCCTATAAATTGACCATGTCTGAACATACATGCTGATGGAAATCAGGGATGAGGGATACTTGTCTACATTCCAAAGAGCTCTTTCTTCAGATCTGTCTCTGTCTACTGCTGGAAGGAACATGAAAATTGATTCAAAGAATTTCATTTTATAGATTGATTGAGAACTATGAGTTAGTTGATCACCAGATTTTTGTTATAGGAATTTGAAGATACAGCAGTGCTCTGGGATTTATTCCTATTGTTTTATGGATTCTATTTTGCCTTTGATCTTATAACATTCATGAAATGGAAACACACACAAAAAAAAAAAATGGGGGAAAGCCAGTGAAGCTAATTGATAATCGCTAACATTTTCCTGGCAATGTCGTATCAATTAGTATCCATTGTGATTCTTACAAGAAGAACTAAAAATGTATTCCTACATTTCATTGGAAGCAGCTTGGTGCATTTTTATTTTTGAGGCTAGTTTTAGAATTATTGCAGAGAGAGATAAATACACTGTGTAAAGGGTAGAGGAATGGAGGCCTTCCCGCACTGCTTTGTGGGTGTCTGCTGTGGATCAGGTTCTGGCTGCTCTGACCCTGCAGGAACCCTTTATGATCCTGTTTGTTCCTAACTCTAGCATTGCTGCAGAGAACCCAGAGACGTTTCTGCTTTTGCTAGCACGCCAGAACTGGGAATTCAGATCACATTCACAGAATGCATTCAGTGGTGGGAGATTTGCAGAACGAAAATGAAATTGTAAAACTATACACAATGAAATGAAACACTGATGCACTAGAGCAGCAGATGCCCATTCATAGAAGGGTTTCAGAATTCATTTGAACTTCAGAGCCACGTGGAATAGTGAGTTTAGAAAGTGAGAAAATGGCAAGTTCTACTAATTTCTCTCCTTGACAATGCAAAGTATATGAGTTTTATACTTTATTTAAATATTGAGCAGGTCAGATATAATAAACAAAATGGCAGGTATGTGGCTAAAATAAAACAAACCAAGAACCCAACAAATGCATAAAAAACCAAAACACTTTGAAGCAGAGCTCAAATTGTACAATGGAACACCCAGAATGTTCTGTTCTCTAGATTCTGGGACAAGTACTTGATTATTTGTTCCATTTAGCAAGGAAGGGAAGGGGCAAATAGTTTCATTTTATAGATAAGAAAATGGAACTGAAAAAAAGTTAAGTGGCTGCTTAGGGACACAGGCCTAGGAATAATTAAACTGAATTAAACCAAAACAGTTTTCAACTGCTTTCTAGTTTAATGACCCCTTCCTCTCTCCCTCCCTTTCTCCCTTCTCCTCCACATTCTTCCAGCTTTTATTCATTTCCTAGTATGCATAAGGCACTAGGTATAGAATTATGAGTAAACATTAGCAGTCACCTTCATAATGTTGTTGACCAGCACATGATTTTAGATGGTAGCCAGGGTGGGCACCATTATCTTCATTTTAGAGGTGTTACCATTCTATCCATGTTAGGGGTGAGAGTACTCAAGTTGGAAGAGGTAGTTTTATGTAAGTCATGATTAATCATTCTTAGCAATGCTACAGTAAGAATTAATGAGAAGTTCCTATGTGCCAGATGACGTAGTAAGTACTTTATAGGATGCTCCCTTCTCTGTGAGACACCTTCCAGAACATTCACAATATGATATCTGTGTATTCCTGCACTGGCACCTGTCGCCAGCTAGCTTCTATCAAGACAAAGTGCTACAAGCCTGTGAGCTGCCTAAGGCCTGGCTCTCCCACCCACGGCATGCAGTTTGTACCACTGTAAGTGAATATGTGCAGAATTAAATTCAACAACTTAAGACAAAGCAGATAACCACTGCTTTGGGTGTAGAACACAGGGGTTTTACTTTAGGTCGGTGTACTGGGAGTTAATCATAGTGATTATTTCAGCCTACAGAAAATGAAAGTTCTTAAGAATTGTTATGGAGTCCACTAATGTTGAAAGATTTTTGTGTGTCTTCCCATCATCCATCAGAATGAAGATTGCTTCACTTTTTCCTTATCATACCCACTCTTTCTAGTCCACCGCCGCTCTCAGGATCTCATTCCCAATCGGAGTCCCCAGGGTAAAGAGGAAAGGATCTGAAGGAGTTCAGTCCATCAGTCTGAGGGCAGGGGTTGGGGTAGGTAGGTGGCATGTTGGTTAGAGGACCATGACTTTGTTTGACAGTGATAAAAACATACGGAACATTGTGTAGCAAGATTATAGGATCTGGGGAAGAGAGGCGTGACAGTGTTGAATTGGGGACAAAATAATGGGCACTGGGCAGCCAAGGACACTGATATACCAGTGGAACATTTTAACAGGGGAAGAGCTTCTAAGTTATGACTGTCCCATTTCCAGTTGCTACCGAACTATAATATAGTACTGATAAAAAGATGTTAAGAGCCTTTGGGCCTCAGTTAACTTAACCACAGGTGAGGAACAAAGCATGATCTCTGTTCAAATTAGAAAAGAAGCAAGGGAGCTTTCCTAGAAGCTAGCAATAAGACCAAAGCCAGTAATAAAGCGAATAAACTACCACTTACATACAATGCAGCCTTCATTCAAGAGCATCCTCCTAACGTGAGGGTGTCTCTGAGGAGAGACATTGCTAGGCAGTGCTGACACAACCCTCAGGACCAACAGTATATGTGATACTTCTGGGATCTAACACTGGGAAAACCATCACATCCTCATTATCCCTTGGTTCCATAACAGTGAGAGACTTGCTGCTTGCATATGTCAGCAAAATGTCTGGGAGGTGGTGTGGAAGGAGCCAGGAGGACTAAATGTGACTCTTCCTAACCAGTATTTTAAATAATGGAACTCATCAGTAATCTGCTATGAAACCTCAGGAACTTTTTTTCTCTTAAAATAGCCTCTGCAGGGTCAATTGTATAGAGCAATACACCTAGCAATGGCCTAACAGGTATCAGGCCATTGGTTCAATCCCCAACTTGACCCCCCTCAACCCTCACCAAAAAGCCACTGCATAGTAAAAACCTATACTGGTTTTATTGTTCTGTTCAAGCTCCCTCGCCCCTGCCTCCAGGGCTGGAGATTAAGTCCAGGGCTTCAAGAACTCTAGCCTACATTCTACCACTGGGTTATGTCCCCTATCCCTTCCCTGCTTGTTGTTTGTTTTTGCTTTTGTGAGGGATGGATTTTTTCACATTTAAAAATTCAATAATAGTAGTAATAATAAGATGAATGCTTTTGAATACTTTTTAAATCAAACCAGCAAATGACTGGTGATCCCCAAAGTTTTACAAAGATTTCACACTCTGTTCTTTGAGATGCAGTCATTTATTTATCTAACATATATTTTAACATATTCATATCCAATTATTTACTGAACATCTACTGCTCAAGATTTTGAAGACCAAACATAGTCCTGGCCTTTCCTGTTTGTGCAAAGGCAGGTGGCTGACACTTTCAATATCTAGTTATTGCCTGAACTCTGAAATTTATGCATTGTAACAATACCTTTCTTTAGTACTTTTCAGCCTCATGTAAGGCTTGTAGGGCACGAACTATGATAAATCAATAGAAATTAGTATTCCAAACTTCTACTAGTTAATATTTTAAAAGACTTTATGGGATGACTTGGGAACATAACCATAATTTTAAAGCTTTTTAATATAATATTTTATTAATCCTTTGAGAATTACATACAATGTATTTTGATCATATCCTACCTCTACTTCTCCCCCAACTCCTGCCAGATTCACACTCCCTACCCCCTTCAACTTCTTGTTCTCTCTCTCTAAAAATAAACCCATCAAGTCCAATTTGTGCTGCCTGTATGCTCCTGGGTGTGGAGCCATCCACTCTAGCATGGTCAGCCTACTGGAGGCCATATCCTTGGAGAAAAATTATTTTTTTCTTTTTCCAGAAGCTATTGACTGTCAACAGCTCCTCAGCTAGGGGTGAGGACCTATGAGTCCTTCCCACTCCTTGCTGAAATATTGACTGATCTTGTGTGGATGTTGTACAGGGATACACAGATGTATGGATGTTGTACAGGGATGCACAGATGTGAAGATGCTGTTCAGGGATGCACAAATGTGCAGGTGATGTGCAGGGATGCATAGATGTGCAGGTGTTGTACAGGGATGTACAGATGTGCAGGTGTTGTACAGGGATGCACAGATGTGCAGGTGTTATATAGGGATGCACAGATGTGTGGATGCTGTACAGGAATGTTCAGATGTGCAGATATTGTGCAAAGATGCACAGATGTGCGGACATTGTGCAGGGATGCACAGAGTTGTGAGTTCATGAATGCAGTGGTCCTGGCATGTCTGTAAGAATGTGTTTTTTCCAGTCTTCTCTGACATCTGAGTCTTTCAGTCTTTCTGCTCTTCTCTTCTGCATGGTCCCTGATCCTCAGAGAGAGGGTGATGTAGATACCCCATTTGTGTTGTTTTGGGGTCAGGACACCTCTACCAACAACTTGGGTGGAGGTATCCCATATCTGGCACTGGGCTTTTTATTTGGCAAATTATAGTTCCTGAGAGGGACCTTATCCCCTATGTAGGCTAATTCCAATTAGACTCTTATATGAAAATATAAATAGTATCTTTATAGAAGAGAAACTCCTCAATAATGGCCAGCCTAATCAAACAATTAAAAAAGGTAAAAATCTCCTTTTAAATTGGGAATCTCACTATTATTCTCTTGAAAGTTGCCAACTGTAACTTTCATTTGTCCGACTCTTTCCTGGGTGGTTTGGGTTTCTGGCAGGAAGCCTACAAGTCCCACAACTGCACTTAGCTCATTTGTGCTGAGGCTGGAGGTTAATCTTCATCCCTTGTTCAGGGCACTTTGGTATTAGAGGTAACTCATGCTTGCTTCCTCCTCAGTAGACTTCATTACTAGAAGGAATAATATAGTAAGCAACAAAAGTGAGCAGCCGCTGAATACTTAGTCATGTGCCAGACTTTGGTGCCATGTGTTCTGCCCACTTTAAACCTCTCAACGTCTTTGTGGCATGGCTTATCATCTCTCTCTCTTCTTTCTTTCTTTCTTTCTTTCTTTCTTTCTTTCTTTCTTTCTTTCTTTCTTTCTTTCTTTCTTTCTTTCTTTTTCTTTCCTTTTCTAGACAGGATTTCTCTATGTCAGAGTCCTGGCTATCCTAGAACTCACTTTGTAGACTAGGCTGGCCTCAAACTCACAGAGATCCATCTGCCTCAGCCTCCCAAGTGCTGGGATTTAAAATGTGTATCCATCACCGCCTAGTCATTTATTTTCTTTTAAACTTATTATTATTATTATTTTATTTTATTTTATTTGTGTGTGTGTGTGTGTGTGTGTGTTTGCATATGTGCGATAGCATGCCTGTGGTGGTCAGAAGATTCCTTTCAGTATTTGGTTTTCTCTTTTTTCCTTGTGTCTTCTGGGGATCACACTCAAGTTGTCAGCTTTGGTGGCGAGCATATTTACACACTGAGTCCTCTCACTGCCCATCATTTCTGTTTTATAAATGGAGGAAATGAGAACGCACAACAAGTTGCTGGCCTGTACTCAGAGAGCTAATTAGTGTTAGAGCTGGAATCTGACTCTGAAACTTAGTGAGCTTGCTCATTTGTGTCAGGTCTAAGCACATAATCAGAGGAAGACACTACACATGGGCAAATTCTGTCCTTGACTATTGCTCTAAACTGACGTGCCTGCTAGCTTGTGTTCCTGCAAAATCTCGCCATATTATCCTTTCAGGGGGTATATCTTGCAGTACTTACTCTGTACATATCTCTAATTGATGCAGGGACACTGGTCAGAAAACACAGTTTTGTGTGATTGATAGTCTTACGATGCTTACATACAAAGGGAGAAATAAGTTAGATGAATAATCACAATACTACTAATTAATTACCATTCCCCATTGAGACACATAGTTAAATAAGAGTTAGTTAGCATGGGTTTGAGAGCTTTCTATGAATGATTCTGACTGAGGTGAGAGGCTAGAATCTTGAAGAAGTAAAAACTTTAGCTGATATCTAAGGGGTAAGGAAGAGTCTGATAGTTGAGATAAAATTGTAGAAAGCTTTCAAGATGGGAATGCAAATTTCTGAGGAACCAGGGATCCTGGTATGTTTAGAAACTGAAATGGAGACACTGTGGTAGGTTGCTATGGGTAGGGGTAGGGTGATGGTATGAGAGAGAGAGAGAGAGAGAGAGAGAGAGAGAGAGAGAGAGAGAGAGAGAGACAGAGACAGAGAGAGACAGAGAGACAGACAGAGACAGAGAGACCGAGACCTACTCATGTCTTGCCTTCAAACAGTTTGGGCTTCGGGGAGGGCAGGGCATCCCTGGCACTGGGATTTTGTTCTGGGTTTTTAATCTAACACTCAGAGGAAGTTACTAGCAATGCTAAGCAGAGACTTAACAGCACATATTTGCAGTTCATGAAGTCCCCTGTGCTGGCAGCATGGTACACAAGCTAGCAGGCATGTCAGTTTAAAGCAATAGTCAAGGTTAGAATTCGGCTTCAGGTCAGGCAGGCTTAGTCCAAGGCCTAGGCTGGTCCTTGGTCATGAGGCCATAGTGACTTACTTTATTTTGTTTTTTTTTTCTGATGTAACATGAACAGGGACAATAGTACAGCTCTCAGAAGGAAGTGGCCAGGGTTAAATGAAGAAGTGATAATAGGAACCAGCCATGCCCACTTTGGAATGAGGAAGCCCAGGCTTAGGAAAGACCGTTTGCTATAATTATCTGGCTTATCTGGATATTGTGGAGTAAGAGTGTTGGGACTGGGAGACAGATACAAGGAGAATAACTGAAGGGAGAGAACATTCCAGAGACAAGATGTACACTCGAATAATAAAACCTCATGTAAGTCATGAGGCTGTCAGGTCTTAGGATGACCTGGCTGAAGGGACACTGGTCTAGCAGTCAGACGAGGATCTGGAGTTAGGGTCTTCACTCCAGTGCCCTTGCTGAGAGAACAGGGAGCACCTTCACCCCCTTGCCTTCATGTGCAAAGGGCCTAGACCAGGCTGTCCTTCAGCTTTGTAAGCAGGATCCAGTTTATATCCTACATCATCATATGATATAGAAACTACATTAGCAATGAGACAAAGCCCTCAATTATACGATTAAAGAGTAAACAATACCTATAGTGATATTATTAGTGTGGAAGAATTTCAAATCCTATTGGACCACATGGATCATAGATAATAGCAAGAAGGGCAGTTAGCAATTCACATGCAGAGAGAGAGGGGCCATGCCGAAGAGGAGAGGGGGCAGAGGCGATGAGGCTTGAGCAGTCACTAATTTTCTCTGTGTATAACTTTAAAAGGTGGGGCCAGATAGAAACGGGTCTTAAACAGTCCCTGTTATGTTTTTTAACAATTCAGTAGTTCACTTTCCTGAGATTTGTGAATATTTAACATGACTGGATTAATAGACATAATTATTCTACTTAAAACAGTTCTTGACGTAGCCACTGTGGTGGGTGCCGAAGTGATAGCATAAACAAACAAAACAAACCCCCCAGAGGTTCATGAAGATTTGACTTTCACGTTACTTTCTTCATCAGAATCGTGTTTTTTCACTTAAGGTTTCAGTGTTTGAAAAATGCTTATGAAGACAAGCCTTGCAGTTTAGGCCCGCAGTCTTAGCTCTTGAGGAGGCTACCGCAGAAAGATCGAAAGTCAAAGCCTGAAGGTTGCGGTGGGAGTTCGAGGCCAGGACCAGCAACACGAAAGGGGAAGTGAAGAGAAAGCTGGGGACAGAGCAGGGCAGTGGAATCGCGGGACACTCTTCTAGAACGTGCAGCGTTCTAGTCCAGTCTCCAGAGCCACTAGCAACACACAAAACCTGGAGTGCTTGGGAAACCGTTAATGTACTATTTTCAAAAGAAAAGACAAAATGGGAAGTTGGCGATTGGTCTCCACCATCCCTGTGGCTCCGTGCCTCACGTTAAATTTTGGATACTTAGAAGGTGGACACCGTATATAAAGCAGTGTGGTATTGGTTAGTGTGCCCTTCTATGGGTCAGTTCAGAGCAACTGAGACTCATTCGGGTTTCATGGGGAATGCAGCTGTTAAGTGTAACCCGCGTTGCGCTCACTGAAATCATTGCGGTTGTGTGTTTCAGGGCCGGCTTGATTCTCTCACAGAGGTGGACGACTCTGGGCAGTTAACGATCAAATGCTCTCAAAATTACTTGTCCCTGGACTGTGGCATTACTGCGTTTGAACTGTCCGACTACAGCCCAAGTGAGGATCTGCTTGGTGGCCTGGGTGACATAACCACTAGCCAGACCAAAACCAAACCTTTGGACTCTTGGAGCTATAGTGGGATGGAAAAGGAGTTCCCGGAGCTCATCCGAAGTGTTGGGTTGCTCACAGTGGCCACCGACCCTGTCCCCTCCGGCTGTGAGGCGGCCAACGAGGACGCAACTCAAGTGTCTCTTTCAGAAGAGAGCAAAGGTGGGCAGGAGGAACACAGTGCTTCGGCAGCCGGAGAGCAGCAGGGCACAACATCTGGGATGCCTTCCTTAGGGGACACCCTGACAGATGCTGCTGAACACCCTTCTGAGACTGCGAAGCAAGACCCTAGCTCCTCCCCACAGCTCGGTGCAAAGAAAAACCAGCCGGCTCCTTGTGAAACTGCGAGTCCCAAGAGACCCATCCGCGATTGCGTGAATTATAACGAGGACTCTCCCACACAGCCCACATTGCCCAAAAGAGGGCTTTTCCTGAAAGAGACTGGTGCAGGTGAGCGGAAGGGCAGTGACGGCAGGAGGCAGGTGGTTGATCTGAAGCCCGAGCTGAGCAGAAGCACCCCTTCCCTGGTGGACCCCCCGGACAGATCCAAGCTCTGTTTAGTGTTACAGTCCTCCTACCCCAGCAGCAGCTCCTCTGCGGCCAGCCAGTCCTATGAATGTTTGCACAAGGTGGGGATTGGCAACATTGAAAGCCTGGTCAGAAGTCACATTAAAGAAATGTCTTCCAGTCTGGGAAGGCTTACCGACTGCCATATAGAGAAAGGTCGGCTGAAAAAGCCACACAAGACCTCGGCAGAGGTGCCTCTGTGCCGAACGCCTAAACGAGGAACTGGTTCGGGACAGCAAGCCGAACCCACCAGGGGCTCAGCAGTGCCCAGCATGCTGCCTTCTGGGGCTCCTAAGGCCACAGTGAGACCAGAAACGGATTCGGCAGCGTCGACATCCTCGGATGAGCGGCGCCATCAGAGAGACTGGAGCGGACACTCGCCAGCGCAGTCGAAGGCTTCCAGCTCCTGCCCTTGCCGTCACAGCAGCGAGTCCTCTGTTGGCTCAGACAACATCACATCTCCAGTTCCTCCTCTTTCACAGAATGAGAGCCAAAAAGACAGCTCCCCTGCTCCCAGCGACGTCACCCAGAACGGCCAGGGCGTGGAGGCCTGGTACGGCTCCGATGAATACCTGGCGTTGCCATCTCACCTGAAACAGACAGAGGTGTTGGCTCTGAAGCTGGAAAATCTCACCAAGCTCTTGCCTCCGAAACCCAGAGGAGAGACCATCCAGAACATCGACGACTGGGAACTGTCTGAAATGAATTCCGATTCTGAAATCTATCCGACATACCACAGCAAGAAGAAACACACCGGGCTAGGCAGGGTGTCCCCAAGCTCATCAAGTGACATAGCTTCTTCTCTCGGGGAGAGCATCGAATCTGGGCCCCTGAGTGACATTCTTTCGGATGAGGACTTAGGTGCGCCCCTCTCCGGTGTGAGAAAATACGCGGATGAGAAATCAGAGAGGCCTTCATCCTCTGAGAACAAGAGCCATTCTGCTACAAAATCAGCTTTAATCCAGAAACTAATGCAAGATATTCAACACCAAGACAACTATGAAGCCATATGGGAAAGAATAGAGGTAAGGTTAGATTTAATCTAGTGCTTTCTTGCCTGAGCTTTAGAAATGATGCTGGGGGAACATTCACCCCCTCCCTACTCCATTCTCAAATACGTTAACCATTTTTAAAATTGAACTTCATATTCTTTGTCAAAAAAAGACATGGAAAAGACACATGACCCCCACATTTTGACATGCTGTCCATCCCAAGGGCCCTGTCGGGATGTCACTGCCTGCTGTAGAATCCTGTTGGTACTGCTCAAACTGAACAGGGTTCCTGATGAATGGTGGACTCGCCATTGGTGGGAAACAGCTTCTCCTCACACAAGGGCCTCCGGATGGATGTCACAGTTACCTTCAGCACTTTTAAATCTCCTTTCTTAGCCCCAGAATGGCTCACACTGCTCCAGTAGCTCCCGTTGAAAAGACCAAGCATGTCCAACTTACTGGCTGCCACTGTTTTTTGTTTTTGGTTTTGTTTGTTTGTTTGTTTGTTTGTTTTTTCTACTTCTCTTCCTTTTGGGGACCTCTGGATTATTTCTAAGCCATCTCTCACATGCACTTCTCAGGGGACATGGGAAAATAAATTTAGTTTTGGGTAAATTTGTACTTTTGGAAAGAATTATTGGATATGATAGAACCTTTGAAGACAGACATCAGAACTCCACAATATAAGTTATGATTTTTTTTCTTTAAGAGGCATCTAGACCAAAAGGATTCACTTTCTTTAGAACTCTGTTGGAAACAGATCCAGTTAATTTGACCATTATTTATTTTTTTCATTAATGTATAAATGTCCATACCTTGCAAAATTTGTGGGTAAACATCTTCCAGGTGCACTTTTAAGCCTGTTTCAGCCATCATGCAAAGAGGGTAGCTCATGCATGATCATTTCTCTTTATATCGATGGAAACATGTTTGGCGAGCTTATGTTAAGTCTACAGGCTAAACTAGTTGGGTTGACAGGCATACGAACTGATGGACACTTTTGCTTGGAAAGCTAAATTGCAATTCTGTATCTCTTAGTTCTTCATCCTTTTTGTTTGTTTTGTTTTGTTTTTTTGTTTTTTCGAGACAGGGTTTCTCTGTGCCTGTCCTGGATCTTGTTCTGCAGACCAGGCTGGCCTCGAACTCACAGAGATCCTCCTGGCTCTGCCTCCCGAGTGCTGGGATTAAAGGCGTGCACCACCACCTCCCGGCTCTTCAGCCATTTTTACTGTTGCAGTATGAGAGAGACTGTCTATTCTACAGGGAAATTAAAGTAGAGGAGGGGGAAAAGTTTCAGAGCTAGCCAGATTTCGCAGAGACTATTCTGTAACCCCTGGGTCTACTCAGGCACCTCTCTCATCCTTTTATGTATGTTTCTTGGTGAACATACCATTCAGGGACCACTATAAGGCTAGGTACTGTTGAATGGCACATACAGATAGAATAACCAAGAGAAAGAAAAGCCAGGCTCATAAAATACAATTAGCATAAATATATAATGGTAATGTTTTAAATAATTGTTACCTGAAGTATTTATGTGTCTGATCCTCATCACGATTTTAACATTAATTACAAATGGAGTTAATTCATTCAGATGATATAGAAGAGGAGACTGGGACTGAGAGACATCAGGCAATTTTCTCTGGAGCCCACACTACTGACTGTGTGTTCTTATACCCCTCCCATATTTTAAGAGAGGTTAACCATATTGTTGCATGGAAATGCTGTACACAGTAGGTGGAGAAGATATGGTGTCACTGGAAATTCTCATGAAGTCCTAACCCTTGTGTAGGGCATTGAGTGGCATGCGGGATTTAGACCATAGGACAGGAAGCATAAACTCAGCTGCAGGGCTCAGAATGGGGATGAACTTGGACACGAAGATGTGAGTACGCACAGCGCTATCCTGGCTGGAGAGTCTCTGATCAGAAAGTGGAAGTTTTCACACTAGACTAGCTAGACCTTGTTTCTGCAAGGCCCTGAAGACCATCTCACAGCCATTAGGAGGAAACAAGAGTAGGAAATGCAGCCCATAATAACTAGTGTCTTAACCTCTTATACTGTGTTTGGATCTGCGCTATGTGCCTTACATGTCTTGTTCTCCTGATAGCCTAGGGGACAAGAATTACTTCAGAGGAAGAAGTTTGCTCAGAATGTAGTAAAGAAACTTGCTCAGAGCAGTCAGCCCAAAGGCAGGACTTGAATACAGAGCAGTGTACGTACCTGAGCAATGTACGCCATGGCTTCCAGGCACCTTTCTGGAAGGTTTGATTGGCGATAAGAGAAACTATAGCACCTTTGGTGGTGACCAGTATCGCATCAATTGTAGGGGCTGCTGTGATGCAGAGTAGGAGGGGGTCCTGTCACAGAAGTGAAGGTAACCTAGCAAACTAATTCCAGGGCTTGCTCAGCCACCAAAGCTTCTGGGGCCACTTCCCATTGCCACTCGTTAGCATTCCACCTGTTTCCTCTGAGCCTCACAAAGCAGAAAGAAGAAGACATGTAAGTGGCCCATTAACAGGAGGCACCCAGTAGACTGTGATCTGTGATCAGACTCCCCAGGAGAACTTCACCTGCGTTTGGTACCTAGTATCTCAGGTTCCTCTGTGTCTTTATGTGTAAGACGAATTGCTGAACAGTCTTATTAATAAAAAAACCTGGAGCCAGAAATTGGGGTGAAAACTGAGAGACCAGAGGAATAGAATAAGCCACAGTTACAAGTTCTTACCCTAGGAAAATCCTCAGCCCAAGAGAGAGCCACATATAAACCTTTTTGTGTCCTGCCATCTCACTTCCTCTTCCTGCCCAGCTACACCACTTCCTCTTCCTGCCCAGCTCTATCACTTCCTGTCTGTCTGTACACACCTCCAGACCTCTATGGTTAACTAGTGCTGGGATTAAAGGCGAGTGCCACCACACCTGGCTCTGTTCTCAGTGTGGCCTTGAATTCACAGAGAACCAGATGAAACTCTGCCTCCTGAATGCTAGGATTAAAGATGTGTGCTACCATTGCCTGACTCCTATGTTTAGTGTAGTGGCTGGCTTTTTCCTCTGATCTCCAAGTAAGCTTTATTTATTAGAGCACAAATAAAATATCACCACATTATGCTGATTTTATTAATAGGAAAAATTTTTTTTAGTCTACTTTCTTTTTCTTGTTTTTTGAAACCCATACTTTTTTGTTTTGTTCATTTATGTTTCAGATTGTAACTTAATTACATTTCTCCCTGTCTGTCCCCTGCTCCAAACCCTTCGGTACACCCCTTCCCACTCTCCCTCAGTTCACAGCCTCTTTACTCATTGATTGTTGTTGATCCCAGTCTTACTCAGTTGATTGTGGTTCTTTGTGTAAGGTTGAGGCCTCATGGGCTTTTCGCTGTTCATTTTTGAAACCCATTTTTTAATAGACAGTGTATTTACATGGTTGAAAAACATAGACATTAAAGAAAAATACCCATTATCTCTCCCTCCCATCCCTATACCCTGTCTTGGGTTCTGAGCTGCCCTGAGGAAATAAATTGTTGTTAGCTAGAGGCTTAGGTCCTTCAAGAAATGCTTTTTCATATGGAAGCAAGAGCCGACATATTTGTTAAGTAATATTTAAAAAATCTGGAATCAAGTTGCAGCCTTTCCTTCTTTGCACATAGAAACTCCTTTCTAGGTATTATTATTTCCTGCTCTTCACAGGAAGCTTGAGGGGGGTTTTCTCAACCATGATTTACCAAGAAGCTATGGGATAGGCAAATTGATGGAGAGTTTCAGATTTGAGTGCCCACTACTCTGTGAGCTTTCAACATTAAATTAAAAGTGAAAAGTTTAATCAAGCCACTGAAGCAGATTTTTTTGAGTGTACACGCTCTAGCCTGAGGGAATTCTAGCCCAAGCCTGTTTATTTCTTCTGCTTAGTTTGTTGGTTTGCGACATTATTCCGTTTCCTCTTTGAAGTCCTGAGTAACCAGGCCTCGGACCTCATACCCACTCAGTTATTCCTAGCCTATTTGCAATGCTTTTGGGAACACGTCATGCCTTTTTTTTTTTTTTTTTTTTTTTTTGCTCCAAGATGACAGACTTGAGGAGGTGTGACAGAAAATATATAGCCTGAAAAGAAAGAAGCATTTCTTGTCTGGCCCTTAGTGGAGCAAAGTCCCTGGCCTCTGCTCTTGACTGAGGAAGAAAGATGGAAAGTCATTTCTGAGTAGCATGTGTTATGTACCAGATTCTGCAGTAGATCCTTTATTTAAGTTATATAACGGCCCTATGGAACACCTGTCCCTCTATATAACAACCCAATGGAACACCTGTCCCACTATATAATGACCCTAAGGAACACTTGTCCCTTTATATAAAGACCCTATGGAACACCTGTCCCATTATATAACTACCCTATGGAACACCTGTCCCATTATATAACTACCCTATGGAACACCTGTCCCATTATATAACTACCCTTTGGAACACCTGTCCCATTATATAACAACCCCATGGAACACCTGTCCCTTATATAATGACCCTATGGAACATCTGTCCCATTATATAACAACCCCATGGAACACCTGTCCCTTATATAATGACCCTATGGAACATCTGTCCCATTATATAACAACGCTATGGAATACCTGTCCCTTTATATAACGACTCTATGAAGCACCTGCCCCTTTATATAACAAACCTATGGAACACGAACACCTGTCTCATTTTTCAGATTACAAATCCAAGAGCCAAATACAAATGATAGACCTAAGGTCACAGGGCTGCTAACTGTAAAGGCTGGAATCCAGTTTAGATGCTAAGTAGAGGGACTTAGTTTTATCTGTGAGGTAAAGTTAAATGCCAAGGATTTCAGATAGCAATCACATGTATAGTCTTTAATAAGCCCACAGAAGCACTCCTGGGTTAGTAAATGGACAGTGGGTGCTTTTCATAATGACTGTGTGGGAAACAGCCTTTTATCTAAAGTGGGACATTCTTGGGTCTATTGTAATAGCTGAGTAATTCCCAGAAGGGCTGCAGAATGGAACACTGGGTGGTACCACCTCACTGAAGATGTCCAGATAAGTGTTCTCTGATACAGTACAAGGTCTGCGTCTCACATCCTGGGGCTCTGGCTCCGAATATCACTGTCCTGGAAAATGCACCCTTCAGTTCCAGTTAGTGACACCGAACTGATACATGCAAGCATGTCTTCAGTAGGTCCATTTCTCCACACACATACAAATGTTTTCAAACACCAGATTATGGTATCTGGGCTATAGTTAAATGGCTCAGCTGTTGTTATAGCTTGTCCTGGAAGGCATCTATAAACCAGTTTTAAGAACTTCGCTGCCAGCTGGGGATGTCGTAGCTCGTAAATTATCTTGGGTTCAGTGCCTTGAATACTAGTTCAGAGCTTGCTCTTTGTAACTGGGCTGTAAAAGATTGTCGTCCTGTCTGCACAAAGGCAGCTGTCGCTGATCTCCGAGATGGAGCTGGGAAGCGGCAGGTTGAGTGTGTTGTAGGAAGGTGGATTAAGGTGGCACCAGTTTTAACAATGGCTTCCCCACAGTAAAGTGGGTACAGGCAGGCCCCATCTTTCCAAACTTTGTTTTGGTTATGTGCTGAGACGTCCATGACAGCCCCGTGATGGTGGCAAGCATCACACAATCATTTTGTTTCTCTCCTTTCTGTTTTTCCTTTGTTGTGGTTACTGGAAACCACATAACAAAACTTGCCATTTTAACCATTTGAGATATCCAATTTGGTAGTGTTGGGTGAAACAATTCTTCAGAGCAGTTTCCTCTTGTAAATCTGAAACTCTATCCCAGTGGTTCTCAACCCTCCTAACGCTGGGATCCTTCTATACAGTTCCTCATGTTGTGGTGACCCCCAACCACAGAATTATTTCACTGCTACTTTATAATTTTTCTGTTGTAGGGATCATAATGTAAATATCTGTGTTTTTTGATGGCCTTAGAAAACCACCGTGAAAGGGTTGTTTAATCTCAAAGGGGTCTCGACCCATAGGTTGAGAACAATTACTCTATGCCCTTAAACAACGCTCTTCCTTCTGGGTCCCTTCCTCTGATTTTTAAGTATCTGGCAACATTATCTCAACAGAATGATCTCTGTCTACCTTTTTCATGTGTGACTGACTTAATTCACTTAGCACATGTCCAAGTTTTGTTCATATGGCCCACTCATTGTCCCACAGTTTGAAACACAATTGCATCTCCTTGTTTATAGAAAGATGTCGTGACATGTTAACAGTTCATCAGATGCTACCCATCCAGAGTTTTCCTCTGCCTTTAACTAGCATCTTTCATGGTCTTTGTGACCAGATACCCAACAAAGCAGCTTGAGAGAAGGGAATTCATTTGTTTTAGCACATCGTTAGGGGTGACACAGGCCATGATCTCAGGGAAGGCATGGCAGTGGGCAGCTTCATGACAGGGTCTCCTTTCACCTCTCAGCAGAAGAGGGAGCAGACTGGAAAAAAAGCCCACCCCCAGACACTCATTTCCTGCAGCCAGCCTCTACCTCCTTAAAGTTCCACAACCAAAGCAGCTACCAGCTGGCAACCACGTTCAAGTACATGAGCCTATGGGGGCCATTTCACATGTAAACACTGACAGCAACCCGCGGGTCCTCATGTTAGTGAGAACGCTCTTAGGTGTTGACAGCGATCCCTAGTAGGAAGGCACAGGGGCATGCTGTCCCTGGGCTCTGCTTCTCACTGCCATCCCGTTTGGTGTGTGCCATTGTCTTATGCTAGCTTCTTTCTCCCACAGTTCCAGCATCCCTCATGTCTCTGTATTCGCTCTCTTCTTTCCATCCTTTCTCTCATTCCCGCCTCTTCACTGCAGCTTCTGAGAAAGAAAACGTGCGAGGCAACCAGCTTTCTTCTCTGGATGGGAAAGTTTCACACACTGCTTTTTGCTCAGGTGGTCCAGATCACAAGGGCTTCTGGAAAGGAACCTGTGTGTTATTATTACCAGGAGAGGAAATGTCTTGCTGTAGCTGCTGTTTAGAACAGCTTAATAAAAGGAGGTGCCTTTAAAGTTAGGAGGAGGGTTGGAGAGATGGCTCAGCAGTTAAGAGCACTGGTTGCTCTTTCAGAGGTCCTGAGTTCAATTCCCAGCAACCACCTGATGGCTCACAACCATCTGTAATGAGATCTGGTACCCTCTTCTGGTGTGCAGGCATACATGCAGACAGAACACTATATACATAATAACTCAATAAATCTTAAAAATAACTAACTAGCTAAATAAATAAATAAATAAAGTTAGAAGGAAAGGGGCCAGAGTGGGAATTTGAATGCTAAATGTTTGCATAGCAAACCTACAAAATCAATCTCTTTATGCGTATTTCATGTTTATTCAATGAATGCATGAATAATTGAATGAATGATTACATTAAGATTAAACTTCTTCTAGACTAGGGTTGCAAACTAAAAGGTCTCTAAGACAGGTGGCTGATGAAAGTGAGTTGTATAGGATGTATAAATGAGGGATGGTGGCCTGACTCAACCAGAGGCTACACCACATGTCTAAAGGAGGCAGCTCGCAGCCTCAGATGACATTTGCATGAGAATGAGGTCTTGCATAGCAAGAAATAAAAATAAATAAATAAGTAGGAAAGCTACATTTTATGTGACATCTCCCATTTTTTAATTTTGAATTTGAACAGTTTTGAAACAGGACCCAACACATTCCTGGGAAAGATTTGGCTTCAGGTCACTAATCTGCCATCTTTGATGGGAAACTGCTTAGGATTTTTGACACATAGGATTGGTAGCCTTTAAACATTCATTTGGCCCTGGTTTGGGGGTATGACTCTAAGCACACTGATTTTCAGCTGTGGCTGCTCATTATAAACACTGGAGGTCATTCCCAACACCCCAATGTCAGGCTTTACCCCAGAGCAATTAAGTCAGAATCTGTTGGTTACTGCCTTACAAACTTTTCAAGTAGGTCTGGCAAGATGGCTCAGTGGCTAAGGGTTCTTGCCACACAAGTCTGGAGACCTGAGTTTGATCCCTGGGACCCACCAAAGGAGGATGGAGAGGTCCTCTGACCCCTATATACATGCTGTGGCACATACATACACACAATAGTATTTTTTTAAATTATTAAAGTTCTTCAAGTAGCTGCACTGTTCGGTTAAGTAGGAAAATACAACCAAAAATACTTTAAGGTTGTTTTTGAATTTTTTTTAGTAGACTGATTATATTACTATATAACTGTGTTTCTATAAAGAGGGTTTGTTGTATTTTGTGTCTGTTTTAAAATAAGAAAGTGGAGAAAGAGCTGATTACAGATTTCAAGTTGAAATGTAGGGGCTGGGAAATGTAAGGGGTTTAATGAACGATTCACCAGGACCACATGAAATTAAGTTACACAGTAAATGTTACCTTAAATGCCAATGCTGTGGTTGTAATCAAAGTTGAGAATTCTAAATCAACACAATAGTTTAAAAGATAAGCCCACAAAATTCTCTCCAAGGATAAAAGCAGCTCTTCAGTGTGGTGTATTTGTAGTGATGCCAGGAGAGAAAAGCAGCTGTGCATTCACACTGCTGATAGATTTGTTGAGCATGTCAAGGTCATTGTTCAAGGTTGGTTGAGAAGAACTGCAGATTAGAAACAAATTCTTTCTTAGTTACCCAGGAGGAATGCATCTGTGCAGACTCTTGTTTCTGCACAGCTGGCTATGGGCCTTGACAGTCTATAAGTGATGATTTAGCGCCACCGTGAGGCAATGCTATGAACCACAACTGATCGCCCAGGTCTCTACACAAATTTAAGTATGAAGATGAAAATAACAATGGGTGTGTGTGTGTGTGTGTGTGCGCACGCACTTTTCTTGGTATGAAAGGGCCATGATTTGGCAACATCCTCAGGTATAAATATGATTATAGGAACAAAATGCATTTGGCATTCAGGTTTACATTTTTAAGACATTTTTAAATTTGGAAAGGAGAGGAAGATAGGGGTACAGTCAGTGAGGGCAAGAGGGGGAGAGGAGGAGGGAGGTCAGGAGGGAGTGGGAAAGAGGGAGAGAGAGGGAGAGAGACAGAGACAGAGGGAGACAGAGAGACGCAGTACATTTGTTGACATCAAAAGACAGAACAACTACTTTTGGGAGTCTCTCCTTCTGCTTTCCTGAGGCAAGGTCTCTCTTTTTCTGCCTTTCTGTGCACTCTAGGCTAGCTGGACTATGTGCTTTTGGTGACTTTCCCATCTCTACCCTCTAGCTCATTGGACAAGCACTGTGATTATGGACATGACACCACCTCCAGCTTTTGACATGGCTTTGGGGATCAAACTCAGGGCATCAGGGTTACACAGCAACACTTCATCCATTAAGCCATCTTGCTGACCCACATTTTTTAAAAATGCAATTAAAGCAATCCTTAGGACATCTGTGAATTATTCTCTTCTCCTTAAGCATGGAACAATAACTTTTCATTACTGTGGTGTTTTGAAGGAGACAATTGCAGATCTGAACAAAATCTCTGGCTTTATTGCTTACTTACCTCAGGAAAGATGCTAAATAGTCATTCCTTCCATGTTTTATCACATTTAATTGATAAAGTGTATTGTGTCACCTCTTTTATGAATTAATAAAGGAGAGAAGAGCTACAAATCTGCCCAATGACTTGAAGGGGATGTTTGGTTTTAATTCACTGCCCCACATCTTAATTATGAACACTTAAGTCCCTCAAAGTTGACTAAAAGCTTTGTGATTTTTGTTTGTTTTTATTTCATGAGATAGAATCTAACTTTGCAGCCCAGGTTGGCCTAGAACTCACTCTATCGTCCAAGTTGATCTCAGACTTGCAGTGCCCTTCCTGGTGCAGCATCTTGAGTGTTGAGATTTAGTGAGAGGCACTGTGCTTGGGTGAGCTTTGTAGTTTTAGGATATATTCTTGTCACACCACTGCATTGATTATTTTATGAAGTTCCATACCTTACCATATTATGAACCTTACTATGAACCTAGAGAATGGCCATCAATTATGTTGGAAAACACAAGAGTAAGAACCTTTGGTCTCTGGTCTCAGTTTTGAAAAATAAACAACAAACAAATTTCATTGATTGGTCTTAGGTCTGGAGTTTTATGTAAGGCTGGCTGTGAGAAACAGCAAGAGAAGTTCTGTGTAAAGCATTCCCTGGGACATGTCACTTCAACATGGCTAACTCTGCCACGTGGGACTCTGGATGAATGTCTCTTGGAAAATCTTAATGGCATGTGAAAGCGAGGCTGTGACATTAACAAGCTTGGAAGTGTGAAACTATTCCCTATGCCTTCTCAGCACTTCAACATGGCGAGGAACAGACATCTTAAAGGAATCAGGTCCTGAAACAGATATCTGGGAGGGATTGGGCCTGGCTACAGTTTATAAAATGCATCATATTGGTGTAGTGGGTAGCTGTTTCAGCTTTGACCTGGAAGTACTACCCCCATTGAGGCTTTGGTAACTGTCATGTCTACAAGGCCAGGCCCAGACAGGAGTGCTTAAGACCCAAGATCTGGATGCACTGGCTCTCTTGGTTCCTGGACCCTGGACAATGGAGGTAGACTGAGCAGAGTTCTCCAGAGAACACTGCTGGACTGCGACACACCTTTCCAGGACCCTGTAACCTATCCCTTCACTTGTAAGTTACCCCACAAAATAAACCTCCCTTTTAACTGTGTGGAGTTGTCTAATACTACAACCAATATATTGGAAACATTTATCTTGGTAGACTCCCCTTTGTCACATCCGCCGAGACTGTTGTTTGCCCTCTGTTCATACAAGGTAGGGAAGACTCATTCCCAAAGCGTAGGTTCTATGTCAAGCTTGTTCATGATGTCAGCCCGTGTCTGAGCCTGAGGGTCCCACTGTCCAAAGCAGACTGGCCAGAACGTTCACTGTGAATAAAAGCTTCATCAAGGAAAGATGCTTCTGTAAGTCAGACCTGGGTGCTTTCCAGTCTTCAGGCTGAAGAATGAGGATGTTGGCTTACATCCCAGGAAGCTGGTGGCTCCATATGGTTCCCACGTGAAGCCCTGACCTCTGTGCTTTAGCTAGGAGTGAAGGAAGTAATTGCGTTTTGTTCTTTCTTGAATGCATTAAGAAAACCATGTTGGCAAAGTATCACTTATCCTTGATGTTCTGACTTGTTTTTTTTCTGGAAGCTCTTCAGAATTACTTGTGTGTATGTGTGTGTGTGTGTGTGTGTGTGTGTGTGTGTGTGTGTGTGTGTGTGTGAGAGAGAGAGAGAGAGAGAGAGAGAGAGAGAGAGAGAGAGAGAGAGATTACAACTTACAATGTAATATTTTAACCTTTTCTTCCTTTCTGACCCCCAAATTAAAGATGACATAGCCAATGAAACATTTTTGTTATGATCTCCTTATTTTCTGTAGCCTAGAGAAGATTTGTATTTCCATTTTCAAAATAAATATTTGGATTTGAATTTACATGTACAATTTAAAGATTCAGGAATGCTACGTTCCTTGTCCTGGCCTTGGCCCATCCCAAGTGTTCTATGGTTTGGTGCATCGTGTTTAAGAGACTGCTGACCAAGGTCTGCTTAATGAGGTATAGGATTTGTAAAATCATGCTGCTGACACATTCTACCTAGGAAATCAGATGATAAGGAACCCCTAGAGAGAGTCCTGGTAAGATATAAAAAAGAAGAATGCTCAGAAGCACAGTAGACATCGCAAAGGGAAAGTCACACTCAGTAGGAACACATTTCTGAGCACCATGTTCTAGTGAATGAAAGGCTTCCCTGGTGCTGCATGGTCGCAAAACAGGATGGCTGAGAAGGCAGACTCTGCAGCCATCTCTAAATTAAACCCCATCTTACCCTTTGGTGCTAAACATAGCGTCGTATTATTTTGGGTAAGTATTATTTTGACCGTTTGGTGCCTCAGCTGCATCCCCCATTTAATAGAATTACTGATCCAGCATATGACAGAGTCTGGCAAGAGGATCATGAGTTTAAGGACATCCTGGACAACACACGGAGGTCAAAGCCATCCTGTACCTAGCAAGACACTATCTCAGAAGAGCACCGCCCAAACAAAATAGGCACATGATGTAAGGTTTGGACAACCAAATGTGCTTAAGTGTCTAAAGAGCCCCAAATATTACTCACCACCCTCATAGCTTGCTTCCTCCTTCATCAGTGAGTCCCCAAGGTCACGTTGAAGTCAGCTTTCTCCACAATCCCCACCCACATTGTTCAAGCCTATCCCTCCCATATCTTGGGACCCTTAGTGGATACCCCAGTTTCCTGTACCTCTTCTTTGTGAGACTCTGGGCTTCGTGCCATGACAGATGATGTTTATATTGTATTAGAGCTGATTTTCTCCTAATTGGTCCAATAATTTTAGCTAATGCACTTCTCTGTCATCTTAGGAAGTTTATGTAGATAAATTTATGCAATGACTATGTGTTCACACAAATATAAACAGCATTCTAGTTTATAATATTGCCACACAGCATCCTTATAAATAATATGTACTTATTTATTTGTAAATATGAATATTTATAACATATTTATAATTACATGCTTATAAATAATTCCCACAGTAAATGTAACCAGAAGGAGGGTGATTATACTATTTTATGTACAGAAAGGGGAAAGGCCTCCAATAGGTTTATAATTGTCCATCAAACTCCCCATGGATCAAGATGGGAAGATGAAGAAAAGATTCTGGAAAAATAGCAATAAACTTGGGAGAGGAACATTTAAGGTTGATCTTGAAGGACAGATACAGGAAATAAACTGCAAGACCTTGAGAGACTGTGTGGAAGACACCAAAGATCGGTTCCCCATCAAGTCAAACTATAAGTAAGAAGGAGGGTGAGCCATCCAGACTACAGTGTGAAGTCAGGAGGAATGAATGCTACTCAGTTTGGTACCCTCATTTCACAGCCAGAGCCTGTCTCTCCCGGTCCAGGAGTGCTTCCTGTTAGAGCGTCCTGTCTCTTGTTTCCACCACATCTCAAGTCCTCCCCTTCCCCTAAGATCTCACTAACCTACGTGTGGTGCCACACAGCTGCTGGGTCTTTATTTTTAAGACCTTGAGGGACTTTCAAGAGGTTTCTCTTCTGCGAGTTTAGTTTATAAAGAGAAATTTCACTGTCAATGTTCAGGTACAACCAGAACCACTGAGACAAAGCCCAAGGAGCTGGTGTGTAGAAACTCGAGTGTACGGCAGTTTTGGGCATCACAGTGCAGAGCACACAGTGGGTCTTCTGTTTACAGCCTGCTCCTGGGTCATCTCATCTATGCGATAGTTTCCAGCACCACTTGCATGTCGCTGTCGTGGACTAGATCCTCCTGCAGAGTTCCAAGCTCACAAACTGTCTTCTTTGCTAGACCTTGTGAGTGAGTGAGTCAGTCCAGAAAGGAAAGTCAGGATCACTAACATGTTTCCGATCTTCTTATGAACTTCGCGTGTTCCCAGTCTTCCTACAACCCTCTTCTGAACTTCCTCTTCCTTCTTTCAAGGAATGGTACCTCCAACCTAATTAGAAAGTTGGCGGTTATCTCGGACTCTAGCATCTTTATCCTCTGCTGTTAGCAAACGGTCTGGTCCACTCCACCCTCTGGCATTCTCTATAAACTAGCGTATTCTGTCCATGTTCATTGGGCTGGCTAGTTTTTGTCAAGTTGTCCCATACTTGGGTCATCCAGGAAGAGGGACCCTCAGTTGAGGAGTTGCCATTAAATTGTTGTATGGCCCTATCTGTGGGGGCATTTTATTAAATGTTAATTGATGTAGGAAGACACAGTCCACTGTGGGCGGAGCTATCCCTCAGCAGGTAAACTACTAAGAAGTAGCTTGGTGAGCCAGAGGAAGCGAGCTAGGAAACAGTGTCCTTTGTCCCTCCTCTAGTTCCTGCCTTGACTTCCCTCAGTGACAGACTGTAATCTGTCAGCCAAATGAGCTGTCTCTATCCCAGTTAGTTCTGGTCAGTGTTTTTATCACAGCAACAGAAAGCAAACTTAGGATACTTAGCATTGTATTTTCTACGTTCACTCAGTTTTCCAGTCATTTATAAGGAATTTTTTAGTTCAAAGGTTTGATGTACCCGATCACACAAGTTAGCATCCCAATGCCCTGCCCTCTGAGCTGTTTCAGAGTGTGGATCCCTGGTCTGTGAATCCTAGAGCCTGGTACAATTTCTGATTCACTGTAAATTCTTAATAAATAACATGTTTAAAAATGACTTAATATACATATGTACATATTTGTGGAGTTTAACAAAAAAAAAAAAAGGTAATTTAATATTTAATTCAGCTGGCCTAGTGTGACCCGAAGCAGAGAATATATACACAAGTTTAACCAGCAGCATTGGAAACTGTATTATTCTCGAAGCCCTTGTCTTTTTACTTTGGACTCCAGGACTCTTGTCCAAAGGTTGCCTATGAAAACTTGAAAATGAGCAGTTGTGCTTTGATACTTGAGGATGTGGTGCTCATCCACTGACCGTGCACTGTGGTCCAGTGTGTAACTTTTTGAACCTCATTTCCCTCACTTGAAATTGGGGTGTTTTTGAAGCAGGCAGACTCCAAGGGGTGCTTGAAGACTGCCTGTGTGCTTTCTGTCTCTTGGCTCGTCTGTAATCAAGTACTCACCGAGTGGTGTCTTCTGCTGATTGGCCGCCCTGAAGTTCTCCGGCAGTTGTTACATTTTCTTGTTCACATGATATTCACTGCACGTGGGATTTTGATCTTTTTTCTAAGAACGAGAGCCTTGTTGTTATGAAAGAAGTGCGTGTTTCCTAGAGAAAGTTTAGACTAGGTAACAACTCAACAATCACCTGTAATCTTTTGAGAAGTTGTCATACTCTGCGAACACTCCATTAGTCCACATGCGTTCTTGTAGAAGGCATTTGATTTGTCAGGTCTGAATCAGGAAAGCATTTGAGGCAAATCCCCAGAGGATTATAGGAACACATTCTGCTCCACACTTCAGTGTCAAGGAGCGGCCTCTTGTTGTTTGAAAACTTTATGGGAATGGAAGAAAATATTGCTTACTGAAGATGATTAGTTCCCCCTAACAAAATGGATGGGGGAGAATTTGAGCTGTGGATAAGAGACACCAGAAAGGAAAGAGGAGAGAAAGGGAGAAGAAGAGAAAAAAGGACAGAGGAATAAAGTGGGAGTCCACAGGGGTCTTGGATCAGGACTTACTTGCTAAAGGATTAAATGGATATAACACATTCACGAATACAGAATGAAGCGGGCCTGCTGTCTCTTGTCCACCAGGGAGGGATGGACAAAGGCCTGGACCAGGTCAGGAAGCCTTCCACATCCAAGAGGCCACATGGCCCCTCCCCCCCCCCATGATTATTAAAGCGCCCTGTATCCTCAGACAAGACCATGCCCATTGGGCCAACCCACTCCATCCCATGGGTCATTAGACTGAACAGCCAAGTTTCCCCAGCAGAGGAAGGAAGCATAAGACAAGAGAAGGGCTGGGAGAAGAAGGAGAAAAGAGAACTTAGAAGAGGAAGAAAGCCCTAAAATCCAAGCGGGCACAGGAGTGGCTGAGTGGCATGGCCAGGGCCAAGCTGGTGCAGAGTCGTGGAGTAAGAGCCAGTAGCAGAGGGTATTAATACCCTTTTTTTCTCTCTAGGCAACCACGAGGGCAAATCTCAATCTAGAGTGTGGTGTAGTGGTCCAAATCTGGAAGAAGATTCCTAAATAATCATTCCATAGTTTTATGACTTTAAGAGAAATGCATAACACTTCCATGCCCTAGTGTTTTTATCGGTGCATTGGGAAATCTGTCAAGGATTCAAAACAGTTGGCAATTATTAAAATAGTTGGGATGTAGAACTGGAATGTTAAGCATTTAAAGTCATGCCTCTGCTTATTGAAAAACCTACAGTTAGACCACTTAAAGGGGCTAGAGAGAGAGGGATCAGTGATTAAGAGCACTGGCTGCTTTTCCAGAGGACCCAGGTTTGAGTCCCTGTTCCCACACAGCAGCTCACAGCTATTTGTAGCTCCAGTTTCAAGGGACCCACGGTCTTCTTCTGGCTTCCTTGGGTGCTACACGCAGGCAAAACACCTATACAAGTACAGTGAAAATAAGTAAATCTTTAGAAAAAAACATGTTAATTGTTAATGTTCTAAATTCAAAGGTATGAATGTATCAGATATTTAGAGGCAAATGAAGATCAACTAAGCTGTTCAAGTTTCCCTGTAGGTTTGGGGGTGCTCAAGATAGAGTCCTACTTAGAGGAAACCTGCAAATCTTAGGGCATGGCGAGGTTACCTGGGAGCATGCCCAGCTCCACTTCTCACAGTTATTAAGTGTTTGAGTCCGGCCATGTCTCAGCTTCCTCCTTATGAAGCAGAATGTGTGGGAATCTTCTGGGGGTTCTTGTGAGAATTAAAATAAGGCTTGACAAATAAATGCTCAGTTAATATATATTAATTACCAATAGTTTATTACCATTTTCAGTTTATTCTGAATATTTTAAGCCTTTTAAATTAAAATTTCATGCTATACATTCCAGTCTTGCTCCTAGAATCTTTGATAATTTGTCTAAATGAATAGGAAGTGACTGAGGTCAGAGTCTCCAATTCTTTAAAGGAATCCTTCCCCACTGTAAGCCAGATATCTTTCTGGGCTCTTCCCTTTGAGATCACTGTCAATAGGACAGGAAGGTCTACAGATTTTCAACTCAGTTTCCCTCTTGTTAACTCTGAGCTCAGAATGGACCTCCTCTAGCTGGTGAGATTTAGATAATGCTATTTTGTGATTTTTTGTTTGTTTGTTTTCAGCCTATGGTTTTGCCCTTTCCTTCAGGGACAGGTGCACTGGAATGCTTTTATATTCTAAAGCTACTCATGAACCTCTAGATAGGAAGCTAATGTTTCCTGAGGCATTAAGTTCCCACTGGCTGAAACCGCATCTCTCTTCGGTCTTTGCTCTCTTCTCTCCTGTTCTGGGCTTTGTGAACAGGAAGGGGTAGATGAGGGAAGGGGCAGAGTCCCAAGAGAACTATTTTTAATTCCTAGGACTTTACCTCGGACCTTTGCATGTGCTGACACAGAAGTGTGTAGATACATGGTTGGGAAGAGAGGGGCTGCATTTGGAGTGTGATTGTACAAAAACCTAAAATAGACATTTCAGAGAAGAATTCTGTGTAAGAATTATATTCAGAAATATGTGAATCTACACACTGGAGGATGTTCACATAAATCAGTGCATAATTTTACTTCGAAGTGGTTTTCTAATTTGCTGGCTTAAGAGCCAAAATAAAGCTGTACTGTGGGGGGACTGTGATGTCCCATGACTGTTACTTGTTGGTGGCCCCACTGCTAAAGATTTGTTCCCAAGAATATGGCTTTCTCCTAGCCACCCCAAAGTTGTCAGATTTTATTATGAAATGTTTGGCTATTAATAGAAACATTTGTTAGTGGCATCCTCGCCAACCTGCAGGTTTCCTGGCTGCTCTCTCTTTAATGGCTCACAGATGTTGGGCACAGGACCATGGCTGTCTCTCTGAGTACCCAGAGCAGTTGCTACCCCGTCAGGCTGTGGCTGTGTGGGGACTTTTCTATCCCTTTTCTCAGCAGAACCTAGCACAGTGCTGTACACTTACTGAGCAATCGTGTGTGTGTGTGTGTGTGTGTGTGTGTGTGTGTGTGTGTGTGTGTACAGAGACAGGGAGAACTATTTTACCTGTTTAGGTATCAACATTTTACTTTCAAAGGATGAGCTTTTGATGCTTGTTATCAGTATCAATAATTATATTGAAGTTTTGTAGGTTGAGACATAGCATTCATGCATGTGTGTGCGTGTTCTATATGTTTGCATAGAGAAATGGGTAAATTGGTGTGCATGTACATGTAGAGGCCAGAGATATCTGCATAGAGTACTCCCATCTTACTCTTTGAGACAGCGTCTCTCACTTAGCTCGGAGCTTACCACTTGTCTTAGTTGGCTGGCCATTATGTTCCAGGGACCTTTCTATCATCATAGCAACTGTGAGTTCCTAAGGGTGACATGTAAAGTCCAGAAGTTTGTATCTCACAATTACCCCCTCTCCCAACATCCTGCTCATTCTTTCAAGCCTCCTCTTCTGCGATATTGCATGAGCCTTGGCAGTGCCAGTGCAGGTTGAGATAGATGTCTTGTTGAGGTATGAGTGGCCCTTTAATGCACCTTCTCTGATAATTATCATGTAATCTCAAAAATGAATATTATCACCTGTATTTTGCAGGTGATGGGACTGATGTTCAAAGGTGGGAAGTAACTCATGTAGTAACTCTTGGAACCAAATTCAGTTCCATTTGGTTCCACCACTTAATGTCCACATTGGCTCATGATGAGTATTCTCTTTCTCTCTCTGTCTCTCTGTCTCTGTCTCTCTCTCTCTCTCCACCTCTGTCTCTGTATTTCTCTCTCTCTTTTAATATACCATCTCTGTTTCCCCTACATAATCTTTATTTATTTCTAACTTTCAGTTTCTGTGAAGAAAGACTACCATTAAATCAGCCCATCTTCCATGCTATTGTATGGCACCAGTGGGACTCTGTAGCTGGGTACCGAGTCACTCCCCTTCTGGTTCCAGGGCAGTGGATAGTTGTCCTTACCTTCTGCCCTTACTGGTCTCATCTGTACCCTGAGAACGACAGTGGTCACTACCTCATGTAGTCATCCCAGGTCCCAAGTGGTTTATTTTATATAAAATGCTTACGACAGGTCCCGGCCCGCAGTGAGGGCTGTTTATTATTTCAGCTAGAATCATCTGGATGAATTCACTGAGCCCTTATCTGTGGAATTCTGAGAGAGTGACAATTAGGTTTTAAAGATTTAAAATGCTCACCAACAGAAGTTGCCATTTTTCTCCATACAGTTAAGTAGTTGACACTTGCAAGGCTCTTCAGGGTAGCCCTGTCCGAAAGCAGCTGATTTAGTCTAGCCTGGGTCTGAGTTCTATGCCAGGAGATCGAATTCAGGTGTGTGTAGTACACATCCAAATGACAGGCACCACAGGGAAACTGGCCATTTGGGAAGTGGCCCACTGCCATCTGATAAACCACTCCCTCAGGGGGTAAACTGAGTCACTCACCTATAGTAAGGCACAGGTGGAATGGTCTTGTTCAGGCATTGAACTTCCTTTGACGTTCCCCTCAGTGTGTTAGGAGGGGAATCTGTAGTGATCCTCCTGTTGAGCTCCTTTCAAAGAGGGGGGCAGAAAATAAATCAGTGTGGAAGGAGAAAGACTGAGGAGCCATGGAGCTTACCTCAGTGTGTGGAGTTGAGGGGCACTCGTCAGCTGGTTACCACGTGTCTCTGGAGGCCTCCCTCCTTTGGGCAGTGTGGTACCCTGGAAGGAACAGACTTCGGAGTAAGATGTGGGTTCAAGTCATGCCCCTGGCTCTGGACAAATCACTCATAGACATATTTCCTCGTTGATAAAGTGGCCTCAGTCACTACCTCCTCCCAGAGCTGGACTTCCTGCTGCATGATCTCCCTGCCCTTTGGAGAAATGGCTTTCAATTTTGATTTAAAAGTAATAGAAACTTAAAAAAAAAAAGAAAAAAACCCTATGACTATGAATCCCTAAGTCAGGGCCATGTCTTCTCTCCCTGTGCACGGCCATGTCCTGGCCTCTTATCCAGTGTTTGAAAGGCCGGCCTCTTTACTGTGGGTACTGGTATCTTCGCCTGTGGGATGAGTAGTCAGCCTGACAGTTTATGTTAGTGAGGAGAAGTTATCTATAGGAGGAGAGGAAGGAAATACAAGAAATGAGGAGAATTTGTAGCCTGTAAATGTCTGTCATTGCCGACTCTAGCAAACATTATTATTATTGTTACTGGTAAGTGTGAGATCTCATTTTATTTCTTAGTAATTAAAGAAACAGATGCTTTAGAAAATTTAAAAGTAAGTTTAGCATAAACAAAGCAAATAAAAGAACATCTCAGGACAGAACTTTGAAAATATACATGATCTGGCGTGGAGGTGTCCTGCTGACCAGTGATAACAGGGCTGAGCCCAGGGTTCTTCCCTTCCAGGCTCAGCTGCCAAGTTTTCTTCTGGGTTCTGAATCCTGTGTTGGCCCCATTGAGATTTCTCAGATTGTATCAGATGCGAGTGTGGGAAGGAGCCAGTGTGGACGGCAGCAGCTGAGGCAGGAAGGGCCGGGCCACCGGTGCCCGAGGCTCTGGTCACTCTCCGTGTGTATCTAGATGCCAGGCAGAAGAGACACGAAGGGCCAATAAGAAAAACGGGGCTGGGAATGACTGAGGCACTGGTTGAACTTTGAACCTGGAGGACTCCAGTGAGCCAGATGTGAATAAGGTGTGCTCTCCACGCAGTGCAGGCCAGTGCTGGCTGGGCAGGAGGACACCTGACTTCTGTAGCTAGCTTGGACGCCCCAGGTGAATCTGCTCTCAGAACACTAGAGAACACAGCCATGCATGGCCATACTAAACACAGGGAGGAACAAGTTTGGGTCCATACATGAGTTCTGTGTATAACCGAGTAAGTTTCTCACTATTTATAACAAACGCCTTTTTTTCTTATAAAATCCTATCAGAGTTCAGACATGCTTTCTATTCTGCTGGTATATATATTTTTCAAGACTGACCTGGAACTCTCTTTGTAGACCAGGCTGCCCTCAAACCCAGAGATCCACCTGCCTCTGCCATCTGAGTGCTGGGATTAAAAGCGTGCTCCACCACGCCCAGCTGTCTGCTTTATCTTTTAGTGTTCATTTATGTCTCACAGTGTGCTTATACATTGTAGGATGTTAGTAATATTGAAGGGAAGGATCCGTCTTCATTGTACTGTAATTTGAGCTGTACTTCAAAACAGATGTAGTTTCTAGATTTACCCCATTTCAGCATGTCGCTCTTCATGTTGGTCTCCATTTTCCTTTATCCACGCCACAAAGATGTCAGCAGATCCTCCAAAAGCGAGCATTGGCTGTGCATGCATCTACGTGTGAATGCACCTGTGAGTGGTACCTTCTTGGTCTTTCTAAGGAAGGGCATGTTCTGTGATGGGGATTGTACACAGTATCCTTGTGCGTAGAGCGCCCCACCCGGCATAGTACACAGAGGTTCTGAAACAGTGGGAAAAGCCAGGAGATAAACCCTCAAGAACTGAACGGACTCCAGTGAAACCAGATTTCCGTTATGCCATTTACATTCATATCCTAAAGCTACACACAAAAGCCACAGAAAGCTCTGATTTCCCTAAGAGAAAGTAGAACCTAGGTTTTGTTGCGAATAGGAACACAGACTTGTCACATTTCTGTTTTGATGGAGGAAACTTGGCATTGCCAAGAGAGAGGGAGGAGAATGTGCAGCAGATGGAGACTGGTGAGGATGGGCTGCAATCCAGAAGACATTTTCAGAGAAAAGACCCCATTTCTTTGATTCCAGCCCTGTTTTTGCTGACTGGCTGGGTTACACAGAGACACCATCCAGGAAGATTTCCCAGGGCCCTGCACTGCTAACCTGCGTTCGGAAATCTCAGCTCACCGTGCACAGTGTCTCTGTGAGGAAATCTGACACACGTGGTTTAAAACTCTCGGACTATGACCAGCCTCTGTGAGGGGCTTGGGCCTTCTCATATGTTTTTATTGTTGTTTGGGCATCAATTAATCATTTAGTAGAGATTATATTTAAAATAACAGGCTTACCTATTTGTCTTTTGGATTCAACTAGTTGTTTCCAAATCCTTTGCTTCCTGACTTTATCCACAGACCAATTTACATACAACAACTCAAGTCAAACCTAACAGTAAGTGGTAGTTGATACGCATACTAAACCTATGATTTCCATCTCCATTTTTAGTCATTTACACTCTCCTGTGGGTGATAGATAAAGCTTGTTTATGTGCTCACCATAAGCTCTCCATTTTTCCACAAACACTCCACTGTGGGAGCACCTTGTGATGGCGTGAGTTCCACCAGACTCTGCCGTGCACATCTGTGGGAAACATGTCAGGTGTGAGTTTGTAAAGTACTGAGAGCCTGGTAGGGAAGCCTGGGGTGGCGATTCTGAGCACGGGAACACATGGGCTCAGCACTCTAGCGAGAGTCTGTGGGCCTCTGCGACATTTCTGATCTCTCCCCTTCTCAACAGGAATGAGTCTCTGGGCTTTAATAGATCTGCTTTTCTCTTTTCTAGCCTCCTATCTCGTTTTCCTTTTTCTAATACTTCACTAGGGGCAAATTGCTCAAATTAAGGGTTATGAATCTTAAAAAAAATTATCTAGGATATACTAAATAATAAAACTCATCTTCTGAGAAGCATGACAAAGAAAATGAATTTCTACATATTGGTATTACCTTTGTCTTAGGATAGCTTCAGTAAGGTATTAAAATATCGACCAAAATTAGTCAAAGGTTAAAAGAAAAAAAAAAAAGAAAAAAAAAAAAAAAAAAGGCCTGATTAGTGTAAAGGGAACAGCGTAATGGAAACCGGCCCTTGCTTCATGTGACCTCCAGGTGGCGCTGTTGCCCCAGGTATGGAAAGCCGGCGCCAGGCTCCCTTTATAGCTGGATTTTTTCACTTTTTCAAAAATATTTTCTGTCTCTACAGATGTGTTCTTTTAAATGGTCAATAAAATTTTATAACCACTATTTGAAAAATCGCAAGATTATTGTGATTTGTGCTTCCCGGGCAAGGATATTTCTTTCGGTCCAGACGTTCTCAGGCAGTCAGGTGTCTACGTTTGGTCCGTGGCGCCCCTCTTCTGTCCTTCTCTCCTCCGGGGTCCCCGGGCTCAGCCACAGACACTTGAGCTGTGGGTGAGACTCATCGGGTATCTTTAGACACTGTTTAAATTTAAACTACCCTTCCTAGTTCAGCTAGAGGAGCTCAGCTCCATGCGCTCCGAATGGACATGGTCCTCTTTACACAAATGCCACCCCAAGCCAGTGGGAGATTTGGAGGTGGGCAGGGAGATGCTTGTCATGCCCTAGACATATTTTGAGGTCCTTTCCACAGTGCAGTCCATGGTCTAATCATATTCTCTAGGAAAGCGTTCCTAGATAAAAACCAGGAGGAGAGTTTGTTTCCTGTCTGGAAGGATTTCTGGAAATGTCATGGCAGAAAAAGAGCAGTATGGTGTTACCGTAATTTGAGGCAAAGTCTGGAATTTTTAAGATTGACGTTAAAAACAATCTACTAATTTCCCCTTGTGTTCTTCCTGTTTCTCGTCTCTCACAGGGGTTTGTGAACAAGCTGGATGAATTCATTCAGTGGCTGAACGAAGCCATGGAGACCACGGAGAACTGGACCCCTCCGAAAGCTGAGACCGACAGCCTTCGGCTCTACCTGGAGACACACTTGGTAGGCAGGATCGTGTTGTGTATTGCCGTTTCTGTCCAGGATTTCAACGTGATGCTGACTTGTTTAGGTCCGATAGCAACTTTAGTCATCAAAAGTCTTTAGATGCTAGCGAAGCCAGACTTCAGTGGGGTTGACCCACACGCTGAACACTTGCATGCATTTCAAGCAGTGGTATGACACCCAAGGCCTCCATATTTCAAACTGATGCTTTCAAAGCTTTTTCCAGAAAGGCCGCTATTTTAAAATACCTCAGAAAATCTTATTAGACCTGTGATGATTGAAGATTTCTCTCTTCTTGAAAGAAATAAATGAATACAAGAGAAAAATTTGATGATCATCCTGAAGCGTTCTAGAATTCTTGTAAAATTAATGAGCCTCTCATTATCAAGAAGGTCTATTTAATCTGTTCTACACTTGGCTATTTTAATAAAATATTTAAAATGATGATCTCCATCATTTCTGCTGCTACGTGGATTTTTCAGCAGATAATTAATACAACTGTCATTATACCGGCCCCTGTCTTAGGGAAAACCAGGGAGTAGTCATGGAAAACATTTGGTTGATTATGCTTTGGGTCTGTTCAAAGCAGGAGTTATAGACCAGGGCACAGTTGATGAACCTCAGGAGATTTGTACCAAATGCTTCAAATGGCCGATATCAATTATGAAGGGGTGGGAACCACGGAGTGGAGTCTGATAAAGCATGACGAAAAAGCACGTTGTCACAGGAAACGAAAACTCGAGCTTTAAGGAGCTCATCTTTATTCCTTTCACCGACAGACAAAAATTGACAAAGGCAATGAACACGGATCCTTGGGTACCCAACTGTGGGACTGATTTCTGCCCCTTTGACACGCTTAGAATTTGGATTAAGTGAGCGCCACATAGGGTCCCAAGCATAGGAGAGGCCAGAGAAGGACAAAAGAGAGGCAGGAAAGGAAGAACTCTAGTTGACTTAGTGTTGTGCTTGCAGCTCGGTTTATTAAATCACAGTGAAAA
This sequence comes from Onychomys torridus, assembly GCF_903995425.1. Taxonomy (NCBI): domain Eukaryota; kingdom Metazoa; phylum Chordata; class Mammalia; order Rodentia; family Cricetidae; genus Onychomys; species Onychomys torridus. The sequence continues at coordinate 21,912,436 of NC_050456.1, forward strand.
TGGTCACAGCATCCAGTTGCTGCGTGCGGGTAGTCTTGTGGATGATCGAGGGGTGTGGTCTGATGGGGTGCAGCAATGCCCATGGCCCTAAGTGACTCTCTTGTATGTAGGTTTTGAAATACTGCCCTTAGCATTCCATTCCCTGTGGAATACGGTTTCCATTTTTTAGAGGGCATTTCATAATAGCAAGATAAAGATATTCAGTGCTTTATGATGTAAATTATATTAATTAGAATGTCAACTTTTCACTGGCATTGTTCTGACAGAAATTCTAATCTGTGTTTAAACAGGACTATATGAACTTTATTTCACATCAAGTGTGCTGTCTTAATTTTCTTGATTTAATATTTTATGGAAAACACACATTCAGCTGCTGAGGTTCCCGAGGGCACAAGGGCAGAAGGGTGCCACCTTAACTGTGGGTGACCTACCGAAAGGCAAGCACAGCACCTGCAGGCTGAGGACCCCTTCCTCGCTGAGTGATGTGCTCCTTTGTATCCCTGTCTCAGTTCTGTTACAGGAATTCTTGCCTGACATCCTCGGGCTGACTTCACCTCATTCTAGCCCAAAACTTCATGAGGGAATAATGGGTACCACTCTGTCTTATGTAGGTGCCACCAACTTCATATATCTAGTGTTAATGTAAAATGTTGCTAAGTCTGTGGAAGAAGTAAAATTTTAATGTGATCATTCCATTTAAATTGCCGCCTATGTCTACTCCTTACCCTACGCAGCCTTCACAATTGCAGACCTTTTTAGAAGTGACTATAATGAAGCTCAGTCATCCATACCTGCCTCAAGACTATGTTCTCATCCCAAACATGGGGGTCAATTCCCATTTGCTGTGGATCATCAAAGGGCCCTTCTTGAGATATCTCTCTTGGAGAGTGGTCTGTTTTTGTCAGAGGATTTTTTGGGGGGGGTTCTTTTTCTGACCATTCTGGCTGGAATAGATGTGATATAGGGACAGTTTGGTTATCTCTGTATCTCTGCTTTTTTTTTGAGACAGGGTTTCTCTGTGTAGCTTTGCGCCTTTCCTGGGACTCACTTGGTAGACGAGGCTGGCCTCGAACTCACAGAGATCCACCTGGCTCTGCCTCCCGAGTGCTGGGATTAAAGGCATGCACCACCACCACCTGGCTATCTCTGCTTTTAAATGGTGAGAAATTATGGTTTGCAGGCCAGTTCACTGTGAAGTCACAGTCCCGGATATTACTTCTGATGCTATGAATAACGCATGTGATAGCCACGTTAGCCTTCTGTGCACAAGACAGAAGTCTCTGAGAGTCACTGGACTGTTTACTAGGTCACAACCTAGGACAAGACTTGGTTTCTGTCTGTCCACATTATCTTCCTATCCTAGGTGTTGTCTATATCTTATTACATTATCATCATGCTAAATCAATATTCTTAGTCTCAAAAGGAGGCAAAAGCTACCTTCCTATAAAAACTATACAAGTGAGCCTCGAGATTCATATTTAGCTCAGCCTACACAAACCATTACTGTCTCCCAGTGAGTAAGCAAATGGGTTTTGCAATATTACTTAGTATTAGAGGTCAACAGACACATTTGTTAAACCATTTTTCTAGATTCTATGATTCAGTCATTAGTCTGCATGAATGTGAGACCCAAGAGTGATGTTCTCCTCTGGTGTAATACATTGGAATAGCTGGCATCTTCCAAAATTTACTGTAAAGAAAAACAAATACCAAAATAATAGTTGTACATTTATATCTTGATATTTAATTCAATTATTTTTCCATGACGGTAGCCAAGGTTTTTTTTTATTATTTTTTATTATTTTTTTACCAACACAAATCAATTAAAGCTTTGCAATGCCTTTCTGAGAGAGACATAGGAACTTTATTTTAGCTGTAGGAAACAGTGTGAAATTGTCATGGTACATCAGCGATTTTCCATGATAATTAATCATCTGCTTGCAACCTGGCTGCTTCTTCAAAAATACAATTCCCATCTTTTTAGAAACTGGCATTTTCAGGAAAATGTCATTTGGGGGTGGTGTGTTATGAGTATTGGCCACTCTCCTTCTTTGAAACCAGTTTTAGAAGTAATGTTGTATAACGGCGTCCCTTTTCTTTCTCTTCTCTTCCCTTCCTATCTTCTTCAAAACAGCTTTATTGAAGTGTTTGGCCTGAGACAGATTGCATATTTTAGAGCATGAAAGTTGAGGAGCTTTGACAATCTGAAAGATATACACACTCCACCAAAACCATGATGGTGAGCACATACATCACCCCACACTTCCTCATGACATTTTGTAATTCCTTCGTCCAGCCCTCCTCCTCAGCCTCCTCTGCATTCCCAAGCAGGTGCTGATCTCCTTTATGTCACTATGGAATTAGTACTTTCTCGAATGTCACATGAATGAGACCAACCAGCGGGTACTCTGCGGGGGCACGGTCCCAGGCTCTGATTCAGCCTATCTCTTGTTAGAGACAGCGTCATTTACGTCTGTCAACTGTTCTGTTTTGTTGGTAATAATATTCCACATGTGCATGGACCACACTGGGCTCAGTAAGTCACTGATGAGCGTCTGAGCTGTTTCCACAGTTTTCCATAGTATGTCTATGTGGGTAGAAGCACAAACATTGTGAATAGCAGTCACACGCCGGGGCAGGGCTCTGGCAGTGTGTGCTTAGTAACCAGCCACTGCAAGTGCGTGGATGGGTTTCCTCTAAGGAAATGTTCAGTGTCTTCAGAGCACAGTGTGCAGGAGCAAGGCAGCAGAGAGGCCACGCTGGCTAGAGCCACTGTATCCCATGCGCCTCTGGAATGACAACTCTCATCCCCAGAGTCCTTGTCATGCAAGCCTACCGCCAAATGAGGACCATATCATAGGCATCAGTACCAGGAAAACAAACAAAGTTTATGTGAACGGGCAGTTTTTAAAAATTTATTGATTTTACATCGGGACCATAGTTCCCCCTCCCTCCTCTCCTCCTATTTCTACCCCTTCCCTCTCCCTCAACCTGTTCAGAAAGGGGCAGGCCTCCCATGGGCATCAACAAAACACGGCATATCAAGTTGCAGTAAGAGTAATTACTTCTTGTATTAAGGCTGAGGCAGGTGACCCACTTTGAGGAATAGGGTCTGTCTGGGAGTTTTTCCATTTGTTGTTAGATCTATCTTACTCTGTAGCCCAGGATGTCAGGGAACTCACTGTGTAGCTCAGGCTGGCCACCAACTTGCGACCTCCTGCCTCTGTCTCCTGAGGACTGGAAGAGCAGATGGCTTGTCTTAAGAAGCAATATTCTTAATTCAATTTGATGTATGGGAGCAGTGTAACAAAATGATGACCATGGATCCAGTATTCAAGTTCACACATATCAGGCACCCAGGAGTGTCCGGTGGTTCCTTAGGTGCTAGTGTATGGTGAATGAAGTTGGCTTCTCTTGGGGGCTTTCAATTGAACAGAGGCAACCATAGGTTATATGATATAGCCCTGGCCAGTAGATTTTGATAGGATAAATGAAGGAGTTCAGTGAAAAGATTTATTGTTTTCCTAGACATAATTGGATGCAGCCCTCAAAGGGCACCTATCATTCTGCTGGCTAAAATGAGAGCAGAGAGCATAGGCCAGGATTTCATAGCGAGGGTGAGGGAGGGAAGGCTAGCCCAGCCGGTGTGGCTGAGGCCCAGCTTGAGTCTTGCAGGTGGGTGCTGGGCCGGAAGGAGACTAAATGGCATTTTAAATTGCCAAACTCTTCTCTGGGGGCACTGAAGGTTTACCTGTGTTTCAGAACAGGAGAGAGAGAGGAATCAGTCACAAACCCCATGGGGGTATGGCCCGTCTGGCTCCGATGAGCTGAGTGAGGTCAACTGAGTGACTGTAATGGAAAATGGGCTTGAGTGTAGAATTTGATGTTCTAGCCCAGACTAACGGCTATCATATTTAAAAAAAAATGTGCTTTTTGACCGGCTGTGTGTAAACAAGACAGAGACTTCATAGAGTGACTGACAGTGGACTGGTTCAATCTACGGAGAGTGCCTCACGCATGTTCTCCCAGATACCAGCTCTTCTCTCCTGCCTTCTATCATTTCAGAGTTAGTCCTAGTATTTGAAAACAGCTACACACGGGCTTTGCTTTGTCCCCATTCTGTGTTAGCAACAGGTCAAAGCAGCAGCTACAGTGCAACCTTATCCCTGTGTGCGGCTTTACAGTGTTTCCTTGATGAGCATGCTTGGTTTATTTTATCCAATCCTTTATGCCAGGCATTTAGGTTATGTGCAGTCTCTTTCTATCTCAAACGATGCTTCTGTGCAAGTGCTTGGAAATTAATCATCTTGTTTTGTATGAGTATGTCCTTACGTGGGTAATTTCTGGCTAAAAGGCTATGCACAGTCAAATCTTTCATCTGCTACTAAAGTGCGTTTGGTGGCGATGATGCCATTCGTGTTCAGGACCTGAGCACACCCACTGCAGTCCTGCTGTTGAAGCTTGTTGGCACACTGCTTAGCTTTGTCCCTGTGGTTGTTAGCAGGGGATGCCCATGATACTTCTGGCATTTTAGGTGGCGTTGACTTCCTCTTCATGTTTGGGGGAGTCAATTGCATTTACCATTTGCTCATTATCATAGCCCGTTCTTCTGCTGGGTCACTGTTATTTAACTTCTTGATTTATGTGAGCTCTTTACATATTAAAGGAGTCAATCCCTTGTCTGTGTTGTGAATGGAAACTATTTTTAAAGGAAACCATTAAGAAGTCTCTTCCAAAGGGACAGAGACATTTCAACAGTCAATGCCTTTGCTTAGGCAGACCTGGGAAGCCAGGGCTGGGTCCTTACTCCTGACAGAATCACACCGGGTTCCTGTTTCAGGAAGAGCAGCATGTGGGCTCTCTATCTTAGATAAGAAGGAAGGAGTTTGAGATCAGAGCGTTTGCAGGCGAGTTCAGAGACGAAGAACATTTAAGCCGTGAGAAGAGTCGGGGAGGTGAAGCAAGGTAGAAAAGGAGAACAGGCATAGATTGAAGGGGCGGATCCGAGGCCCATGCCAACAGCTGCTTTTGAGGCTCACTCAGAAATTTCAGCCAACCTCTATTTGTCTGTCCTGATCTAGTCTATGGCGCTCTACCCTTCACTCAACATAGTGTAGGCAAGACTTGGGTGCAGTGAGGGCACAATAAGATGCTGAGTGTGGGCATGGTGTGACCTGGGCCTTTAGGCAGTGCTAGGTGTGTGTGAACTGAGGCAATGTGACACCATCAGCTCACAGAGTACAGTGTGGAGTCGGCTGAGGAAAGATGGCACAGCCTTTGTCTATCCCTCAATGTCTATTTAAAGAGGAACATTAAACTCAGTGGAAAAGTCAAACAATATGAAGCAGCGTAAAATGGAAAGAAAAATCTCCACCCTCCCGACTAACCAGGGCAAGCAGTCTGTTCTGTGTGCATTGGAGCCTTTTACTGTAAAATATATACCTTTTCAAGTTCATGATGTGCATTCAATAACTCATTTCCTCAGACATGTTTCCATCAGTATATGGAAATCTGGGGTGCATTTTCACAGCTCCTTAAGATTTGGTCATGTGTAGGAGGTGCCTCAGTTTATTTGAATTAAATCTTGTCATGATGGCCTTTAACTTGCCTCCCTCTTTCTGCTTGCTCTTTCAAATGATGCTCTGGGAATATTCAGGCTAACGCTGGCAGAGAATCTCCTTGTCCTTTCCCAGTTGGCTCGCAGCAGCAACTCAGGGGACCCCATGTAATCAAAAACCTCTCATACTGTAGGAACAACTTTCTCTGAAAGTAATAAAAACAGAGGCAGATCCATGTTTGTGTGTGGGATCGCCTTTCAGATGGACTTTCAAAGGACACATCCTGACCTCTTTTGTTCCTTTTCATATTAGCACCTGCAATTTGAGCTGGCAGCCACAAGGTGGCAGAGGAGCACCAAAGTCCATTTGTTCTTAGTGAGTCCTTACTCCACTCTCCATAAACACAAAATGGATTTAACTAGCCATGTGTCTGGTTAAAAGAATGATCAGCAAAACTATGCACACATTTGCCATCGCTACCTAGATCTTTATACTTTATTTCTGATCACATGGATTTTATTTCTTTCACAACAGAAACCAGCGTACCACTTAATAGTTTTCTCTGAATACGGCTGTCTTTTGTGTGCCCTCCTGCGTCTATCTCTGCTTCATTTTTTTTTTTTTATTGCTTGAAGTTAAGAGATCACAGAGCTTGTTTTCTCCTGATGCCCACTTCTCCTGCCTCCCTTTCTCCGCTGCGATGATGGCCTGAGCAAGGTGAGCTTCACAGAGACCAGTAGCTGCCCTAGGGCTGTGCCGCTCAGCTAATGGGACTCAGTCAGCCAAACTTCAAAAGCCAGAGCGGTGCCTTCAGCCCAGCTGCCTACCACCCCCTTCAGCCTCAGGAGCAAGGCTGTGGCCTTACAGGAGCTTTGAAGTTCCATTTGCTTGTCCCCCTTGAACTCCCACCAGTTTAGGATGCAGCTGAGTGTTTAGTGGGAAACGACACCATTTCTCCTCTTTGGCGTCATTTGAAATACTCAATTTCCAGCCTCCGGTCCTTTGCTTTGGCGGGTGGGGATACTGGTCTGCCAGGAATTTATAGCATGTGGGCAGTTTGTTATTGCTTGTTGGGGACGGGGTTAAGTACAGTGGGAGGCTCACTCTGGACATGTGACTGTCAAACTGCATTCCTGTGCTCATTTGCTTCATTCTCTGTGTCTAGGAGACTCATGTGTGCTGACTTCTCAGTTCAAAGGGAAGTTTAAGGCACATGAGAACTGGACTTTCTTCCTGCTTGGTTTAAAGACTCTTGGGTCTTAATACTCAACAATCCTCACTATTCTGAATATTGTTAGTTTACTAATTTATAAATTATTTTTTCTTAGGCATAATGATTGCTTTTAACTAGATTGCTAGAGAAGCGCTGTTTTAGCAAGCACTGGATATCCATGGCTACAGTAAACCGGACAGTGAAGAAAAGTTTACAGACAGGCCCATGCACAGGACAGAGGACGTTGATTATGAACAAGGGATTCACAAGAGTTGGGGTACATACCTGGGTCTTTCCCTATGAACCTCAGATACAGGTTGCAATGTCTACATCTTATTACATGGGATTTTGGAATCTTGAAGCAATTTATCTGTTATAAATAATAAATAATAAAAACTTCAGAACTTTATATTAGTCAGAAAAAAAAACCCCAAACCTGTCATATGACTTGTGAGGTAGACTGTTGTAGGGAGTTCATTTTTGGGGACTTGTGCATATCTTCCTCGAATACTTAACATATGACAGGCTGGCTCACATATTCTTGAAGAGGCTGCAATTCTCCCCACCCCTCAGCCCCTCAACTGTCCCCTTTTGGCTGTCACTACCTGAGGGACACCTGGTGTTTCTTTGTTGTCTCTTGAGGACATGAATGAACTTTGGTAAAAGCAACATTGGAGCCCTTGTGGGCATAAGTCCCAACCAATGTAACAAATTTTCAAGCTGTGCTCACCTCTGTCTTCAAGGTGAACAGTCCCCTACCACTCTGAGCCAAGACTCAGTCATTCTGAGTGTGACTGGTAAATTCATGACAAGAACAAGCCCTGGAAAAAGGGGACCCCAGAAGACTGCCCTCTATTTGGAGGGGTGTGAGTCCTCTCTTTTGGCAAGAAAAAGCAATTAAAAAATACCACAGAAATAAAAATGATAATTCAATTATTAGAAGGGTTAAAAAATTCTGCAGCTTAATATTACTGTTTGAAAATATGAACACTGAATGACTAGACAGGATGTTAATGACTTGACATTACAAAATTTATTAAATTTATTTTTAAAGTGGTTTGGTTCCCCCTTTCAAATGCATGAAGCGTGTGGGAGTTGGAATAGATCTGCCCCAGGCTGCCAAAACAAATTTTTAATGGAACTGGAGTCCTTCAGGGATTGTCCTAAATCCACATAATATTCTTAAGTCCTGGTGTTTGCACTGGGACCTGTGTATTAGCAGATGTACGTGTGAATAATATACGTATATCCATCCATCACCCTGCTGACTCTACATCCTCAAGGGCTGCCATACATCAATTATTCCACCTCAGGGGGTAGAGAGATATTTGGGCTAGCATTGACCTCCTTTTCAATCAGGGCCTCCAAACAGTATGTTCTGGAAGTCAAACAGTCCCTTCAGACAGAACCTCTGTTTGAGAATGCGTTTGGCCTGATGTCACCATGCTGAGAAGTCAATGTGATTACCTGTGTCAGGTGTGGAGGCAGCAGCCAGAGAAGCAAATGAAAATGCCGTCATTCAGAGTCACCGTCAGCACCCGGGATCTGTCCCATCTATCTACATCTTGCATAAGTTATTAGCCAGTCTATCAGGAAAGACTGTCGACCTCGGTGAGCTGCATCTACTTTCAACACAAAAGCAACTCTTGGAAATAAATTATAAGTTGCTTGAGGAGCTAGATCCCCTTTCAGAGGTTTGGAGCCATTTTTAGGAAGTGAGGTCTTGGGACCAAAGCCTTCTGAGGAGGAATGGAGATTTTTATCTTTTTTCCTGTCAGTTTTAAAGGAAAACAAACACTATTTTTAAACACATGGTTTTGATTAAAAAAAAACAAACAAAACAAAACCAGAAAACAAACTTGGAAGTTATTTATTTTCTTCAGTGCACAAATTTCTTAAGCTTCTGATATCATAGCTGAAGGTGTGTTACAGATTGCTGTGACCGATAAATCTATGACAAAGGTAGCCACTTGGTTTTGCTGGGAAAATGCACACGATTGTGGTAGGGGCTGACCATTTATTTAATTGTGTGGTAAGTACCATATGATGAGAGGGTGAAGTTAAATTGATGATTCAGGCTACCCCAGCCAGGGTACAGTTTACATGGCAATTATGCTGGGTCATCTAAGTGTAATTGGCAAGTAATTTTGTAAGCGAAGGAACATGACAGCTCATTTACATGGTGTTCACTGAGTAAAATTTGGGGACATTTATCAACCACTCTAGAGTACAGAGTGATTGCATTGATGTCCCCGGATGCTGCAGGCCTTCGTATGCCTGTCTGTGGAATGAGTCTCGAGGCTCACACTCCCTTCAACAGTGGTTAGTTGTGTGTGGCGTGCTAGCCAAGCACTTTGATCTAAACTGAGTCAAATCACAGCGCTTTTCTCAAGGAGCTCCCGGGTGTACACAGACACACCAATAATTTTAACGGAGTGTGGTAAGTGGAGGCTGGAGCTTGCAGAGGTGCTGTGGATGTAACTAAGGGAGGGCCAGCATCTATGGTGGCAGATCAAGGGAGCCTTGCTAGGGAGGGGGACACCGAATGGAATTATGGGGCTTTACTGAAACAGCTCTTGGCCAGGCAGAGGCACAGCGGGAACAAACAGAATCCTAGAGGAGCCAGTAGACAGGACCTGCAGTCAGGTAGGGGCTGAGCCTGACACCTAACCCTGGCTGGCCATTCAAGGACTTAAGAAGAGGTGGGCCTCTCTCTAGATGTTGTACAGGCAGATTGTTTGGTGTAGTAACAATTACTGAGCTATTGTGACATACTAAGCTCTGTTCTTAGTGTACTAAGGGATTTTTAATCTTTATTCTCACCCAGGAAATAGGCACTAACATTCCTTTTACAAAGGAGGAAACTAAATAGACAGAGGTTGCCCAGAATTATACCAAGAGTGATGGAAGAGCTGGCATTTGAACATTCCTGTCCAGTTCTGAAGCCCTTGCTCGCAGCTAGCACTAGCCCACATCATGCTGTTGGCTTCCTTAGCACAGTCCTCTAGAATTCCAGACTAACTCTACTCTATGGCCACCATGTCCCCTGGGCTCTGAGCAATCTGCAAGGAGACTGGTGACTTGCCATTCTGCTTATAGTCACACCTCAAAGGTCAAGATAGCTAGTGCCTGTGTTGTCACTAGCACACAACAGTTGTGGAGCGTTGAGCTCAACCTAACAAATGAGATGATGAGCACGTGGAGCGGAGGCAGTGTCGGTGGGAAGAGGGATGGATGGAGACAGAAACTGGCTGGGCTTGGGGATGGAGTGGCCTTGCGGATCTTGTTGGCATATTCTTGCATCACTTGTGATTTCTAACCAGTACACCAGATGACTTGGCAAAAGAATCTGAGCACCAGGGAAGTTCACACTGCTCTCCACAGAGCTCTTAAATTCCTGGGAAGAACTATGTGGGCTCAGGATAAAAGTTAGAAGAGACTTCCCCAGAAGTGGCTAAAAATAGAGGGACAGTCTGGGGACGGAGCGCCCTGGGGTAGATGAGTGGTTGGCTGGCCTTTGGGAGTCTTCTCTCTTTGAAAATTCTTCAGTTTCAAGTAAATAAAACTTCTCCTGTTTCCTTTCCTAAACTGCCTGGATGAAAAAAAGATAACAATCAAACTAGTCAAGGACTGGAAAATATTGAGTCCAAATGTCTTGATTATAGATAAAGGAAGGAAGCCCAGAGGGTCCATGATTCATCCGAGGATACACCCTCCAGGGAGAAGAGGACAGGGTCATTGGCTTCTCTTCCTTATGTCTCATATAGTAACATTTTGTTTTTGGTGTCCTTGTGGGCAAGCCACTGGTAGATAATAACACAAAACCAACAGAGACTTGGTATTTGTCTCTGGGGAAATTAGAGTATTAACAATAAGGGGTCCCTGTCACATTGGCTACCTGGGACATTTAGGATACTGAGAAGTGAATTTAAAAATCCCTAAGAGGAGTTAGAGAGATGGCTCAGTGGGTAAGAGCATTTCATCAGCAAGCGTGAGGACCTGAGTTCAAATACTCAGGAGCCACATAAAAAGTCAGGCCTGGCTGCACATGCCAGGAGCCCCAGCAATGGAGAACAGATCCCAAAAGCTCAGCTGGCAGGCAGCCTAGCTCGGAGGATGAGCTGGAGGAAGTGAGAGACCCTGTCTCAAGGTAATTAAGAACAACAGAGTAAGACATCTCACATGCTGCCCTCCACAGAATGTGCACAGGGCCTGTGTAATGAATACTCACATGTATACAACATATAGCTATACCACACATACACAACATACAACGCACACGAACCACATACACACATTCACACACACACACACACACACACACACACACACACACACACACACACACTAAAATCCACACGGATTTCTTAATCCCTATTCATTGCCATACAGTTCTAATACTTTGCATCCACTGTTTCTAATACTCCTTACTCTAGTACTGTTTTAACTCAGTATTTCAAAAAACACCTAAAACATAACCTGCTTCATGAGCTCTGACCATGGTAACCCCTGACCCCACTGTCCTCAGATGATATTAACATTCTTTAGGTTTGTTTTCTTGTAGCCATCTTTGTCTTTGTAAAGAGATTATTTACATATTAACATCTATAATCTTATCAATATATAATTTTGAGTCACTTTTTGTTTGTACATTCTATACAGTTGTATGGACTGCCTAGTCATCATTTAAATTGCAGTAGAATATCTTACCAGCTTCCAAGAGGTGCTTAAATATTTACAGAAAGAGCTCATTCTTGACTCACAGGGTGTTTTGAAGGATGTGCTTTATACTGTGAGCACCTATGCATCTAGCTTGTGTGGAAGGCATTGTGGAGCAGTGAGCAGGAGCTGCTGGGCTCCTTGTGGTGATTATAACTTGCTTCCTTGCCAGGGGCCCGCTTGTTGGGCCAGTGCAGAGCAGGTCCTGGGCAGAGAGACAGTAAGTGACTTCAAGCTGTGGCTTTTCTAACTAAACACATATTTTCCCTCTGCCCTTGTGAAAAGGCATGCTCTCATTTTCCGCGGGAGTGAAAATCTTTGTGTGAAGAAATGTCACCTAGTGTCGTACTCATCATCCACACCATCTCTTCAAGTGACAGTGGGAGTTAGAGTTCATCAGTTCAACGTGCCTTTCACATTTGGAGACTCCTGACTAACAACCTCTGGAATTTATCATGAGAACAGCCAGAGAGCTCAATTCTGGCACATGCTGCTCTCACGCACAGAGAAAAACTTGAAAAGGCAGAAGATTTGCTTCAACTTTCTTTCTTCTATCCATTTAGAAGAAAAAGCATACCTTTTTTTAATTAAAAAGAGTATGCTCGCACAGAAACATCTGGCCCATATCTCCACGGCAGCCTCCTGAAATGGCCCGCTTGTCTCTAGTGTGTCTTTCTAAAAATCAAGTCTGCGTGCGGCAGCCAGCAAACCCTTCCTAGCTCATAGATCTGCATCGGCCGCTCCTATCACTGGCAGGTTCTTCACGGCTCCATCATGATTCTTGGGGTCAGGTCCTGTGTAATTACCATTGCTCTCCCCTGCCTGCAGCCTGCCCCAGCCACGTGGAACACTAAGGGCTTCTTGCTTCTGCTTCTCCCAAGGGCATATACAGACCTGTGTGCAAGTCAGTTCATCCCTCATAAGATGTCTGAAGGCCATGCTGAGACTGGATCTAATGGGCTTCCCACAGCCCCTATCCAATAGCACTGGCCTTTTATACTTGTGTAGTATGTTTTAATTTAAACAAACTTGAATCTTATTGGACAAGGCTATTATGGCTTGATTTCGCTTGAGGCAAATAGCTCCACTTTGTATCACACATCAAATCCCACTTAAACACGTAGTCTATGCTAGGTCATGGGAATACACTTGTATGTATCTCCATGACCAAGTAGACCAGACTGTAAGTTGCCTGAAGACTGGCGTTGTGCACTGCTAATTTTTATATATGGTAATTACTGCTCAATAAATATATCTATTCTATAAACTCATGCCTTAGGGGAAAAAAGTAAAATTCACTCAAGAAAGAACATGTAGCCAGCTCTTTTTGACACTTGTGATGCTTTATAACCATCCCAAGACTCATGGTGCTCAGTGACCTGGCAGATACACACAGGACCCGCAGGGTGGCTGAGTGTCTGTTGTCGCTGTATGATGTAAGGAGGATGGAACCGCTTTGGGCATTTAAGCCTTTGAATGCGGTCATTCCCACATCTACAGTCCTAGGATACTCCGCAGAAGCGATCATTTCCATGTTCTGCTGTGATTTATTTCCTTTATTTCATCCCATATGCATGTCTGTGTGGTCTGCTTTGTCAAGTCTGATCATGACTCAGGTGTAGTCATGGGCATAACTGCATTTCCAACACATTCAGATCTATAAAAGCTGATCATGCCAAACATCATGATATAATACCATTACCCATTGGATAATCGTTTTGATAATCCAGTCATTGGATCTTCTTTTTTTAAAAAAAGGTTTTGAAAACTGGCATTTCATATATTTATTTTGTGTACATGTGTGTGGGTGGAGGGGTGTGCATACCACGGTGGGGATCAGAGGACATTTTTGTCCTGCTGGCTCTGTCCTTATTCTAGAGATCAAAGTCAGATTATCTGGTTTGGTGGTAGATACCTTAATCCTCATTAATATTTTCCTTGTCCAGATACTTTATTTATAATTAATAAATTAATTCTTTTTGCGTGTATATGAGTGTGAGTGTGGAAGCCAGAGAACTTGCAGGAGTCACTTTTCTCCTACTGTGTGGAGGCATCCGGCTTGTAGGCAAGTGCCTTCGCCCACAGAGCCATCTCAGCCCTTCACTGAGTTTGTCCTTCGTCCTGCCATTCAGTTACATGAATTAAAGAGTCGGTGTTCCCTTGGATCCGGGCCATGCATGCCTGTGGCATTTCACATAACCAGTGACGTAGGATCATGGGGCACGCCCATGCCAATGTTCTTGCCACAATTTCAGTCTCTCAGAGAACTCTTTGCACTGTCAGGGACTGGTGCAGGTGTGGCAGAGGACTGAAGATACCCTAGGCATCCTGGGGAAAATATGCTAACAGTGTAAAGGATAGAGATGTGTCTAGCTATCAGGTTAAAGACAAGAATAGACTCAGAAAAGAAACAAAACCCTTCTTCAGGGAGAAGTAGGGGCAGCCCAAGAAGGGCTTACTAAAGAATCCTTAACAGCCTGGAATCCTACTGACAATTTTGTTAATGTGCCTGCTGGGCTGCCTTCTCGGGGGCCTGTTGTGAATTCCGTGCCTGATATTATTAATGGTTAATGGGCGCACCTGAAATCAAGCAATAATGTACCATTTGGGTAATAGTTATATTAAATGGTTCTTCTAGACAACATTGAGCTTATCAGATTATCTCGCTCCTAATAACGAATACCTTATCTTTTCTGATTTCCTAATCAAATGTTTCCTCATCATCCCGAAGTGCAGCCATTCAGCTGCATCCACACAGTACTCTCAGCTTCAATGTGATCAAATTGCCAGCCTCCTCATGGTCCCTCCGTTCTCTCTGGCTCTGAGGCTCAGGCCGGTTGTGCCTCTTTGAGAGCTGGTCAGCATCAGCCGTTTGATACAGGTAAATAGTGAGTCCAAGACAGCACGAGGCTGAATTTAGAGTGATGCAGAATTTTTACAACAGGTTTTTCCCTGAAGTTTGGTGCTTCTGAAGTAATCCCATAGATGTCTCTTTTCCCTGCTCCCTTTTCTGAAACCCTTGTACTCCAGTCTGAGTGACATTGCTTCAGTGTGGAGGAGCCCCAGGGCAGGGACAAAAAACAAAGATGTTATGCCCCACCATAAGGTATAAGCATTTAGTAATCCACAGGTTCTTCCTTAATTGGGCTGATCAGAAGTATTAAGGATACTGAAGCCGTGTCTCCACAGATAATAGATTTACTGCTTTTACAGAGGACCCAGGTTCTGACTCACAACCATCTATAATTTCATTTCCAGGGGACCCAGTGCCCTCTTCTGGCTCCACGGGCACTGCATGCACATAGTGCACATACATACACACAGGCAAAACACCCCTACACATCAAATAAATACATCTAAAAGTATTTTTTTTTGAGCTGAGGATCGAACCCAGCGCCTTGCACTTGCTAGGCAAGTGCTCTACCACTGAGCTAAATCCCCGATCCTACATCTAAAAGTATTTTTAAAGTATCTTTAAGAGGACCATCAAGATTCCTGAACACTTCATATTTTATTCAGCTGCCTACCTGTAGCATGAGGAACAAATGTAAGAAATGCCGCGCAGTGCATAGGGAGCCAGATATGGTCATTTTACAGAATGTTCAGCTGGAATGTTACTGTATCTTATGAGAGAGGTTGGCTGACATAATTCACCATTTTGAATTGCTTTAGTTTTGAATCCTTTTCTCTATGCTGCATCTTGTATTTCTCTCATTTTCAGGTTTTCTTTTCATTCTGACTATGTCTGTGGTACTTTAAAAAGACACCTTTCTCCAGGAAGAAAAGACGAGCTCACACTCACCACTGAGCACCCATGACAACCCACCCTATACCCCCGCAAGTTCAGGTGCCCATTAAGGCCAGAATCTATGAATTCTGGTCTCCAAGTCTCCATTGGCATTATGGACTGCACACAGTGTGTGAATTACTGAATGAAGACCCGCTCTCATAATTTATGATTACCCAACTTCAATTCACATTAAATCCAGCGTGGAGTTATCGTAACCTGTATCATGTTGCTTAATATCAAGCATAGTATAATATATTCACGTATTGTCCCATGATGTTTAATGGAAGAAAACACCTTGTATATTTTGGAACCTTATTATGAAAAGCCAAAATTTAGTGTACTTTGTTTCCAATTGACCAAGTTGAGGAATGGGTGCTTGCCTGAAAGACTAATGATTGATTCTCTTGCTGATGGGTACCATAATTTTCCTCCAATGGACTCCTGTGGTTGGAATCTCTTAAAACATTTCAGAGCTGAAAGGTTTTTTTTGAACATCAAAAAAACCAAATATTTGAATTTATTTAAACAGAAGCCCCCTCCCCCCCAGCTAGAGAGCATTACTGATCACACCCAGCAAACTTTGACCATGCCCACACACTAGTGAATCGCTTGTGTGTGACATGGGTACTCGCAATTCTTTAATTGTGTACAATTTGGTAACTAAAGATGGAAACAGAGCAGCAGATCTGTGATCAATTCTACAGTAGAATCGCTTAAGGAGCAGAAAGATAGGAGAGAACCATTGTAGAGAGTGGCAGAGGAGGTGTCCTGGAAGCAGTGACTGAGTTGGTTAGGAACTGTGAGGGAAGTCAATGACTGTCATGAGGGAAAATGCTCATGGTGTACTTGGTGTGTTTATTCATAAGACAACATCACATCTTAAAAAAATAAGCTTTTAAAGACAAAACCCCAGAAAGCATGAAACTCCCCAGTATAGCCCCTAACTGCACCTCTCCCTTCTGTGGTTCATGAAGAGTCGAGGCACAGGGATGAATCAAACCATGTGGATGCATATATGTGTATATAACGCTACTGTGTTTTTCTGCTGACAACTTCTATGGTTTCATAACTACTTAAGAAAACTCACATGTGCAGGTGGGAATTCATTGCATTTTACTGACCACTGCTACTCTCGATATAACCTATGGGATGTGACTTTTCATAAAATACTAATGAATTTCTAAGTGTGTTGAGCTGCTTCCAAACAGATGCACTATGCTAATCTAATGGAAACATTTAGAGCCTGGACCCCAAATATCAATAGCTTTTAGTATTGCAAATTAGTCTGTCTGTCGGGTAAATTGGGCTGTGTGGTTCTTGATAAAAAAGTAGCGAGTGATTCTGCACTCATGCCTCGCTGGAGCCTGATGAACGTGTGCTTCTTTGCAGAGTTTTAAGTTGAATGTGGACAGTCACTGTGCTCTCAAGGAAGCCGTGGAGGAAGAAGGACATCAACTCCTGGAGCTCATTGCGTCTCACAAAGCAGGTAAATCCTCCTGAAATATTGCGGGTCTTTATGTCTCCAGACTATTAAGAATGAAGAAGCATTGCTGTAAATTACTGCGTATATTCACTTCCTTATGTATTATTAATATTTACATTATCAGATTGACCTTCAAGATTTATAAATGTTTCATATACTGCATACAATGCTGTGATACTTATAAGATGAAATACTGCCTCCAACGGTCTGTTCATTTTATTTGGGGCTTGCCATTCGCCTGAGTTCCAATTGAAATCACATTCCTGAAAACTTCACATTGACATGCTTTTTGATGTAGGAGCTCTGGAAATAACATTAAGATAATGAACGAGAGCTGTTCTTATAGACACAATGCATATGCACCAGGGTGTACATAGATATCATTATGGATATAAGGCAGGCTGTCCATAGACATCTGATTATTGCTGTGCCAGTTCACACATGTGGACATTTGACATATTCTCTGTAGGTCTTTGCATTAGCAGAGGCTTAGGTCTTCAACCAGTTCTTAGACCAACAATGATGCATTTATGAGGAATATATTATAAATAAAAAACAGTTTTGTTGTATGGTCCTACTTATCCAGATAGTTGAAGACCATAAGACAGGGTGGATTAAAGCTTGTCTGTGGTTTTCTTGTTTGTTTTGTTTTTATTCGTACTATGTAAACAGGAAATGAACAGCATTGAGCAGATGTGTTAATGTCAAAGACTGCTACCTTGATTCTGGTCCATTTACTGTATTTCCCATTGAATTACCTGTATCTGTTTCCAGATATCTTTTTGACCATTATAAAATCTCCACACAGTTCATCGCAGGGCCTTGTGCTGGAGGTGTGAAGCTATAGTCAATGACATCTATACATCACAATCTGTCCCCACACACTGTTTTCACCATACCAGAGTCGGCATCAGTTTCTGCACGGGCCTGTCCTGTTTTTGTGTTGCTAATGTCTTAGAACTGCCAGTTCTGAGAGACAAATGGCAGGTAGTGGTAAGGGCGTTGGAAAGCATGGATGTGGTTTGGAATACCCACCCAGCTTTCTGGGTAGCAGTCAGTCACAGGTAAAGATGCAGCTGGGCCTACAGTTTGTGCTTTCCTTTGGGGAAGGACTGAAGGACATGCTGAAGATGATTGCCAGTCAATGGAAGGAGCTGCAGAGGCAAATCAAACGGCAACACAGCTGGATTCTCAGAGCTCTGGACACCATCAAAGCAGAGATACTGGCTACTGATGTGTCTGTGGAGGACGAGGAGGGGACTGGAAGCCCCAAGGTAAGTGGCTTGAAGTTTGCCTTAGTTCCTCTTATTCCTGTCTTCTTTTGAACTAGGCACCACTGAAGTTTTCTTTCCACCCCTAAGGCTCTTCGTTTCTAGTGAATAAACTTTGTAACTCCTTCCCCTCTCTCTCCTTCCATATATATATAGCTTGGCTGAAAACAAAACAAAAGGCAAGAACTTTCAAGTTCTCTAGGAAGAGGTCTTTTTGTGCAAAGTAGCAGAGCCGAAGGGGGACAGGATTCTAGGGGTGGGAGGGAGGGGGAGGCATAAAACATTTAGTAAACAAAACATAAAGCATCTTTAACATGAATAATCAGAATGGTTTTAAATTGTTTTGTTGCAACTATAAATCACTATAATCAGTGCAATCACTCAGCTCTGACATCCATTAGCCGCTTGGTTACAGCAAATTAACAAAGAAGAGAGAAAGTGATTCATTATCTCATTCCTGTTAATGACTATCAGATGCATTGCCTAATTAGGGGATGGTCATTGTAGTGCGAAGAAGGTCATATGCTTTGCTACAAATCTTTTTGCTCTGAGTGTAAGTTTTCCATAATGGTGCATGCCCCGAATACAGCAAGTATTTTAAAAACGGGTATTGGCATGTTTTGATTATCCATTTCAGATTTACAAAATAGCCCATGAGACATATGCCACTGAACACCAAATGAAGCGCCTTTTAATACAGACTACTACTATTGTAAAGGTATCCTTTGAACTTAAAATGTTGAAAACAATTTTATTAATTCTAGTTTCTTATAGTTTCTCATTTTGTGGCAGGAAGTCCAGAAATCCATTTTATAGTAGACTTAGGATCCAAGCATACTGTAGCATGGAGGGGAACAGATGGAAATGTTCATAGATTCTATTCCTGGCATGGACACAGAGAGAGAGAAACATCATCAAATCCCATTTCTCCATGGGCAAGCTAGCAACCACTTTGCCCTCTGAGACTCAGATTCCTCAATAGAGGCAGAGCTGAGACCCAGACCAGCCCCACAACAGGGAGACCATGCAGCCAGCCCAGAGCTCAGAGGGCACCCTTTATCTGTTGGAAACAGAAATGAATGGCAAGACCAGTCCCACCGGAAGGTCACATTTCAGGGAAGGAAGTGGCTTGACACAGGAGCACATATTTTAGGAAGTGATGCATTCAGAGGTTCAAAGCTGCGGCTGACACCAAGGACTGGAGTGTAGTCAGCAGACATCTCCAGACAGAGAAAGCAGACCACAGGGGGATGTTGACTGGCCAAGGCTTTCACTGTGGAAGCAGGGCATGAAGGATGAGAAAGGGCATGACTGAAATCTGGGTTGTGTTTTATTTATTTAACAAAAAAAGGGGTTGAGGTGTAGCCTAGAGGTAGAGGACTTGCCAAGGATGCTTGAGGACCTACCTTACATTGCCATCACCACAGAACTGGAAGGAAAGCCCTCTACCTCCTTTGGTCTCCTTATTTAACATCACAACAAACATGAAGGAGTTCTACTTGAATCCCTTTGCACAGAAAAAGAGGCCACTGAGAGGTTAACCAGTTTTTCTTAAGGGCACAGGGCTACTAAGTCTCAGGGCTGGGCTTTGAATCTGCACTTAGAGCTTAGATGCAAGTTCCCTCACCACCTACCCTCTGCTCCCTGCTGGCAGGGCTTGGGCTGCCGGGTGTGGTGTGTATGGTGTGCGCTGAGCTTTAGAGATGCAAGCTTTTGGGGTGCTTTTGAGACTGTGGCACAAAACAACAAGGGGGACAGCAGAGGTTGGGGAGAGGAGGAAGGGCTGCTCTGAGGGAGAGAGGGTCCATAGACCGGGTGATGTGGGTGGAGGCGGGCTGGGGAGGGAGCTGCTGGCCTGTTGTAGGTAAGGGGAGGGTTCTGAATGAGCGGAAAATGATCCTGAGTTTCTGTGTAGAGATGCATTCTCAGCTGTGTGTCAGGCCCGGGGCAAGGGTGGGTGCCTGGAGTGAGTGAGGGTGACCAAGGCACCTCCAGAGACTGTGAGGAGTTCTGCACTGGTGTTACGGGAAAGCTCTTTCACAGGACAGTTCACTCAGCTCATTTTTGTGAGGTGGAGAGAAGCCGCTTACTCAAGCCGAAGAAGGACAAACACATCAGCATTTTTAGAAAGCCTCTGCAGACCACAGGGGTGATGGCCCCATCCCAGAATCCCAGATTCTAACAGGAACCCCTGTTAGAGGCGCGAGATCGCCCTCACCCCACACACCTACATAATCAACATGATTGAGAGGATAACAGTAGTTAAAAGGTTTAAACTAGCACTGTATAAATCAATGGAGCTGCAGCTTATTCTAATGAAATGTTACATGGCCATTAAAAAGCAGTGTTTTAGAAGAGTTTGTAAACACTAGATGATATTTATATGTAGCTATAGATTTTTAAATAACTTTGGAATTTCCAAATCTCTACCCCGAGCAAAAACTATTATAAGGAGGAAAAAAAAAGGGGGGGGGGGAGAAAATGCAAAGTTTAAGAGTTAAACATTATTTAAAAGGCAAAATAAGTGACATTGTGCTGTGGGGATGTGGGACCTGAATTTATCCATGAGAAGGGAGAATAAATAAATCTGATCCTTAATGATCTGTGTTCCTGATTTCTAGAAAAACAGCAAAATTTGCTTTTTGAATCATTCCGGAAAGGACAATGTCTCAGTTTCATCAGCTTACAGTGAATAAAAGGCTACTTTCCCATGGTATTGCATTTCCTTCCTGGAGTACTTCCATGTTCTCACACAAGCAAACATCACCTCTGAAAACAATGACAAGAAGAGACTGTGTGTGGTAACAGGGAACCTGGGAGCCGCAGAGCTGGACAAAACCCCAGGCCTTCGGCTGGCTTCCCCAGTAATGGGGCCAACACGATGCTCAAAGGATAGAGGCATTCACCATCTGGCCTCTTGCCTGGGTTCAATCCCTAGAAGAAAAAAGCTGACAAATTGTTCTCTGCCCTCCATGTATGGACAGTGGCATGAATAAGCCAACCCCGCCTACCCCCTCTCACAGAACATAATGTGGGTTTTTTTGTTTTGTTTTGTTTTTTTTGCTTTTAAAAGGGGTAATGATAATTCCTGCTTCAAAAATCTGTGACATGGATTGTTTTGAAGAGTTCCCAGAATGAGTGGGTGTTTTGTGGAATACCCACAATCCTAGTACTCAAGAGGCAGGGGCATCAGGATCCCTGAAGATTGAGGCCAGCCTGTCCAAAAAGAGAGTTTCAAGCCAACAGATGACATAAAAACAATGCATAGACCAGAGCTTTGCACAGAATAACTTCTAAATAAGGCAAAATGTAATGGAGAAGCCTTCATATTCTAACGACACAATGGACACATGATTATAATGGATTTGATAAAGTCTAGTAGAAACTGGCATAAGATGCTATAAGTATATGAAGAGAGGCCTCAAGGGAAGATCTGGAAGGGGTTGATTCTTTAAAACAGGGCAGAATAGCATTTGCCAATGTGAAAATAATGGGCAGGGGTGGGCTAGCATGTTTAAAGAATCAGTGTGAGAAGATTGGTATGTCTGGAACCCAGGACCGCTGCCATAGATGATTATACTTGCCTGTCATGGTCTGCACTGAAGCTCCCGATATGACAAAAGTGAGCTTTACCAATTAGTGATTTGAACAATAATTGACAGGATCCAAGTCATAAGGACACACATACATATAGCTTAAGAGTCTTGTCATGTAGTGTCAAGTAGTGCAAGCTGAAGTCGGCTGCATTGGAGTTCCTCCAGACTGAGAGCGAGTCGCTGCTCTCTGTCCTTCACAGGAGGCTTCTTCCTATGATGTGACCTTGCTCAGGTCACTTGCAAGTTGCACCACGAAGTGCATCCCCAAGCGAGGCAGTTATGATCATCTGCTTCATCTTAAACCTAAAAGAGAATCTAAAATTAAAACATAATAAAAATAATTCCAGAACTTACCTTAGGTTCACTTCAGAAGCTACTGGGAGCCTGAGAAGCATAATAGAAAATCTAAGGAATATATCTAGGGGGTATTTTTCTTTTTTGCCTTGTTTGAGAGACTGCAGAAAAGGGCTTGGTCTTAGAAATCTTGTAAAAAGGGAGAATAGGAGCAAATTCAAAGACTCTGGGAAACGTCTCCCCCAGGACTCAGCAGCATACTTTATTTGTTGTATTTCATTTTTTAAAAAAGTGTTTTCCCAGGACTGCAAGATCTTTTATACATGGAAATAGAGAGTGGAATCCATCAGTTATAGAAACACAGCTTTAGCATGCACATCCAAGAATTTAAAATATGCTTGTAATTATGTATTGTAAGAAAGATTGATAAAAGTTTATCACCTTAGACTAGAAGCTTTGTATTTAACTATTTCAGTGATGTGGTTAGGAGGATTTCAAAATATAGTGACTACCCAAGGCCTAACAAATGCTACATTTCTTTTTTTTTTTTTTTTTTTGACCTTTCAAGGTAGAAGCCAGAACTTCCTAAAGAAAAAAAAAATTAATTGACATTGTCTCCTTTAAAATGTTCTTCTATGCCCTCCCTTTTCTCTTCTGAAGCTGGCATCCTTCTGGACTTAGAATCAGGGCCAGGGTCTCCCCAGGTGACTCACCCAACTTTGCATTACTGAAAGTATGCAACAACAGCTTCTTCATCCTTTGAAAGGAAACAGATGAGTCTCTAGAACCCAGAACACCTGCAGATATCTTTGTAAATCCAGAAACCTTGCAGCCATGACAGGGTGACCTGGCTCTGGTCCCAAGCAACATCTTCATTTCCTCAGTGAAAGGATGCAGGTGTCCTGCTAGCTACTGTGGGCTCCAGGGATGCTTATGTCATCCTCTCTCTGAGGGTCTTAGGTTGAAGTCATCCTCCTTTGGAAATGGGTAGTAGACGCTAAAGATCGTCAAGGACATGGGCTCAGCAATAGTTGGAGAGAAAGCTCACAGAGACCTTTAAATATGTTTGCTCAGGCCTGGGAATGACAGTTCAGCTCCTGACTGAGACTGGGGTTTGTGCAGCTTTTGACTTGGGTAGTCAGTGGCTGCCTGACCTGTCTTCAGATGTCATGTGAGGGAGGCCCAGCATTAACACACGCTCTGGCATGTTTACTTACCAGATGCCCATGTTGTAACCCAGTGCTTAGGAAAATGAATTATGGGTAACTCTGCTCAACTAAAGACGTAGAAAGGAGTGATTTGGGGAACACATTGAGAAAACGCTCTCTGTTTTAGATGATGCCTTTGGGGTAATATTGCAACATGATGCTATTATTCTGGAATACAGTTTGATCCTGAATCTTTCAAAGCATCACTGAGACTAAGCATTGTCTCTTTCCAGCTAAGGGATGTGTGTGCTCAGTAAGTTCTTCATAAAGAGCATTAAGGTCATAAGTGGGAATCACATTTATATACTGTCAGTTCCTGTACAGATACACACTCTTCTTAAAAACGACTCAAGAGCTCCCTCCCCTTTTTACCCGAAGCAAAGAAAAACATGGGTACGTAATGTCAAAAGGAACTAGATATGAGATAGTAAGATTAAATTGTACCTAAAATGGGGAGAAAGACAACAGGCAAAGGCCTAGCTGCTTATTTATTGAGTGCTGACAGGAGCCTCTGCCCAGTGCTGAGCTGTACACGAGAGAAGACATGCTTTCCTGCTCAGTGGTCTTATCATTCATGTAAGCCCACAGTGTAATGCCTTGTCTAATGTGCCTTGGGCTATCTCAGATCTCGAATAATAGATCACCTAAGATTCAGATCATCTTAATTAGGATGTTGGCAGACTGAAATGGAACGGTGTTCTTGATGAAAGCAAATGAGACGAGGAAGTACGTTGCCACTTGTACAGCATCCATGCAGAATCCTTCCTGAAGACAGCTCTGCCTCAGCCCTTCCCAGCTCAAGTGTGTCGTCATCATCCTGCTTTGAGAACCTGGGGAGAGCTTTCTTCTACTGTGGAGTTGTCAGGAGCCCCTCTTGTGTTATCGCTAGGGCAACTTTTCTTCCAAATGCTTTTTGAAAGTCGGAAACAAAAGGGACTGACTTCTTCGAACACAAGCATGGTTACTACATTTGGGATGAAACCCAGTTTTAAGAAAGGTTTCTCTAATTTCCTTGTGGCACTTAAATTTGCTTATTATCAGTCTGTGGCTCTGATGAGGTGACTGATGAAAAGGGTTAAGGACATAGACATATCTAATGGTAGGTCAAGGTTCAGCTAGTGGCAATCTTTGTACTGGATTACATACAGGTGTATCAGACCATAGCTTATCCTTGGTCTTCCCACTGTATTTCCATTGCTGGTGGCCTTCACTATAGATGTGTTTGGCTCAGCAAGGATCTGAGTGAAATTCTTCAGTGTTTCTAATCAATACATGGGAACTTCACTGGCATCAGTAGGCATTTGACCCTTCCATATTTGTTTAGTAGTACCCAGAAGTTAAAGATATATGCTGTTGGTCACAAACTTAGAGTCTACAGAAAGCAGTCTTCTGCTATCAGATTCACACTTCACCTTACTGTTCATTATTAAAATAATATATAGCAAGCATACTAGAGAGATTTT
The DNA here is from genome assembly GCF_903995425.1 of Onychomys torridus. Taxonomy (NCBI): domain Eukaryota; kingdom Metazoa; phylum Chordata; class Mammalia; order Rodentia; family Cricetidae; genus Onychomys; species Onychomys torridus. The sequence continues at coordinate 21,937,031 of NC_050456.1, forward strand.
CAATGCAGAGTTGAAGTCACCATTTTTGGAAACTCTAGTATACAAAAGGTAGTACACAAAAAGGCAAGATGCAAAATTGCTTCTAAAAGGCTTTTAAATTAATAAGCAGATTCTTGGAAAGTTTGAAATTATGACCTCAGTGTGTCGTTTACACCTTTTCCCCCTGGAATGTGCTGTTTCTGGACTTTACAAAAAACAGCAGCCTTCCAAGTCCCCACCCCTGGAGTCAACACTCTTAATACTTCAGACACTTGGTTAGCTGTTCTCATCCCCAGAATGGAGAGCACATCTATCCAGTGATGTCAGGGGCATTAAGATGCCCCACACTTTACTCTTCTCTTTCAGATATACTTGAAAGATGGCTACTTAGAAAGTTGTGATGCTACCAGAACATTCCCAGTCTTATTTTCCATCATCCCACCATAAACAAAGGGTGATGCTTCTCAAAAAATATTTTAATATATAGATGTGTATTTACATCTCTTTGTCTCTCTATCTCTGTCTGTCTGTCTCTGTCAGAGAGAGAGAGAGAGAGAGAGAGAGAGAGAGAGAGAGAGAGAGAGAGAGAGAGAGAGATTTATAAGGAAACATTGACTGGACTGGAGGCCTTCTAGGCCAAAGCTCAAGGCCCAGTTACCACAGCTTTCAGGCTTTTTTTTTTCTTTTTTTACAGAACTTGGGCAACAGTTTCTCATATTTGTACTTAGTTGGTTGAGGATTGTCTTCTAGACTAAGTAAAGTTGTGGGCCTCACAGGGAGAAAGAGCAGAAGAGGAAAAAACAAACCCAAAGAAAATACTAAGATAAATGGAACAAGAGACAGGAGAAGGATAAAAGAAGGAGCCAGAGAAGTGACCCAAGACACTTGGTAGAGCCTAAATAAAGATCATTGCCAGAGACATCATGTGGAGGCATCCTTCCACAGTGCTGAACTGTGGTAGAGCCTAAACAAAGATCATGGCCTGAGACATCATGTGGAGGCATCCTTCCACAGGCTGAACTGTGGTAGAGTCTAAATAAAGATCATGGCCTGAGACATCAGGTGGAGGTATCCTTTCCACAGTGCTGAACTGTGGTAGAGTCTAAATAAAGATCATGGCCTGAGACATCAGGTGGAGGTATCCTTCCACAGTGCTGAACTGTGGTAGAGCCTAAACAAAGATCATGGCCTGAGACATCATGTGGAGGCATCCTTCCACAGGCTGAATTGTGGTAGAGCCTAAATAAAGATCATGGCCTGAGACATCATGTGGAGGCATCCTTCCACAGGCTGAACTGTGGTAGAGTCTAAATAAAGATCATGGCCTGAGACATCAGGTGGAGGCATCCTTCCACAGGCTGAACTGTGGTAGAGCCTAAATAAAGATCATGGCCTGAGACATCAGGTGGAGGCATCCTTCCACAGGCTACCCAAACAAGTCTGGGTGCGTACGTTCTCCTGTCTCTCTTGAGTGTAGACTCTCCTTCTTCCACTCTTATCATTCTGGAAACCAAAGTCAGAAAACTCCTTCACATCTGGCATCATAGATATCCTTGTATGAACCCCTGCATGTCTGTATAACATGGGTTATTGGTGGGGTTAGCATTTACAGCAGGGTCGCTACACTCTGGGTTCATATTCAGCCCCTTTACTTTTTCCCTGACATAGTTAGGATTCATGCTCATATATGTTTTTCTTCACTTAAAATGTGTTCTCTTCCCTCTTCTCTGCTTTTGCTCATGCCTTCCCCAGTCTATACTTCTCTTATTTATCCTTAAAATAAATGAATATTGAAGGAGCCTTTTAAACTTCATGTACATAATTCTAAGTGAAGCTATGCAGTGTGATAAATACTAAGTTACATGGCCAAAGGGAAATGTGTGGAGGTGTAGGAGTCTGCCCGAGGCCAGCTCTGACCTGCTCCCACCTTTTGAAGGGCTCTTGGGTGGAGGAGAGAGGAATGAACAAATGATAGATAGGAAGATAGAAAGAGATGATAGAAAGATAGTGACACAGGATAGCTTCAGGAGGCCCGGGGCAATACCCAGTTGCCACCTAGTCCTTCATTCAGAAGGGCTTTTTTATAATATGCCAAGGGGAGAAGCAAAAGACCACCCCCTTACAAGGTCAAATCACATCTTACAGCCAAGTTTGGACCCTTCCAAACACCTGGTAACCACACCCATGGCAAAATCATCCCACTATGCAGCCCTGGGTAAAGCCAGTTCAGATTCTGTGTCCTTGAGTAAAATCTCACTAGGACCTTACTCTGTGGGCCGCCACATGGACAGAACATGATTTCAACCTGATTATCTAGGGGAGACATTTACCCCACTAACAGAACACTGGTTTTGTAGTAGTTTCTAATATTCAGCTAAGTTGGAAGTCAGACGATACTGGAGGACAGACATCCTAGGTAGAGAAAATAGAATTACCAAAATATGGAAAGGTGAAAATATAAAGGACATCTAGGGAATGATGCACAAGGAGAGTTTGGCTTTTTTTGAAAATAGAAAGCCCCTGTATTTGTGTGAAGGGAGTGGGACCTTATGGAGGCTAAAACTGAGTTGTGTTGTGAAGAGCTTTAAACGGCAGACAGAAGAGCTGTTGAACTCACATGAGGGATTCTAATGATCCAGTGTGTCCACAGAAAACAGATGGCCAAGGTCAGATGGAAGAGGAAGGATTGCAAGTCATAACAGACAGTCTTCATGGTACACACCTGTAATCCCCAAAGTTGGGAGGCCAAGGCATGAGGATCAGGAGTTCAATGCCAGTCTGGGCTCCATGGCAAGACCCCATCTCACTGGTTCTCAGACTATTATGGTTCCAGGGAACTCATGGTCAGATGTGCAAAAGAACATCCCCAAAGTACTGTCTTTATACGCTCATGTCATCTCAAGGAGAGACAAGCACGATAATATTTTAGACCACATCCAATAACATTTACAATAGTATGTTATTATAAGTGCCTTAATGTATGATTGGCTGTTGGTAATCTCTTACTGCCTTTAGTTTTTAAATTAAGCTTGATTACTATTACTAGTATATGTATGTAAGAGAAAATGTAGACTATATGGAGTTTGGTAGTATGTGGTTTCAAGAAGCCACTGCAGGGGTCTTGAAATCTGTCCATTATGTTTAAAGGAGATTTCTGTACGGTGATTCAAATGGTGGAGAGGAAGTTACATGGTGGTGGGGAGATGTGATGGTCAATAAAGAGAATGAATCTTCTCCAATGGGAGAGAAGGGAGGGATGAATATTGATGATAAACAGAGTAAAGATGGTAGAAGAGAACGGATTTAGAATAAAGTCCAACTCAGTGACTAGTCTCTGGGGAAAGATGGAGAGGCAGGTCTGTGAGGGCAGAGTCGGATTCAAATCCCATCCTCTCAAGAGTGATTTCTTACCATGCCTATACTGTCTAAGCAGAACTACATGGACTGTTTATGAGTGCATACTTGATGGTGAATGATGTATAACATGCTTTCTACTTTCATCCTGAAATTCCATTCATGCTTTTATCGTTAACTCTGAAGGTGACTCCATCAAGACCAAAAACTCTTTGGAAGAGAGGGTCCATCTCAAACTTCTCTCTTTGACTCAGTTTACATGCTATTTTAGCTTATGGTATAGTTCATTTAAATTTATCTGGCTAATATGTATTTTGTTTTTAATGCTGAGGAGGTAACTCCATTTCATCTCCCTGTCTTTCATGGTCAATGTTTATCTTCACCGTGTAAATAATGGCTCAATCCCATTTCACTATTTGGTTTTCTACACTTCTCCCCTGTTTTCTCTGCCTGTTGGTTTTCAGTGTAAACAAACATTGGTAAACAAACCTTTAAGTGGTCATTTCACCTATTTTCTCCAATCAGTGGTAATTTATACTATACAAAAGAAAATCCCACAATTCTATTATTAACTATTAAGCTTTCTCAAGGAAAGTCCCTTTGGTTAATTATTGTAGTTGGTTACTCAGATTTTATATTTTACTTTATTTTTGTCTTTGTTTTAAAATGTTTGTGCCAAGGGTATATTCTGGGTAACTTCTTTGAAATAAGAACCTAAAAGCATCTAATAGGAATTAGTAACTGGCCAGCACACGAGTTGATGAAATTTGTGGTCTTTGCTTTGAAGCTCTCTAACAAGATTAGGTGGGATTGAACCTGAAAAAGCAGAGGTCTCTAAATGGACATAAATTCAAAGGATAGAACTAGATCATACAACTATTTGACTGTCTAACAACGTCAAATCTCTGACATATTATATTTGGTTCACTACAGTCTGTGTTCATATAGATCCTTCTAGTAAATGATAAATGTAACGTTTAGCTAATACAATAAAGTTAATATTCTTCAAGACCTTTATTGAACACACAGAGCAGGAGAGTCTGCTCTATAAAATGACTAGATGGTTTCTCTGGATCACACTGTGTATAGTACACACAGACATAAGTACTCATGCATTTTTTCCAAGCCAGCTTTGTTAGATTTACTTCCCTGCTGTCCTCCATTTGATATCTCTTTGTGCATACTACAACTTCATTCTACCAATAAATAGGGATAGCAAAGAATCCTGATTCTCACTGGATAGTGTCATGTGGATAAAGCCTATAAAGCCATTCATTTCCAGCGAGAATTTCTGATCCAATTAAGAGGTCAGAAAAGCAAGTTAAGTTTCTTCAACACATTTGAACCTATAGTGTTTATTTGAGTCATCCAAATAAAAGGGCTGTGCATTTTGAATTATGAGGGGTTTTGAAACAATTCTTTGTTTCAATTCTTTTCTCTTTCCCAGCCCTCAGTTCCAATGACTACCTGCCTGTCTTCCCATCTGCTTCCTTCTCTCCGTTCTTCCTTCTCTCCTCCCTCACTCCCTCCTTTCCTTTGTAACACGAAAACTGACTGTAGTGTATTATACTGGTGATTTTTGGATTGAGAGTGTCCTATGATGTCACTGGTCATGACTGGTGCAGGGCAATGCCAGCTGCTGAGCATGTTTCAATTTCCCCATTATCCAAGACTTAGGACATTCTATAACTTGGCCTATTGTACACTTAGCAAGTGATTTTACACTGTGTTATTTGTTTATTTTTTTCTTTTTGGGGAGCCTGCCACCCAGCTTCCAAATAAATCATACACAGAGGCTTATTCTTAACTTATAAATGCCTGGCCTTTGCTTGGCTTGTTTCTTGCCAGCTTTTCTTAAAGTAGTCATTCTATTTTTTGCCTCTGGGCTTTTACCTTTTTCTGTTTCTGTATATCTTTCTTTATTACTCCATTGCTGGTTGTGTAGCTGTGTGACTGGCTCCTTGTGCCTTCCTCCTTCTCTTACTCCTTTTCCCTCTCAGATTTCTCCTTCTATATATTCTCTCTGCCTGCCAGCCCTGCCTATCCTTTCTCCTGACTTGCTATTGGCCAGTTCTTTACTAGACCATCATGTGATTTAGACAGACACAGTAACACATCTACACAGAGTTAAACAATTGTGACATAAACAAAAGTAACACACCTTAAATAATATTCTACAACAACACTGACACTTTTTTTAAAATCATACTTTATTTCTTTTCTTGACAAACTAGTCTAAGAACTATATATGCTTTGAAAGGAAGCTTTCTGGCTCTCATTGCTCATTCTCAATAATGGTCTTATACCACTGTGGGTTTTTTTCATTGAAGTTAATAAGACTAATATGAACAGAAAACAAATGTAGTTTTCAAAGTCATCATTGTATAGTATTGTTATGTTTTATGTATTTTAGAATGAAATGAAGTCATTTCATTTCCTAATAAATATGGACTTTGTAGCTATTACTGTAATTCAGTCATTGGAAACGCCTTTCTTTTTTGTTTGAAGGCTAGGAATTATTAACTGTTTAATGTAGGACAAAGAGAACAATGAGCTGAACAAAGATTACTGACTAAAGGTAACTCTAATATCCTAAGTGTTTGTCTTCCTTCAGAGTTACTTTGGTATTATATGCAGTAGAGTAGTTTCCAGTTATATTCCTGAAACCAAACCTTTGAGAAATGACATAGTCAATTGTTATATGCAGATTATTTTCATTTTAGTTATGCACAAAAGCTTAATGACAATTCTCCATTGGCTCATGCACAAATGGAAATGAGGTGAGCAAGTCTGAAGATGGAATCTCTTTGGAAATCCTGCATTTTAAGCAGATGTTCCCTTACAGCCTCCTGTCAATGAGGGTCTTGAAACAGAAGCTCTTGTTTTATGTACTTTTCCAAGGCAAGGCAATCAATAGTTCTTTTTTCCCATAAATAGTAAAATTGGATATTAGAAAGTGCTGGCATGCTTGTCCTCATAAAAGGGAAATGGGTGAGGTTGTTGTGCTAATGATTTAGTCAGCAACAGCAACAGCAACAGCAACAGCAAATAATCCTTATTAAACTTAATATAGTGGGCACTGTAGACTGCTTGACATACAGCCTTTTTCCTGATAGAATCGCTTACTTTGACTTCATAGCCATCTTCTCTCATGTGGTGTGATTCAGGGAATGTTGATCACATTCCTCAGCCAGTTAGTATATCACAGTTGGTCTACCAGGCAATCAAGACCATTTTATTGCCATCAGTTTGAGCCAACTGGTAAACCAACTGACACACCCAGGCCTGGCCAGTGGACTTTGGAGAGACGTCTACAGTGCTTTGAAAAGATTTTCTTTCTCATAGGAGACAAATAAGAAGAAAATGTTAAACTTTAGTGCTTTCAAAGCCATGAAGCTTCTCTCTGTGACTGTAACTGGAGCTGGATCGAGAAGCTGTGCTCCCATGCCAAGGGTGCAGAAGGGATGGGTGACTTTTCATATCATCTCGTAGCTGAATTGGCCAGACCTGGGGGTGTGGTGGCCTGGGAAATTTCATAGCTTCCTTCTCAAGACTTCTATTGGTTGGAATTGGCATTTTTCATCAAATAGTCCCTGAGCTTCAGTGTACTAATCTCTAAATAAAATATTTGATCCTGATTGATGATTTTAAAGCACAAATTTAGTTGCCATTGTTTTTAAGGGAAGCTTTACCTAAATCCAGTATATAAAACACAATAAGCTAGGATTTCTTAAATGCCTCCCAACCCATGGAGGATTGTAGTTCTATTCGTTCACCCCAGAGCTTGTCTACAAAGCTCACTGCTTCCACAGGATGGAGTTCTGAGTGGAACCTCCCTCTTGGTCCTCTCCTGCCTCTGTCCTGTTTGCACAGGATTCCCTCACCCAGAATTCTTTGCTGTGTCCCACTGCTTCATTGCAAAGGTCCTTTAGGTCTCCCATCTTCCTTCACTAGAGCAGTCTAAGGTTACTTCTCATGTTTCCAACCGCCCAGTTGTTCCTTTGTGCCTGTTCAACATTCCTTGTGTCTTTGTTCAGCTGCACTACCTAATCCTTTCCTCAGCAGTATGGCATGCTAGGTCCCTGCCCAGCACCCATCTATAGCAATGAGACTGTGCCCAGCACCCATCTATAGCAATGAGACCCAATTAATTTTCAATGTTCCCATAGCAATTATGCCTTAGTTCCACACATATCACATCTGCTTTCTAATTGTTATATTAAAGATTTTCTGTGACCTGCAGAGTATCGGATGTTGGGAACTATTTCCTGTTCATTTTTCTGTACACTGCAATGATCAGTATATCTCTCAGGGAATATCTTCAAAAAGGCTTCTTTGAATGAACAAAAACTTCACAACAGAAATCAAAATCTTAAGTTATATTAATGTCCTTTAAGTTTATTTTTTAGCCATCTAAGTATATGCAGAGTATCGGATGTTGGGAACTATTTCCTGTTCATTTTTCTGTACACTGCAATGATCAGTATATCTCTCAGGGAATATCTTCAAAAAGGCTTCTTTGAATGAACAAAACTTCACAACAGAAATCAAAATCTTAAGTTATATTAATGTCCTTTAAGTTTATTTTTTAGCCATCTAAGTATATGCATAAATTTTGTAGCCTCCTTGAAGTTGTGTAGAATTAAAATGGCTTAACTATTACCCTTAATTAACATGATGGAACATAGTCCAGTTATGTGAAACTCTGGAGAAGATTAAATGCTAAATATTCTATAACACTAAATTTCACATTTAAAATGGTAAAAGCAAAGAAGAACAGCATATACTTGGGAATCTTTTTTAAAAAAATTACAAATGGAGTTATTTGTTAATTAGCTCACTGAGATTCTGGACTAACCAATTATGGATTCATAGTCAGTGTGGATAATAAGTACTGTCACCACACTTTTAAATGTTAATGTTTTTATTTAAATACTTATTACTGAATTCCAAAAGAGGATAGTAAACTTTATAATTCCAATAAGGTACATTTTGTTTAGTACTTAGCATTTGCTTTCTGAGCCTCTGTAAGATTATCATTCCTCAACAGGATGTGACTGAGAATTACATTAAGTTTAATAAATATGCCGGAAGTTGGCAAAAGAAAGAATATAACATTGTGCACCTATCAGTTTCTACTATTTTATTGTAGTTTCTTCTCACTTCATAATTTTAAAATACTGTATTGGAAATATCTCTCATTGGTTCATGTACTATGGGACTTGCTTTCTAGCTGATGGTCTCTGGGTAAACAACCAGATCTTGAAGGGATTTGGTCCAACCAATGGGTTAATGCCTTGGTGGATCCATAATATTATAGGAAGACATTGTAGGAAGACAGTGGGGAGCAGAAGGTGGTCCTGCTTTGAGGAGGTAGCTTACTGGGTAGACATCCAGGAGATTTGTGTTACTGTCCCCAACTCATTCACCTGTGTCTTCTTTCTGGATGCCGTGAGCTGAGCAGATTCCTAGGTGACACGCTTCCTACCACTGTGATGTTCTTAATCACCTTAGGCCCCAGATAACGGGGCTGGTTGATCTTGGACCTCTGAAGAGAAGATCTTTCCTTTGGAGTTGTTTCTGTGATAGCAATGAAAAACTAGTGAACAGAATAGGCCAGTAGTCTCTTTAGATACCTGTGATGGGAAGGAAAAGGTGATTTTTGTAAGCTCATATTTCATAAAACTACAATAAAATATATAGTAATAATTGTCTTGTTTTGTAGGCTAAAAAGCCCTCAAAATTAATACATTTTTCCCCTGTAAGATTAAACTAAATTTCAGTTACTTTCATTGAGGAAGAACCAACTTTGAGACTAAAAATGATAGGACAAATAAAAAAAAAACTACCAGAGCTAGACAATGGGGTGAGAGCAGCAAGTTTCTGTATCCTCAGACCACAAATCAAATGGAACTGGTGACCCAGGGATGCCAGAGAATCTACCATTAACCTGTGTTATCATGTGCACATGACAAGTGACAATACTACCTTCCCCTGCCCTCCCTGAGGTGATCATATAAGAGTTGACCAATTCATACGTGGTTACCAGAAGACCAGAGAGTCTATTAATAAACTCCTATAGTTACTACCAGTCTGGGGGTCTGATAGCCTCTCCTTGTGTAGTGCAGTGCTAGGTGGGAAGCTGGGGAAATGTTCAGGGTGATAATGAGGGGTCATGAGATAATAATGGGTCACGAGATGAAGGGAAATCACAGGCTCCAGGGAAAAGTTGGACATGTAAACCAAAGGTACAGCCAGCCTGAAGTAAAGATGGATCCAGAACAGAATGCAGAAGGAAAGAGTATGAAGAAGAAAAGAAGTAGACCCTGGAGAGATACATTAAAGGATCAGTGCTCAGAGACAAATACCTCAATGGTACTAGTGGTGGTAATGGCAGTGGCAGTTGTGTATGTGAGAATATCAATCCCAGAAGAGATGGCACATTTTACTCACCATTCTGTGACTTTGGGGATTCCTTTTACAGTGCAAAACTACTGGTCATGTAGACACTACAGGTTCACTGTATGGCATTATCATTCTTTTAAACTATAGGATGTATCTTAAGATGATTACTTCTGGAGATTTAAGAGATAACAGAGCTGAGCTCTTGAAACATTATTTAAATGTTTATTGTTAATGTAGTTATTAGAAATTTATGATGATAGTATCTTATTAAGAAATGATATGATTTTATTAATGTGAATTTAGAGATCTACAATAAACTTTCTGTGAGTCATTTCTTCTTGCTGGGTGTATTATTCATACTGCAACATTTGACATAGGACCCGTGGCTATTTGATTTAATATTGGCTCAGCTGCTGCTCCTTTCCTACTGTCTACATCTCCAACTCCTTGCTCCTAATTCCACAGGGCTTGGTTTAAATCAGGAAAGGAAAATGGTTCGCTTAAAATAAGTGTTGTCGGGGAATGGCTCGGGCTCTTACGGCCTTGTCTGTAGAAGCCTCAGTAAATTCTTCTCTCCTGTGTTTGACACTTTCTGGTTAACAACCAGCGATGCCTCTGTGGGGTCAATCTCTAGAGACTGAGAAGCATGACCTGTGCTGCAGACATAGAAGACTCACAGAGAATGAAAAAAGACAGCTTTTATTCTAAGTAGGTTTATCTATGTCAATATCCATGGCTAGTGCCTTAAAGTCTGGAAAGCACAGTTCTATGCCTTGATCTCCTAAGAAACACTGAGCAGTAAGTGGGCCTCATTGTCTGTCGGCATCTGGCTGCTCCAACTGCGTTAATCATCACACGCTCATGAAAGCACACAAGCCCTTGGCGATCTGGGTTGGGCAGAGTCAGTAAGTTGGTCAGTTTGTGCACAGTCTGGGGAGAAGAGGGAAGAGTGGAAAAGTGAATTAACAGTGACAAAATGAGTGAAAACGCTGTGTTAAAAATGCTGAGGAACGACTTCCTATTTAACTGTATGTTGTTCTGAATCCGAAGAGCTTGGTAAATCCAAACTTAATTTTTCTGCAATGCCAGTAAGAAGCCACTGTGCAAGTACAGGAAGAAAAGCAAGCCACGGGGTTTATGAGCCCAGGGCCCTGCACAATTACGCACAGCATTGGAAGATACCAGCATTAGGTGGTCATAAATGAGGACAAAGCCTAGGGTTAATAAGACAGATAAAAATATGCTGTTCAGGAAAAATAGTCTTCTTTTATGGAGCACATGACATTCCTGCATCCTGCATCTGCCATGATATAATGATCCTATTAACAGAAAAGAAATGGAAGATAAGGGGTTGGCGCAGTTGCTACCTAAACCCACAGTAACATTTTAAATTGCCTAAAGTTGCAGCCTCTTAGAGAAAAATTACACTTGTTGAATGGGCCTTTTGGCTAGCCAGAAAGATCTGTAATTTAAAAGACATGGGGCTTAATTCTGATGAAATTTGATTCAAATTTCCCATGTAAAATAATCATGGCTTTTCATAATATAGAAAAATATGAGATAATTAAATTCAGGAAAAAATAGGCCTGGGACAATAAAAAAATCATACCTCTTTTCTTGCTCCATAAAACTGTGGTAGGGTGCTGAGTAAGACAAATAACATTATAATTATAAAGAAAGTTATAAGAAGTTATTTTTATCCCCAAATTCACATTAATAGCTTCATCTACAACAGCTATTACCAATTGCTATTAACTTGCTGGCACAAACAAGCTTAAAATTTATTTCATATTCTGTAGTCCTAATAATTTTTTTGAAAAAGTGTGGCATTCGAATGGTGTAATTAAAAAGTATTATAATAAACCTATATATTTATGAAGGGTTTGTGTATGTATTTGCTTAAAGTAAGACAGATAATTCCTAGTGATTTTGTGAGTCATACAGTGAATAATTAAAATAAATTCAAATATTATCATTTCAATTTCCAGTTTGGTGAACATAAGCAAATTATTATGTTTGTTTTCAATTCCTGCAAAGCATATTAAAATTAACTTTTCCTCAATTTAAGTAATGTGTATAACTAAACTCCCTTCCCACTGTGAAACGGTTTCATTTATTGCTATTTGTAAACTGCCTAGGATAGATGCAGAGTGGATTGGGCTTGGAACTCCTTGAACAGTTTCTTTTGAAATAACACTACATACGTTAAGCTCAATTACACATCCAAACAGCCACAGCTCACTTTTGGTAATTTATTCATTGATTTAACATAGTACCCAGAAGAGCTGTGCCTGCTGTCATTTTTGTAATATATTATGTTTTAAATATACTCATGCTCACCCATGCACACCATTAAGGTGTGCATAAACCTGTGTTTTTCTCTCTTGACAGCTATAAATGTTTGTTATTATTACACAAAACATATGTTCATGTTGTTTTTGTCTAAATTATTCTATCTGGGGCTATAAAGTTTTAATGTTATTAGTTGCCCTTAGAATTTTAATGTTTCACTGCTGTAACCTTCTTAGGATTTCTGTGCAATTAAATAGAAACTATTTCACTGCAGCCCTGGAAGAACAATATATTTTATACAAATAAAAAAAAAAAAAACCTTCTTGCTGCATTCTTTCAGTATGACAAAAATGTCTGGTTGACAACTTTTCTCTTTTGGTTCATGGAGACCTCACATGTGGTCAGACTGAAGTCGTCACATCTGGTGAAACATACCACATTGCTCTTCTTGTGGGCATCTCTAGGAAAGGCACACGTTAGGGACTTTTTCGGTCAAGGGAGGATACTTCAGAGTGCTTTCTAGGACTGTTCAGGACACTGCCTTGAAGGCTCTATTTGGTCTTGGCCTTAATCTAAAGTAGACAGAGACCTGTGGGGACATAGTGGGAAGCCCAAGATATGCCTCTAGCTTGGTTTGCTTCCCAGCTCAGGCTTTATTTACATAACAATAGAAGTGGCATCATTGGGCAGAGCCATATTCATGGTGTTTCTGCCCTGCCTCCTTCTGACAGTCAATGGGCATGAGTTTCCACCAAACTTGGAATTATTTTTTATTAACTTGATTCCACTCACTAATACACAAAACTTCTGACTGACGGCAGTACTCTATTACTCTAGCCAGTGACCCCTGGCAATATTTCAGTAAACCACTCTTTAAAAAGATGCCAACCATCACAGAGCAATTATTCTCTTCTTTAAACAGAGTTCCTAAGATACCGTACATCCACAGAGCTGAGCCTGCCTGGACATTTTATCAGAACACTGGGCTAGCGACCCTCCCCTTTCCTGCTTTGTCACTGTTCAGTCAAAGGTGATCTCTAGGAAGGGAGAGAGGAATCGAGGTTCCTAAAGAATGTGGATCAAGATCACAATCTTTCTGTTTCTCACTTTCCCTGTACAAGACACTCTGCAAAGCCCAGTTCAAAAGTTAAAGCCACATTTAAGTTCCAGTGAAGATCTCTCTTGGTTCCTCCTTCTCCTTGAGAGGAATCACACATGATAAAGATTAAGGTATTTAGTAGATGGGAGTCACTGCTTAAAATAGTAGATTTAGCTAATTTATCCCATTTATTCTAGAGAGTTTGCTTATTATATGATGAATTTAGCAGGACAAAGGGGGTGAGTAGATTCTAGCTGTATCTTTTTTAGAAATATAACAACTATAGTGGAAAAATTCAGCATTTATTCGATAATGGAGGGACCAGAGTGGCAAATAAGGCACCTGGTTATGCAATACCCTCCCACACAGTGCTCATGGCTGCCAAATAATTGACAGCGCCGCCGCCAGGCTCATCAGTGACAAAAGGGTTGTGTCGGTCAGTTATCTGGAGGTAATGACCATAGCGGTCACTAAAGGGGAGAGATGCTATTAAGAAAAGAACCTCAACTTTTTATTGAATTCCTTATTTGAATGATATTAACTTCAATTCAACTTTTAATTGAGGTGTAACCATGCAAATTCTGCAGTCGGGTACCAGGAAGTAATGAACATAAAATTACATGTTCTTCTCATAGGTTGATGAGTCTTTATTAAAATTTCAAGGGTCTCCATAGAGCTGTTATTAGATAGGAGCTGCTCTGAAGTCTCCTGTTAGATTAGGGCTGGGTGAACGGTTCCAGGAAATCATTTTCACGTGGACCATGGGAAAGAAGGGGAAAGGGTTGAAAAGAAGGTGGTTCTTTTGTGTAAAGACAGATGACCACATGTGAACGGCATCTGCCATGTCCTCACCAGTTGCTTGAAAGCATCCATGTAGTAACAAGGCAGAATGGGTGCAACCCAGATTTCTAAGCACAAAGCAGTACTTCAGTGTGACTTAAAAATGATCTCTTAAAAAAGAATGGGCAATTCTTTGCCATAGTCTATTAAGTAATCCCTTGGCATTAGAAGAAAACACGTTTCCTAAGAGCTAGGTTCATTTGACTATTTTTGTGTGGTACCTGGGAATATATTATTTTATATTTTGAATGTCTCTATTCCTGTATGTAAGCTGAGGCTGCAGCCATCAACTACCTCTTCCTGTCCCCATTATATAAAGTCGTCACAACTTTATGTGTGAAATTTTTAAATGAAGATCTCATCTCATTTTAAATGTAGCCTTGGAAAAGATTTTGTTTCATAAACCCATTAAATTTACTCCAAACAATCTTTAAATTGAAAGTAGAAATCAAGTTCCAGATGAGCGTGTATGCGGCATACTGTATTGTTCATATTTAGAAAATGAATGATCTTCTTTCAAATATAAGAGCAACATAGTGGAAGTCACCTCATGTTGCTGTTGTGGAAAAGGCAATATAATACATTACTTGTAGAATTTGATGAAAACCTGTTAATGCAATGGAGTTAGGCATCGCCATTGATTTTGTTTTCTAAGACACTTTTGTAATAATTTTTACTGCAGTGTAGGGGGAAAAGGCAAGGTACTTTCACACCAGAGAGAAAAGACTCCTATCAAAGCTGTCACTGTCTAGGACCTAGAAACAAGCAATAACTCCCAGAGATGTGAAATTGTTACCTGAATTTTGAGTCTTTAGTATTCATTGAAGTCTGACATAGAAGGTAAGCCCTTCCACACAGTGTGTTTAGATCTGCTTAACCGTGAATCCTTTTTCTGATACAGAGGGGTTGGTTAATTCTTTTCGGGGTGTAAAACAATTTATTTTTCTTTGTGATATTAAAAGTAATAGATGTTCACAGAAGAAAAATCTAGAAAGTCTATGAAATAATTTTAGGAAGTGAGCTAAGGCTCAGTGGTAGAGTGCTTGCCTAGCATGTGGGAGACCCTGGGTTCAATCCCCAGTAATGAAATAAGCAAAGTAGTGGTCTTACCATTAAATGACAAAGATGGCTGATTGACATCCCGATGTGTAATCTTCTAATCTTATTTCTACTGACAATAGTAAATGCAGGCATATAAATTCAAAGATTATATAAAAATACTTGAATTGCATCAACACAATTTACACTTAATATTTTCCTTAAGAAATATACCTTCTGGGCTGGAGAGGTGGATCAGCAGTGAGGAATACCTCTGATCTTGTAGAAGACCAGGGTTCAGTTCCCAGCACGGACATGGCATCCACAACTGTCTGTAACTCCAGTTACAGGGGGTCGAATGCTCTCTTCTGTCCTCTGTTGGCATTGCACACATGTGGTGCACTTACATACAGGCAGGCAAAACACTCATGCATACTAAATAAAGATAAATAATTTTTAAATGATACAGACCTTCTACATATCATTTTTCAAAAATAATACTTTTCTTTTTTGAGAGGTTTATTCTTATGTTTCTTTTACTAAAATATCACATTGTACTTCAAATACTCAATCAGCTATTTATTCTCATTTTTAGAAAAGTTTTCCTTGAGCACCTTATATTTGTTACAAGACTGAGATGACCACCACTTTTTGGTTATGCAAACAAACTAATGATATTATAATGACAGATTTTATATTTACGAATTTTTTCCTTTTCAGAATGCCTTCTTGCATAGCTTAATGATTTTTTATTGAATTTCATGATCAACTACATAGTTTTAAAGATTAAGATTTGTTAGATTATAAATAAATTTTTCAAACATAGTAAAATAGAGTTAGTAAACACTACACGTTACTGTTGTGCAGTTATACAAAGCTAAGATAAATACGTTTATTGATCTGAGAACAACAAGGGGGCCATCAGATGAAACTCTGTGTCAATTCTTCTGAGTGCCTTCTTATGACTGAACCCAGAACACCATCATTTCCCCATAACATCTAGGTTGTAAAAACATTAGAGTTTCTCTACCAAAAACAATGTTAGTATAACCTGCTGATATTGCCACATAAGTGAAATGTTTAGAATGACTAAAATATTTACAGCAAATTTTTGTTTGTCAATTTAGATTTTTGGAAGTTAATACAATGTGTTGTGGATGAGGTTCTGCTGTGAGCTACCAATGTTCTTCTATGAGCATGATTACATGTGGTAGATCATTGGAGCACAAAAGAAGTTTTTGTAGATCTTGATGACAGTTTAATAATGTTCTTTGGTGTTTAGAAGGGAGCAATTTAGAAGAAGATAGACACATTTCTCTTCTGAGGTAGATTTTTAGCATTAAGTTTACTCTCCTACTCTTGGGTAATTAAATGTGTTTTTAAAATAATAAGGAAAAATTTGGGAGGGGGAAAATGAAGTAGGAGGGACTGAGAGAAGGCAGTGGGTGAATCTGATCATAATGCACCGTATATATGCATTAAACTGACAAAATAATAAGGAGATCAGCAAGTAATAGTAACCTGTTTCTCTAGGACCCAACCCCACCTTTTCTAACTTGCCCTGGACAACAACAAATAGTGTTTATTGGATTTCTTACGTAAAACAAAACAAGACAAAAAAAATGTTTAGCAAGTCTACTACACAGTATGGACTTACCTGACAGAGTGATGAGTGAGCTCATGTATGCATTTGTCTATTCATTGCTTCTGTAAGTACATATAATTTATCTTATTCTGTTTGTTCCATATCCCAATATGTTGTCTTCTCTAGACTTTCAAGTTGTGTTCTGAGAAAACTAGGGTTTCCTCTTTAAAAGATGAAGAGATAATTTTCAAATAGAATTCCATGCAAAAATTGATCTTTTATGGCAATATTCTGATATCAGTTAACATTATGCTCAGATAAAATGGTAAATTTTCAGATACACATCTACAACATTTCTAGGAATCCAAGCAGGGGAGCTTGATCAGGAGCAGGGAAGGGCATCAGTGAACCAGGCTTTGGAAGGAGAACCACCTCTTGGCAAGGTCTTGGGAGTCATAAATGATCAGTGGGGGAGGAGACTAAAACAAGAAAACAGACAGACAGCATAAAGAATGTTTAGACTTTTGCCTTGTAGAGAGCAAAATTTAGAGAAAGGCTTGGAAGTGACATTCTAGTGACACCATCATACTATTCATTGGACTTGACCATTTCTATTTTTGAGGTGATGTGTTAGCCATAAAAATGTAGTTACATTAGTTCTCAGTCATTTGTATCACACGTATTTCACATGAGACCAGAATGACTAGATCAACAGCCCCAAAGAGGCAGCGGGTCAAATTATCCTAAACATAATGTCTCCTTGGACAGCAAGGAGGAAAGTGTGAACTCAGGTTCACCGGTTTCTTTCTGAGTTTGCATTTTCATAATTTAATTTCATCTTAATTGTGAGAAACTGTGTACAAAGCATTTGTACTGTCTCCAACTCATGTGGGCTGTCTTTGGTGGACATTTTAGTCTTTGACAAATTTTAAGCACAAGGCAACAAAACTGCATGGATCTCACATGGAAAACGTGGAAACACAACAGTGCTGTTCTTGTTAGGGTGGAGTTCTCTATGTGGGGAGAACAAGAGAGTCACATACCCAAGGATGTGTACACATCTCTCTCTGTTGCTTTCATGTGCAATGTCAGTATCTGCAAAGCACACAAGCTTTTTCTGGTGGATTCCATTATTGTCCCCATGATTCATGCCCTTTCCTGTAAAAGGATTATATTTCCCACCTATGACTTCGTGGTTTGCAGGCCTCCCAGGGTGGAAGATGCACTGGCAGCACAGTTTGTGATCGTCTTTGGATGATGACAGGTGAGCAGAGGCCTTAAGAAGCATAGTTTGTCTTCTGAAACGTTTCTTTCTTCCGTAAGAATAGCCTGTCCAAACAGAGGCTGGTCCTTCATCCACAGTCCAAGATGAAGACAACAGATGGAGGCACCCTATGGCTCACTCACAATCATCCCTTACTGGGCATGTAGCACAACCTAAAAGCAAAAAAAAAAAAAAAAAAAAAAAAAATGCTTTCTTTGTTACTACAGCTAAACTTACCAAGTACTGTCGCCAAAAGCTTAAGAAGTGTCTGTCTAGACTTAACAAGCCACTTTTGACTTGCTCCTAAAACTTCCGTGGCTCCTTAGTTCAATTTTGAAAATTCTGTATTTCTAATGCAATCAGTACTCCAACATGTATGTCTATATGTCCTACTCAGCCTCTATCCATAGTTGGGTGAGTTCATTCCCTGTCCTAAAAACTCTAAAAGAACATCTTGGCCAGTGAATCGTAGTGGTTAAAAGTAGCTTCTTGGTTCAAGCAGCCATAAAATTCTGGATTTAGCATAGACTTGGCTGGGTCAACTTGGACAACTCCCTCAAGCTGTTTTAGCTTTGATTTCCTTATGAGCAAAATGGGGACAATGAGTTCACAGCCCAGTTCAGAGGGCTGTGCCATTCACTAACACTGGGCATGGGAATGTCTGTCCATTTCATAGAAAATGCTCAGTGTTAGCTGGTCTTATGCTGTTGACTACATCTTAAATGTTTGTATCCTGATTCAACTTGGTTTTAACTAAACTTCAAGCTGAGTTCAAGCCCACTTAGTCTATTATGTATTCTCCTAAGTTAAAAAATGTTCATTATTACTTCTTTTTTTGTTGTTGTTTTTTGTTTTTTGAGACAGGGTTTCTCTGCGTAGCTTTGTGCCTTTCCTGGATCTTGCTCTGTAGACCAGGCTGGCCTCGAAAACACAGGGATCCACTTGGCTCTGCCTCCCAAGTTCTGGGATTAAAGGTGTGCACCACCACCACCCGCCTCATTGTTCCTTCTTATGAACTAGGCACTTGTTACAGTCTTTGAGAAAGTAAACAGTGAATTGAACAAGCTCTTTGTCTTTCTATAAGCGAATGACATCATAGTGTCCAATCTAATTGACAGACTGTAATTTCCCTGTTGTAGTTATTAATTTTAGGAGATAAAATTTTTGTTGTATAAAAATGAACATTATTTAAAAAGAATATTAGTTATAAACTATTCTGGAAATGGTGACCTGTCATCTAATTTTCTTATTGATTAATTATTTATGTGTATATATGTGTGTCTGCATGAGTTTACATGTACCGCATGTGTGAAGGTACCTGCAAAGACTAGAAGGTGTTGGATGCCCTGGAACTGGAGTTAGAGGAGGTTGTGAGATGCTTGATGTTGGGAAGCAAACCCAGGTATTGTGCAAGAACACTAAGTGCTCATAACGATAAAGCCAGCTCTGTAGCTCCTGGTTTTCTTTGTAAATGCAAAGAAAACCTGAATAATTTAGAAGGTGAAGAAGTGAGGCCCAGGTAGTGGGTTTAGTTTTCAGCATAAGGCTTGAATGATCACAGTATTGCTGACTTTAATCAGGAGAAACTCAAAAGGGAATATCATTCCTAGTTAAATGAAGTGTGCATTCTGCCAAGGTCAAGTTGCCTTGTATTATTTGAGACTCGCTGCTGAGTACTTTATTAATTGTTTTCAGACTGGAAAATGAAGTTATAGCCTTTCCTGGAAACTCTGGGAGTCAATTTATTTTAGTGAGGGGGGGGGGCATGGGAAAGCAGCTTGCCAGTTCTGTGCAACTGTGAGGAGCAGGGAATTATGGGAAGCTTTCTGTATAAGTCATGGTCAAAGTAAAAATGCTTGCTTCAGGCATTAAGGTATATGTGAATTATGTACAAAATAAATAACTAGGGTTCTATATGGTTGTCTTACTGTCTATTTGAATTTGTATCATTCACTTAAAAAAAAAAACCTTCAAATGACACAAACATACACATCACCTGTCTACCTGTAATTATTAAATTGAAAGTAATTTCAGAAAGCACTACCCTGAACAGAGCATTATTAATTTATCTCTGGCCTTGGAAGTCTTCTTGGAGCTGAGATTTAGGTTGTAGCTAGATTAGATGAATGAATTAGAACAAAATCATATTGAAAAGCACTAGTAAAAATAGACAAGGTATATGTTATTGGTATTGGTATTCTAAGCAGTGGGGAAGAATGTCAAACATTTTTATTGAAAAATTACAATGTTCAATGGGCATATTTTTCTAAACACAAGTGAAGATTGTAAAAAATTAACTATTAAGTATAATGGCTAATTTTAGAAGTTTGTGTTATAGGTGAGGCTTGTAGGAATACATATGCTAAGCCAAACAACAGCAGAAGGATGATTTTAAAGAATGGAGTGTTACGAAGCCATGATTATTAGCTTTTGTGAGAGCAATGCAGCACCATACAGTTTACACATTGCTTTAAGTTAGACAGTTCTCTAGAGACCTGGAATCCATATTAAGCTCACAAATAGTGCTTTTCCTTCTGAATTCTGTAGAGACCGGTTTTTGTAAGGACTTTATACTCTGCTCAGCAATGTTTATCACTTATGTTTTAAATTATTTGAAATAAGAGTGTCAATGTCTATTAGAAAAAAAATCTTCGTATCTTTAAAATGAGCAGATCCTGAAGAGCAGCAAGTGTTACATGAGCAGGAACACTTAACACATATAACAGAATTCCTGGGAGTCAAACCACGTGCCCATTAAAAAAACAAAACAAAACAAAACAAACAAACAAACAAAAAACAATCAACCAAATAAACAAATGGTATCTGTATTATTCTCTGCTCATGGACACAAAGTTCATTAGGAATGTTAGCTTATCAGATCCTAAGTTGCTGTACTTGGA
The DNA here is from genome assembly GCF_903995425.1 of Onychomys torridus. Classification (NCBI taxonomy): domain Eukaryota; kingdom Metazoa; phylum Chordata; class Mammalia; order Rodentia; family Cricetidae; genus Onychomys; species Onychomys torridus. The sequence continues at coordinate 21,957,787 of NC_050456.1, forward strand.
AGATGATGTAGTAAAGTTTCCTTAGGTGTAAGTAAGATTTTGAAAACATTCTTCGGTGTGTGACTTAAGATCAGGACGGAACTAGAAAAAGATTGAGAAGTAAATATCTGCATTCGGATATGTTGACAAGTGTCCTTAGTGGCACCGACCAGTCAGAGTGAAGAAAGTAACAGGCCTGTTAGCCCTCCACGAGTGCACTAGTGAGTGCAAAGGAGTGATGTGGGCCTCAGGGCTGGGGTTTCAACATCAGGAATCACAGCAGTGGAAGAGGGTGTCCCTACGAGGGATCAGGATGGATTTCTGGCCGGCCTGGGCTGCAACCGAGTTTTGAAGAACGAATTGTACACTGATAGCATACTTTCGATGTTGTCCACAGGGTGAAGCTGTCAATAGGAACAAGTGATTATGCTGAAGTCTAGAGAAAGGAGAAAGTGGCCAGGAGGCGAGAAAGGAGCCGATTGAGCAGACTGGGGATAAGTGTGAGCACCATGCTTTAGTCTGACGGCTAATGGGCACCTCTGCTGGAAGTTAAAGAGAGCATGACCACCTGTGTTAGTTAGAAGGTCTCTGGTCATAGAGGGGAGACGTATGGTCAGCACAAAACACAGCCATAGGAAACTAAGACATGGAAGCCCATTCCCTGGCAGTGGGAATAGAGGAGAGGATAGCTGCATAAGTGGGGATAGTAACATAATATGCCCCATGGAGCTGTGGGGACTAAGTGTAAAACACTAGGGCCCAGCACTTACATAAGGTAGGTGATCCTTGGCACATCTGTCATAATGTATCAGTAACAGCTGGTAACTGATGGGAACAAGGGTGGTACATAGGCAGCTCAAACAGGAAGCGGGTATGAGTGGTCTGTTCTGGAATAGGCAGGTACGGATGGATTCTGAAGGACAGGACCATGTTGTGTGGACTGAAGAATAAAATTCAGGCGAAGGACTGTAGAGAAGCTAAACTACTTTTACAAGTTAACTGACTGTGAAGGAAAGAAGAGAATAATACCACAGCCAAAAGGAGGTATTCGATTAAAGTGCCTTTGTGTCACTTTACTTCTGTTTTCTTTTGGGATATTTAGCACCACCTGGTCGAGTGCAAAGTTGGGAAGTAGTTCAAGGGGGTCATTGGAATACTGAACCCTGGCATCGCAGCTGGAAAAAGTACTAAAGCAGCATAAAGAACTGTTATGTGGGAAGGAAGCAGAATTACTGACAATACATGTAGAAAGAATAAATGCACTGAAAATCAGAAGAGACTGTGGGTGGAGGAAGGGAGGGGAGGAGGAGAGGAAAGAGAGAACACTAACACTTGGAAAGTCACTATCAATTTGTGGTCATGGAGTGGACCACAGGGGTTTGCATTCACATCCTAGCTAGGGCAAGACTAGATATAATCTGGGTTACAAAATGGTAGAACCCACTAAAATTGAGGAAGTTAAGTTGGAGTGTGGAGAGTCAACCACATGTGGAGAGTGCCTCGGAATTATCTAAAGCAGAATGGGAATGGGCGGGGAGTAGGAGAAACGATGATTATGAACCAAGTGTCTTAGCTGTCAACTAATGAGGGGGAAACTCCAGGAGCAACAAGCCACACAGGTTCCAGATTAGCAGTAAGAGGTAATAGGATCACAGTGACACTCCTCCATACATGAGGGTTTCTGTGTGTGCGCGCCTGCGTGTGTGTGCGTGCGTGCGTGCGTGTGTGTGTGTGTGTGTGTGTGTGTGTGTGTGTGTGTGTGAATTGCTGGTGGGGATATTGATGGGAGGATTTTCTGAAGTGCTACTACAGTGAGAATACAGTGCCAGGCCAGGGTTCTGTCTACAGAGTAACAATAAGGAGCAACAAGGAGCAGCATGGTAAAGCTGGCCCCAGACATCCTGGGACACTGGGGTACATCAGCTGTCTGTGGTCTAATGGGTGCTATGGTCAACTCTATTTTATTTCTTACCTCTATCATGTTGTCCATTTCATTGTTTGTTTTTAGATTTCAGTCAGATTAGAGAAGGAGGAAGAGAGGGAGGAAGAAAGGGGGCAGAGAAAGAGGGGGATCAGAGAGAGATGGAGAGAGACAGACAGACAGACAGAGATGAAGCTTTAAAGACTTATTTTTAGAAGTGAGTGCTGTAAATCATAGAAAGGCCCACTCTAGACAAAGTGGATCATAAATAAGCAGACCTCATTTGCACCTGTTCCTGGTTTTTATTTCTGCTTTCTCTCTTACTTAGTTTCCTCTTCCCTTTCCTTTAAAACGCACCACACTTTGAACTAACAAAGCATTTTTTTTTTATTTATTAGTGGGGTACATAATGAACAGAACTTGTTTTGTATTCCTAATATTGTTATAAATAAGTAGATAAAAATACATGTTGGCCGGGCAGTGGTGGCACACGCCTTTAATCCCAGCACTCGGGAGGCAGAGGCAGGTGGATCTCTGTGAGTTCGAGGCCAGCATGTTCTACCAAGTGAATTCCAGGAAAGGCGCAAAGCTACACAGAGAGACCCTGTCTCGAAAACAAAACCAAAACCAAAATAAAACAAACAAACAAACAAAAAACCGTGTTATTATAGCTACAATGGCAGAGGAAAATGGGCTAAAATCAGAGAAGAAGTGTAACCATATGGAAATATAGAGGAACAAGCAATGAACTAATATGGTATGTTTAATAAACTTATGTATAAACTTATAGGGACCTCTGGTTCCAGTAGTTCAGTAACACTTCCTAAATTTCAAAATCTAGTTGACTTTGTACACTAGAATATACTTCTATTTGTTTCCATCAATATGTGCTATTGCTGAGCAATGGTTAATTTTAATGTTATGATTTTTTAATACTTACAAATAGGCCTTGATGATGGTTAAAGGAACTATAGGTGATCCAGAAACAGAACTGAGTTGTTCCTTTATGAGTGCATCTGAACTTAGAATTTGTAGTTTATTGTTGATATATGTACATAAAGAATGGACACATTTACTGTTGGAGTTTTCCTGTATATATCAATTTATTTATGGAGAGGATGTTGTAGCCATCTCCATCTCTCTTAAAACTAGAAATAATGGTAGCATCTGAACAGCACCAACCATTCTAATCAAATTGTGAAAGTCCTTGGAGTATTTATTTGTTCGTCCATTCCTTAAGATGTTGAATGTTTACTGAGTACCTTTCATATGCTACAAACCATATACTATGCCTTTGAGGGAAGTAATTATGAGCAAACACGGACACAGTTTGTCCACACAAAGGCCCATAATCAAATAATGTCACAAGTAAGATAAAATTGCACCTGTGAAAGATTCAAGGGAGAAGTCCAGAGTGTAAAAGCTGTGCTTGAATTGATTTACTCAGAGAGACTGGCGAGAGTTACCCACAGGAGCAAGATAGACCACCAGGCAAGACCTAGGTTTTCCATACATAAAGTGAAGCTTGAAGGAAGATTAAGGTTCTTTTCATGGTGGGACAGCGCTGGCTGGTGATTTTAAAACTGGAGAAAAAGACCTTTGTGCTGAAGCAGAGGGCAAGGATGACATCAGCGTGGGACAATCTGAGAGAATGAAGGGGAGCAACCAGACAGTTGGAACCCTACAGTTTTACATTACTGTGAAGGCCAAAACAAGCCAATTCAATTTTTGTTCATACCCTTTGCTCTAATAGTACATTTCTCAAGGCAAATGCCTCTCAAAAACTATGGTAAAATACATTATGGTGATAGACTATTTTAACAGAGGTACATTTTTCTTTCCTCTAAAGGCAAGGTAGCACACATCTTCTTTAGTCATAAAATAAATAAATAAGAAGAAAAATAAGATCTCTAGCTGCTATCTTGTTTATCCTAATCAGGATTAGCGTTATCCTAATCAACAATCTTGTATTCAACCTTAATGATATTTCATTAGCTTCCCAGATCCACCTTTCCTGTCTAGGTCTAATTATATCTAATGTAATGTATCTCAACTCACTATATTAAATCATTTTAAAGACATTTTAAAATCACTCCAGAGCTTTGCTTTAGGCCCCAGAGAGGACTGAGTTCTCTTGCCCCTTTTTGGGATCCATGGCCTTCAGATTTTCTCCTTGCCTGTCTTCCTTATCCTCCTCACAGCATATCTAAGGAGATCAGAAGAAAATAAAGTCTTTTTTTTTTAACAATTCATAACATTTGCATAAAACATGCGTTCTTTATTTTTATTATTTTCACTTTTTTTTTTTTTTACAAATGTGTGCTAGTGATGTAGTAAACCAATTATTCAATACATCTTATACAGTGAATTTGCCATCCTTTTCTTGCCTCTGCTAATATTACCCTAACAGATAACATTTGATTGATTGATGCTTCCTTTGGTAGCATATTTGAATATCTTACTGTCCCTCAAGAAAGCCAATATTCTAAACCTCCTGAAATGTCAATAAATATGGCCTAGAAATTCTACTTCCAAGGGCTGTGTTGTAAATTCTGGGGCTCTGTTACATACATGTACAAACAAAAGTATGCCTATCAAAAGTATGTAAACAGAACTGTAGACACAAATGCTTGAAGTCTGAAGTAGTAAGGCGTCATTGGCTGCTGGGATTTTCCTATGATGGCCTTTGGTGCCATGTTATCAGAAACACTGCCGTTGGGTCGACAACTCCATGACTCACCAGATTTTGTCATGGTGCACAGTACATGCTATTTTTAATGCAAAAGAAACAGATAACTGTCTCCATTCCTTGGAAAGTCCTTGTGTTCTTATTTGCTGAAAAGGTTTGGGAACTAATGAAGAAAAACCTTTCTTATCCCCTGTCTGCTCTGGTCCTGAGTATTCACTCAGGTATTTGATTGCACTTGCTAAACTTAGTGTACAGAAGGTAGAGTGGACTGCAACAAAAGAAAACAATTATGTACATGGAAGAAGCGGGATGTACAATGATATATAATGAAAAAGAAAATCGGAGAGCTAGGATTTCAGGCACAGAGAAGGAGGCTATGCTGGTGTCTTTTAAGTGGTCATTGGAAGAACTGCGTTAAGTCTACTGGACTCCAACTTTGAGCCTGTCTCTCAGAGTATAAGAGGGCTTCTAGAGGACAGCCATGGAAGGGCATAGCAGAGAGTGGCTGACTGCAATAAGACTTCTGTATTCCATATAGCCAGAAGCAAGAGAGAGCTTCCTTTGGAGGTAGAGAAATGGGCCGGCTATTAGGGAACAAATGATCAAATTTGTGGGTGTTTCCTTCCTTAATAAAATTATAAATTATAGGGTAAGGGTTAAAGTTATCAATACTGGAAGGGCTAAATGGCATAGGTTTCCATGCAAGAAAGATGGAGAACGTGCTCTTCAGAGCTTGCATTTAACCTAGAGAAAGAAAGAAAGAAAGAAAGAAAGAAAGAAAGAAAGAAAGAAAGAAAGAAAGAAAGAAAGAAAAGAAGGAAGGAAGGAAGAAAGAAAGAAAGAGAGAGAGAAAAAGAAAGAAAGGAAGAAAGGAACCAAAACAGTGTTCTTACCCTAAGTATTTTCTTTGAAAATGTTCTTATAGCTGGAGATTCAAAGATGGCAAATCAGCAAATAAATGAAGGTATCTTTAAGGGAAGAGCCTGTTAACATTATTTTTCCAGAAATGCGATATCATTTACTTGGAGGAACAGAAATGATTAATATAGTCTTTTTGTTCGGGGAAGCTATTTCACAAGATAAAAGGCTAGTAATCTAATAACTAGCATATCAGTATTATTTTATTTGCTTCTTCCTGTCTGTAAAATAGCTTCCCTGCTATCTTGTTATTGCTGTTATACTTGGCTAGTTATACATCTACGATAAGAGCACATAATTAATGTGAAAAATTATTCCGCAATGCTTGGGCTTATTTCATGTCACTTTAGCAATGCCCCGTCAGGAGAGCTGTTCTCATTTCCCACTTATGTTCAATAGCAGGCCTGCAGCAGTGGCATCGTCTTTCCACCGTGTTTGTCAAAACAATTTTATCTCTAATAGATTCCAATCTGCATTGTCTGAAAACTTCTGTTTCCGTTTAAGACTTTAATGTAATTTCTTGCATTTCTATTTCGGGCAATAGCACAACTTTTGAACTTACACATACTTGGCAGCTGTACATGGTTTTTCTTTCACGAGTATGATTTTTTTTAAGTGGGGGTAAATGCCCTTAAAATCAAGCATTTTGTTTTGAAGTGGACCTGGGGGCAGCAACCTATGTGAACATAGTCTATTCCAGTCACTCACCACCGTGGGGGCATTTGAAAAACATTTCACATGCCATGACCTTCAGAAGATTAGAGGCTTCAGATACTAGTGAATTCTTTGCAAACCTTAAATGACCCTCCAATAAACCTTATTTTGAATGTGTAGAGCTATATTTCACTTTGTTCCACAAAGATTTACATGTGTGTCTCCCCATTAGCATTATTTGGGTAAATCCTATTAAAAAGTGCACATGCTCTGTGCAGTTTCTCCATGAGGCACTGGTAAAGTACAACATTGTTAAGACTGTGCCAAGGGAATACTACATGATGAGAAAATTGGCGATACAATTAAAGTGCTACATTGTATTAGAATGTTATCATTAGGATGAAGAAAGTTTTCATGACAATCTCAGAGGATGAATGAACACTTATTGGGGCAGCTAGAACAAATCTGTACATTCCAACATAATGCTTAGGGAGCAAGTGGAGTAGGGAATATTGGTCCTGTGGATTTCTGAGAAGGGCCTCTCTTGACTTTGGATCATCAAAGTAGATGTTAGAAGTCTTCCAACCCTTAAAGGAGGAGTCCATCAGAATGGATATCATTCTTCTCTGGAATTGTTCCTTTGGAGGCCAGGGCTTTGAGCTAAGTGAATGTTGTGCCATTGAGTGACAACCATGGCCTCTTCTTCCTCTTCCTCTTCTTCCCTCTCTTCTTGATTTTTCCCTTTCTCCTTTTTTAAAAATATTTCTTCTTCACTTCATTCATGGATTCTTTTATGTCATACCTTTTTAAATTTTTGCTTTTATTCTTCTATGGTTCTTAACTATGCTCTCATGCATTGGGGCTAGTGAAGAAGGACCACGGGTTTTCCTTATGTAAGTTATATGTCATTGTGGAGTAAATATACAAATAAAAAAGACCTGGCCTTCATTTAAGTGGACATTTGAATTGCAATACACTTGGTTCTTAGTCTTGATTCTCTGCCCAGAGCAAAGCCATCTGAAATAGGAATTAAAAATGCATCGTTCTTCAACTTTAGTTATGACCTCATCCATAGGCTTGAGATACTGATAATGATGGCTGCAGTTATTTGACTCCCCCCCCCGCCCCCACACACACATCTTTTTCCCCCTCGTGAACATAGTTACCTGAGACACTGAAATATTGATGAATTTTGTAAGGCTCATGTGTGTACACATATATACAGAGCACATAATCCTGACTTATGGAAACTGCTCTGCATACCCCTGGGGATGAAATGGCGGCTGGTTTAGACCATTTCCCACAGATCATTTGATGTCAAATGGTCTATTTAGTTTGGTGATTTTTTTATTTGCCACAGTGACACAAAGGCATCTAAAGTCCTGTGTCCACACACATTCATGTCCAGAAGGAGTTAGGGGTGATCTTTAAAATGTGAAGGAGTATTAGAGATGGGAAGTTCTTACTCAAAAACTATCTAATAATGTCCAGAGAAGTGACTCTGTGAAGGTCATTTCCCCCTCCTATCAAGTGTTCTCAGGGCAACATCAGAGAAAAGAGCTGTCAGTAATTTCTAATCTGGCTAGGTTATATCTATGACCTTGGAGCAAAGAAACTCTCACATACTGCTGGTTTCTTGAGACAGCCATTTGATCTCCTTGTGAATACTGCCCAGGGGGGGTTGTTTCTAGGGTGCTCCTGAGAGTTCTGCTGGGTTAGGAAGTACAAAGGTTTCAAGCACTTGAATTTTCTCTTAGTTTGCTATAAAATGGAAGAAAGTCTCTGTAACAGGGCTTTGACTTGCCTTAGTTCTCTAGATTTGGGGGATCAACATTGAAAAGAAATTCCTTAGCTTCCTGATTTTTCCTTGTTTCTGTTTCTTTTTTTTTATTCTCCCTCATTACCAACTATCACCTACTAAAATGCCTGTGTTTTCTACACTTGGACATTATTTTTGATCTCCTCTTCAATCCTTCCTAGTTCTTGTACCTCACTTAAACACCCCCAATTGTTCTCCATGTGATTATCCAATAAAAATCCCTCTGTTTTTGTTGAGAGGTTTCTTTTGGGCTGAAAAGCTTTCAGGCAGGATGCTTTGGCCTTTGACAGGGTGACAGGTATGTTTACCTAAATCAATAAATCATTGCAACCCAGATTTACAAATCAGACACACCTAGTTATGGGCTTTTTTTTTTTTTTTTAAACAAACCTAAGTCTTGTACTATCTGTTCATAGCTTAGGATGTTGCTGCTACCCAGCAAATGAAAACAAAGTATTTAATTTTGACAGTGAGCTAATCTTAAAGCTTAGAGTCTACTTAAAATTTGACTCTATTCTTAGGGAAATTGGACAATAGATATTGGAAATTATTAAATGGGGAACTATTTGTACAAATTATTTACTTATCAGAGAAAGGCATTTCACCCTGTAAAGAGCACACTTAAAAGAACACGGAGCTCCGAGAAAACTTTATACCTTGAATATTTTATTTAAATGCCATTAAGCTATCAGTAATGTTTGCTGCATTTCCTTCCCCATCATTACTGATTGCCAATATATTTGTGGGTAAACAGACAGACTCTCTCTTTTATAACTGGCCCCCTCTTACCCTGCACATTTCTTGATGACAGTGTCTATCATAGGTGACAGGGGAACCCACTACTGCATCGATAAGCTTCCCTGCCTCAAACAGGGCTGTGCTGATTTCAGTGTGTCTGTAGATGGTAGGGGAGGCTTGCTGTAGACATTTCTTGGGAACCTGGCAGGAAGATTGGAGCAAGGCAAGGAGGAGTCTTTGAAAAAAAAAATACCACACCAGGATGAATAACACTTTTTAATGGAAAAATGTTATTTTGACTCTAATTTTATGCTTAGATGCTTTTAATTTGATCCACATTTAATTTGTCATTCCTTGGAGAAGGCATTGATTATATGAAAAACTATCTGCTCTGTTGCTAATGAGCAGGATTGGCTTCAGAGGCTACCATGATGGCATTGTATTTTAATGGTGCCCACCTGGAAACATTGGACCACATATCTTGGGAGTCATTTCTGTCACCTCTGGGCCCACTGTTCTGGTTGTAATTGCCCGGTAGCTTTGTTAAAGTCTCAGTTCTGAAGAAAAGTGTGTAATGGCTGCACATTGACAAAACAGGTCATAAGAACAAGTTTGGACATTGAGTTATAGAGCTGTAAAGGGTCAGTTAAAGATGTAATGGCAGTTGTACATCCATGGCATATAATAACACCTGAGATATATTTATATGTGTTTGGATTTGCTAAAACCCAAATGCTTTAACTCTGGAATGAAAAATAATGGTATTCAACATTGTTATGAGAACTTTTGGAAGGTAAAAAGACTATGAGTCTAGGCTAAGAAACTACATGTAGCAATTATTTTACTTGAAAATCTGAAGCTTCATATACAATCTATCACAAGCCTTGTATTAGAAAATCCATGTCTCCTATGTTTTAAAAATTAGGCTGCTGCTATTTCTGAAATTCTAATGGCTGAACTTGCAACAGTAAAGATGTCCATGTTTCAATGAAATATATTTCATAAATTAGCTTATCATTGCACTGATTCAGCATGCCTAGCAGGTGAGAGACAAAAACATGTGTTATCTTCCCTAGGGAACCTTCAATGAATGTCATTCTGGCTTCATATGTCTTTCTTTTCTCCCCTTCTTGAACTGATATAAAATTCTAATGTGTGCCCTCTAGTACCATCTTCATTGAAATCTAGCAAAAGCGCTGAAGGTAAGATAGTTGCAATGGTGCATGAGAAAAGGGAAAGAGGGTACACACAGTGATTCATGGCATGCTTGAAGAAAGTTGCAATTGCTCACAGCACACTTTTGTATGTAGACAGGTTAAAATATGTCACACGTCAGTATTAAAAATGAAGTTATTCATCTTAGCTACTTTCTTAAAGTTCATAGGAAAAGCACTAAAGCTATATTGGTGCCTTGGAAATATTTCCATCTTTATCTGAGAGCAAACCATGCCGCTCACCCTCAAAACAATAGTCAAGGAAACAAGAGCATACGATGGCAAAAGCACTATCAGTGCTTCTTGACAAGTAGTTGGTGCTTAAATACCAGAAATGGAAGACATGTGACAGACCCTGTTTGGGTTATGATGACAATGAAGTGTGGCATTTTTCAAGTGTGATTGTCCAGGCTAACCTTCCTTATCTATGGGTAAAGTTTGTTCTATGCAAATTTGAACCTCTGATATAATTATCATTTTGCAAATGGTCTTCATGACCATTGACGCCAGTATTTTTAGAACAGTGCCACCTTTGTCTTCCTGGGTTTTGTTCCCATTTGGTAGATGAGAAAACTAAGGTATACCATTGTATGTACATATCCTTTGACTGGTAAGAAACATGCAGACCTAGAATGCTGTTTGCTTAATTTCTTTTTGTAGTCTTTTTTTTTTCCTTTTCAAACAACAAAAATATCCCGTTCTTCCACCCGCCTCTTTTACAGGACAACTAAGTGTCCTTCAGTAACATTCTCAGCTTTTAATTCAGCTTCCTGACACAACTGTTAGCCAGGATTTCCTTCTGATAACGAAGATGGGAGAAAGCTGCACCAGTGGTTCAAAATAGTCTTCGAATAAATTCACAATAGTGAGACTTGACTTACAAATGTTAATTAAGGAACACTGGCCTCACACGAAATAAATACCGAAAGCTCAACTATCTTTAGTAATAGAAAATGAGATGTTGATTATTCGTGGACCATTGCACCACGGCAATACTGGCATGCAAAGTTCTGTGAAATATGCTTTGATTTTTTAAGCAAAAACATCTTTAGAACCCTTGCTGAAATTAACTGAGTAATTCGAAATCAGGTTGTTATGTCGCTGTGCCTTTTAGCATCACATGAAGAAGTACGTGAATGACCCTGTAAGACATCTAGGCTATGAAAAAGACAAATTGTAATGTATGCATTTGGACCTTAATAGGAGTTTTGCAGAATGTTCAGATTAGCGTTTCCCACTTTTCCATTTAAAAGAATGTGAACAGCCACCGTGGGTACTGAGGTTCCAGGAGTCACACTCATGAGATTTACACATTCCCATTTCTGGGACTTCAGTAGGTCCACACTATTGTGTTCCAGACTTTGCTAAAGGAGGATTCAGGAAGAATTATTTTTAAAATGGACATTTTAGAAAAAAGTATGTTGAAGTCTAGGTGGTTTGAATTTTAAAATGAGAACAAAATATCTCCTGAGTGAGATTTGATCTCAGTTACTTGCCTCTCAAGTTGTACCTCATTTATGAGGAACTCAGTAACTCCAAACTACTTAAAAAATGGTAATAGTGATCACTTTCAGAACTGCCACTTGGAAGGGCATCTTTTTTGGAGCATTGTAAGCTGTCAGCACAGCATTGTCTTTCCTATTTACCTCTCTTCATTCTCTGCCATTATCAGGGCTGATATTTAGTGAGAACAGTTACCAGTTGCCCGGAGGCAACAGACCTGGAAGTACCAACTGCATCTTAGCCCACGTGAATCGGTGCTTTGGGAAGCATCTAGCTGTGCTCAGGACAGTTCTGAGCTATGCTTTCTTTGGTATAAGCACCCTGGAGATCTACACGCTCAGAAGGGTAGACCCTGTGTTTGACAGAATGGATGAATCACACATGGTTGAAGAGCCAGGAAGATAGACTTAGAACTCATAAGCAATTGTGGCCTAATGTTCAAATGTAGGAAATCTTAGTCGGCTCCAGCTTTCCTACTTTTTCATTCATGAGGTAGCACTGTCACTGAGAAAGCAAATAACTAAAAAGTTTCTTTTACCAAAAAAAAAGGCATCAAAATTTTAAAATATAAGTTTGAAGTTAGTCTTCCACAGATAGCCAATTTAATTATGCTAAAAATGACATTTTTAATTAAACACCAAGGTAAGCATAAATGGATTTCAAAATAATTAATCAAACATCAAAAAATTGAAACCTTTTTCTGCTTGAGCAGCAGAAATGAAAGAACCAGTCTTCGGGTCTCATAGAGATTCAATCTAATTTAATTCTCTGTCTTCTCTAAATAAACATTCCTAAAACCTTTTTTTCATCTGGGGGAATAAGGATGAGAGGGGTAATCAATATTTCTAGCATTTTAATTAAAACCGTTAGTGGAATAAATCCATTTAATTATCAGTTAATGAAATACAAGGTCATTTACCTGACAGGAACTTTTGAGGGTGGATTACTAGTTGGAATAAAGCAGGGGAGCCGATGTCACAGCCATTTAACTTCTGTCAAATTTAAGGTTAAAATCCTTTTAGACTCTTTAACCTATTCTCTACCACTTTTCTATTATGTATGCCAATTGGCAAGAGAAATGCTTGCTAAAACTTATTTTACATTTAATTGTGTTGCTAAGATTTCACTGAATTCCTAGAAATTTCTTTATGTTTCTAAGGCATGAACTGAAAAGATTGCAATGTATTTTGATATGTTTTTATTTTGTGTTCATCATTTACAAATCTGTAGGGATGCATTCCTTACTACAAATCTTATAAATAGTTTCTTCATTTTTATAAATATGAATCAATAAACTGTAAGCTTTAGCATGTAAACATAGAACAAATATGCAAAAATAAGTAAATAATCACTTTAAATAAGTTATAGTTAATTATATGTAGTTCCCTTTTTAAGGTGACCCCAAATTCATTAGAATTATATAAAGAATTAAAAGCATCTGGCCACAGGTTAGTTTGGTAGATGGCTTTAAGTTGGTTTAACAAATGTAGAGCTACCACTAAAAGTATGTTGCAAAGCTCCTTATACACATTGTTCACACTTTCTGTAGCTCACTTTTGCAAACAGAGCCTTGTGAGGGCTCTTGTTTCTTCTTAGCATAGATGTTGAATTAATTATCTATCGACTACAGATGTATTGCAATTTTGTAGATTGAATTTGTCTCCTAGCTACATATTTTAGAGATTAAAAGCAGATAACCTAGTTGGACTCTTGTTTTCTTTCTTATGTGGCAGTTACTATGTGCTAGGGTCACATGCAGTACCAATGTGTGCATCCCATGTACTTGGTGCTTTGTAAACTCTGCATGGACATTAACACATCCTTACATACCTTTGAAAGACATTTGAGTAACTCTTCATGATTCTTAAATTCTAGACACAATTAGTTTAAAAAAACTTATGTTGGCTTCAAAATAAAAGTGAATCATTGATTATCAACTCAAACCTGCTTTGATTGAGCCAGGCTTCTCCATGAAGGCAGATTAAGATTTCGTCCTCGTTATGTTTACCAAGACTGTGAATAGGTTTCTAATACTTGGGAAAAAAAGTATCAAAACTTACTAGGAAAATTGGATTAGATAGTATAAAGAATTCTCTTTTTATGTTTTTATAAATGTAATCCTGTGACTTCAAAGGAGGGTAATAAAATTTGTTTTAAATTATAAAATGAGACATGTAAAGGAAGAAAATTATCAATGATACCTAGATTTCAAACTTTTCTTGGGTGACAGAGGCCACTAGAATTGGCTTTGGCACACAGGTGCTTTTGGTACTGATCTGTCATAGGAATTTGTCCCACAGCCCCTCTTTGCCCTTTATTATATATTGCACTTGCTCCTACCTACCTTGGGTATCTAGTGCCTTGCACTTAAGTGTTATTTAGTGCCTACTCTACCCATCTCTCCACAGCCTTTTTCCTTCTAAAACAAGGCTTCCATGCTTATTGTAGGTGTCACAAGCATCCAAACACTATGGGCTTAATTTTTTCTCACACTTCTAAACGTTTTGTAATGGTACTGTCATCATGGTAGTTGAGGACTCTTCTTATTGTTACAGATAGTCTGCTCCATAGCACACGGGCATGCTTTAGTACATTTGTACTGGCATATCAGAGGACCCGAGACAGTGATTTATAGAGAGCAGCTATTTACTTCTCAAAGAGGTTGAGACATCTAAGATAAGGCACCAGCAGGTTGGCTGTCTCAGGAGGCTCATTCTCCATTTTTAGAACAGCACCTTGTTGCTGAATCCTCTGGAGGATGAACACTCTCCTTACAGGTGGAAGGGATGGGGGAGTAAGAGTGCACGCCCTTCAACCTTGAGTCCTAGGAGGATGCTGAGTCCTCAAGACCAGTAGACTACCAAAGGCCATACTTCTGTTGCACTGGGATTAAGTTTCAACCCAGACTGGGGTGGGACACCATCATTCAAACTACACTGAGAACAGTTGTGTCACTGTGGACTGTAGAAGACACCCTTCTCATGGAGCTTATACACGGCAAATCATGGTAGTTCTCTTTCGGTTCTTTCACTGTATAGAGTTTTTTTTCTTATTGAGTACTTCTTTGCCTCCCTTTGGCCCTGGATCTACAAGTTCTGCTCTTTGTATACACACATCTTCCTTTAGAAGTCTGTTCTATATCTTTAGTTCCATCTCCATTGACTCTGCATAGATTTTCAGGTTTTTTTTTTTTTTTTTTGTTTTTTTTTTTTTGTGCTGTTGACATCTAGCTTCACATTCACATGCTGGGTAAACATAGGTAATAGCAACTAAGTTTATATTTCTCCTTCTCATTTCCCCGTCATTGTCCTGCCTGAATGTGCCCAGTTCCTCAGCAACAGAGGCCTGAATAATTTTGACTATTCTCTCCACATGTCCCAGTGGGAAGCAGTGGCCACCAAGAGCTGCTGGGTCTTCCTGGGTCAGACCTTCGGAAGTATGCTTTGTGTTTCCCAGCCCAGGTCTTCTGTTTCCCACCTCCCTCTCACCCGGTTTCCTTTCCTTCTCTTGGAAACCCACAATATCCAGGAACTGGGTTATTTTGTAAAGCATTCTTTTGTCTTCTGCTCTTTACAAAAGCACACAAAGTTCCTTAAGAGGGAAGTCCTGAGTTACATTCAGCTCTATTGTATCAGACCAGAGATGTCTGTGTTTCTCCTAAAGACTGGCAGCCTTGCCACCGAATGAAGCTCTGTTTCCAGCACAGAAGGCCACTCTGCCTAAACAGAAATTCACCCCTCTCCTCTGAACTTTTCACTGTTCTCTCCTTTCCTTATTTTCTTCACATTCCTCTTTCTGGATGCTCATTCTTAAAACTTTTAATCCAATATTGATTTACTCTCGTTCGGCTTTGTATATCACTCATTAAAACGTGAAAGAGTTGTCCTGTTAACTGATCCATGTTAGGCCTCAATATAAGTATTCTCCCATTGACAGTTTAGTTACCATGTTTGGTTATCTTTTTCCTGTTTCTTTTATTGATCAATAAGAAAGGGTTGTATGCCAGTTTCCTCATCTATCATCTATAAGGATGTGATCTTTACCTTGAAGAAGACAATGAAGTTAAAGGTAAGGGACAGGTCTGTAGCTGCTCTCTTGCTTTGAATGGCTTATATCTTAGCAAACAGAGGAAACAAAATGCTGCCTCATTTTTATTTATGGCCATGAATTGATATAGTCAAGGCAAAAACATACTAATTGAATTCTGTCATTTCACGTTTATGTATGAGTGGAAATTTTAGGTCTCTTCCTATTAAAACCAGTGCAGACTCACAGTGGCAAACCAGAGACCCATTTGAGCTCTTCTGCCATGTGCCTAAGTCTAATTTGAAACCATTGTACCTTAAACTCTTACTAATTGCTCAAACTTAAAGTCATTATTTCAGTTCTTTATTAAAAATGAGCCTTTGCCCTATAAAATGCCCATAATTTTTAGCAGCTATATATCTGCTGTGTAATTTCCTCTCTCAAAAAATGTCATGCTCAATTTAATATTGGTATGTCATTTGCAACTGGCTAGGGGAGCTTTTTTGAAGATATTTTATACTCTGGTTTCACAAGAGCTGGACTCTGAAGCCTGCATCCCTGCATCCCTGCATCCCTGCATCCCTGACATTCTCAGACTGCTGTCCTGACACTGTTGCACAGTGTGTTTCTCCTACCCAAAGGGGTGCCTTAGAGGATGTTCTGTTATGGAATGCAAAGGCATTGGTTAAAATGAGAATGTTTTCCTCTGTGAGCAAATGAATTGAGAACCCAACCACAAATGTAACAAACTAGTTAAATAAAATAAAATACACAAGAAAGATATACCACCTTGAGTTTTTATAATGATACCTCATATGGAATTGTAATCTTTACAAAGCAGATATTTTAAAACAAGATATAAAGAATACAATAGACAACTCAGAAGAATTCATACACACTTACAGAATAATATGTATGAGATTTGCAACTTCAGTATAATTTAACATATAATTTTGCTTGGTAAAATATTTTAATGAGAAAATTATTTTTATTAAACTAACATACTAACAACCAGGAAAAAATGAAAATGAAGCAGATTAAGAAAAGTTGACTATGGAAGAGGTATCATCAAAATCATCAAAAATGAGTTTTATTTGGGTTAAGATATAAAGACTATATATGCATATTCATCAACATCATTATTGTCATCTTGCTTGGTTAACTTGTGATCTACAAGTGACAATTACAGATTTTGAAATGCCAACGTCAAGGTTTCCAGTGACTGTGGCATATGAAGTAGGAGCCCAAACACTGGAGGAGATACCTTGACCTTAAGGAACTCAAGATTACTTGGGAGGCCACGATTCACACATCAGAGAGCGTGTATTTCTACTAGGAAGGTAGTCAGTCAGTGATACAATCAAATACAAATATAGATGTAAGAATGGGAACTGAGGACTTCTGGATGAGCAAAGTTATTTCACAGAGAAGTGTTGCTTACAAAGGCTCGTGCTAAGAAATTCTCATATCTGGAGGCAACAGGTCATAGACAAACGATGGGAGATGGAATTATGTGAAAAGCAATAGAAGATAAGATTTTTGAGGAAAGCTAGAATGTAGTTCACTGGTACAGTGCTTGCCGGGTGTGCAAACTAACTAACTAACCTACCAACTAACTAACTAACTAACTAACTAACTAACTAACTAAAAATAAATAAATAAATAAATATAAGGAATAAAGGAAAGAAGAGAAAAAAGAAAAGAAGAGAAAAAAGTGATTGGGGAAAGCCCTCTTTTCTCCAACCTCCCTTTATTGTCTAGGTAGGTGAATGAGACCACACTGTATGATGCTTAAGAAGAATAAAGGTGGACCCTGTGGTGGCTGTAGCAAAAAGTCCAATGTTAGGAACAGGAAAGCAGCCAACCATCCTTGGAGTCCCTGGAAACAAGCAATCACAAGTTATGGATAACTTAAAAGAACAAATGAGCCTTGGCATCCGAGTGCACATCCCGGCCATTTCTCTCCCATCACTACTATGATGCAATTTGGTCCATGTAAGCTTTGCTTTCTGATACTTTCTGTTGAGACTTGAATGTCTGCTCACAAAACACAGGGCTCTTTTACTTTCTTTGTGTAGTCTCTCAAATTTCTCTGTGCCTCAAATACCACATTATAGACAGAAGAGACTTTCAGAGACTTAGTTGTCTTAATTTTGTGTAATATTCTCTCTCCCCGAAGACTTCCCACATGTTAGGCAAGTACACGGCGGCTGAGTTGTCCTCCTGACATCCTGAACCGTTTTCTCAGAGACTAACCTGGGTAGGATTGATTTTCCTGCACATGTGTGCTTCAAAGCACTGCTGTTGTTTTTGCTATTACTTTAGCATAACTTGAGACAAAGGGACATAATGGTGTGCTATACGGGTGTGATTTCTACAATATTTGCTACAATGATGAAACAGTGTTCTTTATGGCAATGATAAAAGGATACCGATGGTCAATGAACACAACTTAAAATTCAGCATGTCCAAATGATCATTGTAAGGAAATAACACAAAAGTTAATTTTGTATTAATAAGAGTTATATGCTTAGTGATTATTTGTTGTCTGGTACCTATGATAAGTAGGGTGACAGTAATTGGCCGTTTGAAAACAGGCAGCATTGATTATTTTAATAATAAAATCTCTGCTAGGGAGAAGCTTTTCCTTGTTAAATATCATCCCCTGCTGCTGCTCTGTTTTGTTCCTGGGAAGGATCGGAAAAGCTGAAGAAGTAGATGGTCCTGCTATGTCAGAGAGCACAGCCATTTGTCTGTTGCATAGAAAGATGATGGCAGTCTGTGGGAACTTCCCATATCAGTGTCCTCTGTGTGCCAAAAGATCGCTGGAAGATCATGATGCTATTCGTGCTTAAAATATGGAAATCATGGGCTCTATATTTTCTAAAGAACATTCCTTTTCCTAGTGATAGTTTTTACTCCTATATCTCATCCTGTTTAATATTTTAAATTTGGTGTGTTCTCCAAAAGGAATTGCTATTTTGTGATTTACACCCTTGGAGAAAAATAACATACTAGTCATAACTTTGCAGGTTTTTGTGATGCATGAAGATCAGATTTTTTAATGTTGGTTAATGCTTTGCTAATTAAAGTGTGCATGTTAATTAAAGCAGAGGCTAATGTTAATTACCTATATTAATGGAATCTCATGTAGCACCTGCCTGAAGCAATGGGTTCAATTTTCAAAATATCTCAATTAAGGCTGAAACTTTTGATTTGCATCTAGTAGGGTTTCAATTAACTGCACTGAAAACTTCAAAAACACTCTTAGGGGTGCAAAACAGCAGTGATTATACGAAGTAGAGTGGAGTTTGTTAAGTTCATGTACAAAGACTTCTTTCGTTAGTTTCAACTCGATTTCTTTTTTACTTGCCAAGACTCTATTCATTCAAAACAAGTCAGTGAAAGCAGCCAGATGTGTATTATTGCCCATAATCCCATCCAAGGGAGGCTGAGGCAGGAGGATGGTGTCTTCAGAAGCAGCCCTGGCTTCATAGCAATACACTGTCTAGACAAAAACCAAATGGCAGTGCAAACATCAGCTCTTGAAATAGCTCACCAGTGTTAACACCTGAGTACACCCATCCTTACTCTTACAGCATTCTGCCCTGGGTGACCATTAGTTTTAATCTATGTCCCTTGCTAATGAATGTCTTAGTTCCTTTTATTTAACCATATATAACCACTATATATTTAACCATATATAAGCATGTTTTAAGGCCTTAAACATTGTTGTGTGTTTGTAAAACAGCTAAATATATTTCTAGGCTAATGTGGAAGTGAGTGGACTCTTAGCACCTATTTCATTGTTGCTGAACACACACAGCCATGGCTTCTTTCTTGTTTATGTGGCTGCTTTATGCAAGGCATCAAGTTGCTGTCTGGTGTCAAAACCCAGTGTCCAATAAGAGACTGGTATTTTTGTCAGTAAGTTAAATATGGCCTGGAATGGAGAAGAAGATGCTCATTCAGTATAAGCCCTTGTTATAACTCCAGTGAACATGTGTTTATTCTGCCGCTGATTGTATTAACATTATCTTTTAGTTCCAAACTTACAACCTGGATGTTCTGTAAGCAAACCTGGCTCATGACTATATGCCCAGTAGAATGCTTGTGTTGTTTTAAAAGATAATACAGGAGATTAGCATATTAGGGGGGCAAATCTTAAAATAATTAATTAAAATATAAACATAACTGAAGACAGGTACATTGTGATTAGTATGCGTATTGTTGGCTCTCCTGAACCTACTGCTGTATTTGCTAAAGTCCCAATAACAACCATTCCCACTGGGTCTTTGGAAGGGATTATGAGCTAACAGTGATAACCTTTTTGACATCTAGTATAATCATGGTTTTAGAAAAATAGTTTCCATTACTGTGAATAATTGAAAGAGAAGTAATCGCCGCAATAGGTATATACAAAGAGATTACAAACTGATTTATGGTCCCTGGAAATCAGCATCATTAACTGTTATTGTGCCTTAGCAGACTTGGACTCTGATAACTGACTCTTGATCTCAGAGGGCCAAGATTTGTCTCCATCCAGCCGTGGAGAATACCAAAGAAGCATAGGATTGCCATGTGTAAGGTATGACCATCAAGGTGACACACAAGGCACATAGCTGCTTCTCATGTGCTAGTGGCATGAGGATAAAAACAATATGTAAGGCGATGGCAAATAGTATTGTTTAGGCCAGAAGATGTCAGCTGTCATCCTGATGGCCGTGTGTGGGGTTATCAGAAAAGATGCTAAGTGTTCACTGGTGAAGAGCAGTGCAGGGACCAGTGAGGCGGTGAGCACTCTCGGCCTTCATCACACACTGGCTAGTTAGCCAACTGGTCAGTTAGAAGCTGGACTCAATGGAACAACTAGTTGGATAATGTGATGAATATGCACAGCAGACTTCCCAAGGATGAGGCAGTGGGCCAGGTCTTCACAACCAGAAGAGCAAAGTCACCACAGCATCCAGTCCCTGCTGTATCACCATTAAGGTGGCAGATGGCAAAGCATTAGCAGAAAGACATTGAGAACAGCTGGAAAACATCTGGTAGGAAGAGACAACCTAATGGGTTTACTTGGCTGTGCCAAATTGAAAGGCAATTACTGGGAATCCTGGAAAGAAACTTCTATGTGTGGCTCATGGGGTGGGGGGAGGGCTGGCTAGAACAATGAATTCTAGTTTAGAGCTTTGGAAATACTAAAAAGACGTGACATTTGAACCTTGGGGATAGACTAGAGAGCATTAATTTGCTCTCTCCCCAAGTTCTAAGTGAGAACACAACTTTTAGGGGCATCTGTAAACCTATCTTGACCTGGAATCTTCTTGCATTGCTTCAGACCTTATTTTTGAAGCAGGGTCCCCCATTGAACTTGGAGCTCACTCACTGACGAGACTGGCTCGCTGGTGAGGTCCAGAGGCACACCTATCTTTGTGCAATGGCTTTTTATGTGGATGCTGGGGATCCAAACTCAGGTCCTCAGGCTTGTGTAGCAAGTACTTTGCACACAGAGCTCTCTCTGCAGCCTGCAGCTTTGGGTTTCTTTTCACATGTTCCTCCATTACCGTTTATCTGTGTCATGCCATTGTTCACTCTCCTTTGTCGAGAGAATCACCTGTCTTTCTAGAACCCCTCTGTCTGTCAGGCTCAATCCAAAAACAGTGATGTTTCCTTTTGGGAACTAATGATTTCTAACAGAATGAAGAAACAGTAAAGAGAAGATTCCCTCAGAGACTGATGGGTAGAACTGAGGAAACTGGGTGCCCTAGTGCCTGTGATGCAGCTAAAAGAGATTCCCTCCCAGACTGACAAGATATCCTCCCCCATTCAGTCTCCAGAGGAATGTGCACACATAGACAGGCCATGAAGGAGATAGAAATCTGAACAGGTGCTAGGGGAAGGCCATGTGACCAAACTTCTCCTGGAGAGTCCAACTTGGTGAAGTCTGAGTTTTCTTGGGGTTACTTATAGGAACATGGGTGAGGGGTCACTTACAGGAACAGGAATGCATCAAAGACAACCTCATCACCAGAGCCCACCCCAGCCTGGGTGACAGCTCACAAAAGGGGTTAGAAAGTGACCTTTCCAAGAGACTCAGTTGGGTGGTTGGTCTAAACCTCTTTCAGGCAGCTCAACTACTTTCTGCCCCTTTTCATTGCTTACTCTGCCAGTGAGTGGGGGCAGTATATCTGGTCGGTCTCAGGGACTTCCTGAAGCTAGCGAACTGTTTTGAGTTATTTACCTTTCATTCTTGGCGTAAACTATTACACAACAGGAAGCCGCATATTTTCCTGGTGCTCCCCTGATCTACTTGTCATTGAGAAGACAGACTAGTCAAAGCATAGTCTTTCAATAAATGTTAGGCCCATCTCCCTTCATCCAACTCCCTTCTTAACCATCGAACCAAAAGTAGTCCATTCATTATCTTTTGTAACTATTTTTGGCTTTTTCCTCAAGACTCAAGTAGATCAACAAACAAACAAACAAACAAACAAACAAACAAACACCAGTTGACTATAAGCAGGGTCTGATCTCAGTTTCTAAACATTTAGAGTCCAGATGACCTCTATAGAAAAGAGCAGGTTATTTTTAGCAGAAGGCCAAGTGGAATTCAACCATAGAGGAAGTAGCTGGGAACACAAGTGAAGAGCCAGAGGTTAGAAAAGGTGGGGCGAGCACAGAGCCAGTGAGGGACAGCACACATGTATGAGCCCTGACAGGCATTCCTGAGAAATGGTTGGTGATAGGCAGATGAAAAGTCAGAGAGAGAAAGGATACCAGAAGGAATTGTGAGAACATAAGGGAAGTCAAGGGCTTTGAATGAATTCCAAGTCCAGCCCCAAATTTCTAAGTTGACACAGAATCCTCCTATAAATCCTACATATCAGAATATCATGATAATGATAAATCATACTAGTGACTGGGGAAAACAATCAGATTTGCAAGAAAGTTCCTTCACAGTGAGGCCTCATTTCTTTCTGCCTCTGGACTCTGAAGAGACTGGGTGCCATGATGGTTGAGTAGTGAGCTGAAAAGAGACAAAGTAATCAGAGTATACACAAGGAAGTTTCATTTCTGAGGCAAAGGAGCAAAAAGTCTGGATGAATCTAACATTTGTAGGAGATGGGACATTGGGCCTTTCAGAAAGTGCTCAAAGTATGTACCTTCCCTAGTAGACTTGATATTGTATCCCAGCTGCCAGCTGTTTTAACCACTGGAAGGATCAGTTAGGGACTTGGCTCAGGCAAGGAAATCATGGTCTGGGGACTATTGCTTAGAAATGATACCCACAAAGAAAATGAAGCATGGGAATTGGAGTCAGAAGCTCTGGGACATTTCTTTCCATTAGCTATGTGAGAAGTTCATCATCTCTTTCCAGTGGAAAGAATCATATCTGATATATTGGTGCCCAGCGTAAGTTGTGATTACTAAGGAAGATGTTATACATGGAATCCTAAACCACAAAAGTATATGTAACCTATTACCAGAAGTATCTAGCAAGTATTAGCAAGTGACTTTTGATTAAGCAAAGTGTTTCTATCCATCATTTAAGCATTAATCCAGATGCCCAATGAATATGCCCACTTTAGGTGATAGATAGTGAACTCATGATTAGCTATCCAATTAATTTGTAATTTGCATACTGTGTCAAATAATAAGGCAAAATCAATAATTGTTTCATAGGATAATAAATTATTTGAGGTAGATCTATAAAATATAAATCTCTAATTATGTAAGATATAAAAATTATGTTTCTCCCTAAATGTTCTATGAAATGGCAGAGCTGCATCTTCATGGTGAGTGTGGAGTTATGCCTAATGTCAAGATGTTTATCATTTTTTGACAGCATCATTCTCTTAGGTCTGATTTTAAAGCTACAAGATAGCAGCTTAGGTAAAATAAAAAAATGAAATGAAATAGCAGTGTATTTAATGCAGTGTGAAAGGAATGCTCTTCTCATAGCTTCCTCGATCTTGGCCATGATCCCTTGGTTTCTGTCTCCATATTACACTCACACTACTGTCCAGGCAGTCTTTACCAGTTTGAAGGAGGCAGGTGAATTGTTGTGTGAAGTACTTCATGTTCTAGATTCATCGTCAGGACATCTCACAATTCTTTTCCCTCTCACTCCTATCTCATCCCCCAGTCCTTGTTTCTCATAAACTGAAAGTTTGGTCAAGAAGCATTCTTGGATTTAGTCTTATCATCTGTGACATGTGTGTTCTGATGGCACCCCCTCACGTCAAGATTTCTGCTGTCTGTGGTGCCAAAGTGGAGGGGGTGTCCAGGGACCTTCATACGATTGAGATTCCCCTTATAATTAACAGGTAGTCAGTGGAGCCTCTACATCATGTGGGGATTCAGTCCCCTGTTAACAAATACATTGGTGACCCATGCTACCATCAACTACTATTTGGAAGTTACAAAATGGTGGTTGACTAATTCTAATATTTCTTGTGCATTTTTAGCTGGCTAAAAAAAAAAAAAAAAAAAAAAAAAAAGCTCTATAAAGTTTTCTTGTACCAACTCTGATAATTACAGTTTCTCTTCTAATCTTCAAATATCCTTTTGCTTCCCAGTATTTGGAATAGTGTGTTAGAGTAACAGGCCGCCCCCCCCCCGTGCCCCCTCCCCCGTGATAGCACTACTTTTTCTTTTTCTGGTTTGAGTACAGTTATATACAACTTTACTTATATTTGTTTGGTAGGTAACTATCACTTGAAGTGATTCAATTTGGAGCATGTATTTCCTACATTTGTCTAAAGCCCCTTCAGGATAGAGCTGTGTGCTTCTGTCTGTAGTCAATGGCTGCTTCTTTGTTCTCTTTACAAGATGATATCACAGGCTCATTTTATAATTTTCCTGCTCCAGACTTTTAAATTAATTACGAAACTGATATCTTTAACTTTTCTCCGATGAAAGTAATCCATACCCACCCCTCACTCATTCATTCAATCAGTACGTATTGAGTGTCTACTTGTATTAAAAACCCAAGGACAGTATGAAAACAAATCTGGTTCATATCTCATTCCTGGGGACACAGAAAACGTAGTCATATAGAGGAGTCATGAACGCCTACATGGTATAAAAGGAAGTTTGTATAAAAGATAGCATATACATCCATAAAATTCAGGTGAGGGAGGAAATTCCTTAGCCTAGAGAAACAGGAGGAAAGAGGAGCTGTAGAAATGGAGGATAGTTGAGTGCAGAGATGGAAAAGCCTTATTCATGAGAGGGCACAGGTTAGACTGATATGAGTAGAGGGGGATTTTGCCATTTGTCAGGAAAGGAACTCACAAGGGATACCTGGGAAGTTGAACAGGGACCCAGTCCTAAGAGGTACATAAACATGATGCCAAGACATTTAGCTTTAATCTGAAGCAAATGATAACTGTTGAGACTCTTCTGCTTTGTTTCTTGGTTTCTGAATCAGAACAGTCATATGACTGATTGGTCACATGATGATGGAAAGGCTCTTATAGAGGCCTTTTTCTCTTGTGCACCATTGTAAGGGGACATTTAGTCCTGCAGCTGGTGGGTTAGATGCTGGATGCTGAATAACCTAGCAGTAGTTTGTGTGATGACTCAAGCACAAGGATATTAGGTGATCCTATGATTTGTGTCTCACATACCAGCAGAAAACAAGAAAACTTTCAATGCCATTTCTTAATCAGGGTCACTCCAACTGTCTCCAGTCATGAGAGATGCCAGTGCATCCAAGGTAACTGGTTCCCAAGCATGAAACTCATTTCTTCCTGAGTCATAATTTAAATCTTTATTTATATTTATGCCTTAGATTGCTGTTTGTATGCTTAGTTTTAGCCACATAAGCTATAGCAGAAATGCAAAAGGACCCAAACAACCAAAATGCTGCTGAAGATGAAAAGATTGAAAAGTCATACCAAAAAGACATGCCCTGTGTTCTTTTTATGATGTCACTTGCTGTGTTGTTGATACACTTACTGGAACTTTCTGTTAGCTAGTTTCTCAGCTTAATTGTGGCAGTTTGAATGAGAGTGGCCTCATAGGCCATATATTTGAACGTTTGGTGCCCAGTTGGTGGAACTGTTTGGGAAGGATTTGGAGGTGTGGTCTTATTGCATGGAGAAGGCATGCCACTGGGGCTGGGCTTTGAACTTTCAAAAGCCCATGCCATTCCCAGTTATCTCTCACTCTACATCTCATACCTATGGATCAGGATGTAAACTCTCATCCAGTGCTTCAGCACCATGTCTGCCTGCTACTGCCATGCTTCTCACCTTGATGGCCATGGATGCTAACCTCTAAAACTGTAATCACATCTCTAGTAAACTGTTTCTTCTTGGTCATGGTAATTTTTCATAGCAATAGAAAAGTAACTAAAATATATGTATATATACATATATATTCATACATATAATGAAACAAGCTACTAGCATCTAAAAGGTAACTGTTTTGTCTTAGATGCACCAGAGAACAGAAACTATTAAATCTGAAATGGGAAAATTAAAATAATTTTGAAGACATTCTTTGTGAAGAAGCATCCTTGCAGCAAGCTGCAAGAATATATTATAGAGATTTGGCTGTATATAATAAGTTATACCTTGACCAAACAAGGAGTCCTTCAAGAGGAAGCCATTTATCAAGGAATTTTGGTGTTATTTAGCTTTTTAATATGTATCAGCTGTCTTCTGCTATGATATTCTTGTATGCCCATATACTACTAGGCCATATGGCAAACAGTTAAGCTTCTCTGATCTACTGCTGATCTACTAGGTAATATCCCTGCAAAGCTTAGGAGACAGGCAGGCTATGATGCATAGCTTTGTTTCTTGTGCAAATGAAGCTCAGACCATCCCTTGCCTTCAGGCCTAATAGCATCATAGAGCTATTGACTCAGGACAATAGGGCTTTTTGCATAACCAGGTACAGTAAAGACTGGAGTTCCTGGTCAGGCAGAGCTGTGTGGCCAGGGAGAAGAGAAGAAGGCAGAGTTTCTCAGAGCCAGGGATAAGGAACAAAAAAGGAAAGATGGAGGATGAAGGAACAGAGGACAAAGATGAACTCGAAAGCATAGGAGCTTAGTTAGGTCTATGACAGGGCAGTAGGTACAGAGAGGAGCTGTATGTGAGGACGGAGCTGAAGCTGTATAGATAGAATTTTGTCTTAGAGAAATAAAGTAACAGATGAAAGAGCATGTTGTGTATAAATTCCTTTCCCCCAGATTACCCCTCTCCCAGTGTCTTCCTCAGGACCCTGGGAGGGATTTTCTCAGGGCAGGCCCTTGGGAAATTTTCATTACAACCTCATTATAATTGATGTTTGGACTCTGAAAGTCATACATAGAAAAATTCTGTATAGGGTTATGATGTACATCATAAAACTTGAAAAACAATGGTTGGCATTTCAACAGGTAAATTGCTCTATCCCCTCCTCTTTGAAAACTGGTAGCTGAACTGGGTGTGTTTCAGAGTCTGAAAGTGATCCACTAGGAGGTTGACCAGTTAACAAGCATTTTCTATTTCCTTTGCTTATTTTTTCCTGCCATGTTGCATCATCAAGTGTTTTTTTTCTACTATAATTTTTAGAATTCTATTTTCTACCATTGTCTGAAACAAGATAAAGTTTGTTCATGTCAGAGATTATTAAGTCTTTTATTTCATAGAGACCTGCTAAAATTAAATATCACTTTAAATTTAAATCTGTAACACAGAGGTTAAAAAAATCCAAGGGTTTTCATATTTGAAATTTCAGAGAATCCCAATACATTTTTTAAACTGAAAAGTATTTCAGGTGATTTTGGTCAGAATGATCCTTTCTTTTTAATGATATGATTCACATTTTATAGTTAGATTAGCAGCCTCGGATGTTGATTAGAACCAGCCACGAATCTACTTCCTGAAAGTACACATCTTCTTCTAGTATGAATATCACTAAGGCATCTCATGAATTTCCGTACAATGACTCACTCACTCATTCAGCACACATTTTTTCTGACATTGAAGATACAATTGTGAATAAGAAAGTTGTGGAATCATGTACAAAATTCTCCAAAACAAAACAAAAAATTAAAAAAAGACATGGTGCTGCTGTTGTGAAATTTACCTCCCAGTGGCATATGAATTAAAAACTCATATTCTTAAAAAACTGACATTTTGCAAACTAGCAAAATAAAACAAAAATGAGTCAAATATAGTCATAAATATTAGAAAAAAAATCAAAGGTGGATGGGGAGGAGAAAAGAGAGAGAATTGGGGAAGAAAATACCATTTAAACAGATTTTGAAGATATAAATGTGCATGAAAAGGGGAAGAGGAAAATTCCAGGCAGAGGGAAGTGCCTGGCCACGGTGGAAAGGAAGTAGATTCATCCAAGGAACGAAATGGAAAGATGTGTCTATGATGCAGACAAGCAGCTCAGCAGGCAGGAGTGACAGACGATGAAGATCGAACACTACAGGTCCCGAAGACTCTGGAGAGGTGTGTCTACGGTACACTGGTTGCCAATCTAAGAAGTCAGATGTGAACCACCATTCAAGAGAATCATTCATCCTGAACAAAAGAGCACCTAATTCCTGTCATTAGCTTGTCTATTCACTCTGCCCCTAAAATAAAGACAGTAAAAAGTGAAGGATATAACTTTTTTTAACCTGACCCTTACTTAGAATATCAGTATGTCTTATAGATAGGAATAGAGAGATCAAGGAAGAGAAAAAAGGGACGTGTTTGTTTCTTTTGTTAGTCTTTTATGAATATGATAGCTCAGAATTTTCAGGAAAATCTAAGCACCATGTCAAGCTCTACAAGCTGTGAGCAGTCTTGATGTCTTGATGGTGAACCTGTGTCTTCACAGACAACATACACACACACACACACACACACACATGAATCACTATTGCAGAAGTGTGTATGGTGTATGTTGGGGGGTGAGGATGGACACAGATCTTCCAGAAAATAGTAATTGTTCTTTTTAGTGTTTGGAGAACCTATAGAAAGTAGAGAATTATTATCTCGATTTTTAGGGTTTATGTGGGTTTTCTGGGCACTTTTCTGGTAACTGCTCTTTACTCTCATGGCATTTGCTTACTGTCCCCTGGGTCCTCTACTTCACATTTATGTCCTGCATTCCCTTTCCTCCTATTGAGTTCTCTCCTGATGACGTACAGGAGCCTGTTTCTGAAGCACTGTGAACTTTTCTGACTTTGGAGCCTGTGGAAAATCCTGGCTTTTCAAAATCTCTTTCTGTCTGAGAACCTGACCTCCAAGGAACTGGACCTAGATAAGTGTTAAGACTCAGGTTAGAAGAGTGAACACCCAAGACTTGGGTGTACTTCTCTAGGCTCACCCCTATCTTTTGTGCAAATAGATATTTTTTTAAAATATTTTTTAATTTCCAGTTTCTACTAAATTATTTGTTTGTGGGTAGGGCCACGTGTATAGAAATCAGTTCTCTTCTTCCTCCATGAATGAAGGTTTGGGGCTGAGCTCATCTTGCCAGACTTTGTGACACACACACACTTTCACCTCCTGTGCCATCTTGGTGACTCTGCAAATAGATTTCTACCCATGTTTTTTTTTTTTTTTTTCCTTAAAACAGTCTTGTTAGCCAGTGTGTTTTATCTTTAACTGAAGAGAATTAAAATACATGAAATTGGAGATACTCCATGTTAATGCCTGTACCTTTATAGTGTGAGTCAGCATGTAAGACATCCTTTCTTTTCCCTAGTGAAATCGCTAACAAGAATTGGAATAAGGGAGTAAACATGGTAGGGAGAGTTTCCATGTATAGGTCATTTCATATGGCTTTGTGAATTGCTACAATAATTTTACCCAATATTTAGGGTTCTATTCGCTCAGTAAGCATTCTTGGTTTCCATTAGAATCTCCAATTAAACACAAGTATATGCCTTCGGGTTATTATGATTAATAGTCAATATAATAAAAAGCAACGTTGTTTTCTA
The DNA here is from genome assembly GCF_903995425.1 of Onychomys torridus. Lineage (NCBI taxonomy): Eukaryota > Metazoa > Chordata > Mammalia > Rodentia > Cricetidae > Onychomys > Onychomys torridus. Next base: position 21,987,187 of record NC_050456.1, read on the forward strand.
AAAAATATTGGCATTTCCTACAAATACAGCTTTAAATAAAATATTAGCAGTTTTAAAGTAGCTTTTTATAAGTTCCTTTTTTCTTCATTTCCACATATTTCTCATTAATCAGCAGACTATATCTCAACATAATTTCTAGATAAAATGTATTTTCTCCTTTTTAAATACTTTGATATTCTCATTTGTTTTTATGGCATGTTGCTGCATGTCTCCAGAGGCTCACAGCATTTTTATTTTCAAGTAAATTTATATTAGTTACAGTATCCAGCTGTTTTAGATATAGGATCATTTCCTGTTGGTACTGTTTCCAGGACAATTCGTTTTTTCTCCTCACAAAAATGAAAAATGTAATTTAACAAAGATATCCTATAATTGCCTTCATATCTAGCAAGGTATCTAGCAATCTGAATACCTTATTTTATTTAAAACATCTGTCTACATAATGTCTAGCAATTGTCTAAAGATACATCATCCATGGGAAACACAGCTGCTGCTATTTTTATTTAATTTATAGGGAACCAACAAAAACATCTCTTTAATATTGTGTCTTCTGCTGTTTTATTACATGCAAGGTATTTCCATAAATGAGAATAGCTTACCTTTTTGGTGCTAGCAATTAGTTTAGTCTCTTTGAAACTGGGAAAGGCCATTGTCCAGTGTTTTAAAGTCACTATGAAAACATTCTGCAGAACAGCAAGCTTTTGTTACATATGTGTGTGCAATATATATTACATATAATATGTCCATATTTAATATGTGTATTGTGCACACACATATATGTACACACATGTCTAGCAATACATCATCATAAAAGGGTGGCATGCTGCTCCACTCTTGGAACTAATCTTATACTGGAAGCACATTTTAATTGCTAGCCGATGTGTGTTTTCACTTACAATAATAATGTAAAGACTTTTGCTTTGAAGTCTTTCTATTGAGTATAGCAGTCAACTGATATTTTGGTACACTTAAGAAAAATGCATAGAAAATTGTAGGAGCTTCCACAACAGCTCTTTGTCCTAGGAGGATGCTGAGTTTTATAGAGAGAAACCTATTTGTAAATTCTATTTATTCTATATATGGCCCTCGAAGCCTAATTCATTAAGCAGCATTTAACTTTTACTAGATTGTATCAATTTTGACTTAGCTAACTGCAAAGACAAGAGACACCTAGGCTGACAATATGTGCCTAAGGAGAAAGCTTACCTTTTCCAGGGAAATAATCAAAAGATTCCTTTTTGGAACACTAAGAGTATGAAAGGGAAATGGTTATGATCCCCTAGTGACACACTGTTATGATTGACAGGAAAAACCAACATGCCTGCCACCTGAGACGTCTTGTTCAGGAACTTTCTGGAGGGTAGTAAATTGGTGTTGGCACAAACACAAAAAAATAAAATGACTTGATTCAGCACTTTTCAATTTTAAATCCCTAAACACTAAAGGAAGAAGTAAATATTCATCAAATGATCAAAATTTATATTGATTTTTATTCTGCATTAGCAGCTCAAAGTTGAGATTCTTGACAGGGTGGATGTCGGCTTGAATGATTCTCTTTGAAATGAGGATATAGGCTCTGAACTGAGTGCTACCCTGCATTCCTGAACTATAGGCCCTGCTTATTAGAACCCCAGGCAGCTGAATTTTCAGAAGGAAGTATAAAGACACACTTGTTTAGTTCTGTTTTGATAACTAAATTGTTATTATTAGTATGTAAAGTAATTCTTGTCGTTCTTGCTTCATTCCCCCCCCCATCCCTCCCTGTCCCTATTTCAAGACTATTTATCCTATAGAGATTCAAAGGAACTGGAGTACATATAGTAGCCACTGACTTCATGGGATCATTTGTCAGCATAACTGGACTAAGGGAGGAGCTGCTGGCCCTGCAGGCTGAGAGCTCTGATTGCATCTTCA